>NC_140781.1:122335379-123027475 GCF_044657685.1 Stegodyphus dumicola
CCTTCCAGGGCGGCAGCTGGCATTTCTAGATTCTGAGCCGTTTCTGCAGGCAGACCAGGTTCTTCTTGAAACTCGGCCATGGTTATTCTTCTTCGTTGGGCGCCACTATCAGGTTCAATATTCCTTCTAACCTTCTTCGGGAACATACAAGGACCTGACTAGGAACAGAGAGCTTACTAAAGCTATGTTCACTAATTTGTAGTAAGTAGACAGGATACAGACGAAGGGTATACAAAAACCCTTTTTTTTTCTCTATATACAATAACTTCCGTACTTCGGAATACAATGACCCGCCACTCGGGGTCTAACGTAAAAGTATAAAAAATAAAACTAAACTTTAATTTAACTCTAGAATAATACACGTGGAAGATTGGCCTTATAATAACAGGAAGCGTATGTAGCACAGAGACTGTGAACACTACAATACGTTTAATTTATCAAGAGGATTAAAACCTCTGGCCTGGAAGGCAAACAGCAACTGCGTAACTTCTAAGGTAAGCGGCCTGCGTTGACTTACTGCTTCCTCTCTCTCTTGCTTGGCAAAAAGCCACAACTTAAGTACTTGGCGTTCGCCAGACAAACTTTGCATAAAATCCTTCACGCTTATAATTTTGGCCGGAAGTAGAAAATAAGAAGTGATAGTAAATATTGAAAATAAAATAAACGTTAGTAAAACTTAAGATCCTTACATACTTCCCGCCAGAGTTAATTAGTTTGAAACTGAGGTCTAAAACGACCTTGTTGAAAACTTTTAGCTCTAGAATCTAACGCGAGGCCAATCTTTTACAAACATAACTTCGCTAGAAACTAGAAAATTTAAAAGAAAGAAATTTGTTACAATAGCAGCTCCCAGGATATACAACAATCTTTTTTTCATCTGTACTGCATCTAAACAGGAGCTTTTATTCAATTCTGGTTCCTTCCAGAGATCTGGTTCCTTCCAGAAATCTGGAAGGAAAACTAGTTTAATGAAATGTTACACAATGACATGGCAAGTAACATATACAATTATACTGCTCTTAACACTCTTATTTCATTCATGACTATTTTAATTATCTCTCCCCGTGCTCTCTGACATGTGTTGTAAAAGAACACCAAACACGAATGTGTTTCTGTCTACGTGTGCCACACTTCCTCCTACAATCAAAACACTAACGTGTTAAAATTCAGCATAACGAGACCTCTTAATACACCCTAATTTCAACTCTAAACCCTGAGGTACTATTCTAAAAGTGGCTAACTCTAAAGTGTAGCGTCAGAGAGCCTAACTACATCATTCAACCTTTAACACATATTCGCCATGATTTAGTCTTTACAGTCACACGAATAACAAATTTTTAACATTACTTTCACTTTTACCATATCACGGTATTTCTTAACATTTAAAATAACAGAACATATCCACATGCCGTTAATTTTACAGATTTGAAAACATACATTAGTAGTACATTGTTAACTTCTATTCTTTTCAAAGCAAGTGCCAATTCTTTCTACACTGAAATACTACATTTCAAAAAAAGTCTTTCAGACTAAAACTTCTCTCTTGCTAGAATGTTTTAAATAAAATTTATACAATAACTTTTTACAATATTTAAGTCTTTACACAACGCTATTATACATCAACTTTAGTTTTACGCACGAGTAATTGAAAAACATAATACGAAAATCGGTCACAACTCATTTCTCGCCCTTTTGGCGATAAAGGTAGACCTCGCATGAGGTCAAACTGCTTGAAATCTGCCACTTGCAGTAAGAATGAAAGATTAACTTAAGTTTGCAAAGTAACATAAAATTTTACTTATCTTTGTAATATTCGGACATCCTTTTCTGGGCCCAGTCTTTAAAGGTACTGCAGATAGTAGTTTGGTTTATCCTCCTTCTTGTACGGGCTCGCCCTTCAGTGCTTTCCTCTGGAAGCTTCCTTTTTTCACCAGTACGGCCACCCTTGAATACTTTCCTTTTCTCCTCTGCTTGTGGTCTTTGCCGTTTGATGGCAGCTGGTCTTGGCGGAACCGGGAAATTTCTTCCGTGTTCTTGCTTGGACCTCGTTGCTGGCCGTTCAAACTTTCCTTGTACTTTTTCCTCCGCCGCTGATGGCCCTTCCGCAGTTCGGCGACTTTTGCTGCGGAGAGTTCTGTCGGATGAGTAGATCTTCCGTTTTAAAGCCGGGTTATAGTTGCCGTCATTTCTCCTGGTCCTCTTCCCATACGTCGTCCTTCTCCCTTCTTCATTCTGGGGGTGTTCGTGAACTCTGTTTTCTGGACGGTGGAACGGCTTCTTTTTCTTGTTACCTTCAATTTTTCCGCGGGGCAATTTTCTTTTCACTTGCTTCTGTCTCTCATTGGCTTGCCCTTGTACTTGTCGTTTTTCCACCTCTGTAGCTTGTGCCTGCGGTGTCTGCCGTGCCGGATCCTGCAAAAGATCTGAAAAGATTTGCATTTTATTACGATCGAAGTAGGGCTTGATTTGATGAATGTTTGCGGAACAGGTTTCACCATTTCTGGCTTTTAACACTACAACAGCGTGAGTTATTTTTTCTATAACATATGGTCCTTCAAATCGTGGAAAAAATTTGGCAGTTTTATCTTCTGGTGCTGAAGAAAGTGAATGCTTAATTTTTAAAACTTCATCCCCTACTTTATAAGTTACTCCCCATCGTTTCAAATCATAATATAGCTTCTGTTTTCTTTGTGCTACTTCCGTATTCTTTTTTGCTTCTTTTATTAGTTTTTCTATATCACCCATTTTAAATTCTGGGGCTCTTTGTTGCACATAAAATAATTTATCTAACGGTGTTATAATCTTTCTGCCTAGAAATAACTCAGCAGGAGTTTTGCCCGTTGTATCATGTTTTGCGGTCCTAAGGGCGAAAGCAAATTCATTGACATAGTTATCCCAGCTTTTATGAAAATTTTTAACATAACTACGTATAAGTTTCACTATATTTCTGTTGACCCGTTCCGCTATATTTGATTGCGGCCGATACGGGACCATTTTTAAATGACGTATGCCCAGTTTTTGGCACATGTCTTCAAATATATTACTTACAAATTGAGGACCATTATCCGATATAACTTTTAGGGGCGCCCCGTATTTTAAAATATATTTATTTAAAATAGAATCAGTAACTAATTTCGCGGAGGCTCGTTTTAAGGGAACAATTTCGGTCCATTTACTAAAATGATGAACCATAACAAGGAGATAGCGACTTTTATTTAACTGACTTTTTGGGAAAGGGCCCAATAAATCGATGCCAATTATTTCATTTGGAAATTCGGATTTAATACTATTTAGAAACCCGGCCGGGCGGAAATTAATATAATTAACTGCTTGACATGTTGGGCAGGACTGGACATACGCCCTTGTTAACTTTTACAGTTCAGGAAAGTAGACTGCCTCGCGTACGCGTTGGATAGTTTTTCGAATACCAGCATGAGAAGCTAAAGGGCTGTCATGGAGCTCCTGCAGGCTGTTTAATCTAAGACTAGCTGGGATAACAGGTCGAAATTCGTTGTTGGAATTCGTAGTTTTTGTATAGAATAATAGACCATCTATTAGTTCGTAATGGACCGCCCTATTTCTTATCGCCACAATATCTTGGTGGCTAAAATTTTCAGGATCCTTCAAATACTCATAAATACTTCCAAGCTCAGGATCCTTACCCAGTTCGGTTATTACAGTTTCTCGGGAATTATTGTACACGCTGTAAGCATTGCCATCTTTACGGTATTGCCTTGTTCGTCTATTTTAATCCTTGATAGGGCATCTGCTACGATATTTTCCTTTCCAGGGGTATGCTTGATTACCAGATTATATTCTTGCAGCTTGAGTGCCCATCTTATTAACCTTGGGGATAAATTTTTCCCTGAGTACAATCTAGTTACCGCCGCATGATCAGAGTATACTGTTATCGGCGCCTTTCCAAAATAGACTCGGAACTTTTGCACTGCTAACAGAACTGCAAGTGCCTCTCTCTCGGTCGCGGAATAGTTTCTTTGTGTTTGATTTAAAGTTCGGCTAAAAAATGCCACGGGCTGCTGATTTTGCGAAAGTACCGCTCCTACCGCATAATCCGAAGCATCCGCTGAAATTTCTAAATTTTCATCCTTTTCAGGAAATTTCAACACAGGGGCTTGCGTTAATGCTTGTTTTAATTTTTCGAAAGCACTATTGGCTTCGGCCGTCCACGAGAATCTTGCCTTTTTCCTTTTTAATTTTAACAATGGCTCAGCGATAGCCGCAAAATCTTTTATAAAGGACCTATAATATGAACAAAGTCCTAGAAAAGAAGAGAGCTTCTTTGCCGTGTTTGGAGTCGGATACTTTTGTACAGCGATTATTTTTGATTCATCTGTCTCGAACCCTTTTTGAGATATTTTGTAACCTAAATATTTTAATTCAGGGGCTGCAAATTTGCACTTTTCGACATTAACTTTTCGACCGGCCTCATTTAATAAAGAAAACACCTGTCTTAAATCCTGTACATGTTGGTCTAGATTATCACTAGTAATAATGATATCGTCTAAATAGATAAATGTGGACTTTCCAAGAACAGGTCTTAACACAATGTCCATGCATCGCTGAAATGTTGCTGGGGCCCCTGAAAGGCCAAACGGCATACGCAAAAATGCATAAGTGCCAGACTTGGTTATAAAAGCAGTCTTAGGCACGTCCTCAGGCCTCACCCCTATTTGAAAATAACCAGTCGTTAAGTCTAAAGTCGTCATAAATTTGGTTAATTTTATGTTCCTTAAAATTTCTTCTATGATCGGTAACGGATATACCGGATATTTCGTTATGGAATTTAATTTACGGTAATCAATAGCGAATCTCCACCTTTTTGGATGCTCCAAAGGATAATCATTATTTTTCTTACATAAAACCACCGGGCTAGCATAACTACTTGAGATGGGCGTTATGATTTTTTTACGTAGCATATCGGTAATATGCCATTCTATAATTTTTTCCTTATTCTTATCATACCGGTATGGTTTTTGACGAACTGGCAATGCATCTCCGGTGTCAATACTATGGTTAGTAACCTGAGTAAATCCTGGAATATCACTAAATAACGAAGCAAATTCACTTACCACTTGTCGGATTCTATCTTGCTCGTCATTAGGCAGGTGGTCAAGATTTACCATCGGCGGTTCAGCCTTTTCAGTACGAACTGGTCTCATTGTCAGCTTAGGGGACGCTTCATTAAAATCCAGTGTAGCTTGTGCGTCTGAAAGAAAATCTATCCCAAGATTAAATGTGCTTGCAGATTCTTTACTATAAAAAACATCACCTTTATTTGTTCGTCCTTGATACGGATATACAAAGGTACTTTACCTACGCACTTATATTTTTCTCCTTGCGCCGCTAATACTGTCGTATTATTCGCATTATATATGCGGTATTTGCGAAAATACTTCCTAAAAAACTGTTCTGCCACACAGGAACACTGCGCGCCGGTATCCAGGAGTGCGGTGGCTGGGATATTATTCACCAAGACTTCAATCTTCGGAAGAGTCAAATTTTTCACCATTACTGTATTTAACTTGTAGGAAGAGGGGTTTTCGTGGCCTTCGGATTTCCGCACCCTCTCGTCAGCAGAAATCCGTTTTAGTTTAAATTATTTTTCCTTTCCGTGCTTTCCTTCTTTTTCCCCTGGCCTTGAGACTTTTTTCCTGGGTTGCTATTGAACTGTCGACGTTCGCCGGCTGTTTTTGAATGCTCGGGTTTCCTTGCCCACTGATTCGCTTTTTCTCCGTAGCCATGTGCTTGAGTTTGCTGTAGTCTTGGCGTACCAAATTGGTTTCGCTGTTGATATTGGCGTCTTCTTTCGACGTCCGCAGTTCTTCTACTTTCAAACTGGATAGCTCAAATAACTTTTCCAGTGTAGTCGGATTTCTTAATTCAATAAAGTCTTGCACTTGGGGCAGTAACCTCGGCAAAATCACTTGAATTATTTCAGGATCCGGACGGTTTCCATACAAGAGCTTGAAAACGTGAATTTTTCTTAAAATAAAGCTCGAGAGGTTTTCGATTCTTTGTTGATGTATGCTGAAAAGTTCCGTTTCTAATTTCGCACGATCCCTTACAACAGGGAAGGCTTTTAGTAGGGCAATCTTGAAATTTTCGTAAGTATAGGTGGGACTTCCTGCTTGACCCAAGAGACTTCTGCCTATACATTTGAATCAGTTAAGCGCTTCGCCCCTCAAAGCGCTGGTAGCTAAGGTAACTTTTTGAAACTCCTGCACGGGGTAGAGCATGAAGTGGTCATCCAATTTTTCCAAAAAACTGGTTACCGGTGAGTTTCCGTTAAACGTTGCTTCTGGTTTCATCGAAGCGCGCATGGTCTGGACGATGTAACCGAATCCTTCCAGGGCGGCAGCTGGCATTTCTAGATTCTGAGCCGTTTCTGCAGGCAGACCAGGTTCTTCTTGAAACTCGGCCATGGTTATTCTTCTTCGTTGGGCGCCACTATCAGGTTCAATATTCCTTCTAACCTTCTTCGGGAACATACAAGGACCTGACTAGGAACAGAGAGCTTACTAAAGCTATGTTCACTAATTTGTAGTAAGTAGACAGGATACAGACGAAGGGTATACAAAAACCCTTTTTTTTTCTATATATACAATAACTTCCGTACTTCGGAATACAATGACCCGCCACTCGGGGTCTAACGTAAAAGTATAAAAAATAAAACTAAACTTTAATTTAACTCTAGAATAATACACGTGGAAGATTGGCCTTATAATAACAGGAAGCGTATGTAGCACAGAGACTGTGAACACTACAATACGTTTAATTTATCAAGAGGATTAAAACCTCTGGCCTGGAAGGCAAACAGCAACTGCGTAACTTCTAAGGTAAGCGGCCTGCGTTGACTTACTGCTTCCTCTCTCTCTTGCTTGGCAAAAAGCCACAACTTAAGTACTTGGCGTTCGCCAGACAAACTTTGCATAAAATCCTTCACGCTTATAATTTTGGCCGGAAGTAGAAAATAAGAAGTGATAGTAAATATTGAAAATAAAATAAACGTTAGTAAAACTTAAGATCCTTACATACTTCCCGCCAGAGTTAATTAGTTTGAAACTGAGGTCTAAAACGACCTTGTTGAAAACTTTTAGCTCTAGAATCTAACGCGAGGCCAATCTTTTACAAACATAACTTCGCTAGAAACTAGAAAATTTAAAAGAAAGAAATTTGTTACAATAGCAGCTCCCAGGATATACAACAATCTTTTTTTCATCTGTACTGCATCTAAACAGGAGCTTTTATTCAATTCTGGTTCCTTCCAGAGATCTGGTTCCTTCCAGAAATCTGGAAGGAAAACTAGTTTAATGAAATGTTACACAATGACATGGCAAGTAACATATACAATTATACTGCTCTTAACACTCTTATTTCATTCATGACTATTTTAATTATCTCTCCCCGTGCTCTCTGACATGTGTTGTAAAAGAACACCAAACACGAATGTGTTTCTGTCTACGTGTGCCACACTTCCTCCTACAATCAAAACACTAACGTGTTAAAATTCAGAATAACGAGACCTCTTAATACACCCTAATTTCAACTCTAAACCCTGAGGTACTATTCTAAAAGTGGCTAACTCTAAAGTGTAGCGTCAGAGAGCCTAACTACATCATTCAACCTTTAACACATATTCGCCATGATTTAGTCTTTACAGTCACACGAATAACAAATTTTTAACATTACTTTCACTTTTACCATATCACGGTATTTCTTAACATTTAAAATAACAGAACATATCCACATGCCGTTAATTTTACAGATTTGAAAACATACATTAGTAGTACATTGTTAACTTCTATTCTTTTCAAAGCAAGTGCCAATTCTTTCTACACTGAAATACTACATTTCAAAAAAAGTCTTTCAGACTAAAACTTCTCTCTTGCTAGAATGTTTTAAATAAAATTTATACAATAACTTTTTACAATATTTAAGTCTTTACACAACGCTATTATACATCAACTTTAGTTTTACGCACGAGTAATTGAAAAACATAATACGAAAATCGGTCACAACTCATTTCTCGCCCTTTTGGCGATAAAGGTAGACCTCGCATGAGGTCAAACTGCTTGAAATCTGCCACTTGCAGTAAGAATGAAAGATTAACTTAAGTTTGCAAAGTAACATAAAATTTTACTTATCTTTGTAATATTCGGACATCCTTTTCTGGGCCCAGTCTTTAAAGGTACTGCAGATAGTAGTTTGGTTTATCCTCCTTCTTGTACGGGCTCGCCCTTCAGTGCTTTCCTCTGGAAGCTTCCTTTTTTCACCAGTACGGCCACCCTTGAATACTTTCCTTTTCTCCTCTGCTTGTGGTCTTTGCCGTTTGATGGCAGCTGGTCTTGGCGGAACCGGGAAATTTCTTCCGTGTTCTTGCTTGGACCTCGTTGCTGGCCGTTCAAACTTTCCTTGTACTTTTTCCTCCGCCGCTGATGGCCCTTCCGCAGTTCGGCGACTTTTGCTGCGGAGAGTTCTGTCGGATGAGTAGATCTTCCGTTTTAAAGCCGGGTTATAGTTGCCGTCATTTCTCCTGGTCCTCTTCCCATACGTCGTCCTTCTCCCTTCTTCATTCTGGGGGTGTTCGTGAACTCTGTTTTCTGGACGGTGGAACGGCTTCTTTTTCTTGTTACCTTCAATTTTTCCGCGGGGCAATTTTCTTTTCACTTGCTTCTGTCTCTCATTGGCTTGCCCTTGTACTTGTCGTTTTTCCACCTCTGTAGCTTGTGCCTGCGGTGTCTGCCGTGCCGGATCCTGCAAAAGATCTGAAAAGATTTGCATTTTATTACGATCGAAGTAGGGCTTGATTTGATGAATGTTTGCGGAACAGGTTTCACCATTTCTGGCTTTTAACACTACAACAGCGTGAGTTATTTTTTCTATAACATATGGTCCTTCAAATCGTGGAAAAAATTTGGCAGTTTTATCTTCTGGTGCTGAAGAAAGTGAATGCTTAATTTTTAAAACTTCATCCCCTACTTTATAAGTTACTCCCCATCGTTTCAAATCATAATATAGCTTCTGTTTTCTTTGTGCTACTTCCGTATTCTTTTTTGCTTCTTTTATTAGTTTTTCTATATCACCCATTTTAAATTCTGGGGCTCTTTGTTGCACATAAAATAATTTATCTAACGGTGTTATAATCTTTCTGCCTAGAAATAACTCAGCAGGAGTTTTGCCCGTTGTATCATGTTTTGCGGTCCTAAGGGCGAAAGCAAATTCATTGACATAGTTATCCCAGCTTTTATGAAAATTTTTAACATAACTACGGATAAGTTTCACTATATTTCTGTTGACCCGTTCCGCTATATTTGATTGCGGCCGATACGGGACCATTTTTAAATGACGTATGCCCAGTTTTTGGCACATGTCTTCAAATATATTACTTACAAATTGAGGACCATTATCCGATATAACTTTTAGGGGCGCCCCGTATTTTAAAATATATTTATTTAAAATAGAATCAGTAACTAATTTCGCGGAGGCTCGTTTTAAGGGAACAATTTCGGTCCATTTACTAAAATGATGAACCATAACAAGGAGATAGCGACTTTTATTTAACTGACTTTTTGGGAAAGGGCCCAATAAATCGATGCCAATTATTTCATTTGGAAATTCGGAATTAATACTATTTAGAAACCCGGCCGGGCGGAAATTAATATAATTAACTGCTTGACATGTTGGGCAGGACTGGACATACGCCCTTGTTAACTTTTACAGTTCAGGAAAGTAGACTGCCTCGCGTACGCGTTGGATAGTTTTTCGAATACCAGCATGAGAAGCTAAAGGGCTGTCATGGAGCTCCTGCAGGCTATTTAATCTAAGACTAGCTGGGATAACAGGTCGAAATTCGTTGTTGGAATTCGTAGTTTTTGTATAGAATAATAGACCATCTATTAGTTCGTAATGGGCCGCCCTATTTCTTATCGCCACGATATCTTGGTGGCTAAAATTTTCAGGATCCTTCAAATACTCATAAATACTTCCAAGCTCAGGATCCTTACCCAGTTCGGTTATTACAGTTTCTCGGGAATTATTGTACACGCTGTAAGCATTGCCATCTTTACGGTATTGCCTTGTTCGTCTATTTTAATCCTTGATAGGGCATCTGCTACGATATTTTCCTTTCCAGGGGTATGCTTGATTACCAGATTATATTCTTGCAGCTTGAGTGCCCATCTTATTAACCTTGGGGATAAATTTTTCCCTGAGTACAATCTAGTTACCGCCGCATGATCAGAGTATACTGTTATCGGCGCCTTTCCAAAATAGACTCGGAACTTTTGCACTGCTAACAGAACTGCAAGTGCCTCTCTCTCGGTCGCGGAATAGTTTCTTTGTGTTTGATTTAAAGTTCGGCTAAAAAATGCCACGGGCTGCTGATTTTGCGAAAGTACCGCTCCTACCGCATAATCCGAAGCATCCGCTGAAATTTCTAAATTTTCATCCTTTTCAGGAAATTTCAACACAGGGGCTTGCGTTAATGCTTGTTTTAATTTTTCGAAAGCACTATTGGCTTCGGCCGTCCACGAGAATCTTGCCTTTTTCCTTTTTAATTTTAACAATGGCTCAGCGATAGCCGCAAAATCTTTTATAAAGGACCTATAATATGAACAAAGTCCTAGAAAAGAAGAGAGCTTCTTTGCCGTGTTTGGAGTCGGATACTTTTGTACAGCGATTATTTTTGATTCATCTGTCTCGAACCCTTTTTGAGATATTTTGTAACCTAAATATTTTAATTCAGGGGCTGCAAATTTGCACTTTTCGACATTAACTTTTCGACCGGCCTCATTTAATAAAGAAAACACCTGTCTTAAATCCTGTACATGTTGGTCTAGATTATCACTAGTAATAATGATATCGTCTAAATAGATAAATGTGGACTTTCCAAGAACAGGTCTTAACACAATGTCCATGCATCGCTGAAATGTTGCTGGGGCCCCTGAAAGGCCAAACGGCATACGCAAAAATGCATAAGTGCCAGACTTGGTTATAAAAGCAGTCTTAGGCACGTCCTCAGGCCTCACCCCTATTTGAAAATAACCAGTCGTTAAGTCTAAAGTCGTCATAAATTTGGTTAATTTTATGTTCCTTAAAATTTCTTCTATGATCGGTAACGGATATACCGGATATTTCGTTATGGAATTTAATTTACGGTAATCAATAGCGAATCTCCACCTTTTTGGATGCTCCAAAGGATAATCATTATTTTTCTTACATAAAACCACCGGGCTAGCATAACTACTTGAGATGGGCGTTATGATTTTTTTACGTAGCATATCGGTAATATGCCATTCTATAATTTTTTCCTTATTCTTATCATACCGGTATGGTTTTTGACGAACTGGCAATGCATCTCCGGTGTCAATACTATGGTTAGTAACCTGAGTAAATCCTGGAATATCACTAAATAACGAAGCAAATTCACTTACCACTTGTCGGATTCTATCTTGCTCGTCATTAGGCAGGTGGTCAAGATTTACCATCGGCGGTTCAGCCTTTTCAGTACGAACTGGTCTCATTGTCAGCTTAGGGGACGCTTCATTAAAATCCAGTGTAGCTTGTGCGTCTGAAAGAAAATCTATCCCAAGATTAAATGTGCTTGCAGATTCTTTACTATAAAAAACATCACCTTTATTTGTTCGTCCTTGATACGGATATACAAAGGTACTTTACCTACGCACTTATATTTTTCTCCTTGCGCCGCTAATACTGTCGTATTATTCGCATTATATATGCGGTATTTGCGAAAATACTTCCTAAAAAACTGTTCTGCCACACAGGAACACTGCGCGCCGGTATCCAGGAGTGCGGTGGCTGGGATATTATTCACCAAGACTTCAATCTTCGGAAGAGTCAAATTTTTCACCATTACTGTATTTAACTTGTAGGAAGAGGGGTTTTCGTGGCCTTCGGATTTCCGCACCCTCTCGTCAGCAGAAATCCGTTTTAGTTTAAATTATTTTTCCTTTCCGTGCTTTCCTTCTTTTTCCCCTGGCCTTGAGACTTTTTTCCTGGGTTGCTATTGAACTGTCGACGTTCGCCGGCTGTTTTTGAATGCTCGGGTTTCCTTGCCCACTGATTCGCTTTTTCTCCGTAGCCATGTGCTTGAGTTTGCTGTAGTCTTGGCGTACCAAATTGGTTTCGCTGTTGATATTGGCGTCTTCTTTCGACGTCCGCAGTTCTTCTACTTTCAAACTGGATAGCTCAAATAACTTTTCCAGTGTAGTCGGATTTCTTAATTCAATAAAGTCTTGCACTTGGGGCAGTAACCTCGGCAAAATCACTTGAATTATTTCAGGATCCGGACGGTTTCCATACAAGAGCTTGAAAACGTGAATTTTTCTTAAAATAAAGCTCGAGAGGTTTTCGATTCTTTGTTGATGTATGCTGAAAAGTTCCGTTTCTAATTTCGCACGATCCCTTACAACAGGGAAGGCTTTTAGTAGGGCAATCTTGAAATTTTCGTAAGTATAGGTGGGACTTCCTGCTTGACCCAAGAGACTTCTGCCTATACATTTGAATCAGTTAAGCGCTTCGCCCCTCAAAGCGCTGGTAGCTAAGGTAACTTTTTGAAACTCCTGCACGGGGTAGAGCATGAAGTGGTCATCCAATTTTTCCAAAAAACTGGTTACCGGTGAGTTTCCGTTAAACGTTGCTTCTGGTTTCATCGAAGCGCGCATGG
This sequence comes from Stegodyphus dumicola, assembly GCF_044657685.1. Lineage (NCBI taxonomy): Eukaryota > Metazoa > Arthropoda > Arachnida > Araneae > Eresidae > Stegodyphus > Stegodyphus dumicola. The sequence goes on from NC_140781.1 coordinate 122,348,086, forward strand.
TCTGGACGATGTAACCGAATCCTTCCAGGGCGGCAGCTGGCATTTCTAGATTCTGAGCCGTTTCTGCAGGCAGACCAGGTTCTTCTTGAAACTCGGCCATGGTTATTCTTCTTCGTTGGGCGCCACTATCAGGTTCAATATTCCTTCTAACCTTCTTCGGGAACATACAAGGACCTGACTAGGAACAGAGAGCTTACTAAAGCTATGTTCACTAATTTGTAGTAAGTAGACAGGATACAGACGAAGGGTATACAAAAACCCTTTTTTTTTTCTATATATACAATAACTTCCGTACTTCGGAATACAATGACCCGCCACTCGGGGTCTAACGTAAAAGTATAAAAAATAAAACTAAACTTTAATTTAACTCTAGAATAATACACGTGGAAGATTGGCCTTATAATAACAGGAAGCGTATGTAGCACAGAGACTGTGAACACTACAATACGTTTAATTTATCAAGAGGATTAAAACCTCTGGCCTGGAAGGCAAACAGCAACTGCGTAACTTCTAAGGTAAGCGGCCTGCGTTGACTTACTGCTTCCTCTCTCTCTTGCTTGGCAAAAAGCCACAACTTAAGTACTTGGCGTTCGCCAGACAAACTTTGCATAAAATCCTTCACGCTTATAATTTTGGCCGGAAGTAGAAAATAAGAAGTGATAGTAAATATTGAAAATAAAATAAACGTTAGTAAAACTTAAGATCCTTACATACTTCCCGCCAGAGTTAATTAGTTTGAAACTGAGGTCTAAAACGACCTTGTTGAAAACTTTTAGCTCTAGAATCTAACGCGAGGCCAATCTTTTACAAACATAACTTCGCTAGAAACTAGAAAATTTAAAAGAAAGAAATTTGTTACAATAGCAGCTCCCAGGATATACAACAATCTTTTTTTCATCTGTACTGCATCTAAACAGGAGCTTTTATTCAATTCTGGTTCCTTCCAGAGATCTGGTTCCTTCCAGAAATCTGGAAGGAAAACTAGTTTAATGAAATGTTACACAATGACATGGCAAGTAACATATACAATTATACTGCTCTTAACACTCTTATTTCATTCATGACTATTTTAATTATCTCTCCCCGTGCTCTCTGACATGTGTTGTAAAAGAACACCAAACACGAATGTGTTTCTGTCTACGTGTGCCACACTTCCTCCTACAATCAAAACACTAACGTGTTAAAATTCAGCATAACGAGACCTCTTAATACACCCTAATTTCAACTCTAAACCCTGAGGTACTATTCTAAAAGTGGCTAACTCTAAAGTGTAGCGTCAGAGAGCCTAACTACATCATTCAACCTTTAACACATATTCGCCATGATTTAGTCTTTACAGTCACACGAATAACAAATTTTTAACATTACTTTCACTTTTACCATATCACGGTATTTCTTAACATTTAAAATAACAGAACATATCCACATGCCGTTAATTTTACAGATTTGAAAACATACATTAGTAGTACATTGTTAACTTCTATTCTTTTCAAAGCAAGTGCCAATTCTTTCTACACTGAAATACTACATTTCAAAAAAAGTCTTTCAGACTAAAACTTCTCTCTTGCTAGAATGTTTTAAATAAAATTTATACAATAACTTTTTACAATATTTAAGTCTTTACACAACGCTATTATACATCAACTTTAGTTTTACGCACGAGTAATTGAAAAACATAATACGAAAATCGGTCACAACTCATTTCTCGCCCTTTTGGCGATAAAGGTAGACCTCGCATGAGGTCAAACTGCTTGAAATCTGCCACTTGCAGTAAGAATGAAAGATTAACTTAAGTTTGCAAAGTAACATAAAATTTTACTTATCTTTGTAATATTCGGACATCCTTTTCTGGGCCCAGTCTTTAAAGGTACTGCAGATAGTAGTTTGGTTTATCCTCCTTCTTGTACGGGCTCGCCCTTCAGTGCTTTCCTCTGGAAGCTTCCTTTTTTCACCAGTACGGCCACCCTTGAATACTTTCCTTTTCTCCTCTGCTTGTGGTCTTTGCCGTTTGATGGCAGCTGGTCTTGGCGGAACCGGGAAATTTCTTCCGTGTTCTTGCTTGGACCTCGTTGCTGGCCGTTCAAACTTTCCTTGTACTTTTTCCTCCGCCGCTGATGGCCCTTCCGCAGTTCGGCGACTTTTGCTGCGGAGAGTTCTGTCGGATGAGTAGATCTTCCGTTTTAAAGCCGGGTTATAGTTGCCGTCATTTCTCCTGGTCCTCTTCCCATACGTCGTCCTTCTCCCTTCTTCATTCTGGGGGTGTTCGTGAACTCTGTTTTCTGGACGGTGGAACGGCTTCTTTTTCTTGTTACCTTCAATTTTTCCGCGGGGCAATTTTCTTTTCACTTGCTTCTGTCTCTCATTGGCTTGCCCTTGTACTTGTCGTTTTTCCACCTCTGTAGCTTGTGCCTGCGGTGTCTGCCGTGCCGGATCCTGCAAAAGATCTGAAAAGATTTGCATTTTATTACGATCGAAGTAGGGCTTGATTTGATGAATGTTTGCGGAACAGGTTTCACCATTTCTGGCTTTTAACACTACAACAGCGTGAGTTATTTTTTCTATAACATATGGTCCTTCAAATCGTGGAAAAAATTTGGCAGTTTTATCTTCTGGTGCTGAAGAAAGTGAATGCTTAATTTTTAAAACTTCATCCCCTACTTTATAAGTTACTCCCCATCGTTTCAAATCATAATATAGCTTCTGTTTTCTTTGTGCTACTTCCGTATTCTTTTTTGCTTCTTTTATTAGTTTTTCTATATCACCCATTTTAAATTCTGGGGCTCTTTGTTGCACATAAAATAATTTATCTAACGGTGTTATAATCTTTCTGCCTAGAAATAACTCAGCAGGAGTTTTGCCCGTTGTATCATGTTTTGCGGTCCTAAGGGCGAAAGCAAATTCATTGACATAGTTATCCCAGCTTTTATGAAAATTTTTAACATAACTACGGATAAGTTTCACTATATTTCTGTTGACCCGTTCCGCTATATTTGATTGCGGCCGATACGGGACCATTTTTAAATGACGTATGCCCAGTTTTTGGCACATGTCTTCAAATATATTACTTACAAATTGAGGACCATTATCCGATATAACTTTTAGGGGCGCCCCGTATTTTAAAATATATTTATTTAAAATAGAATCAGTAACTAATTTCGCGGAGGCTCGTTTTAAGGGAACAATTTCGGTCCATTTACTAAAATGATGAACCATAACAAGGAGATAGCGACTTTTATTTAACTGACTTTTTGGGAAAGGGCCCAATAAATCGATGCCAATTATTTCATTTGGAAATTCGGATTTAATACTATTTAGAAACCCGGCCGGGCGGAAATTAATATAATTAACTGCTTGACATGTTGGGCAGGACTGGACATACGCCCTTGTTAACTTTTACAGTTCAGGAAAGTAGACTGCCTCGCGTACGCGTTGGATAGTTTTTCGAATACCAGCATGAGAAGCTAAAGGGCTGTCATGGAGCTCCTGCAGGCTATTTAATCTAAGACTAGCTGGGATAACAGGTCGAAATTCGTTGTTGGAATTCGTAGTTTTTGTATAGAATAATAGACCATCTATTAGTTCGTAATGGGCCGCCCTATTTCTTATCGCCACAATATCTTGGTGGCTAAAATTTTCAGGATCCTTCAAATACTCATAAATACTTCCAAGCTCAGGATCCTTACCCAGTTCGGTTATTACAGTTTCTCGGGAATTATTGTACACGCTGTAAGCATTGCCATCTTTACGGTATTGCCTTGTTCGTCTATTTTAATCCTTGATAGGGCATCTGCTACGATATTTTCCTTTCCAGGGGTATGCTTGATTACCAGATTATATTCTTGCAGCTTGAGTGCCCATCTTATTAACCTTGGGGATAAATTTTTCCCTGAGTACAATCTAGTTACCGCCGCATGATCAGAGTATACTGTTATCGGCGCCTTTCCAAAATAGACTCGGAACTTTTGCACTGCTAACAGAACTGCAAGTGCCTCTCTCTCGGTCGCGGAATAGTTTCTTTGTGTTTGATTTAAAGTTCGGCTAAAAAATGCCACGGGCTGCTGATTTTGCGAAAGTACCGCTCCTACCGCATAATCCGAAGCATCCGCTGAAATTTCTAAATTTTCATCCTTTTCAGGAAATTTCAACACAGGGGCTTGCGTTAATGCTTGTTTTAATTTTTCGAAAGCACTATTGGCTTCGGCCGTCCACGAGAATCTTGCCTTTTTCCTTTTTAATTTTAACAATGGCTCAGCGATAGCCGCAAAATCTTTTATAAAGGACCTATAATATGAACAAAGTCCTAGAAAAGAAGAGAGCTTCTTTGCCGTGTTTGGAGTCGGATACTTTTGTACAGCGATTATTTTTGATTCATCTGTCTCGAACCCTTTTTGAGATATTTTGTAACCTAAATATTTTAATTCAGGGGCTGCAAATTTGCACTTTTCGACATTAACTTTTCGACCGGCCTCATTTAATAAAGAAAACACCTGTCTTAAATCCTGTACATGTTGGTCTAGATTATCACTAGTAATAATGATATCGTCTAAATAGATAAATGTGGACTTTCCAAGAACAGGTCTTAACACAATGTCCATGCATCGCTGAAATGTTGCTGGGGCCCCTGAAAGGCCAAACGGCATACGCAAAAATGCATAAGTGCCAGACTTGGTTATAAAAGCAGTCTTAGGCACGTCCTCAGGCCTCACCCCTATTTGAAAATAACCAGTCGTTAAGTCTAAAGTCGTCATAAATTTGGTTAATTTTATGTTCCTTAAAATTTCTTCTATGATCGGTAACGGATATACCGGATATTTCGTTATGGAATTTAATTTACGGTAATCAATAGCGAATCTCCACCTTTTTGGATGCTCCAAAGGATAATCATTATTTTTCTTACATAAAACCACCGGGCTAGCATAACTACTTGAGATGGGCGTTATGATTTTTTTACGTAGCATATCGGTAATATGCCATTCTATAATTTTTTCCTTATTCTTATCATACCGGTATGGTTTTTGACGAACTGGCAATGCATCTCCGGTGTCAATACTATGGTTAGTAACCTGAGTAAATCCTGGAATATCACTAAATAACGAAGCACTTACCACTTGTCGGATTCTATCTTGCTCGTCATTAGGCAGGTGGTCAAGATTTACCATCGGCGGTTCAGCCTTTTCAGTACGAACTGGTCTCATTGTCAGCTTAAGGGACGCTTCATTAAAATCCAGTGTAGCTTGTGCGTCTGAAAGAAAATCTATCCCAAGATTAAATGTGCTTGCAGATTCTTTACTATAAAAAACATCACCTTTATTTGTTCGTCCTTGATACGGATATACAAAGGTACTTTACCTACGCACTTATATTTTTCTCCTTGCGCCGCTAATACTGTCGTATTATTCGCATTATATATGCGGTATTTGCGAAAATACTTCCTAAAAAACTGTTCTGCCACACAGGAACACTGCGCGCCGGTATCCAGGAGTGCGGTGGCTGGGATATTATTCACCAAGACTTCAATCTTCGGAAGAGTCAAATTTTTCACCATTACTGTATTTAACTTGTAGGAAGAGGGGTTTTCGTGGCCTTCGGATTTCCGCACCCTCTCGTCAGCAGAAATCCGTTTTAGTTTAAATTATTTTTCCTTTCCGTGCTTTCCTTCTTTTTCCCCTGGCCTTGAGACTTTTTTCCTGGGTTGCTATTGAACTGTCGACGTTCGCCGGCTGTTTTTGAATGCTCGGGTTTCCTTGCCCACTGATTCGCTTTTTCTCCGTAGCCATGTGCTTGAGTTTGCTGTAGTCTTGGCGTACCAAATTGGTTTCGCTGTTGATATTGGCGTCTTCTTTCGACGTCCGCAGTTCTTCTACTTTCAAACTGGATAGCTCAAATAACTTTTCCAGTGTAGTCGGATTTCTTAATTCAATAAAGTCTTGCACTTGGGGCAGTAACCTCGGCAAAATCACTTGAATTATTTCAGGATCCGGACGGTTTCCATACAAGAGCTTGAAAACGTGAATTTTTCTTAAAATAAAGCTCGAGAGGTTTTCGATTCTTTGTTGATGTATGCTGAAAAGTTCCGTTTCTAATTTCGCACGATCCCTTACAACAGGGAAGGCTTTTAGTAGGGCAATCTTGAAATTTTCGTAAGTATAGGTGGGACTTCCTGCTTGACCCAAGAGACTTCTGCCTATACATTTGAATCAGTTAAGCGCTTCGCCCCTCAAAGCGCTGGTAGCTAAGGTAACTTTTTGAAACTCCTGCACGGGGTAGAGCATGAAGTGGTCATCCAATTTTTCCAAAAAACTGGTTACCGGTGAGTTTCCGTTAAACGTTGCTTCTGGTTTCATCGAAGCGCGCATGGTCTGGACGATGTAACCGAATCCTTCCAGGGCGGCAGCTGGCATTTCTAGATTCTGAGCCGTTTCTGCAGGCAGACCAGGTTCTTCTTGAAACTCGGCCATGGTTATTCTTCTTCGTTGGGCGCCACTATCAGGTTCAATATTCCTTCTAACCTTCTTCGGGAACATACAAGGACCTGACTAGGAACAGAGAGCTTACTAAAGCTATGTTCACTAATTTGTAGTAAGTAGACAGGATACAGACGAAGGGTATACAAAAACCCTTTTTTTTCCTCTATATACAATAACTTCCGTACTTCGGAATACAATGACCCGCCACTCGGGGTCTAACGTAAAAGTATAAAAAATAAAACTAAACTTTAATTTAACTCTAGAATAATACACGTGGAAGATTGGCCTTATAATAACAGGAAGCGTATGTAGCACAGAGACTGTGAACACTACAATACGTTTAATTTATCAAGAGGATTAAAACCTCTGGCCTGGAAGGCAAACAGCAACTGCGTAACTTCTAAGGTAAGCGGCCTGCGTTGACTTACTGCTTCCTCTCTCTCTTGCTTGGCAAAAAGCCACAACTTAAGTACTTGGCGTTCGCCAGACAAACTTTGCATAAAATCCTTTACGCTTATAATTCTGGCCGGAAGTAGAAAATAAGAAGTGATAGTAAAGATTTAAAATAAAATAAACGTTAGTAAAACTTAAGATCCTTACAACGTCACGTCAAAGATACGCCCCTTACGCTCAGTAAATTTTTTCGCATAAATTGAAACATGCTTGTGCAATATGAATTTCAGCAGAAAAAATTTTTCTGAAAATACTACAGATGCTAACTAAATACATAACAAATATTAACATTTTAGCATGTATAGCTTTTCATTATACTATTCACCGAAACATTTTTACGAGAGAGATGTATTCTCTGCATATGATTTGCCAACCAAATATGTGAATAGGTGGCCCTGAAAAAATTTTGAACATAGCGGAAAATCAGTTCGTACAGCAAAAAACCAGAACTGGCATGATTCTTCCACAATGCTGTATATATGGCAAGTTATGCCAAAAAACTGAAAAATTCTTTCTTGCTTTGTTTCTAAATAGACAGCCATCCACATTCATGTCAAAACTTGTCGACCGTTTACAAGAGGGATCGACAATTTATTCAAACTTCTGGTGAGAATATAAAAGACAGGAACTGGTGAATACCAACTTAACAGACATTTTCTGTGGACTATAAATTTCATTTTCTTAATCTAACAACAGCTGCTGATATATAAAATATAGAAAGACTGTCGAGCTCCGCTAAGTGTTGGAATAAAAATCGAAGAGGCATGTTTCACTATCATCATGAATCTTACTTTGCAGAGTTAATATAGCAAAAATCTTTGAGACCTTGGAATGCTTCTTATGCCATATTAAAAGCAATTGAGGAAGCAGGGCAGCAACAAAGCCTACATGAGACATGAACTTGGCAATAATTCTGATGCCAGCTTGATGTTTAAAAAAATGGAAGCTGCAATACTAAAGTGTTGTAACATTTTTAAAACTAAGGTTCTGTTTATATTTCAGTTCATTTCGTTGCCATATAAATATGTTTTCATTTCGATGTTATCCAATTATAAATGTCTTTTAATTTCCTTTTAAAATATAGAAATGTGTCATTACTCTGTATTACGTATGTTTTAGTTAATGTCATAAAACTCTATGCTACATAATGTCATAAACATGGACAGCTACATAATGTCATAAACATTATGTAGCAAGGACTTGAAAACTTACTGATGTCTCCTCACAGGAAATTTCTAAATCTATAAATGTCTGAGCAGAAAGAGGATGTGTTTAAGTAGATAAGGGATTTTTAACTGGTTGGTGAGGGCGTTATTTTAATAGCCCCTGTATTGTCTTTTAAACACATAATTTATCTGTTTCTGTATAATATTTGGCACTGTTCTTTTATCAGGACCTAATTCAGAAATGTAGATATGTTATGCATGTATATATGTATGTATGTGTTCATATATTTAAGTACGAATGTAAGTGTATACACATACACGTGTACAGTCGGTCACAAAAGTATTCGAACACCGGTACCCTATCAGAAAATGACAAGATGGCGTTTTTTTTCTCTTTCTCTCTGTGTGTCGTGTTATTCCATCCTAGGTTTTCTTCTCCCCCCCCCATCTTGGAAAAAACTGGAAAAAATTGGTTACGATCTCTTTTTGAATGGGGAGATTCCATTTTGAGCAAAAGCTGACGACCCTATCTTGGAGAATGAACATGACCGCTCTACACACCCTTTCACTCTCTCTCTTTGAATTGGGAAGCCATTTTGGGAAAAATGCAGACGACCCTATCTTGGAGAATGGAAATGAACGCCTCTCCCTCTTTCTTTGAAATGGAAAGCCATTTTGGGACCTTCTATTCTTGGGGAGGGAGAAAACTGAAGTCTGCACTTCGCTGTCTCTGAAAAGCGGACCCTCTTCTTCTGATCTTGAAGAACTGAAAATGAACGCTCTACACGATCTCTCTTTGAATTCAGAAGGTATTTTGGGACCTTCTAATGTTGGAAAACTGAAATGAACGCTCTACGCATTTTCTCTCTCTCTCTCTTTGAGATGAGTAGCCATTTTGGAGGATTCTCCACCACCATCCTAACCTTGGAAAACTGAAATGAACGCTCTACACCTTCTCTCTCTCTTTCTTTCTCTCTGAAATGGGTAGTCATTTGAAAACTCCCTAACTTTGGAAAAAAACAGAAATGAACGCTCTACACCATCTCTCTTTGAAAATGGGGGGGTGTCATTTTGAGACCTCCCTCCCCTAAACTTGGAAAACAAAAACTGAAATGAACGCTCTACACTTTCTCTCTTTGGACATGGGTAGCCCTTTGGGGACCCTCTCCTCTTGGTAGAAAAAAAAAAGAACTGAAGTGAAGGCTGTACACAATCTCTCTTGGAATGGGATCCATATTTCGGGAAACGTGGATCACCTCATGCTGGAAAACTGAAGTGAACCACCAAGATTGGACTCTATATAATATTTTTTTTAATTGACATCATGACCCTCCTCCAATTTGTTATTAAAAAATTGTTTTTGTTTGTTTTGGTTTTTTATCCCATTTCCGATGTGATTTCAGAAATGCAATTCCATAACAGTTCAATTTCATTCGAGGTTAAATGATCTAAACAGTCTTTGACCCACCCATCCGTATGATTATTTTCTTCTCCTTCCTGTTGCACCAAATTTTGTAAGTCCATATAATCATTCCATACGGGAAGGGCTGGATCCTCACAAGGCTGTCTTGAAACACTTGGAGTCTCTTTGGGATGAGTGGAGGGATCTAGGATGTCTGGACCCGGCTGCGATTCTACCTCCATGATTTCTGGACCCGTTGGAACTTGTTTACCCGGCTGAAATTCTACCTCCATGATTTCTGGACCCGTTGGAACTTGTTTACCCGGCTGTGATTCTGCCTCCATGATTTCTGGACCCGTTGGAACTTGTGGACCCGGCTGACATTCTACCTCTACGATGTCGGGACTTTTTGAAGCTTGTGGACCCGTCTGACATTCTACCTCTACGATGTCGGGACAGGTTGGAGGAGGAGAAGAGGATACTGGAAGAGGTTCTGTCTGTGAGGAGTCCGAAAGAGGTTGCCTGTTTGAACAAGTCGGGGAAGAAGTAGAAGAAGAAGCTTCTGGATTCTGAAGTGGATTTTGCACGCCAGGTAGGTTCCGGTAAGTCGACCGTTTTTTAAGAGGTAATTTTTTTCTTCCTCCTCATCTTCAATTGTGATGACTTCAATTTCATTCCGTTGCCGGGTCGATTTTGTTTCGGGCCATGACGACGGTTTGGTCCAGCTCCTCTTATCATCTAAGGAAGGGATGGGTAAAGGTGGCGGAGGGTTTTCTTCTTCTTTTTCTTGAAACATCATCGGCGATTGGAAAGAAATCTCCTCTTTCAATTGTTTCCAAAGCGAGTACGAGCCCTGATCGACGAGAAAGAGACTCTTCTGGATTGTGACGATGAGATATTGCGTTTTCGGGGGAACGACATAGTTTTGAAAAGGTCTTAGAATATATTTCTTATATTTCATCCTGTCGCTGACTTTAAAACTTCTTTCCTTCAGATTGGGGGACGATGATTCGTAATAGGCGAGAGGAGCGGCTGTGGTTTGAACAATATGAACTTCGTCCTCAGCCGTCGTTCTCACTTCAAACGTAAAATATCGTTTCGTGAGAAAAATATTCTTCCACCGAAAACTCGTGCGCGGATCTGTATATCGCCGGTCTGTTTGAATGGGCCGTCTCAAAGCTCGATCCATCCGATTCCAAGAGAAGGGAGATTCCTCTTTCGTTTGTTGCGATTCGAATAAATTTCTGTATATATTCTGAACGAGCAGGTTGGAGGATTCGACATCTTGGTTGAACGAAACGAGCGCTTGATGAGGTGGTAAATGCGGAATAAATGTCGCACAATGACACGCCAAAAAAATTTTCAAGTTGGAGATTTGCTTTAGCGTCTTCAAATCCTCCCCGTTCGAAATCCGTTGAGTTGGAAAAACATCTAATAGCGACATGGCTCCCAATGGAAAAGAAATGATCTCGCCCAGTACTCTCGCCTTTTTATATATCTATATAGACACACACAGACACACATAGAGGCTCTATGACGTCCGTTTTATTTGTTTTTTTTGTTTCTCTCTCTCTCTTCTTTCCAAGAAATCTTATTTCCATGACCTCTTTTTCTTTTCTTAAAAAGATGAATGTGTGTGGGAATGAGGAAGTGAAAGTAATAATTTAATAAACAAAAAATTATCCAACCATGACCTTCTTTTTTTTTTCAAAGTCAACCTTTCCAATCCAAGGACGTCCAGAGATAGAGGAAGCAGGGAGAGAGGAGGAGGAGGGAAGGGAAGGTCACACTCTCTTTCTCTCTATAAATAAAAGGGGAGAGCCCCAAAGTCGTATTTTTGTCCAAGTGGATCATGAGGAGGCATCCCCAGCTCACTACGTGTATTCCTTTCAAATATAAATATGTTGATCTTTCCTTTTATATCATCCAAGGAGTCGTTTACCTGAAAGCCTCCAATTTTTCAAAATGTGCGGGTTATTATACCGTGGGGAGTTATCAAAAGATGCGGGACGAATTTTTATCCGACGAAAACGTGTTGATGGCTCGTGACATTCCACCTTTGGATGCACAAATTTTGTTAATGAAACGAGCCAAATATTTTTACACGTCCCACTTTCTAACCGTCTCGCAAATGAATAGGATTATGGATCGTCTTGAGAAGACAAAAGGGATTCTCGTTCATTTTAGTGAATGGTTGCATAAATGTTTGCACGAACCTCTCTCGATCGAGAAGACTGGGAAGAATACCTATTATATTCTTCTCGAGGACTCTCCTCGTTCGTCTCATCATAGAGAGGCCACGACTTTTGAAAAAATCCTCGAGCAAGAAAAAATAGAATGGTGGAACAACTACCCCATCCCTCTCCCCGAGCATCAAGAGGAGCCTGTTCAGAAGAAAAAGAAAAAACCTTTCCAAAAGCCTATCCTCATCCTCCTCGATAATGATGGGGATGAGGAGAAACCTGTTCAGATTCCTCTCAGTTTGTCAAAACCCGTCGAGGATGAAAAACCTCTCCCTTCCTCAAAACCCCTTGAGGAAGAGAGACCCCTCGAGAAGGAGAAATCTATCCCATTGTCAAACCTCCTCGAAGATGAAAAACCTCTCCATTTATCAAGACCCATCGAGAAGGAGGGACCTCTTCTTTATCAAACCCCCTCGAAGATGAAAAACCTCTCCATTTATCAAGACCCCTCGAAAATGAGGGACCTCTCGATTTGTCAAAACCCCTCGAGGATAAGGGAACCAAAACTTCTCTCTATTTCGAAGAGGAGGGACCTCTCAATTTGTCAAGACCCCTCAAGAATAAGGGAACCGAAAATCCTCTCCCTTTCTCAAGACTTCTCGAGGAGGAGGAGGAGGAGAGACCGCTCCATGTCTCAAGACAGGACCCCCCTCTATCTCTTGAGGATCCGAGGGAAACGATTCCTATTGAAAAACCATCTATCGACGATTCCCAGAAAAGGTCTTCGGAGGAGATTAGACTTCTATGTAGAAAACGAATCTGCCACAATCATCATCATCATAATAATAATAATAATATACCCCCTTCTCAACAACAGAATCCTACAACATTTGCAGATAAATGCATTCAAACCAATCCCTTTATAGTAACCCTTTTGATTGGAGAACCCGTGCATTAGCCTCGAAAAATAAAATGAGATTCTAGACTGTTTCTATGACCAGAATGTTAAGCCAACAGATAGGTCTAGCTCAGAATTTTTCTTTTTAAAAGAAAATAAATAAATAATCCAAAGACTATTCGTAAATATAAATGGTAAAGTCTTGAGTCGGCTGGAAAAAATTTTCAGCGCTGAGAAAAATTCTACAACTCAAAAAAAAAAAAAAAAAAAAAAAAAAAAAAAAAAAAAAAACCTTTTGGTTAATTTTTATCATGTCTTAGACATGATAAAAATCATGTCTTAGACATGATAAAAATTAACGACCCTCTTCCCTTTTCGTCTGGGAATGTTGTCTCACTCTTTTGAAAAACAAATCGTGATTCATTCATGGAATGATTGCCATTAGAGAAAGGATGAGTCATGGTCTATTTTTAGAAAGGGTGAGACATCCTTCCCAGACAAAAAGGGAGGGTCATTAATTTTTATCATGTCTAAGACATGATAAAAATTAACCAAAAGTTTTTTTTTTTTTTTTTCATTAGAGAATTTTATTTCAGCTCTGAGAAATTTTTTTTTCTCCCAGCCGATTCGAGACTTTACCATTTTTTTTAAGAATGATTTCTCCCTGATCTATTATTTCAAAATTCCGAGTTTCGCTTCAGAACCATCTATGCTGTTGAAGAAGTAACGTGATATATGTATTTTTTTTAATGAGTTCTGTCAAGATTGAATTGTGCAGGATCGACCTTGCGAATTTCTTCTCTGTGTCTTTAAATAATAATGATACCGAACTGCTTTTTGTAGAGCGCAATGGAAAAAACCTTTTGTATGGTTAGGACAATTCATGTGTTCGATCCCATTGTATTTGAGAATCTCTTGCGTCGATCCCGAAATGCAATAAATGGATCTTTGCAACCATTTCTCTAAAAACCGCCGTTTCATTTCTCCTCGCACCCAAATCATGGAAAAAGGTTCCGTCAACATCGTTAACACCCATGGAAAATAACTGTACGGAATTTCTCCTTCGTACCACGACAAGCCGTGATAATAATCACTCGCCCACACAGCGGTTCGTTTTTCTTTCTCGGTGAGCATTTGCCATGGAAACGGGGGTTTAAAAACAAATACCCCTCGAGAAGTACCGTCCAATGTGACGTAAGCCAATTCTTTCACAATAAAGGCTCCTTGAGAATCGTAGAAACCTTCAAAGTCGAGCACGAGTTCCATGTTTTTTATTTCTTTTTCTTTCCAAGGTGATCTTTATTATTATTATGATGGATGTGTATTGAGATACGCACGATATTATTCAAAAAACAAATATATATACGAATGTGACCTTTCCCAGAATTCATACGACCTGTCACGTGCAACCTTCTCTCTCTATATATATATAAAAGAGGAGACGGCGAGAGAAAGCTATCCATTTTTTCCTTCAGGACACACAGCGAGAGAGAGAGAATTTTGTTTTCTTTTTTTCCTCAATTGAAGAAGATGGACATTTTGAGTGCCAAACCTCTCAAAGATTCCTACATTGTTCTGGACATGGAATACTTTCACTGTTATGATCCAAAGACGGGAGATATATGTTTCATCTTGAAAGAACTGGGCTACATCACTTGCGATTTAACCTTATGCGGATCCATGATTTTTCTCCCTCCTGTCCATTACGATGACTTATCGTCCCGCAATCAAGCTGTGGTCAACCAGACTACAAATAACCGACACGGCCTGCAATGGACCGAGGGTCGTCTTTCCTACGAGCATCTTCCTACAATCCTGAAAATACTGACCGAAAATGTGGAGGTGATCTACGTCAATGGATACGATAAAGCCGAATTTTTCAGCAAGCTCTGCCAGCGATCCGTTTATGAGTTTTACATCCCAGGGAAAACCGAGTGGCGGAACAAGTCGAAATGCACGCGACACCAATATTTCCAAAAGATGATTCATTGTGCCGAGAACAAGGTGAGAAATTTTCGATACCATTTGATGGAGGGTAGTTACGTTTTCCGGAAATTACATTGTTACCCCTCCGAAAGCAAAGCTGTCGAAGACGAAGAGGAGGCGGAAGAATCTGTCCAGGAGAACTCGTGCGACGATGAGGAGGAGGAGGATGAACTTTCTAATAATAATAATAAATGTCTAAGTTGGGATGCTTTAGAGACCCAAGAATATTGGTCTCAACCCTTATCTCACCTAGACCTGAAAGAGGATCCTCAAGTGTACTCTTTGTGGTCCTCTTCTAAAATTTGGTCTTGGAGAGAACCCTTGAATGTTCATGAATGAAATGGTATGTAAATCCCTAGAGAAAAAAAATAGAAAAAAAAAGTTCCTTTTTTTTGTAATATGTTGATTTCTTTCCAATCCCATTTCTTTTCCATAACTCCACCCCAATCGACGAGAAGAAGAAGAATTTTCCAAGTTACACAAGACGTAGAAATATTTCACAAGGTTTTATAAATCACACGCTCCCACATGATATATGAATAGAGAGAAAAAAACCCTCTGTTCTCTAGCCAATACGTCAAGACTTCCCTAAACTAAGAGAGATCATGAGTACCGAGGAAACCTTAGCAGAGCAAGTGGAAAGACTTTCAAAGAGATTAGAAGAGTTAAGACGGGATAGATTTACAGTTCCGCCGACTAAAGAGGAAACTATGATCGATTTCAACAAACCGCTGTTCTTTCATCCCCTACCCCAAAGAATGAGACGAGTGGACTCGCCGTTGAACAGTTCCAATGAGAAACAAAATGTCACTTATTTGAATAGTCAATTTCAACACATGAATATTTCATAAGTATTTTTTTCCCTAAAGCGTAGGGAGATCGGATCAGTAGTTTTTCCCTTTTCATCGTCGAAACAGATTGGGAGGAAAAATCTTTCTCAGCTCTCTCAGAAAAAATTTTCAGCCTTAAGAAAAAAAAAAGAAAAAAAAAAAAAAACTTTTTGTTACTTTTTATCAGGTCTTAGACATGATAAAAATTAACTCTACCCCCCTTTTGTCTGGGAATGTTGTCTCACACTTTCTAAAAATAGACCATCACTCCTCCTTTCTTAAAGAATAGAATTCCAAGAATGAGATCTGGTCTATTTTTAGAAACGGTGAGACCCTATTCCCAGACAAAAGGCGGGTAGAGTTAATTTTTATCATGTCTAAAGTTCAGGGTCCATCCATATTCTTATGTGAAACGGTGACCCTGACAAGATCGAGATAAACAAGTCCTGTGAGTTGTTTTGTAATCTTGACGCGATCCAAGAAAGACTTTTTATTATTTTTTTTTGAAATAGGCGGGGGGTGGGGAGAGAAAATGTTCTCACGACCCTCAGATATCTTTTCATAAATATATTTTTTATCAAAGTGTTTCTTTCATTCCGATCCTTTTAAGAGGTTGGAATGACCCTGACATTTAGATGGGGTCGCGATCCCGACAGATGTCGCGCGAGTATAAAAGTGTGTATCCTTCGCGAGATTTCTTCAGAGAACAGAAGAAGACGTGAACTGAGCTGGTAAGTCCCTTTGGTCCTATGAATATGGTTATCTATAAACTCGATTTGATTCTTAGTTTTTTTTAATAATGATAATAATCATAACTTCATTTAAAAAGACCTTTGAAACTTCTTAACCCTTTGAAAAGAAAAATGTCTCTTTCAAGACGACGACTCTAAAACGTTTTATTATTTTTTTTCCCTTTCTAGATCTTCCCTGTTATACATATATACCTTTTCGATTCTTTTTTTTGCTCCTGTTTGTGGAAGACATCACCGTATTCATCGCCATGGCGTGTTCAGAAAACTTTATCGTGCTCGATCTAGAGGGTTTCCAGTCCTACAACCACAAGAAGGGTGAATTTACCTACGTTTTAAAAGAATTGGTCTATGCGACAAAAGATTTTTTGACCGTGGGATCGTTGACGTTTACTCCTCCTCACCCCTTCCACCAACTGAGTGAAAAAAACCAAAAGACAAATGCCTGGCTGACAAGAAACCGGCACGGACTTCGTTGGAACGAGGGTCATATTCCCTACAACCATTTAGGACGCATTCTCCAATCGCTCACTCACAGCTTCTCCACGATTTATGTGGTGGGATGCCAGAAAGCTAAATTCTTTGCTAAAGCCTTGGATTATCAAAAACCCGTGACGGAAATTTATGTGCCAGATGGAATCATTTGGAAGTATCGGGAAAAATGTGCCCGACATCATCAAAGGATGAAATATTTCCATTGTGCCGAAAACAAAGTGCGTAACTATCGATGGCATATTATGGAAGGAGATTTTCATATCAATCACGTCTATCCAGACGGAACGGAGAAAGAGGAGAGGATTCAGGAGGAAGCAGACAATCCTCTGCAAGCTTTTGATAAGGCCTACGATCAGTTAGAGAAGGATCCGTCCCCAAAAGCGTACGATAACCTCATCCAGAAATGGGACAATCTGTCCTGTTTCCAAGTGATGGAACATCCGGATGAGCATACGCCTTTAAACTTGATGGGCTCTTCTTCTTTGTCGTCAACTTCCTCCAATAACTCGAGGAAGACGGAGGGCTGGGGAGACATACCTGAAAATATTCCCCATTACGATCCAGCAGCCTGTTGGGACGAACCTTCCAAAGAATCTCATGAGACCCCCAAAATATCTTCAGAGGATCCAAAGACAAAATCCACTGAGTGTTGGGACAATGAACGGACGACTCATGCTCCAAAATCCACTAAGACTATATCCACTGAGTGTTGGGACAATGAACGGACGACCCATGCTCCAAAATCCACTGAGACTATGTCCACTGAGTGTTGGGACGATGATTGAAGACATCAATTTTCAAATTTTCAGACTAAAAAGGGGGGTAATTTATTTTTCAGAAACTTTTCCCAGCCGACTCGATGTGAATAAAACTTTACTGTTTGTTAAGAATGTTATTTAATGGATCGATTTCAACCTATCGAGTTTCGCTTGAGTTCCGGCCGTGCTGTGGGCCCACCTGGATACAAGTTTTCCCCTTTTGGAATAGAATAAAACTTTACTGTTTTTTAAGAACGTTATTTAATGGATCGATTTCAAGCTATCGAGTTTCGCTTGAGTTCCGGCCGTGCTGTGGGCAAACCTGGATACAAGTTTTCCCCTTTTGGAATAGAATTTCCGTCAAGGTAGGCTACGTTTCCTCTTTTTGCATTTTTCATGTCATTTCATTTGTATTACAATATACTGAAAACGGGCGTTCGAACTGATTTCTAGGCTATTTCTATACAAATGGAGTTCGATCCAAAAAAGAAATGATGTCTTTTTTTTTATTTTGTGGACTGCCAATTTGTATTGGAATATATTGAAAACGGGTGTTTGAGTCGGTTTTCAGTATATTTCAATACAAATAGAGCTCGGTCCAAGAAAGAAATGATGTCTTTTTTTTTATTTTGTGGACTGCCAATTTGTATTGGAATATACTGAAAACGGGTGTTTGAGTCGGTTTTCAGTATATTTCAATACAAATAGAGCTCGATCCAAGAAAGAAATGATGTCTTTTTTTTTATTTTGTGGACTGCCAATTTGTATTGGAATATACTGAAAACGGGTGTTTGAGTCGGTTTTCAGTATATTTCAATACAAATAGAGCTCGATCCAAGAAAGAAATGATGTCTTTTTTTTATTTTGTGGACTGCCAATTTGTATTGGAATATACTGAAAACGGGTGTTTGAGTCGGTTTTCAGTATATTTCAATACAAATAGAGCTCGATCCAAGAAAGAAATGATGTCTTTTTTTTTATTTTGAGAACTGCCAATTTGTATTGGAATATACTGAAAACGGGTGTTTGAGTCGGTTTTCAGTATATTTCAATACAAATAGAGCTCGATCCAAGAAAAAAATGATGTCTTTTTTTTATTTTGTGGACAGCCAATTTTGTATTGGAATATACTGAAAACGGGCATTCACGTTGGTTTTCAGTATATTACAATACAAATGGAGCTCGATCCAAGAAAAAAATGATGTCTTTTTTTATGTTGTGGACAGCCAATTTTGTATTGGAATATACTGAAAACGGGCATTCACGTTGGTTTTCAGTATATTACAATACAAATGAAGCTCGATCCAAGAAAAAAATGATGTCTTTTTTTATGTTGTGGACAGCCAATTTTGTATTGGAATATACTGAAAACGGGCATTCACGTTGGTTTTCAGTATATTACAATACAAGTGGAGCTGGATCCAAGAAAAAAATGATGTCTTTTTTTTATGTTGTGGACAGCCAATTTTGTATTGGAATATACTGAAAACGGGCGTTCACGTTGGTTTTCAGTATATTACAATACAAGTGGAGCTGGATCCAAGAAAAAAATGATGTCTTTTTCTTATTTTGTGGACAGCCAATTTTGTATTGGAATATACTGAAAACGGGCGTTCACGTTGGTTTTCAGTATATTCCAATACAAATGGAGCTGGATCCAAGAAAAAAAATGATGTCTTTTTTTTTATTTTTTGTGGACAGCCAATTTTGTATTGGTATATACAGAAAACGGGCATTCACGTTGTTTTCAGTATATTTCAATACAAGTGGAGCTCGATCCAAGAAAAAAATGATGTCTTTTTTTTATTTTTTGTGGACAGCCAATTTTGTATTGGAATATACTGAAAACGGGCGTTCACGTTGGTTTTCAGTATATTTCAATACAAATGGAGCTCCATCCAAGAAAAAAATGATGTCTTTTTTTTATTTTGTGGACAGCCAATTTTGTATTGGAATATACTGAAAACGGGCGTTCACGTTGGTTTTCAGTATATTCCAATACAAATGGAGCTCCATCCAAGAAAAAAAATGATGTCTTTTTTTTATGTTGTGGACAGCCAGTTTTGTATTGGAATATACTGAAAACGGGCGTTCGAGTCGGTTTTCAGTATATTCTAATACAAATGGAGCTCCATCCAAGAAAAAAATGATGTCTTTTTTTATGTTGCGGACAATCAATTTTGTATTGGAATATACTGAAAACGGGCGTTCGAGTCCTTTTTCCGACTATTTCTATACACATTCCACTATATTAAAATGACGTCATGGTTGAGTCCAAACAGAGTCGTCCCCGGATAGAGTCGTCTCCGGACAAAGTCGTCCCCGGACAATTTTATACCGAATTTGTATAGAAATATGCTTAAAATGGGCTTGGAGGGGGGGCGGAGTCCAAACAAAGTCGTCCCCGGACCATCTTTATGACCAGACATATTGCCTTTTCAACAGCCCGTATTATTCTGAACAAAAACGTGGAATACTTTTATAGAAAAGAGAAGAATTGAAAGTGAAAGTCAAAAAGCAAAATCGGATCGGCTGGGAAAAATTTCTGAGAGCCGAGTAAAAATTCTGAGTCAGGAAAAAAAAGAAAAAATATATAATATATATATTATATAATATATATATTATATAATATATATTATATAATATATATATTATAAATACTTTTTGTTAATTTTTATCATGTCTTCTAGACATGATAAAAATTAACTCATCCCCGTTTTGTCTGGGTATGTTGTCTCACCGTTTCTAAAAATAGACCAGAACCCAGTCTTTTCTTGGAATTTAAAAGGATGAGTCATGGTCTATTTTTAGAAAGTGGGAGACAACATTCCCAGACAGTTCTTTAGGAAAAAAAATAGAAGGTCATAGAGAGAGAGAGGTAGACAAAGTTGATTTTTTTTTCTAGAAGTCAACCGTCACGTCACCCATCACGTGGTCTTCTCGTATATATAGAGAGGCGAATGGAAGACAGACTCTATTTCCCAGAGAGAGAGACTGCTGTGCGTATCCATATTTCTACTCAAGATGATGATCCGCGTCTTATATAATGAGTTTGTGAGCATTCGCTGTTATGTGGATGACGGAAGATTGTTTTGGAACGCTACGGACATTTTGCCTCTGATTCATACTTCCAGTAAAAGAACCTGGGACATTCTCTCCGTGTTTTTCGACGAACACCACGTCTTCAGGAAAATAAAAGATCTTGAGAGTCTCGGCAGTTCTCAAGAGGGATATGTCCTCTCCAGCGAAGAAATGTTACATCTGGCCGAAAATAATCCGAAAAATAATCAGCTTCTGGCCTGCGTGTATAGCATTTTAACTCAGCCGCTGGTTCGAGTTGTACCCAATCAACCCGTTTACCGACTGCTCTATCCGGGGGAGAAATTTCCCTTCATCACCCTCTTTAATCTGGGAGTGCGCTACATACCGCCTCATCCAGGCATGACAATTCTTCTACTTACCCTAAACAATATGCCAGCGCTTATTGCCAGACAGACCCCCGTCAAGAAAAGGTCGTCGAGACTCAAACGGATCCTCTGGTGGTCTCTTTAAATGTCACTAAAGTCATCACCTTCTAAAAAAAACAACCACCATCACCCAAAAAAAAATTTGCTCCTCCTCCAAATTTTTTTTTATCTTCTCGAAAGAAAAAAAAAAGAAACTTTTCCATCTAGCCTCTTTCTTTCAATCCCTCTTAAGAGAGAGAGGGAGGAGAAAAGAAAGAGAGTTCTGAGGAGGCAAAAGAAATGGGTCTGGAAGGAAACGGGTGCATTGCGAGAAAAAGAGGGTCCTCTTTTCTTTTCTCGAAATGCACCCTTTTCCTTCCAGACCCATTTTTTTTATCACTTCTTCAAACCAATCTTGGAAAGGTGGGGATACAATAAATTGTGCGTAAAGTCCATTTCGATCAAGACTGGATTTTTTTTTTGAAAAGAAAACATAATGTTATATATAGATAGCTAAATCTTTATCATGATATTCTTTAAGAATTTCTTAGCCATTTGTCAAAGAAGGGGACTATAATTGAAGAATTTATGAATTTGGGAACATGTCACCCATGACAAATCTAAAATCTTGGAAGTGGATACTGGAAGGCCCCGCTCTGATTATAATTCTGAGTTCTAGCATGGGACATTTTTTAGATTAATAAGCTAAACTATTTTTCTAGTCTCATATTCTCTCGTGACTAGGGTTTCAGATTTGGGTAGAGAGAGACACTGTTCTGAACAGAAACGTGGAATGCTTTTATAGAAAAGTGAAGAGTTGAAAGTGAAAGTCGAAAAACGAAATGAGATCGGCTAGGAAAAATTTCTCAGAGCTCAGAAAAAAATTCTGAAATGTTTAAAAAAAAAAAAAAAAAAAAAAAAAGAAAACTTTTTGTTAATTTTTATCATGTCTTCTAGACATGATAAAAATTAACTCACCCCCCCTTTTGTATGGGAATGTTGTCTCCCACTTTCTAAAAACAGACCATGACTCATCCTTTTAAAGAATAGAATCCAAGAAAAGACTGGGTTCTGGTCTATTTTTAGAAACGGTTAGACAACATACCCAGACAAAAGGGGGGTGAGTTAATTTTTATCATGTCTAGAAGACATGATAAAAATTAAAAAGTTTTTTTTTTACATCTCAGAATTTTTTTCTGAGCTCTGAAAATATTTTGCCAGCCGATCTCATTTCGTTATCATTTTTTTTATTTTAGAATTCATCAACCTTGTTCCTCCTCTTCCCCTCTCCCTCTCTCTCTCTGAGGAGTCTATATAAACGGATCGCCAGCGAGCTCTTGTTCATATCAGACGAGTGTTTCGCCTTGAGAACGGAAAAAAAATACAAAAGCCATGCTGCTCAAACTGGAATATAACGATGACTATTACGTGCACGCGTATGTGGATCTAGGATTCCTGTACTGGAATGCCAAAGATATCTTGACTCTCTTGCCTACGAACGTCTCGCATACGACGAGTGTTCTCCAAGTCTTTTTTCCTAATCGACACCATTTTCTTCGACTAGGCGATTTGGACAACTACTCCAAAGAATGGGGTCAACCGAACCAGATTGTCCTCACTTCGAATGAAGCGGCTTTCGTCGCTTCGAAATCCCTGCATAACAAGTCGCTCTTCCCTTGGATGTGTAAAATATTCATGAGACCTCTGACGAAAATTGAGGAGGACGGGGAAACGTATATCACCCTCCGAGAGACTGTGCAAGACGAACAAGAAAGGAAAAAGAGTCCTCTCTTTTTCATCACTCAATTCGGGATCCATCATCTCCCCAAAATCATCCAGAGACATCAAGCCTTCGTTGAAAAGTATCAGAAAGAGGATGATGGTGGTGATGATGATCATGATGATGCGATATGGTCTCCAGTCGCTTAAGGAAGGGGAAACGTTCTCCGCTTTCCCTATTCCATAGACTGGAGAGTTGAATCAGGAGACCAAAAAAATGGGTCTTGGAAGGAATGAGTGCATTTCAAAATGCATTCGATTCCTTCCAAGACCCATTTTTTTGGGCCACTCTCTCCTCCAATATTGGGAGAGAGAGAGAGAAAAGAAATTTATCATCTCCTGTCCACCCAAAAAGAAATTATGTATTTTTGTTTTTCTGGATGCGGCCGAATTTGTAGATGAATCGTCCAGAAACCGGCCCTCAAGCCCATTTTCAGACTATTTCTATACATATTCGGTTATCAAGATGGTCCGGGGACGACTTTGGTTGGACATCATTTCTATATAGATGCTGAAATTTGTATAGCCATTTCTAAAGAATCTCAGAGAAAACTAAAAGCGAGATTGCAAAAAAAGAAATGGCCTCCAGTGAACACAATTCCAACGACAGTGGATAGGAAAAGTGAAGAGTTGAAAGTGAAAGTCGAAAAACGAAATGGGATCGGCTAGGAAAAATTTCTCAGAGCTCAGAAAAAAATTCTGAGATGTAAAAAAAAAAAAAAAAAAAAAAAAAAAAAACTTTTTGTTAATTTTTATCATGTCTTCTAGACATGATAAAAATTAACTCACCCCCCTTTTGTCTGGGAATGTTGTCTCCCACTTTCTAAAAATAGACCATGACTCATCCTTTTAAACAATAGAATTCCAAGAAAAGACTGGGTTCTGGTCTATTTTTAGAAACGGTGAGACAACATACCCAGACAAAAGGGGGGTGAGTTAATTTCACTTTCAACTCTTCTCTTTTCTATAAAAGCATTCCACGTTTCTGTTCAGAACACTGTGGGCTGTTGAAAAGGCAACACGCCTCCCTCTCTATCCTAATCGGGAATCCTGATCCAGGTGTCCTCCGCTTCACACTACCCATCTTCACCCATTTCTAAAGAATCTCAGAGAAAACTAAAAGCGAGATTGCGAAAAAAAGAAATAGCCTCCAGTGAACACAATTCCAACGACAGTGGATAGCTTTTTGGGGTCCTTCCAGATATATTACCGGTAACCGATAGGTTGTTCAGGGTCTACAGCACAGACTCAATGTACCCCCTTTTGTCTGGGAATGTTGTCTCACCGTTTCTAAAAATAGACCAGAACCCATTCTTTTCTTGGAATTCTATTCTTTAGAAAGAATGAATGATGGTCTATTTCTTTAGAAACGGTGAGACAACATTCCTAGACAAAAGGGATTAGTTAATTTTTATCATGTCTAGAAGACATGATAAAAATTAACAAAAAGTATTTATAATATATATTATATAATATATATTATATAATATATATATTATATAATATATATATTATATAATATATATATTATATATTTTTTCTTTTTTTTTCTGACTCAGAATTTTTTCTCGGCTCTCAGAAATTTTTCCCAGCCGATCCCATTTTGCTTTTTGACTTTCACTTTCAATTCTTCTCTTTTCTATAAAAGTATTCCACGTTTTTGTTCAGAATAATGTGGGTCGTTGAAAAGGCAATATGTCTGGTCATCAAGATGGTCCGGGGACGACTTTGTTTAGACTCAACGATGACATCATTTCTATATAGATGGTGGAATTTGTATAGGAAGAGTTTAGAAACCGAATCGAACGCCTGTTTTCAGTATATTGCAATACAAATAGGACTGTCCACACAATAAAAAAAGACATCATTTTTTTCGTAAATAGAGCTCCATTTGTATAGAAATAGTCTAGAAAGTGACTCGAAAGCCCGTTTTCAGTATATTACAATACAAATAGGAGGCACTCTCTCATCCAATCTTGGGAGAGAGAGAGAGAGAGAGATCCGGTTTCCATAGTCATCCTGTCCATTCAAAAAGACATTCTTTTTGTTTCTGAATGCAACCGAATGTATATAGGAATATACTAGAAAGCGCCCTCCCCTCCAAGCCCATTTTAAGTATATCTCTATACAAATTCGGTATAAAATTGTCCGGGGACGACTTTGTCCGGAGACGACTCTGTCCGTCGACGACTCTGTTTGGACTCAACCATGACGTCATTTTAATATAGTGTAATGTGTGTAGAAATAGTCGGAAAAAGGACTCGAACGCCCGTTTTCAGTATATTCCAATACAAAATTGATTGTCCACAACATAAAAAAAGACATCATTTTTTTCTTGGATAGAGCTCCATTTGTATTGGAATATACTGAAAACCGACTCGAACGCCCGTTTTCAGTATATTCCAATACAAAATAGGGCAGTCCACAACATAAAAAAAAGACATCATTTTTTTCTTGGATGGAGCTCCATTTGTATTGAAATATACTGAAAACCGACGTGAACGCCCTTTTCAGTATATTCCAAAACAAAATTGGCTTTCCACAAAATAAAAAAAAAACATCATTTTTTTCTTGGATGGAGCTCCACTTGTATTGTAATATACTGAAAACCGACGTGAACGCCCGTTTTCAGTATATTCCAATACAAAATTGGCTGTCCACAAAATAAAAAAAAGACATCATTTTTTTCTTGGATCGAGCTCCACTTGTATTGTAATATACTGAAAACCGACGTGAACGCCCGTTTTCAGTATATTCCAATACAAAATTGGCTGTCCACAACATAAAAAAAAGACATCATTTTTTTTTGGATCCAGCTCCATTTGTATTGAAATATACTGTAAACCGATGTGAATGCCCGTTTTCAGTATATTCCAATACAAAATTGGCTGTCCACAACATAAAAAAAAGACATAATTTTTTTCTTGGATCCAGCTCCATTTGTATTGAAATATACTGAAAACCGACGTGAATGCCCGTTTTCAATATATTCCAATACAAAATTGGTTGTCCACAAAATAAAAAAAAGACATCATTTCATTCTTGGATCCAGCTCCATTTGTATTGAAATATACTGAAAACCGACGTGAACGCCCGTTTTCAGTATATTCCAATACAAAATTGGCAGTCCATAACATAAAAAAAGACATCATTTTTTTCTTGGATCGAGCTCCACTTGTATTGAAATATACTGAAAACCGACGTGAATGCCCGTTTTCAGTATATTCCAATACAAAATTGGCAGTCCACAACATAAAAAAAAGACATCATTTTTTTCTTGGATCGAGCTCCACTTGTAGTGAAATATACTGAAAACCGACTCAAACACCCGTTTTCAGTATATTCCAATACAAATTGGCAGTCCACAAAATAAAAAAAAAGACATCATTTCTTTCTTGGACCGAGCTCTATTTTTATTGAAATATACTGAAAACCGACTCAAACACCCGTTTTCAGTATATTCCAATACAAATTGGCAGTCCTCAAAATAAAAAAAAGACATCATTTCTTTCTTGGATCGAGCTCTATTTGTATTGAAATATACTGAAAACCGACTCAAACACCCGTTTTCAGTATATTCCAATACAAATTGGCAGTCCACAAAATAAAAAAAAGACATCATTTCTTTCTTGGATCGAGCTCTATTTGTATTGAAATATACTGAAAACCGACTCAAACACCCGTTTTCCGTATATTCCAATACAAATTGGCAGTCCACAAAATAAAAAAAAGACATCATTTCTTTCTTGGATCGAGCTCTATTTGTATAGAAATAGCCTAGAAATCAGTTCGAACGCCCGTTTTCAGTATATTGTAATACAAATGAAATGACATGAAAAATGCAAAAAGAGGAAAAGTAGCCTACCTTGACGGAAATTCTATTCCAAAAGGGGAAAACTTGTATCCAGGTGGGCCCACAGCACGTCCGGAACTCAAGCGAAACTCAATAGGTTGAAATCGATTCATTAAATAACATTCTTAACAAACAGTAAAATTTTATTCACATCGAGTCGGTTGGGAAAAGTTTCTGAGAGCCGGAAAAAATTTCTGTGGTTCAAAGTTAGATATTAAAAACAAAAAAAAAAAATACCCCCCCTTTTACTCTGAAAATTTTCAGAGTAAAAGGGGGGTATTTTTTTTTTTTCTTTTTTTTTCAGCCAGAGAAATTTTTCTCCGGCTCTCAGAAATTTTTCCGCACTCGACTGGATGAATAAAACATCCCCGTTTCTTTAAGAATGGGCTCACTGTTAACTGTTTCAGCATTCGACGTTTCGCGTCCAATAATAACTGCCGGGTGTTCAAGAATGCAGATGCACCTACTAGATTTTCTACAGAGAAGCTTGACTGGATGGAGAGTTAGGATGACTTTTTCCAAGATTCTCGACTTTGGACCGTCAAGAGGCAAAGGATCTTTTTTGTTTTTTTTCTTTTAAGAAAATTTATGGATAGATTCATTTCTTTTTGAATGGACCTAGAAAAATAGGACAAAGTTCTTTTCCAAGATTGGATGAGAGAGGGACCCAAAAAAAAATGGGTCTTGGAAGGAATCGAATGCATTTGCACTCATTCCTTCCAAGACCCATTTTTTTTGGTCTCCTGATTCGTCTCTCTCTCTCTCTCTTCTCAGTCCATTTCCATAAATATAGGGAAAGCGGAGAACCTTTCTCTACTTATTTCTAAAAAATCTTTTCTTTATTTTTTTTCTCCTGAGTTTATGTATATATCAATTCAAATACTTTTGAGAACATCCCAATTCTCTGTCGTCTTTTCGGTTTCATTGTCCCAACATTCAGTGGACATAGTCTCAGTCGATTTTGGAGCATGGGTCGTCCGTTCATTGTCCCAACATTCAGTGGACATAGTCTCAGTAGATTTTGGAGCATGAGTCGTCCGTTCATTGTCCCAACACTCAGTGGACATAGTCTCAGTGGATTTTGGATCATGAGTCGTCCGTTCATTGTCCCAACACTCAATGGATTTTGTCTTTGGATCCTCTGAAGATATTTTGGGGGTCTCATGAGATTCTTTGGAAGGTTCGTCCCAACAGGCTGCTGGATCGTAATGGGGAATATTTTCAGGTATGTCTCCCCAACCCTCCGTCTTCCTCGAGTTATTGGAGGAAGTTGATGACAAAGAAGAAGAGCCCATCAAGTTTAAAGGCGTATGCTCATCCGGATGTTCCATCACTTGGAAACAAGACAGATTATCCCATTTCTGGATGAGGTTATCGTACGCTTTTGGGGACGGATCCTTCTCTAACTGATCGTAGGCCTTATCAAAAGCTTGCAGAGAATTGTCTGCTTCCTCCTGAATCCTCTCCTCTTTCTCCGTTCCGTCTGGATAGACGTGATTGATATGAAAATCTCCTTCCATAATATGCCATCGATAGTTGCGCACTTTGTTTTCGGCACAGTGGAAATATTTCATCCTTTGATGATGTCGGGCACATTTTTCCCGATACTTCCAAATGATTCCATCTGGCACATAAATTTCCGTCACGGGTTTTTGATAATCCAAGACTTTAGCAAAGAATTTAGCTTTCTGGCATCCCACCACATAAATCGTGGAGAAGCTGTGAGTGAGCGATTGGAGAATGCGTCCTAAATGGTTGTCGGGAATGTGACCCTCGTTCCAACGAAGTCCGTGCCGGTTTCTTGTCAGCCAGGCATTTGTCTTTTGGTTTTTTTCACTCAGTTGGTGGAAGGGGTGAGGAGGAGTAAACGTCAACGATCCCACGGTCAAAAAATCTTTTGTCGCATAGCCCAATTCTTTTAAAACGTAGGTAAATTCACCCTTCTTGTGGTTGTAGGACTGGAAACCCTCTAGATCGAGCACGATAAAGTTTTCTGAACACGCCATGGCGATGAATACGGTGATGTCTTCCACAAACAGGAGCAAAAAAAAGAATCGAAAAGGTATATATGTATAACAGGGAAGATCTAGAAAGGGAAAAAAAAGAATAAAACGTTTTAGAGTCGTCGTCTTGAAAGAGACATTTTTCTTTTCAAAGGGTTAAGAAGTTTCAAAGTTTCAAAGGTCTTTTTAAATGAAGTTATGATTAAACCATATTCATAGGACCAAAGGGACTTACCAGCTCAGTTCACGTCTTCTTCTGTTCTCTGAAGAAATCTCGCGGAGGATACACACTTTTATACTCGCGCGACATCTGTCGGGATCGCGACCCCATCTAAATGTCAGGGTCATTCCAACCTCTTAAAAGGATCGGAATGAAAGAAACACTTTGATAAAAAATATATTTATGAAAAGATATCTGAGGGTCGTGAGAATATTTTCTCTCCCCACCCCCCGCCTATTTCAAAAAGAATAATAAAATGTCTTTCTTGGATCGCGTCAAGATTACAAAACAACTCACAGGACTTGTTTATCTCGATCTCGTCAGGGTCACCGTTTCACATAAGAAGATGGATGGACCCTGAACTTTAGACATGATAAAAATTAACTCTACCCGCCTTTTGTCTGGGAATAGGGTCTCACCGTTTCTAAAAATAGACCAGATCCCATTCTTGGAATTCTATTCTTTAGGAAAGGAGGAGTGATGGTCTATTTTTAGAAAGTGTGAGACAACATTCCCAGACAAAAGGGGGGTAGAGTTAATTTTTATCATGTCTAAGACCTGATAAAAAGTAACAAAAAGTTTTTTTTTTTTTTTTTTTTTTTTTTTTTTTTTTTTTAAGGCTGAAAAATTTTTCTGAGAGAGCTGAGAAAGATTTTTCCTCCCAATCTTTTTCGACGATGAAAAGGGAAAAACTACTGATCCGATCTCCCTACGCTTTAGGGAAAAAAATACTTATGAAATATTCATGTGTTGAAATTGACTATTCAAATAAGTGACATTTTGTTTCTCATTGGAACTGTTCAACGGCGAGTCCATTCGTCTCATTCTTTGGGGTAGGGGATGAAAGTACAGCGGTTTGTTGAAATCGATGATAGTTTCCTCTTTAGTCGGCGGAACTGTAAATCTATCCCGTCTTAACTCTTCTAATCTCTTTGAAAGTCTTTCCACTTGCTCTGCTAAGGTTTCCTCGGTACTCATGATCTCTCTTAGTTTAGGGAAGTCTTGACGTATTGGCTAGAGAACAGAGGGTTTTTTTCTCTCTATTCATATATCATGTGGGAGCGTGTGATTTATAAATCCTTGTGAAATATTTCTACGTCTTGTGTAACTTGGAAAATTCTTCTTCTTCTCATCGATTGGGGTGGAGTTATGGAAAAGAAATGGGATTGGAAAGATATCAACATATTACAAAAAAAAGGAACTTTTTTTTTCTATTTTTTTTCTCTAGGGATTTACATACCATTTCATTCATGAACATTCAAGGGTTCTCTCCAAGACCAAATTTTAGAAGAGGACCACAAAGAGTACACTTGAGGATCCTCTTTCAAGTCTAGGTGAGATAAGGGATGAGACCAATATTCTTGGGTCTCTAAAGCATCCCAACTTAGACATTTATTATTATTATTAGAAAGTTCATCCTCCTCCTCCTCATCGTCGCACGAGTTCTCCTGGGGAGATTCTTCCGCCTCCTCTTCGTCTTCGACAGCTTTGCTTTCGGAGGGGTAACAATGTAATTTCCGGAAAACGTAACTACCCTCCATCAAATGGTATCGAAAATTTCTCACCTTGTTCTCGGCACAATGAATCATCTTTTGGAAATATTGGTGTCGCGTGCATTTCGACTTGTTCCGCCACTCGGTTTTCCCTGGGATGTAAAACTCATAAACGGATCGCTGGCAGAGCTTGCTGAAAAATTCGGCTTTATCGTATCCATTGACGTAGATCACCTCCACATTTTCGGTCAGTATTTTCAGGATTGTAGGAAGATGCTCGTAGGAAAGACGACCCTCGGTCCATTGCAGGCCGTGTCGGTTATTTGTAGTCTGGTTGACCACAGCTTGATTGCGGGACGATAAGTCATCGTAATGGACAGGAGGGAGAAAAATCATGGATCCGCATAAGGTTAAATCGCAAGTGATGTAGCCCAGTTCTTTCAAGATGAAACATATATCTCCCGTCTTTGGATCATAACAGTGAAAGTATTCCATGTCCAGAACAATGTAGGAATCTTTGAGAGGTTTGGCACTCAAAATGTCCATCTTCTTCAATTGAGGAAAAAAAGAAAACAAAATTCTCTCTCTCTCGCTGTGTGTCCTGAAGGAAAAAATGGATAGCTTTCTCTCGCCGTCTCCTCTTTTATATATATATATAGAGAGAAGGTTGCACGTGACAGGTCGTATGAATTCTGGGAAAGGTCACATTCGTATATATATTTGTTTTTTGAATAATATCGTGCGTATCTCAATACACATCCATCATAATAATAATAAAGATCACCTTGGAAAGAAAAAGAAATAAAAAACATGGAACTCGTGCTCGACTTTGAAGGTTTCTACGATTCTCAAGGAGCCTTTATTGTGAAAGAATTGGCTTACGTCACATTGGACGGTACTTCTCGAGGGGTATTTGTTTTTAAACCCCCGTTTCCATGGCAAATGCTCACCGAGAAAGAAAAACGAACCGCTGTGTGGGCGAGTGATTATTATCACGGCTTGTCGTGGTACGAAGGAGAAATTCCGTACAGTTATTTTCCATGGGTGTTAACGATGTTGACGGAACCTTTTTCCATGATTTGGGTGCGAGGAGAAATGAAACGGCGGTTTTTAGAGAAATGGTTGCAAAGATCCATTTATTGCATTTCGGGATCGACGCAAGAGATTCTCAAATACAATGGGATCGAACACATGAATTGTCCTAACCATACAAAAGGTTTTTTCCATTGCGCTCTACAAAAAGCAGTTCGGTATCATTATTATTTAAAGACACAGAGAAGAAATTCGCAAGGTCGATCCTGCACAATTCAATCTTGACAGAACTCATTAAAAAAAATACATATATCACGTTACTTCTTCAACAGCATAGATGGTTCTGAAGCGAAACTTGGAATTTTGAAATAATAGATCAGGAAGAAATCATTCTTAAAAAAAATGGTAAAGTCTCGAATCGGCTGGGAGAAAAAAAAATTTCTCAGAGCTGAAATAAAATTCTCTAATGAAAAAAAAAAAAAAAAACTTTTGGTTAATTTTTATCATGTCTTAGACATGATAAAAATTAATGACCCTCCCTTTTTGTCTGGGAAGGATGTCTCACCCTTTCTAAAAATAGACCATGACTCATCCTTTCTCTAATGGCAATCATTCCATGAATGAATCACGATTTGTTTTTCAAAAGAGTGAGACAACATTCCCAGACGAAAAGGAAAGAGGGTCGTTAATTTTTATCATGTCTAAGACATGATAAAAATTAACAAAAAGTTTTTTTTTTTTTTTTTTTTTTTTTTTGAGTTGTAGAATTTTTCTCAGCTCTGAAAATTTTTTTCCAGCCGACTCAAGACTTTACCATTTATATTTACGAATAGTCTTTGGATTATTTATTTATTTTCTTTTAAAAAGAAAAATTCTGAGCTAGACCTATCTATTGGCTTAACATTCTGGTCATAGAAACAGTCTAGAATCTCATTTTATTTTTCGAGGCTAATGCACGGGTTCTCCAATCAAAAGGGTTACTATAAAGGGATTGGTTTGAATGCATTTATCTGCAAATGTTGTAGGATTCTGTTGTTGAGAAGGGGGTATATTATTATTATTATTATGATGATGATGATTGTGGCAGATTCGTTTTCTAGATGGAAGTCTAATCTCCTCCGAAGACCTTTTCTGGGAATCGTCGATAGATGGTTTTTCAATAGGAATCGTTTCCCTCGGATCCTCAAGAGACAGAGGTGGGTCCTGTCTTGAGACATGGAGCGGTCTCTCCTCCTCCTCCTCCTCGAGAAGTCTTGAGAAAGGGAGAGGATTTTCGGTTCCCTTATTCTTGAGGGGTCTTGACAAATTGAGAGGTCCCTCCTCTTCGAAAGAGAGAGAAGTTTTGGTTCCCTTATCCTCGAGGGGTTTTGACAAATCGAGAGGTCCCTCATTTTCGAGGGGTCTTGATAAATGGAGAGGTTTTTCATCTTCGAGGGGGTTTGATAAAGGAAGAGGTCCCTCCTTCTCGAGGGGTCTTGATAAATGGAGAGGTTTTTCATCTTCGAGGAGGTTTGACAATGGGAGAGATTTCTCCTTCTCGAGGGGTCTCTCTTCCTCAAGGGGTTTTGAGGAAGGGAGAGGTTTTTCATCCTCGACGGGTTTTGACAAACTGATAGGAATCTGAACAGGTTTCTCCTCATCCCCATCATTATCGAGGAGGATGAGGATAGCCTTTTGGAAAGGTTTTTTCTTTTTCTTCTGAACAGGCTCCTCTTGATGCTCGGGGAGAGGGATGGGGTAGTTGTTCCACCATTCTATTTTTTCTTGCTCGAGGATTTTTTCAAAAGTCGTGGCCTCTCTATGATGAGACGAACGAGGAGAGTCCTCGAGAAGAATATAATAGGTATTCTTCCCAGTCTTCTCGATCGAGAGAGGTTCGTGCAAACATTTATGCAACCATTCACTAAAATGAACGAGAATCCCTTTTGTCTTCTCAAGACGATCCATAATCCTATTCATTTGCGAGACGGTTAGAAAGTGGGACGTGTAAAAATATTTGGCTCGTTTCATTAACAAAATTTGTGCATCCAAAGGTGGAATGTCACGAGCCATCAACACGTTTTCGTCGGATAAAAATTCGTCCCGCATCTTTTGATAACTCCCCACGGTATAATAACCCGCACATTTTGAAAAATCGGAGGCTTTCAGGTAAACGACTCCTTGGATGATATAAAAGGAAAGATCAACATATTTATATTTGAAAGGAATACACGTAGTGAGCTGGGGATGCCTCCTCATGATCCACTTGGACAAAAATACGACTTTGGGGCTCTCCCCTTTTATTTATAGAGAGAAAGAGAGTGTGACCTTCCCTTCCCTCCTCCTCCTCTCTCCCTGCTTCCTCTATCTCTGGACGTCCTTGGATTGGAAAGGTTGACTTTGAAAAAAAAAAGAAGGTCATGGTTGGATAATTTTTTGTTTATTAAATTATTACTTTCACTTCCTCATTCCCACACACATTCATCTTTTTAAGAAAAGAAAAAGAGGTCATGGAGATAAGATTTCTTGGAAAGAAGAGAGAGAGAGAAACAAAAAAAAACAAATAAAACTTACGTCATAGAGCCTCTATGTGTGTCTGTGTGTGTCTATATAGATATATAAAAAGGCGAGAGTACTGGGCGAGATCATTTCTTTTCCATTGGGAGCCATGTCGCTATTAGATGCTTTTCCAACTCAACGGATTTCGAACGGGGAGGATTTGAAGACGCTAAAGCAAATCTCCAACTTGAAAATTTTTTTGGCGTGTCATTGTGCGACATTTATTCCGCATTTACCACCTCATCAAGCGCTCGTTTCGTTCAACCAAGATGTCGAATCCTCCAACCTGCTCGTTCAGAATATATACAGAAATTTATTCGAATCGCAACAAACGAAAGAGGAATCTCCCTTCTCTTGGAATCGGATGGATCGAGCTTTGAGACGGCCCATTCAAACAGACCGGCGATATACAGATCCGCGCACGAGTTTTCGGTGGAAGAATATTTTTCTCACGAAACGATATTTTACGTTTGAAGTGAGAACGACGGCTGAGGACGAAGTTCATATTGTTCAAACCACAGCCGCTCCTCTCGCCTATTACGAATCATCGTCCCCCAATCTGAAGGAAAGAAGTTTTAAAGTCAGCGACAGGATGAAATATAAGAAATATATTCTAAGACCTTTTCAAAACTATGTCGTTCCCCCGAAAACGCAATATCTCATCGTCACAATCCAGAAGAGTCTCTTTCTCGTCGATCAGGGCTCGTACTCGCTTTGGAAACAATTGAAAGAGGAGATTTCTTTCCAATCGCCGATGATGTTTCAAGAAAAAGAAGAAGAAAACCCTCCGCCACCTTTACCCATCCCTTCCTTAGATGATAAGAGGAGCTGGACCAAACCGTCGTCATGGCCCGAAACAAAATCGACCCGGCAACGGAATGAAATTGAAGTCATCACAATTGAAGATGAGGAGGAAGAAACAAATTACCTCTTAAAAAACGGTCGACTTACCGGAACCTACCTGGCGTGCAAAATCCACTTCAGAATCCAGAAGCTTCTTCTTCTACTTCTTCCCCGACTTGTTCAAACAGGCAACCTCTTTCGGACTCCTCACAGACAGAACCTCTTCCAGTATCCTCTTCTCCTCCTCCAACCTGTCCCGACATCGTAGAGGTAGAATGTCAGACGGGTCCACAAGCTTCAAAAAGTCCCGACATCGTAGAGGTAGAATGTCAGCCGGGTCCACAAGTTCCAACGGGTCCAGAAATCATGGAGGCAGAATCACAGCCGGGTAAACAAGTTCCAACGGGTCCAGAAATTACGGAGGTAGAATTTCAGCCGGGTAAACAAGTTCCAACGGGTCCAGAAATTATGGAGGTAGAATCGCAGCCGGGTCCAGACATCCTAGATCCCTCCACTCATCCCAAAGAGACTCCAAGTGTTTCAAGACAGTCTTGTGATGATCCAGCCCTTCCCGTATGAAATGATTATATGGACTTACAAAATTTGGTGCAACAGGAAGGAGTAGAAAATAATCATACGGAAGGGTGGGTCAAAGACTGTTTAGATCATTTAACCTCGAATAAAATTGAACTGTTATGGAATTGCATTTCTGAAATCACATCGGAAATGGGATAAAAAACCAAAACAAACAAAAACAATTTTTTAATAACAAATTGGAGGAGGGTCATGATGTCAATTAAAAAAAAATATTATATAGAGTCCAATCTTGGTGGTTCACTTCAGTTTTCCAGCATGAGGTGATCCACGTTTCCCGAAATATGGATCCCATTCCAAGAGAGATTGTGTAGAGCCTTCACTTCAGTTCTTTTTTTTTCCCTACCAAGAGGAGAGGGTACCCAAAGGGCTACCCATGTCCAAAGAGAGAAAGTGTAGAGCGTTCATTTCAGTTTTTGTTTTCCAAGTTTAGGGGAGGGAGGTCTCAAAATGACACCCCCCCATTTTCAAAGAGAGATGGTGTAGAACGTTCATTTCTGTTTTTTTCCAAATTTAGGGAGTTTTCAAATGACTACCCATTTCAGAGAAAGAAAGAAAGAGAGAGAGAAGGTGTAGAGCGTTCATTTCAGTTTTCCAAGGTTAGGATGGTGGTGGAGAATCCTCCAAAATGGCTACTCATCTCAAAGAGAGAGAGAGAGAGAGAGAGAGAAAATGCGTAGAGCGTTCATTTCAGTTTTCCAACATTAGAAGGTCCCAAAATACCTTCTGAATTCAAAGAGAGATCGTGTAGAGCGTTCATTTTCAGTTCTTCAAGATCAGAAGAAGAGGGTCCGCTTTTCAGAGACAGCGAAGTGCAGACTTCAGTTTTCTCCCTCCCCAAGAATAGAAGGTCCCAAAATGGCTTTCCATTTCAAAGAAAGAGGGAGAGGCGTTCATTTCCATTCTCCAAGATAGGGTCGTCTGCATTTTTCCCAAAGTGGCTTCCCAATTCAAAGAGAGAGAGAGTGAAAGGGTGTGTAGAGCGGTCATGTTCATTCTCCAAGATAGGGTCGTCAGCTTTTGCTCAAAATGGAATCTCCCCATTCAAAAAGAGATCGTAACCAATTTTTTCCAGTTTTTTCCAAGATGGGGGGGAGAAGAAAACCTAGGATGGAATAACACGACACACAGAGAGAAAGAGAAAAAAAAACGCCATCTTGTCATTTTCTGATAGGGTACCGGTGTTCGAATACTTTTGTGACCGACTGTCTGATTATACTGGGAGAACCATAAAATCGGAAAAGCGATGGGTTTCACAGTTAACGAGGCAATCGAAGACAGACTGGGAAAGAGAGATCCTTTTTTTTTAGCTGAGAAGCAGATTGCCCTGGAAATCCGTGACTCTGACCATATAATTTCTCCATAGACTCTTTGAACGGTATTCAGGAGACATCCTCCATGAGGAAAAAAAAAATCTCCCCTTCCCC
This sequence comes from Stegodyphus dumicola, assembly GCF_044657685.1. Lineage (NCBI taxonomy): Eukaryota > Metazoa > Arthropoda > Arachnida > Araneae > Eresidae > Stegodyphus > Stegodyphus dumicola. The sequence goes on from NC_140781.1 coordinate 122,384,701, forward strand.
TTCTAAATCGACTGGAAAGAGAATGAGGTGGAAGAGATCCATCCACGAGAGATCATACTCTTGAACGTCAGACAAATATGAAGTCGAATAGCTTAAACAAAAAATGCTTGAAAAGTCATCGAGTCTCGAAAATCTAGGTCTCTCTCTCTGAAGGAAATGAGAAAATGGGAATCTGCGTTTTTCTTCCTAAACGGCTAACATTCATCTGAAGTGACACTCGAAATGTTTAAATAGATAAACGAGAATCCATTCTTAAAAAAATGACGCTGTGTCGTCAATTGGAGAGTCGAGTCGGCTGGGAAAATATTTTGAGAGCCAGGAAAAAAATTTTCTAACTTTGGAAAAAAAAAAAATTTAATATGTTTTTAATAAAATTTTAATAATTTTTATTATGTCTTTAGACATGATAAAAATTAACTACCTTCCCCTTTTGTCTGGGAATGTTGTCTCACCGTTTCTAAAAATAGACCATCACTCATCCTTTCTAAAAAGAATAAAATTCTAAAAAGAATGGGTTCTGGTCTATTTTTAGAAACGGAGAGACAACATTCCTAGACAAAAGGAGGGTAGAGTTAATTTTTATCATGTCTATAAGACATGATAAAAATTAACCAAAAGTTTTTTTTTTTTTTTTTTTTTTTTAAGAGTTAGAGAATTTTTTTTCCCGGCTCTCAAAATTTTTTCCCAGCCGACTCGATTCTCCATTGACAAGACAGTGCCATTTTTTTTAAGAATAAACTCTCGCTTATCTATTTAAGCATTCCCAGTTTGGCTTTAGATGAGTGTCAGCCGTTGAAGACGAAGCATCCTGTCACTTGGGAGAGACATATTTTGAGGAGTCAACATGTTGTGTGGACCGTTGAGATCGATTTTTCTCTTCCCATTGTGTGGACATTGTTGAGCGTTTTGTGAAGCTTTGAAAGAATGGAGGGGTTTTGATAGAGAATATTTCTTTTTATTGAATTTTTTAAAAAAAAAGATTTAAGATTCACATTTTATAACAGGTTTTACATGGAAAGAAGGTTTTTCTTCTAGTTTGACGACTTCTTTTTCTTGGGAGATGTTTCTATTGGAAAGATGGAAGGAAAGACGATTCCCACATTGAAGAAGGTTCATGAGAAACTCGTACGGAACTTGGTTCTCTTCTCGAGCCGAAATATCATACGGAATCCGGGACATGTTTTCAATCGCTCCAGTTCCTCCTCGTATTTTTGCTTGCTCGCCAATTTCATGCGGGGACGAAACTGGTCCAGAATATACAATCCCTGGGGTTGAGTCACTCGAGAAAAAGCGACATATTGCTGAAATCGATTAAAAGGTCCGTGTATGTAAATTGCGATCGACGGAAAGGTGGCTCCTTGGGCTTTATGAGCCGTAATCGCTTCGGCTAACATCAAAGGAAACTGTTCGCGATAAAATGCGAGTGTTTTCGTCGAACAGGTGTCAATACGAATGGAGACGCGATCGATAGGAGCTAGACTATTCGAAAATTGCAGCCAGACACGCGTCACAACTCCGTCTTCATCCTGGTCTATTTGGTGTAGTGTTCCAATTGCTCCATTCATCCATCCTTTGGATCTGTCGAGCGTTTTAGTCAATTGATATCGCGCTCCTCTTTGTAAATGGAGGACGGATTCGAGATTCGCCATCTGAGATCGATGTAAATGTTGACTCCGTTTCATCATCCTCTTCCGCAATTTTTCGCTCTCGGAATAAATCACGTCTCGAGCCAGACACGAACAGTACGTCCCTCGGGATTGGAGACGTTTCATATTATATTTCTCTGCATCCTTGCTCGAAAAACAGAGAATAATAGCTTCGCGAGGAATTTCGTCGAAACTGCGAACGCGGGGCTGAAAAAATGCCACATCGTCCGGTTCTAAAAAGTGATTTCTCGTTAAACGATCGAGTCTCTCCTCGTAATCCAGAGAGAATCGCATACATTCGACTAGTTCATAGTAGAGCGTGGATTGAGGCGTCCACCACCCTTCAGAATAAAAAATGGGCGTGTCGCGAATCGGTTGGAGCTGCTGCAAATCTCCGAATTTAATCATATGCACATTCCCAAACGGCTTATCCGGCACATGACACAATTGTCGAAGTTGCTGGTCGAGGCGCGAAAATAAATTGGATCCGATCGTGGAAACGTCATCCAAAATCACCATCCGTAAAGGAGCATACAGGGGTCTGTAATAGTCTAAAGTCTTTTGGGTCAGAGGTCGAACAAAAGTCCCGTTCATTTGAAGACGCAGGGCATGATGCAAAGTATCTCCCGTAATGTAGACCGCTCCTTGAGCACTGAGTGCGAGTTTGAGAACCGAGCACGCTTCGCTAAAAAGAGGCGTTCGAATCAGAGTTTGGTATAAAGCTTGGATCAGGAAAGATTTACCCGTTCCGGCAGATCCTTGCACAATAATATCCAGAGGAGGGGGACGTTTCGATTCAGGTAACGCGTAATAGGTGTACAAACGAACGAGAACGTAGATCAGGAAATTGTATTGCTCTTTATTACATTGTCGAATACATTTTTGATAGGCTTCTTCGGACCACATATCCTTATACTGCAAATTCGTATAGCTTTCCCACTGCTTGGGAGGAAGATGTTTCTTTCGCGGTCGGGAGTTCTTTTTAAGAACAGCATAACGTTCCCTTTGAAGTATTCGTTCTCGCTCTCGATTAGCAAAATTGCTTCGCCAGCGTCGTTTCTGTTCACGCATTCTTTCCCTAAGACGTTCTCTACTGGATAGGCTCATCGTGACACCACTCAAAAAGGTGAAGTGTGTGTATAGAAAATCACTTGCTTTAATTTATATATACATATACTTTTTGAGGAGGAGGGGGGTGTGTGTGAAATGACCTCGTCTCGAAACGAACCAATAGCACTTTGAGAAGACTTGGAACGGTTAGGTTTCTTAGGTTTCTTAGAAAGAGAGAGAGCGACACAAAAAAATATATAAAAAATCAGAACGATTTATCCGTCAACCTCTAGGCTAAAAGTAAACAAACAAAATTTGAAAAGGTCAAGGTGAACTCACTGAATTCATCTTAGAAATCAGATAGGAAAAAAAAATGAGGGTACCCATGTTTCCTCTTCAACAACATAGACTCATCTAAAACGAAACTCGGAATGCTTACACAAATAAACAAGAATCCATTCTTAAATAAAAAATGGGGACGTCTTGTCGATCGAGTCGGTTGGAAAAAATTTCTGTTACTCTGAAAAAAAAAATAAAAAAAAAAACCTTTGGTTAATTTTTATCATGTCTTCTAGACATGATAAAAATTAATGAACCCCCTTTTTGTCTGGGAAGGATGTCTCACTCTTTCTAAAAATAGACCATCACTCACCCTTTCTAATAGCAACAATTCCAAGAATGAGTCATGGTTTGTTTTTTCGAATGGGTGAGACATCCTTCCCAGACAAAAAGAGGGGACAGTTAATTTTTATCATGTCTATAAGACATGATAAAAATTAACCAAAAGTTTTTTTTTTTTTTTTTTTTTTTTTTTTACTCAGAATTTTTTTTTCCCCAGTCAACTTGGCTGGACAAGACATCTCCGGATTCTTTCTGGAATGGACTCTATGATCTATTTAAACATTTCGAGTTCCGAGTTTCGCTTCAGTTGAGTGTGAGCCCTTCTAGAAGAAGAAACCATCCTGTGACTGGATAGAGAGAACTATTCCTTTTTTCCATTCACCCGTTGTGTTGAACCGTTCAGATATTTGCTTTTATTACTATTTTTTTTTCCTAACCCACGCGTCTTTAAACAATAGAATAGTTTGAAAGGGTCAACCCATTTTATAGATATCAACCTCATACCCTCATCTCAACGGGTCTCGAGTGGGAGGAAGGAAGGAGCAGGCGACGAGAACTAAGCATGTCTGTTTATCGAGTAGACGCATCGGGGAAAGAACGATACCCGACCGACCCCCAACATCCTCATTACGAATTATACGTTACGGATCCTGAAGGAAATCCTATCTTGGCTCGAGACGAAAATGGTCATGAGTATTACGCGGTAGATTTAAACGGAAACCAATACATTTTAGCTCCTCGACGGTATGCCCGAACGGCTTTTGGACGAGAATACTACCCGAAATTTCAAAATGGGGACGAGTATTCGCTTTATACGTCTGTTTTATTCCCTTATGCCAAAGACGAATCGGGGCATGAAATGTATCCTAAAAAGGCGGATGGAGTCGAATATTGTTTAACGGCCGGCGATCGAATTCGTTATCCTCGCGATGCTTGGGGAAACGAGTTTTATCCTCGAAGAGCGGATCAGCAAACGGAATACCTCTGTGAAGAAGTGGGGTATGCGAAAAGAGCCGACGGATCCGAAACGTATCCTAAATTTTATATCTACACTTCTGGTTAAGATCTTTCTCTCTCTCTCTCTCAAAAGAGAAGAAAATAATAAAGAGTGTGTTACTGCAATGGAGCATTCTGACGCGGAACCTGTTTCGTATTCTATTTGGTGTGTGAAATGCCGAGCCAAGACCGATACGGTCGACGTCCACTATCGCATGTCGAAAAATCGACGGCCGATGGTCACGGGAAAATGTCAGGCGTGTGGAACCAAGAAACAACAGTTTATTACAAATGCTTCCGTTCCACCTGGATATCAGTTCCTGGATGAGGAGAAAGAAAAAGGAAAATGTTCCGAGTAAGAAGAAACAAGTATATTCAAATCAAAAATTGGAAAAAGATGGATCTTACTATTATCTGCTCTCCTAAAGCGGGTGGTTCACCTTTACAGTTTGGCATACAGACGGATTCGCATAATCCGGTTCCAAGACTCGTGAATTTTCCTCAACCGGCAACTCCACCCTTAGATACTTCTTCTTTGAATGAGTTTTCTAACATTCTGAAAGAATATCTAAACGTCGTGAGAAAATTGATTCTTCCCCTGCAACGAAATGTTGAAGAAAAGAGCTCTGAATGTGGAAGCAAGGACACGGATCCAAAGCCAAATTCGGAGGGTTGAAAGGGATAGGTGAAAGTCCATTATTAAAAAAAAAGAAACAATGGTCATGTCATGTCTTGTCGATCGAGTCGGCTAGAAAAAATTCTCTAGATGAGATTGAAAAAAAAAAAACCTTTTGGTTAATTTTTATCATGTCTTCTAGACATGATAAAAATTAACTCTCTCTTCTTTTTGTCTAGGAAGGATGTCTCACCCTTTCTAAAAATAGACCATCACTCACCCTTTTTTAAGGCAATTATTCCAAGAATGAGTCATGATCTATTTTTAGAAACGGTGAGACAACCTTCCTAGACAAAAAGGAGGGGACAGTTAATTTTTATCATGTCTAGAAGACATGATAAAAATTAACCAAAAGTTTTTTTTTTTCGTCACTTAAAAAATATTTTCCAGAGCTCTGAGAATTTTTTTCCCAGTCGACTCGATGATCCAAACAACAAGACATCCAAAATTGTTTCTAGAAGAAACTCTCGCTTCTCTATTTAAACCCCTCGCGTTTCCAACTTCAGATCCGGTGTGTGCTGTGCACTCAACCTAGAATTGCGCTTCTCCTCCCTCCTGGAAAGAGCCTTTTTTTTCCTGAGCTCTTAGCATTTTTTCTCAGCTTCATTTCCATTCTCCAGGTTTCTGTCTCCTCCTTTCCGTTAACACTGCAAAATTTCTAAATTTCTCATCACTCGGAGCTTGGAAATCTGTCATCAAAAAAAAAACATAACATAGCTCTGCTCTTTCAAGGAGTCGGTTTAGATTCGTCAGGATCATGGCTGATTTTCCATGACGGCTCTCCAACCTCAATATTAGAGTTTGAAAGGAATAAGGTAAAAAAGTTCGTCCTAGATATCCAACGAAACGTAAAAAGAGCGACGGGGATCTAAAAAAAGCTACGACTCTTTCCAGAAGGGGGAGGGAGCAATGGATATTCAGGTGAGTCCACAGCATGGACTGCACGAAAATGAAACGGCTTCCGCAGATAACAGAATGTTCGAGATGTCTGTCGTCGATCAAGTCAGCTGGTAAAATTTTTCTAAGAGCTGAGAAAAATGTTCGCATACCTTCACAGAAATTCTTTCCAGGAGGGAGAAGTGTGTATCCAGGTCGAATTCACAGCACAGACTGAACTAAAGTTGGAAACACGAGTGGTTTAAATAGAGAAGGGAGAGTTCCTTCTAGAAACAATTTGGATCTGTCTTGTTTGGATCATCGAGTCGGCTGGGAAAAAATTCTCAGAGCTTTGGAAAAAATTTCTGAGTGATAAAAAAAAAAAAAAAAACTTTTGGTTAATTTTTATCATGTCTTCTAGACATGATAAAAGTTAACTCTCTCTTCTTTTTGTCTGGGAAGGATGTCTCACCGTTTCGAAAAACAAACCGTGACTCATTCTTGGAATAATTGCCATGAGAAGGATGAGTTTTGGTTTCGTTTTCGAAACGGTGAGACATCCTTCCTTGACAAAAAGAGGGGACAGTTAATTTTTATCATGTCTATAAGACATGATAAAAATTAACAAATTTTTTTTTTATTGCTTAGAAATTTTTTCTCCCCCTCCAACCAACTCCATGGACTAGACGATGAGTTTTTAAGAATGGACGTTTTGTTATTTATGCAGATATTCCGAGTTTCGCGTCAGGTAAATGCGCGCTCACCTTAGATTAAATTCCCTTCAGACAGGTCTAGAGATTGGATAACCCATCAAGAATTCTTCAACAGGTTTTTGGAAAAAAGAAATCGTCAAGAAGTGAGTATTGATTTTGATATTTTCTTTTCAACCTTGGGTCAGTTTCTAGTACATTCCAATACTAATTCCATTGTATTTAAAATAAAATAATGTCAGCACGGACTGATCTGACCCGAAACGCTTGCCCATCCAGTTGGCTGCTGGAGGGAGGGGGGAAAAAAGAAATTTGTTTTGAAGGATATGTCAATTCTTTTCTAAAAATAGATTTATAAGAAAAGAATGAACCTTTGTTGGAAATCTATTTTTAGAAACATGTCTAGACAACATGTTGACAAGAAAAAAAAATTCTTTTTTTTTTCCTGAGAGTGAAATGATTTTTTTCTTTCCACCCACTTTTCTTATTCTTTGGGAGGAAGGAAGAACTTCCCTTCCCCCCGCCTTTTTTCCTCTAGTATTTATATAGATCCGAGTTTTTCTGCTTACAGGGTTCATTCTGGTTCTTCCTTCTCAACCGAGCAAAACTAAAATGTCGACCGATGCTGTTGCAGTTCTACCTACCCTGGTCGAAATCACGCCCGTCTGTCATCTCGAAGTAGCTGATCAATGGGAACCTCTCTCTCGTTTCAAAGAATGGTTTCGGGACCCGGAGCGTATGGAACAAATCGTCCAAGAAACCATGTGCTATTTATCCTGTTACGATGGAAAAATACTGCATTATTTTTCGTCCATCGAAGTTTTCAAGCACTTTGCTTTCCAATCGATGATGGAGGCAGGAACCTTTCGCTTACACGCTTATCTGCGATGGGAAAATGTGATCGCCGTCGATGCTGGAACTTTTTTAAAACTGTTTTACGTTTCACCCGAGTGGGTTCATATTCTTCAAACCGGAGAAGCTTCTATCCGTCTTTATGGATGGGAAATGGAATCAGAAGCCGACGGGTATCGTATGATTCCCTATCGACTGCGAGCTCGCTCCGTGTACATTATTCACGGACCTCTTTACTACCAACTCCAATTTCATGACAAGACGGTGTTTGCCGTAGACGCCCTCTCCAGGAAGAAAATGGAGTCTTTACGAGCGTTGCATCCTGAACAGCATTTCCAATTCCCTGCTCGCGAGGAAGAGAGGAGAAGGAAAAGATCCAGAAGGAGGAGACACCTAAAGAGGTACTAAAAAGAAGTCGGAAGGTAGAAGCATATTTGTTTTTTCATTAACGAAAAAAAAACTGTGGATCATTCTTTGTATATTTCTTGGAAAAAAAGACTAATAGTCATAATAGAGGGAGTTAGGAGGGACCCTATCTATATATAACTCTCTATATAAATCGGAAGCGTCAACAGGACGGTCCACCGAAAACAATCTACCTTATCTTTCTCAGAGCAGATTGGAAGAAAGGCCAAGATGCGTGGACTCATTGGAAACAAAAAAATTCGAGTGGTTTAAATAGATAAGTGAGAAAAGATTTTGAGAGGTGTTGTTTTATAGATGGAGCTGGCTGGGAAAAAAATTGGCAAAGCTCAGAGAAAAAATTTTCTGAAAAAAAAAAAAAACTTTTTGTTAATTTTTATCATGTCTTATAGACATGATAAAAATTAACTCTCTCTTCTTTTTGTCTGGGAATGATGTCTCACCGTTTCGAAAAGTAGACCATCACTCATCATCCTTTCTAAAATAATAGAATTTCAAGAATGGGATATGTTCTATTTTTCGAAACGGTGAGACATCATTCCCAGACAAAAAGAAGAGAGAGTTAATTTTTATCATGTCTATAAGACATGATAAAAATTAACCAAAAGTTTTTTTTTTTTTTTTTTTTTTTTTTTTTAAACTCAAAATTTTTTTCCACAGCGCTGAGAAATTTTTCCCAGTCGACTCACTCATCCAAACAAGACATCTAAAATTGTTTCCAGAAGGAGCTGTTATTTTTTTCTATTTAAGAAACTCGAGTTTCGGCTTCCCATCAGTCTGTACTGTGCATTCAACCTGGATACCCATTCTTTGGAGATAGGGGGGAAACTTTCGCAGTTTTTTTTTCTGAAACCCTCTATGGATCAGAGAATCTCACACATATCCTCCTCCGTGGATCGAAATGGACTGACCGCCATATCTGTTATAGATAATAGTTTTGAATTTTCCACCTCCTCCCCAAGATTGGACTATCTCAATATTTTTTTAAAAGAAAAACAAAATGATTTTTTATGATTATTCTACAATTTTTAGTTTCCCCCCACACTCTTTAAGAAGAATAAAAACATAAAGCACATTGAAACAGTTCCGATAAATTTTGAAACTGAAAGTCCATCACCTTGTTCTCCACGGGACTAAAATAAGTTTCCCCGGTCTGAGAATATTCTTGGATTTGAAGAGGTTCTCTCATCACACTCTGAAGCCAGGTCGAAAAGAGGAGAGCGTCTGGACCCAAATCGTTGAGCAGTTTTTCCAGGGAATTGAAGGTGATAAAAGGAGTATAGCGGAGAATCCGGCTAGGGCGGTCCGACGTATCGATCCAGAGATCCGTCGTTAAGGATCGGTAAGGGCGAAAAGGGGTTCGAGAGATCCATTGCTGAATAGTCCGTTGACTTTTCGAACTCATCCAAGTCCCTTGCTGGGAAAGGCAAGTCACGAGTTCCGATCCTCGAAAATAGAGCGTGCCCGACCCCAAGTAAAACGTGAGGGGAATTGTCTTGGCGAAACGGAAATGAATCGCGAGGGAAAAAGACTCTCGCCGTAACCACTCCATGGCGTTTGGTTTTCTCTCTCTCCTGAGGATGAGATGGAAAAAAAAGAAAAGACATCTTTTCTCTCAGCTTCTTTTATATATAGGAAGAGAGAGGGGAAGGAGTGTTCTCGAAAAGACTCATGGGAAATTTCCTCTTCTTCTTCTTCTTTTTGGGGTAGGTGGGAGGAACTTGTTTTTTTTGGCGGAGAGATTGCGTCGGATGACATCCCGAGACATTAAAAAAAAGAATAGATAGGATGGATTCTTCAAGTGGGAAATGCGGGGTGGTTAAGGGATCTTATTCCTTTTTTTTACTTTTCTAAATAACAAATAGAATCGGGTGGATTCCATTTATCTCCTTCTAAAAAATATAGCAACACTTGATCCTTCCCGTCCTTTTTCATTTCCTGTTGACGTGTTAGATACTTTAGAGCCTCTTCGATTTTAATTAAGTAACCCCGATAGACCATCCGATCATCAATACTCCCGATATTGCGTTCGAGAGCCATTCTATAAGCAGCTTGAGATTGGAAAGGAGAATAATTATCAAAGTAGGTATTACGGCGTAAATGTTTAGGATGTTCGACTATAAAAAAATATTGTGTATAAATGCATTGATCTAATCCCGTAAATTCTAGTTTGATTAAGGGATACTGAGCCACGTCCGAGGGTTGGTAGGCGAATCGGTAGCCGGACTCTTCTTCAAATTCCTGATAAGCGACTCTGAACCATTTGAATCGAGGGTCGTCGTCTTTCTTGAAGCGTCTTTTATCCATTTGTCCATGCGGGAAATCCCATTCATCTTCATAAGCTAATTTAGCCTTGTACCGATCATAATCGTCTCGTAAATTGGGATGGAGAGTCGGATAAATATGGTTTTCAAATTCATCTTGAAGCACCGATATTTTTTCCAAATCGAAGGGTGGTTCGATACGTTTATTTTTTAAAAGCTGAATTAAATAATTTTGAAAACAGTATGGCATTTTTCGATGAATCATCACCACCTGTCCTGATGAGGTCTTTACCACTAAACCATATGAAGTAGAGTATTTGTTTCTCTGGATCATCTGAAAAAAGGAAAAAGAGAGAAAAATTCCTTGATTACCTATCCACTCAATGAATACATTTATGAACAGCAAATTTCTCTAATTGCTGGAGGGCTAGCATGGCCATAAATCGATGACAAGATTTCGATCGACAAGATGGACATTGCTGTGGCTGACGATGTTGGGGTTTGTAAATAACAGTCCATAAAAACTTGAGATGTACCTTTTGATGAATTTTTTCTCGAGTGGGTTCATTCGCCACGTACAGTTTTTCAATATGAAGTCGTTCCAGATCCGCATTCAATTGCTGAATAAATTCCTTCGTATGTGTTTTCAGGTCTCTGGCTATAAACCGGACGCAGTTCGTAAGAGTATATCCATCAGAGGTGACAGCCAACACACCAACAATTTTTTGGTGGAGCTTGGTCTGTGAGGACTTCTTCTTTCTAGAGCGCTGATGAGTGGATGACGAGGGAGGAGAAGACAGTATTTCCAAAGAATGAGTTGGAGAAGGAGAAGACTTTTTCGGTACTCTAAAAACGGGTGAAAATGGTCCATAAAAAGTGGGTTCCGTATCTGGAATATCCTCAAAGGGATCTTCTTCACATGAAATGACTAAGTTATCCGTTGCCATGTGTTCGCTATCTTTTTACGAAACAGAATGAACCCCGATTTCTTTTTCAACCATTTATATACTAAGAGAGGGGGGGGAATAAAATAGGTAGAGGTATCGAGATATCGTTGAAAAATATTTTTAAGAACTAGGAGGAAAAAAAAAAAAACTTTTTGTTAATTTTTATCATGTCTTTTAGACATGATAAAAATTAACTCTACCCTTCTTTTCGTTTTGAATGATTTCAACATGTTGTCTAGACATGTTTGTAAACAATAGACTTCCAAGAAAAACATGATCATTCTTAGAAATCTATTTTTAGGAAAGGTGAGACATCATTCAAAACAAAAAGGAGGGTAGAGTTAATTTTTATCATGTCTAAAGACATGATAAAAATTAACAAAAAGTTTTTTTTTTTTTTTTTTTTTCAGCCAAGAATTTTTTCTACCCGATTCGATTGACAAGACATCCCAGTTTTTTTTTAAGAATGGAATTTCTGTTCTATATATTTCAACATTTCAACTGTTGCTTCAGATCCGTCTGTGCTGTTGAAAAACCCTGCACTTCAACTCTCCTGGAAACAGTTTAAGCCATGTCTCTCTCAAGATTCTCTTTAGATCCAGCAAAGATGTGGATTGTGTCTCGTGAAAACAGTTCATTGTTCAAGAAATTCATGGAAAGATGGGGAGGTCTTTTTAAATGTACTATTTCTTTTTATTAACTCTTTTCTTATGTTTACGACCTTGACAACTTGTTGCTTTCTCAACTTCAGGTTCTTTGGTCGGCTGTCTAAAATCAGCTCTTACCTCAGTGGACGATGCATCAAATTCCATTGTACTGAATTCTCCATTTCCCGAAAAGACTTCTTTCAACATGTGAATGGCTTCTTTGGTCAATTCTAATGTTTTATCTATCGTTTTATTCTTTTCATTTTCTCTACGTTGGAGGATAGCGGGAGTTAAAAAAGGATTTTGACAACAGGGTTCAAATTCTTTCGTTTTGTCTTTGCGATCATGACGATGTATTTCTATAATCTTGTCATCCGTATCATCGGGGTTTATCCATATTTCCAAATCTAACTCTTTACCTTCAGAATTTTTGGGAGATAGATGAATAAGTACAGGATCCATCGCCATGGTTAAATTATTGCTTCTTCCTTTTTTATTCCTCTTCTCCCTCTTCATTTTTTTTTCAAAGTTTTTTTCATATAATCCACTCTTCAAGTCCCATATTCAACGAATATATTTCTGGCTTTCTTTAAAAGCTTGCAATAGCCACTGAAATCGGTATCGTATCAAGTAGGCCAGAGCTCCAAAGTAAAATAATAGAATTAAACAGACGACATAATAATGAATCTTCAATACGTTGCCCAGTAAAGCGAAAAGAATCGTAGGACCCGCCGTTACCACTAGTAAATGAATGGCGAACGTTTGTCTCTTCGACCATCCTTCCTCTTTGGGGCTTTCGTCTTCCTTTTCAAACCGACTCAATTCTTGGTCCGTTTGGAAATTTTTCTCGATTCGTTTGAAATGAGATGTCATTCTTGACCTCTCGAAATTTTAGGAACACTTGTTCCATGTACAATGACATAATCGTACGCTGTGTTGCCTCGCAAGACCCGTTTTGTGAACCGTAAAACCGACTGATTCTCTGGACAATAAATCGGTCGGAATTCAACAGATTGGTCGGTCATACATTCTCGTTTTCCCGTTAACCTATGCTTTTCGTCTATGTGTGTATATTCCAAAACACAGGGGGAAGATAGATCGCCCAGAACTCGATGCACGTAGGGTCCACATTCACAGACGTGTCGTTCGGCGTCCCATCCTAGTCCGGGCACGTTCCACAAATCTCGAACGCAATAATCGACAGAACAGACCCACGGAGATGTTTGAATCATTCGATTACCTCGTCGATCTAAAGAATGGCATTGACATTGGTATCGGAACGATCCATCTTCTAACGTTTCGTAATAATCGGCTACTTCTTGAGCGGTTTGTTGGGTTTGACGATCTATTAAAACATTGAGAGAAGGATCACGGGCTTCTGGGTGTTGACAGAGATGGGTGAAAGAGGAACGAGGAGCACAGAGCCATCCCGAGGCCGAAAAAATAGGAATTTCCGAGGAAGAAAGACAAGCGGTCCGGATTCCTTGGGGAATAAAATAAGTACCCGGTTCGAGATGATTCCATGTTTTATCAGAAAGAGTGAGTTTTTCGTAAAACGTGGGATTTGTTTCACAGAGCTGAGAACAATCGCAATGGCTATCGGGACACTGAAAGATTTGGAAAGGGCAATACGTCTCGGTTGAAATTTCTGGTAAGGCTAATGATGATGAGGGAGGAATAGAAGGCATCCGGAGATCGGGTTTATAAAAAAGATTCAAGAGAGTCACTAGAAATACAATGCATAGAATGATCGCGCTCGGGTGTATCATTTTTCTTTCTTTCCTCCTTTATAAATTAGAACCGGTTCCAATCCCTACGAGTTCTCATTATACTGTGATTCGACACTTTTCCAAGGACAAGTCGCTTCTGCAACTGTTTCCTCAAGACGTTTACGTGTTCGTCGATCAAGGTATTTGTTATTTGTACGAGAAAACCAACGAAGAAAAAACCTATATTTCAGCTATCCGGCTCGATACGCTGAGACGGCACGATCTTTTACATTATAAATACATGCTAAAATGGCCTCATACAATTGAAATCGTGTCGTATCCGAATCATCTCACCCATCCGATGGATATTTTAAATTACAGAGCTTGAGGTTCGGTTTTGATGAAAGGAGCCGTATTCTTCACGGCAATATCGTTTTTATTCTCCGTAGTATACCAATGAGCATCGACCTCCCAAATATTTTGAATAGCCTTGCGTTGTGTTTCATAGATGGGATCGTCGAGCGATTTGAGAGGTAATAACGCGTTCGGTTGTAACCGTTGTTCGGCATTCAAACCTTGGTGAACGATCCGTTTCAACATAAACGTAAGAAACAAGCGACGTTTTCCAAAGAAAACCAGCGACTCTTCTGTATGGGTATCCATAGCCGGATGAAAAAGTGTGAAATGGCATCCTTTTTGGGGATCCATCACGTATTGGATGACGATATGATGATACCAATCGCGTTGCCGCATTTGGGAGAGGAAGTGAAGCCGTTGCAATTGACGAAAATAACGTCGGGTTAGACGATACGAATCCATTCTGACTTACTTTTTTATCGCGCCAAGATTTTTCTTTTTTGTTGACAGGATAAACATTCACGATACAGAGCCGGCATTTCATCCAACGCGCGATCTTGTTTTAAAAAATGTCGATAATTCGGTTTGGAACAACACGCTGCTGCGTCCTTTTTCGTAATTTTTTGCTCTTTCCATAATTGGCACATCTCGTTTATGAATAAAGGCTGGATGCTCGCCATACTTTTATTCGTTTTGGGTTTATACTACTGCTACTTGTATTTCTATAATTTTTCGGTCCCGTCCCCGAAAGTTCCTTCTTCTCCTCCGACGACAACGACGCGTTTCCAATATCAGATCGAGGCCTCAAACGACAACGAGGTTTCATTTCACACCTCCACGGGAAAAACATGGACGTTTCCTCTCCCACCCGAATATTATTTCGCGGAAGGACGGATTTGGGAAAAAGATGAATGTTTTGGACAGCCCGATGATACTCAGCTCCCCGCAACGGGGAAAAACCTCTACCTGTTTTTATTACGATCGCAGAGTTTTGTACCCCGCGAAAAGTCCATGATGTATTATTATTATCGATGTCGGCACGGTCGTGTTCTAGACGTGCTCATGTGTCAAGAAGAACATACTCCTTCTACCTGCATTCCTGTCAATCCCTGCATCGATCAGCATGACGGATCGGTTTTACCCGATCCAACCAATCGACGTTTTTATTACGAATGCCAGAACGAACAACCGATTCGAATCGCCTGTCCGCCCAAGACATTTTTCTACTACGACGCTTGCACTTCGCGAAAACATTTCGTATCTTACTGTGAAGACGGTCAACATTTTCCGATTGACGAGGTAACGTATATCGAGTGTCGTGGCCATCGACCGAAAATGATTCGATGTTCGCCCGGAGAAAAATATTCGACACATTATGGGCGATGCGTGTCTGATCTTTGCGACGGATTTCCGGATAATACGCAACGACCTCTCCCCATCGTCCAAAAAGGATCTTTTCTGTACTCTCCGGGTTACGCGATTTGTGAAAACGGAATGGTTCGCGACACTATATCCTGTCCTCTTTCCTGGGATTCATGGATCGGCGATGCCTTATTCCATTTACCGATGGTGTACGACGAAACGTCCCAAACATGTCAACCGCCTCTTTTCTGTGAAAATGTTCAACCGAGCTCAAAAGAAATTGTCGTTCCCGCTCACGAGTGTACGAAACATCTCCCGTCCTATCAATTTTCAACATCCTTGGATCGAGCTGTAGCTTACACGTGTGATCCAACCCGAAAACGTATGGTTCTAGAACCAGGCTATCGAGTGTCGGATCAATATACGGTTGAATGGGCTTGTGAGGATAAGTCGTCGTCGTCGAAACTCGCGATAGGTGATACGAGCGATCAATATTTTGATTGCGCTCGGAGGGAAATTAAAACGTGTCCTCCTCAAACATTTTTTGACGGAAATGAATGTCGACCGCGCATCCCCGGCGCGTTTCAGTATCGGCATCTCGATGTGTTTAAATTCGATCATTTATCGATCGTTGCGAATTGGATTCGGCCCTGGACGACTCTTGATCATGAACCTCGTACCTCTTGTGACGAAACCAACGAAGAAGTTTATATTCCCGGCTATAATATTTGTTCTCATCCCGACTGCACGCCGTACCCATTCCTCAAACAATTGAAAACAGCTATTTATTTACCCACTTCTCCTCACATGTGTCTTTTCGAAAAGGGAAAAATTCGAAAGAAACGCGTTCGACGGCAAGGTTTGAAATTTTGGTCGCAGCGATTCGTGAAACAGGCTTCGACTTATAGCGTTCCCGAAACGTGTCATGAAGGCCATCGCATACGATCGGGACGGTTTATTCCCGATTCCGTATTATACGCCACTTGTAATTGGCGTCAACCTTTTGTCTTTTGTCCTTCTTCCTCCACAGAAGGAATTCGAGCCACTCCGTACGGGTATCACGTATGCGTACCCAAAGAAGAAGCCTATGAAGGGATTTTACCGGCTGGGTTAACCCTTCGACTTGAAGTTCAAGAGCTGAGTCGTATTGTACCGGAACATGGAGCGCGATATAAAATAGATGGACGAGAAGCTGTTTTTGATGCGACGCAGCATCCCGAAGGTATCCCCCTCCTTACCTCAGTCTATGAAATTTGGACCGAGCGCGACATGAAATTGTTTTTTAGAATTCTCGTCACGCATCCTCGTTCAGCTTACTGGGAAGACCGAAAATTAAAAGCCCTCCCCGATCCTGACATGACGTTGTTGTACACGGGTGAAATGACCGAAAAGCCCGTCACGACCGATGACTATCCGGTCTCGGCCGACTCGTTGATTCAAATGGAATAAAGTAGAAAAAAAATGGATCGTTATTTAGGTCAAGGCATATTGTTTTACTCTACGGTTTATATCAGCATCATCCTAGTCGCAGTCACCCTCTTAACGAACCGGCTCATCTTTTTATTTTTATTAGTCCTCACGTTTGGTCTAGCTGCTTACATGGCTTATTTGACCGTTCATAATTCCGAACATCTCAAAACGACGGGCCAATCGATTGAAGACTGGATTCGAAAGATGTATCAAAAGATAACTGGGTAATCGGAGGTAACTCATGTAAATATCAAGATCGGTAAAGGAAAAAAACATGGTTTCGGTTTACACCATAGATGAATTTGGAAAAGAACGATATCCAAAAGATCCTAAAAAACCTAAACAGGAGCTGTATCATTTCGATAATGACAATCGACCTATTTTTGCCAAAGACGAGCATGGAAATGAATATTACGCTGTGGAATATCGGGGTCATGAATATATAGCGCTTCCTCGTCGGTACGCCAAATCCAATTCCGGAGACGAGTTTTATCCTAAATTAAACAATGGAGGAGAATACCCGTTAAATTCATTGGATGTAAATGTGAAAACGTATGCTGTCAATGCGAGGGGAGGAGAGATTTATCCTAAATCCAGCATTGGAAAAGAATATTATATACAGGATAGAATTCGGGAAAAGCCAGAGACGAATTACATCCGATAAGCGCGAGACGAAAATGGAAATGAGTATTACCCGAAAGATCATAAAAACGAGGAATTTCTCTATATCTATCTAAGTTATGCTAAAAAAGCGAATGGTGATGAATTTTATCCGAGAAAGTGGTATTATTGAAAGATCTTCAGGAGAACAGTATCCGCAGCACGGACTCATCTGAAACGAAACTTGGAAAGCTTAAATAGGTAAACGAGAGTCCATTATTAAAAAATGGTATCTTGTCCATCGAGTCGGCTGGGGAAAAACTTCTCACAGCTGAAAAAAAAAAAAAAAAAAAAAAAAAAAAAAAACTTTTTGTTAATTTTTATTATGTCTTATAGACATGATAAAAATTAACTGTCCCCTCTGTTTGTCTGGGAAGGATGTCTCACCCATTCGAAAAAACAAACCAGGACTCATTCTTGGAATTCTATTCTTTAGAAAGGAGTAATGGTCTATTTTTAGAAAGTGTGAGACAACATTCCCAGACAAAAGGGGGAGGTAGTTAATTTTTATCATGTCTAAAGACATGATAAAAATTAACAAAAAGTTTTTTTTTTTTTTTTTTTTTTTTTTTTTTAATCTAGAAATTTTTTTCAGCTCTTACAGTTTTTCCCCAGCCGACTTGATCCACAAAACCAGACATGTCAAAATTGTTTCTGGAAGGGATTCTTGCTTATCTATTTAAACTCCAAGTTTCACTTCAGATCACTCTGTGCTGTGAAAGAAGAAACATCTTGTAATTTGTAAGTACTAACTGATTTTTTAGTTTATTCACTGGTTAGTTACTCTCCCTCCAATTCATTCGTTTTTCCCCCTCCAAAAATCTTCAGCTTTCATTTAGAATGACGATAAAAATAAAACACAAATAGGAAAAAGATGGTCACGCATAAGTAATGCATGTAGGGTTGAAATAGGAAGGTGAATCCTGTTAACAAATAAACAATTATCGTGAAATAAATCCAATTTTTCGGGGTTCTTTCGTCTGTTCGTGATTTTTGGAGAAATGACATTCGCGTTTGGGGTCGATCGGTCATGGGCACTTTATGGATAGCATCTAAATATTCTTGCACTTTCTCGGCAAAGAAGAGGTATCGATCGCTCGCATCTTCTTCTAACACGTCCCATAGAAGATCGGGTGTGATTTCTAGAACATGGTCAGTTTCCGATTGATAAAACTGAACGTCTAATCGCCAGTCGATATCGTAAAGAGTTCGAGCGGTCAGCACTTTATTGAAATGAAACGGATCCAATATATCGAGTACGGCGGACAGAATACTTATACCCGTCAGCACATTGGAAGTAACCGAGAATCCTGTCGCGGCGATTCTGGAAAGTGTTGCGAGCGTACTTAATTGGGTCCGAACGACGGCTTGAAGGATGGCCGATTGAATGGGAAGAGACTGCATACTCAATTTGGTTAAGAGTTTAGGCATCCGTTTTTCAAGGATTTTTTGCGCGGCTTCTAATCCGATATCGATCCCTACATCAATCGCCCATTCATGAACCAAGGACCGTTTCACGTTTCTTGGGCCAGTTTTGTACAAAGTCGGGAAGATGAGGAGGATATGGTGGTAACGTATGATTTTTTTGCAGAGTGGAAATAGATCGATAGATACTGCTTCCCAAGAAAAATTCGCCAATATCTTGCCCCGTCGTCGTCACACAATCAGACCCGTTGAAAACAAGACCGTACGCTTCACAATAAGGCTGGTTGAGTCGTAAATGACCGTCGACGAGATTGAGGTCGGCATGATGACGAGGAAGAGAAGGATGATTTGATTGAAAGAAAACTTGTTCGGGCAAGAGAGCTAATAATTTCTTGGCGAGATTTACGGCTACACATTTTCCATTTCGATATTCCGTGTCCATACTCTGCTGCGTGTTGGAATATAAACGATCGCAGGCGGGTTGGCAAGCTAAACTGAAACCCGTTCCGAGTCGAATCCATCGCGGTTCATCTTCCAGGGAACACGATTCTAAATTTTCTTGGAAAGGGAAGCAGGCAATCATGTCACACCCCGTTTGCGTAAAAACAAATTTTTCGACGACGTGACATTGTTCCGGATCGAGGGTTTTAGGAATGTAGTAATCCCGTTTGGAGTCGGCTTTTCTTATTTGGAAGGTGGTATGTTTAAAAATAAAAGCGTACCGACTTTGAAGAGCTTGTTCGTAAATATAGAGTTGAGTCGCTTCTTGAGCATACCGAATAGCGTGATCGAGATCGTAAGAAGTGACAGTATATTCATTTCTATTTTGAAACGAATCCCATTTCATCTTGGAGGAGGGCTTTGTTCCTATATATCGAAAAAATGTTCGATGTTGTTGCTTTTTTAACAACAAAAATAAAAGGATTCTTTTTTTATATAGTAACAAGTATAAAATGAGATTCAATTCAGTATTTACAGTTGCGTATGGAACATATACAAAAACCAGTTCGAAAAAAAAATTTTTTTTAATTAAAAAATAAATTGTCTCAACTATAAAATCCTATAAATTTTAGTTTTTACAGTTGCGTATGGAATAGCGATAAAAACCAGTTCTCAAAAAATTTTTTAATGAACTATCTTATCTATAAAATCTTGTCAAAATCAGTTTTTACAGTTGAGGATGGAACCTGATGAAAAAATATTTTGGAAAGGATGCTATTCGAAAAACATTTTATCATGGTTAGTAGTTCTTCTTGTAAAGGACAAAAACAAGTTCATTTCGTCTAATATTTGTGCATCTAAAGTATTTAAATCTATTCCAAAAAAATATATATATAGTCTCCCACATACCTTCAATGTATTATTGGACTGTTCACTCTTTATATTCCATTAAAGAGCCATGGAAAAAATGTTCCGAGTCTCTAGGGGTTCATTTTGCCTTGTTCACTACTTGTAGTTTCTACATTTTCGTCTTCACACTCTAGTCTTTCGAAGGAAGCTTCTACAGGATCTTCTCCTCCCCTTTCCGATGGAGGTGGACTCTCGGGAGAAATAGGATCTTCTTCCCCCTTTTCCGATGGAGGTGGACTCTTGGGAGAAGGATAACGAACAGGTTGTAAATCGACAATCGAAGGGTCGAAATAATCACTTGAAGCTAAAGTAGGGTCCGACATATTATTTCTGTTTTTCTTCTTGATTCTAGGATCCTCTCTCACATTCTTTCTCTTTTGAGAATTATTTTCTTGTTGATTCTTTTTCGCCTGGTATTGTTCCAATTCTTTCGTCTTCCAGACTTCAATTTCGTAAAATATATTTGAAAATAGATCCTCTCCAAGATACTTTAAATACAATGCACCCCATTCGCTTACTTCATCACTGGTAGAAGGTGTAGTGTTTATCATTTCTTCTATAGTACGTCGAATCACATCCACGTAGAGAAGAGATTCCGATTGTTTGGAAACTTCGTGATATAAACAACGGACGATTCGAGCATGAACTGCTTTAAAATCTAGAGCTTCTTGTTCGTTTAAAGGTGTTTTTTCATCTCCTCCGTACTGTAGATTAAAAACATACTTTTGCAGATCCTCGCCCAGCAATCCGTCTACGGCAAATAATTTATACACTTCTATCTTAGGTATTTCCTGTCGTTTGAATAAGATGTTGGAAAGTCTTATTAGATCGGTCGATCTAGAATAGTCTTTAGATAAAACTTTCTCGATCATATTCCATTCATCTGGCGTGGAGATGGTTTTATTTTGTACCAACTGCTGTTGCACATCCATCCATAAACGCCAAATGGTATTTAAACAGTATCGATGGACGGGTACAAGAGGTTTCAAATCTTGAATCAAGGTCCACGGAAACATCATCATATTAGCTATTCTTTTTAAAACTCTCAACTGAACGGTGGTTTTAGTCGTAAACAAATTAGATTGATTAAATTCTTCCAGCACGACTTCATCCAACATGTACTTGAGACGATCCTTCAAGGGTAATGTCAAAGGCTCCAGGGTTACAGTGTTTTCCTGATCCATCTTGTCCTCAGTATGAAATGAGAAAATCGTCTCAGCTCCAGCTGTTTATATACTGTGAAACGAAAGGGGGGGAGGTAGAAAGGAGAAGCAAAAGTTGGGTAGTTGGAAAAAATTTAGCTTCGGAAAAAAAAAAAAAAAAAAAAAACTTTTTGTTAATTTTAATCATGTCTTCAGACATGATTAAAATTAACTATCCCCCTTTTGTTCAAATGATGTTAATTTGTTGTCTCGATATGTTTCTAAAAATAGAACATGACTCATTTCTATCTTGGAAATTTATTTTTAGAAATATGTTCGAAAAGATGAGACATCATTCCCAAACAAAAAGAAGAGAGAGTTAATTTTTATCATGTCTAAAGACATGATAAAAATTAACAAAAAGTTTTTTTTTTTTTTTTTTTTTTTTTTTTTTTTTTTAATACGGCTCTGGAAATTTTTCCCAGTTCGATAAAACTAGAAAAAGGATTTCCACTTAACTATTTAAATTACTCGAGTTTCGGTTTCAGATCAGTTTGTGCTTTGGATACCAGCCTCGAAAGATCTTCAGTTAAAGTCTATTATATACACATTTTGGTAAGTGAACTTTATTATTTTGTTGAATTGTTTTTTGGCTTTTGTGAATTGCTTGGATATTGTTTCTTTTTCAACTCGTTGTGTTTAAGCTCTTTTCTTTCTCAAAACAATACGAGCTTGTCGTGGCAATCGATCTCGAGCTGTTGGATGCCGTCGTGAGCAATGACTTAATAGATATCGACAAGCTTTATTGGGAATTTTCTTATTTCGTATGTGGGCCCCACCTTCGGTCACAAACGTAATGGAATGGTTACCATATTTATGAAGCAATCGATTAGGACCCACACGAACGGTTCGAGATCCAAGAACGTATCCTCGACGTTTTCTCATAGGTCTTCTACGAATGGGTCTTTGTGTTCCTCTACGATTGATATTAGAAGGAGAAGAAGAAGAAGATGCAGACGATGAAAAGGAAGCCGAACGACTTCTTCTTACAGGACTTCTTCTTCTAGAATGACGTATTTCTAAACTACGACTACGATTTCTCTGACTTTTTCTTCTTCTTGGACTTGGACTTCTGCTCCTGCTTAGACTTGGACTTCTGCTCTTCTTGGACTCGGACTTCTTCTTGAACTTGGACTCGAACTTCGAGAAGAAGGAGAAACGGACGGTCGAATAATGTAAGGGCTAGTGGTTACATCGGATTTGGCATACGTGTGGAGAGGAAATTGAAGTTCGAAATCGTCGGGAAGGTCGACTTGGTTTTGAATTTGTGAAGGTAGAATATCGTCATAATAAATAACTTCGGGTGTTAAAAGAGGTGGAATTTCCTTCGAAACATCATCCTCATTAGGATCATTCATTCTGACTTTATTTCAATCGAAACACGGATCCGACGACAGGATCTAAGTTATATCGCATAGAAGCTCGATACGCATCTTGAACCGATGTGCAAAGAATATATTCCAAAGGTCCGAATCGTTTCTTTTCTAAAATAATGGGAAGATCGACCGTCCCTGCTCGATAAAAAGGCGTGAGGGAGAGAATTTCATTCAATTGTAACACGTTCCCGTGCTGGAATTCCCTACAACAGAGATAATCGATCCATTTCTGAACGAGTTTCTTATAAGCACGAGCTTCCGCGGACGTTTTAAAACACAATTGCCAGCCTTCAATGCGATCGATATGATTCAGCATGTAATCAAAAGCTGTCCAAAAATGAAATAACAGTGACGACGTATTCCGGAAGGACGTGAGATCGATTAAAATCCATGACATGTTTTCTAAGGGAGTCGGATCGGGATTCTCGGGACTGATCCATCGATCCAGGGTAGGACTAGGACCGATCGAAAGAGCTTTCTTGGACTCTTTAACTTCGGGTAGATCCGTTTTGTAAAGGAACGTCTGTTCCAAATCCATCAGCTGTTTGGTTTTTTCCATATACCTTTCTAAACTTCCCGGGAAATGAAAATAGGATAAATAGGAACACGTATGGTATCTATCGATAAAAATCATGTGGCTCGTTAAAATGACGAGGTGTTGAGCCGTTTTAATTTCGTGGTGTAAAACGGCATGCGGAAAAGGTTCAATGTAGAATAATAAATCGCACGTGTTCGTGCTCAATTCTTCCGGTTTAATCACACGCACATGAGGGGAAGACGGGTACGTATAAAAGGGACAAATGACAAAAATGGTGAGCTGGGATAAATGTTTGGAAATGTAATCGTTGATCACATAGGGTAATCGACTCAGGTTCCCAAACACAATTGTTTTCTTGTGTTGGAGAAGGTACTGAAACAATTCGTCTAAATGATTCATTCTTTGCTCTTCTTTTTCTTTTTCTGAAATAAATGAAAAAAAAATATTTAAAAATAAGGAACCATGAATTCAGAAACGATTATGAAACAAACTGTAGCTTGCATTTCTTGGTTTTTGAATGAAACGTTCGGTCCCTCAATTGCCGATCGGTTCAACCAAGAAATTCAATGTTGGCCCGAGACGTGGAACCGGTTACGCGAATGGTTAGTTCATACGCCGATGCAGAATCCCAAAGACTGTATTTTATCGTTTGCTCAAACTCTGCCTCAGTACGAAACGTTCCAGGCCTGTTTAGAAAATTCGCTCGCTATTCACGAAGAATTTTGGAATAAAGTATTTACTAACTTGAGCGTTGCCCAGTCGCTTTTAGGATCCCCATGAACATTTCGAAGCTAGAACCGTTCGGTGTCTTTGCTTTAGCGGGCGGATTACTCTATTCCATTTGCGTGTTGATTGTGCATGAGGAAGAAACTCACTTTAAATTTCATTTCACGGTTTTAACGCTCGTCATTTTTCTAGCGCTCATGGCCATCACATCTTTCAAATATTTAAAATATCGCTATCAATGTGAGAGAATGGAAGATATAATGTCCGCTTTGAAAATTCAATAATAATAATAAGAAGAAAAAGCACTTCCATCATGAATTTTGTCGAACAGTTATACGAAATGACGTTGGATGAAATGGCCACTTATTTAAGTGAGAAAGATCCTATTTTCCGGAAATTGTTCACTGAATATGTGGAGTATGCCAATTTATTACCCGAAGAACAAACTCAAGCCGAAACGCTTTACCGACAATATTTTCCCGAATCGGAGGATACTCTCGACGCGTTTATTGACAATTGGCGACGGTTTAAATTACAGTATCGTTCCGACAATGGCCGACAGGTCGAAGAAGATGTCGAACCGGACAAGGTGGAAGATCGTTCTCAAAAAGGTGGACCTTGTCCGGGTTTCGTCTTTGATCCGAAGGGGAAACGACTTTACAGTCCGAGAGTCCTGAAACCGTTCAAATCAGATCGCCGGCCAAATGAATTTGATGTGTTCAAGTTTCTCATGGACAAAGAACGCAATCATGAAGTGTATCACCTAAATATTGAACCGAACGCCAATGAGCTGTATTTAGATATGTCTTATGAAGATAGACGCAACATGGACACTCGAGCAGATCAAGCGCTACGGAAAATGGCGAAAATGGTGACCATCTTAAATCAAAATTGCCATTATAAAATATTGGATCTCTATAGCGAAAGACGAATCACATAAACTAAACGCGAAAAGCCAAAGAAACAAAAAATATATTATTAACATACCTGAACAGAAGCTTGTATTCAGGTCATAGCACAGACTGATTTTTTGAAGTGAAACTGGGATGGTTTAAATAAATAAGTGAAAGTTCATTATTGTAAGAAAATGGTGATGTCTGGTCAATCGAGTTGGCTGGGAAAATTTCTGAGAGCTGAGAAAAATATTTTCTAGTAGTGAAAAAAAAAAAAAAAAAAAAAAAAAAAAAACTTTTTGTTAATTTTTATCATGTCTTCTAGACATGATAAAAATTAACTCTACCCTCCTTTTCGTTTTGAATGATGTCAACATGTGTCTAAAAATAGATTTCCAAATTCTTAGAGATCTATTTTTAGAAACATGTTGACATCATTCAAAACGAAAAGGAGGGTAGAGTGAATTTTTATCATGTCTAGAAGACATGATAAAAATTAACAAAAAGTTTTTTTTTTTTTTTTTTTTTTTTTTTTTTTTTTTTTTTTTTCAGCTCTTGGGAAATTTTTCTAGCTAACTCTGATCATTCTTGTTCTTCCTTCTTGAGTGGGCAAGATGCCAATAAAAGCAGTTGTTGGTATATTTCTTCTTGGATTGAAGTTACGCCCGTCCATCACCTTGAACGTGTTTATGAATACGAGTGACTCATCGTTATCTATGAAAGTATTTCTCTGAAAGATTTTGGATTCATCTTGGGTAGGTCTTGTCATATTTTTTTTAATTAAATCATTACTTTTTCATAAAAATGCCTCCACCTAGCATCAGAGCAATAATATGTAGCATTATATTTCCGTAAAACATCCAGTTGCGTTGATTAAAATGTTCGGCTCCTGTTTTGGGTGTCGCATCACTGTAAATAGCTGTTGCCAGGTAGCCGAAATTGAGTAACGAGACAAATACAATTCCTAATAAGATAATTACCATGATAGCCTTTGTATCCATCTTGATGTATTTTTGAATCTAGTCTTTATTCTCTTTTCGGTTACACGTAAAGTAATAAACCGACCATTAGTATATTGATCACATTGACAACCGTTGGAGCAATGAGCAACATTTTATTGTTGGCCCAGAAATCGCTCGCTGTCGTTCCTTTGGTCGTTACTTTATTCGGATCAGCAGCATCGTAAACGAAAGCCACACTGCCGTAGGAGAGACGATATACGATGAGGGCCATGATGACCAGTGTTGTCACCAGACATATTAAAATGGTTATGGCGAGAGTCGAACGAAGATTAAAACCAAACATTGTTTTATCCACTAATGATTCCTTTATTATGTGATTTCTTGATGGACTTGTCGATACCATTGAAGAAGATTGAAATGTAAAGGGATCGATTGTCCCGAATAATAGACGAGTAAATTTCGGTACATGAAGCATTGGAATAGGTAAAGAAGGAAAAAACAGAGTAGATGAAATAATATCATGATGGAAACGATTCTTGATCGTTCATCAGCTTGGATTCCTTATCAGGAAGAATTTCTAAGAAGTCAATTGTTATTGACGTATCCCAAAGATATTATTTTTACAGCTCAACTCTTAGACGCGCATTTACGATATGTAACGGAACATGTTTATCCCAATTACCCCTCGGCAGAAAAATTCAACGTGGATTCTTTAAATGAGGTGGATTGGGCTCATTCCGTGATTCTGGTGAATCAAGACAGACAATTATTAATCGCTCCTGAACCGGTTAAACAGCTCGTCAACCTTGATCGGCGTTTACGGTACCATGAAGCGGCCGAAACTATATTCCATGGATTTCATTTCTTTCCTAAACTCTTCTATATATTTCAGTTTCGATGGATCGTGTTTCTGGTGTTGGTTGCGTGGTTTATCGAATGGAGAATAGACATTCAAAAAAAGAAATTCTTTTAAGAATATGGACCCAAATAAGAAGGTTTTTTCCTATGATGGAGTATAAGCTTGGATCCAGTCCACAGCACTGACTGACGATTTAAATAGTTAAGTGAAAGTTTATTCTGGTTAAAAAAGGGTAACTTCTTGTCCACATCGAATTGACTGTTAAAAAAAAAAAAAAAAAAAAAAAAAAAACTTTTTCTTAATTTTTATCATGTCTTTAGACATGATAAAAATTAACTTTACCACTCCTCACCCCTATTTTGGTTTGAATCAGGTGTTAACATGTTTCTAAAATAAATTTCCAAGAACGATATGACTTATTCTTTTGCTTAGAAATCTAGTTTTAGAAAGTGTGAGACATCATTCACAACAAAAAAGAAAAAGGGGGGTAGAGTTAATTTTTATCATGTCTAAAGACATGATAAAAATTAACAAAAAGTTTTTTTTTTTTTTTTTTTTTCAGCTGTTAGAAAATTTTTCCAACTGACATTGTCATGTTTTGTTACTAATGGACTTTCGTATTCCTAAGCTTTTTTTTTCATTGGTTATTTTTCTCCTTTTCTAGGTGTTCCGATCATTTCAAAGTCAGGCGTAGATGCAGTTGCATGATTCGCTGCGATCGCCATTAATATACTTGTCACGTATTTACTGACGGCATACATTTGCTGCGTGAAACGATTATACAAAGTGTTGGGGACTTTGAGAGGTTCCTTCTTTGACAATTCGTCTTGAATAAAAAACGAAACGCAATGGAGTTCCGTGGATACGTTCGTATCGTCTGCTTGCAGAGTTTCTTGGAATACGGCAAAAGCCCGATTCAAATCGTGATCGGTGACGAGTTTCGTTAAATATGGAGCGATATATTTATCGTGAATGACTTTTCCGATCACGCCATTCAACATGTCAAAGATGGAATTAAACGCCATCAATTTTTTTAACTGAATTTCCGAATGGACGCATGTTTTAGCGATACTGTACATTTTTAAAAATCCTTCGTAGCCTTCTGGAATTTCGGTCGTTGAATCTAGAACGTGTTTACTCATGGGCAGTTTTTCAATGACTTTCCGTAGATAAGAAACGAGATATTTTTCGCGAGCCGTTTCCAATTCTCGATTCATTTGCTGACCGGGATCCGTGTGTTTATTTTGAAGCTCTAATAATAGAGACAAGTCCGACTGTTTAATTCGTTTATGGGTAGGTTCTTCTTCCTCCTTCTCCCCCTCTCCATGGTCCATTTCCTTTTCGGATTCTTCATGAGCGCGTTTCATTTTTATTTTGATTATATGTCTCCCTTTCTTTTATTTTCATCTTCTCTCTCTTTCTCTTTAAAAGAAATGACATTTTCCAACGCTTTCGTGGGTTCTCCTTTAATATCGGGAAAGACGGCTGGATCTAACGTCGCCGCATATGTTTCTACATAAGGACCTCGAGCAAACGTGACATGCCACATGCCTTCCTCATTCGGTTTCATCTGAATACCGTTCGATCGAAGAAGGTTTGGGAGGGCTTTTAACAGTAAATGGAAAGGACTGAGAACGACATGGCCTTGATAAATTTCGGGAACGCGTCGATCCTCCTCTGAAAAAAGACATACGGGATATCGATACAGGAGCGTGTGGGCGTTCGCGTGTTGACTTAATTTTCCATCCAGTTCTTGCTCGATCAACTGGCAACGTGTGAGCTGGTTTTGTCGAATAATGGTTTCGTAGCACGTTTTGACATGAAAAATAGGATCTTCGTGGCAGTGACGCGTATGCACCGTAAAGGGAAGGTACTTAAAAACATATTGCATGTAGTCAAAAGGCCACGTTTCTTCGATTTGTAGATGGTGTTTCTTGGATTGGACCACGTAATAATTGAAAGGATAGGATAATTGAGTCGGGTCTAAATTCTCAAATTCGATGAACGCGACCGGCGAATAATCAAACATGTAGAAATAGGCAAACAGTTTCACATGATGGATCGGGGAATCGGGTTCGCTTTTAAAAATATTCGCGCAAGCATTATAGCCCTTATCGTTATTTTTCAAACAATAGGGATGATCGAGTCGCACCCCGATATTCCCATACCTCGGATCACACACACAACTTCCAAATTCTGCATGATAAAAAGTATGTTTTAAAGGCTGACCTGTAAAAGTATCGAAGGAACAGGGCTGCTGGAAGTAACCGGGTTTTTGGAAAGACGCGAGATACTTTTCGGAAAATACGGTCGGATCCCATACGTTGTTTTTTTCTTCTTCCTTCGAAAGCGCTAATCGTTCGTGAGCGGTCATTTCTTCACACCCGAAACCTTGCAAAAGCGGTTTGTATCCAAAATCGCAAACACATTTACCTTCTTTCAAAGGATCTTTGTCTAAACTTTCTAATCGGCCGTGAGGTCCGCAAGCAATGTCTACGTCACAATTCCCCCCGCGTTCTTTTTGCGTGACGAGATGAGGATATTTACAAAAACAGGTCGCGAATTTCAATCCTTTTTGATTCACCAGAACCCACTCTCCCGTAGCTGAAGAACAAGTAGCATGGGGAAGGAGTTTGGGAAGACATTCACCCCGAAAACATATTTGATCGTCGTCACAATCGGTTGCGTGAATGCAAGTCGAATAAAGCGTCGTCCGCTGAGGAGGGTGGTAGGAAATGGATTGCCAAGGATGGGTTGTAGTCGTTTGTGACTCGTTTCGAAACAGGTAGATCATGATCAGGTAAAGATAAAAGACGAGAAGAAATATCCAAAGCGTCATCTTCTTTTTTTCAATAGAGGTTCACAACTTTTATTTTATCGCCTCGATCTTCATGCACCAGACCGGCATTATCTCGTTGAGCCCCTATTTGTTCAAAATATTGCAAAAATTTATATTTGGTTTGTAGATTCTGAATCGATAATAAATACTTTCGAACACTGTAGACCATATCGTTTCGTTGAACCTTCACCATTTTGACAGGGTCGTCCATTATTTTTTAAATTACTTGTTTACGCCAAACATTTGATTCAGTGCATCCTCCGTGGAGGTTCCTGGACCCCCCTTAATAACACTTACTTTCCTAGCGTTTGGATCCTCTATTGGGTCTTTAGGAAGTCCTCTTGTGTCCATCGGTAATTCTTTCTGTTCCGTTTTCACCTTTTCCGCGATCGAGGTGGCTATTAACTGAAGGAGGAGAGGTTGATTAAAATTGCGGCAAGGAACGATTTTATTCAAATATTCACTGTACTGAGGATCAATATTATCTTTTCGGTGTATAATGCTGGAAAGCATATGATCGGTAATTACAAAACTGTTACTCAACAGCGATTCCGATAAACCTCGATGAATAAACATATTATGAGGGGTGAGATAGGGAAGTTGATCCATTTCTTTTTGAGCCATCTTGGCAAAAAATCGGTAACGTCGTTTGGATAATAAATGTCGACGATGGATTTTCCATAAATCCATTTCTAAATGCTTTCTTCTTATTTAAAAATGAGTAACGGGTTTGAAGTAATTGGGAATGCCGATAATTTCGGGACACTTCTCTTCCCCTTCTTCCATCTCTTCGACTACAGGGAGGGAAAGAGGAGTTTCAATATCCAGATCGGTCGAGAACAGAACAGATTCTTTAAATAAGATAAATTCGCGAACTAAACCTCCTACCTTGTACGAATTTTCTCCGAACGTGTACCGGTTAGAAATTTGAAGGTTTAGAATACCTAGAAGAGAAGTCGTCGTACCAAACATATTTTCAATCGAACACTGAAAAGCATTTTTTAAACCCTCTCCATTAAAGATCCGACTCTTTCGTATACACCACATATTTCTATGAATTTGAAATTTATCTTGGGCTCCTTTACAAGCAGAGCAAAACGCGGGATCGCACCGGTCCATGAAAAAACGACAATTCTCCGCAAATTTGTGTTGCGGATTCTCTTTCATGCTTTCGCCAATTTTAGTTAAAGGAGCACACAGTCGAGTCATGAACGAAGTTCCTGTTTTATTATTCTCCCCCGGTTTCAAATACCAATAACCAGCCACGAGAACATTATAGCAATTTTGTAAACCAATAATGTTTCGGATGTGAACAGTATCTTTTCGAGTTCCTTTGGAAAATTGAACTTTTTGTTGACAATGTGTCTCGTACAGCGGATCGTGATTTAAAACATCTTCCCAGTCGGGACATATTAAGTTGAGAGCACCTTGACGTTCTTTTAATTCGTCGATAGCTTTCTCAAGGATGGGAGAAGAAAGAATATTCTTGATAATCAACGAATAATCCATTCTTACTCAATAGATTTCTTTTTTTCGAACAAAGTAGAATGTAGTATCTTGGTTATTAGACTACTGGCCTTAGGAGATGTTACCTCTTCAGCAGCACAAACTGATTTGAAGCGAAAATGGGATGACTTAAATAGATAAGCGAGAATTCATTCTAGAAAGAATTTTGCAATGTCTTGTTTGGTTGATGAAGTCGAGTGGAAAAAAAAATTTTGTGAGAGCTGGAAGAAAAATATCTGGAGAGTAAAAAAAAAAAAAAACTTTTTGTTAATTTTTATCATGTCTTAAGACATGATAAAAATTAACACTACCACCCTTTTGTCTCTGAATGATGTCTTACCATTTCTAAAAATAAACTATGACTCATTCTTTTCTTGGAATTTTATTTTTAGAAATGGTGAGTCATGGTGTATTTTAGAAACATGGCGCTGAGACATCATTGAAAACAAAAAAGGGGGGTCATTAATTTTTATCATGTCTAGAAGACATGATAAAAATTAACAAAAAGTTTTTTTTTTTTTTTTTTTTTTTTTAAGTTGTAAATTTTTCCTGACAGATTTTTTTCCAGCCAGATTTTCAACCGACCTTTTCCCAATCATCATTTTTTAAAACTGGCTTACTATTGGTTTGTTTAAAAATGACGTCATTGCTTCAAGAACTATATACACATAACTTTCTCGTACTCACTTCTCTATACGGAATGGGGTTCCCAGCTGACATAGCAAAAACCCTATCTCGCTTCATCTACAACTCTCGTTGATGATCTATACAAAATTGGGTAATTTTTTCCACGACTTTATACAGTTCTTGATCACGGGGATCTATCTGCTTGTACGGCTTCACGTGAATTCTTAAATCATAGCGCTCGTCCATATTTTCATTAACGTTATCATCGACCCCAATTAAAAGAATGTCGTAATCGTACAAGACTCTGATATGTTCCGAACATTTTGAAATATTATACTTTCGGCACGACTTTTCACATTGCGTGCGGCCAAATATCCGATACGCATATCGTGCAATATCGTGCAATGAACTGTTGATCACTCGCTCGACATAATCATCCGAACCTTTACTCCACAAAATGATATCGATATTGCAAAGACGTAAAAACTGGATCAGGAAATTGGTTTTGGGTCGAATTTGAAATGTTTCTCCTTCAAAGTATCCAAGCGTCTCATCCATATCTAAGACACAGACCACCACCATCTTTCTTTTTTAAAGAAAGAAGAAGATGAGTCGATCCACCACTCATACTATTATTGAACACGTGAAAGAAATTGTTTATTATGCTCCTTCCAAATGTCCTTGGCATTTTGATTATGCCTGTTTCCTCATTTTAAATAATTTCAATCAAAGACGATTCCACTGCCTGTTTACTTCCCACTCGATGCAATGGAGATCTTACAGTGCCAGCAGCTCTTGTGACTTGCCCGAACATTTTTTCGATTTGATCCTTCTTCATCGACAATTGAGTTCGGAGTATGTGTTGCCTTTTGCAACACATTTCCGAGAACGTTCGGGATATACAATAGGTCTCTTTGAAATGAATCCTGGACTTTATAGTGCTCGCATTCTTCAACCGGAATATTTAGCAGAAACGTTTTACACGTTCATTGTTTTCTTGTGTAGTATTTGTTATCGACTCGGAGGAACGGCTCCCGTTTTAAAATTATGTTCTTTTGTGTACACGGACCATCATCCCGTGCTCGTGGATATTGGAGCTCTGAATGTGGGAAAGAGAGAACGCATCGGTTATCGAGAATTTTTAAACGAGAAGAAATGGCGTCGGTTCTTGAAACGACGAACGACTCGAGACATTATTCGGTACGTGAAACTCATGCATCCGGATTATTTTAAGAAGAAATGTCGTGGTCAATGCATTCTCTCCGAGAAAGTGGTCTTCAACGATGTAACGCATCAACTGATTTGTAAAAGTCGACAACGCAGTCTGGCCGAGGTTTTAGATACTTTTCAAGAACTCATGCCCCATGAGCCTATTCGTCAACTCATTCGAACGTGGCTTTCTGTGAGATAAACAAGAAGATGGATTATAAACAACTCGTCCTCGATTTATTGAAACAGAAAAAATATCCCATTTTATTGGGTTATGTGGTCATGGATATTTATTACAAAGAGGTTTATAAATCAGACGGGAAAGTAAAACGATTTGACTCCCCATGTTTCGAGTTGAATCAAAGATATTTAGAAGAACCCAATCCATATAAACTGGAATTTATCACTTCGGACGAGAGTAGTAAATTGGTTATTCGACGACAAATCGATCCTAAAGATTTTAATATAAATCAATATCCGGAAAAATGTTTTCGTGTTAAACTGTCCAGTCACCATCTTGCTGAATTTGATATGTTTAAATACAAGATGTTCGAAGAACAAATTTATAATTTCATAATGTATCTGAATAGTAACATTCCTGCCATTCGAGAATTTTTTAACTTAACTCACGACGAAAGTACTCGATATTTACCCCAGTCCATACGACTATGGGTGTATAACTATAAAACGGCCAAGATCACTCATCAAATTATGGATCCCGAATATTTTGGACCCCGTTCATCTCTTTTACTGGAAACACGCATGATTCAAGGTTTATTGTCACCGTGCACTTCTAAATCAGTATTATTGTCCCTTCGAGATGATTATGCTTGGAAGAATCATACCGATAAAGCCATTTTACCGTCTTATGTATATGATTACGATCCTTATAATTTATATTATTCGGATCACTGGAAGGCTCTTGTCCCGCTGGCTTTTAATCCGTTAGAAAATCCTATCATTTGTTAATATTCCAGTTGCAGCACGTACTCATCGTCTTCACTCCCGTCACGAACAAAATTGATGTAACGTTTCGTTTGAGGATCCTTGTAGCGACAGACTTGGCGAATACCCCGACAAATAGATCCCGGCAAATTTAAATCTCGATCCATTCCTCGAGTCGGTTTTAGAATCAGACCCGATTCGTTTGTCTCGAGGGCTTTTATAAACTTTTGATCGTAGCCAACACGAGCTTTGAGTTTAGACTTTCTCTTTCTCCCTCTTTTTTTGGGTAGAGGAGCCAAGTAATGCCGAATGGGTATATCTATACTCGAAGAGCGACTTCGGGATCGATTTCGGACTCTTGTTGGACTTGGAGATCGACTTCGGACTCTTGTTGGACTTTGAGATCGTGTTCGGACTCTCGTTGGACTTCTCGATCGACTTCTAGAACGTTGACGTTGAGATCGACGCCGCATATTTGGATTTATTTCTACTTTATTACGGTTTAAGAAACGTTTTACATAGTCTTGGACACGAGGTTCTTCACTCATAGCGTCATACCAGTAATTTCCCGGAATGATTATAAATTTATCGTCTCGAAACTTTATAAACTCTTCTGGACTATAGCGGGGAAAAAATTTTTGTAAATGAGACAAGTCGAATAAAACGTGCCCCAACGAACATGTCCCTGTCAATTCAGAACGACGCACGTTTCGATTTAATTTCTCTTCTAACACTTTTTGAACATACTCAATAGGAACTTTGGAAGGATAAGACATTTTTTTTTTGCTTTATATTCCCCAAATGACTTGTCCATAGAAATATAATCGGAAGAAAACTGAATCTCGAACGTGCTGGTGTGTATCATAGTAAGCGTGATCGTATAAATCAAACACATCTAAATGAGCCAAGGCATGTAAAGTAAAAATGAATAATAATTGCCATGTCGTTTCATTACGATAAAATCGAGTTTGATCTACATTGACCTGATTAGCATAATAGGTGTTCATATTGATCGTGCCCCTGTTTTGATCTACCAGCATCTTGTTCGAAGTGGAATAGTTTAAGCAGTAATTGCGATGAATTTTAATAAACTCGAAAAGATTAAAAATAACGTAGACGGGAATTTTTCCTTCCTCGGTTTCGGTTTCATTAATATATAACTGAATAACCTCTTTGGGTCCTCCTGGCTCTTCACAATAATACATGGACATTTCGTAACGGTCCAATCGACGAATTGGATTTTCCAAGATACGATTGAGAATCGAGACCCATCGTTCAAATATGAAATGGAATTTTTTAAAATCGATCGTGGCCCAATCATCCATGATTTTAAAGCATGCCGTACAAGCATCTCGCCAAGTATTAATTTTAGACTGAAGAGCCGTTTGACGACAAGTTCGACGTTCTTCGTGTTGATCAACTCGTCTTTCCATATCCTTATCCTTTGTTTTTTTTCCAAAGAAAAAAAAAAAAAGATGGCTGAAATGTATATATTCTTGATGATGTTTGGTCTCTTTCTATTTTTCTTTCCTACTTCTGTCATAGAATCGGATTCCATCCCCATGAACAAATCTATACCGCTTAAAGATTGTCGACGAGAAAAAGTCCGGTGTGTGGATACATGTGATTTTCTTTGCACAAACGGGGAAGAAATGCAATGTGTTCGAGGACTCTGTATGCCCAAACTGAATCCTTACCCGTGTCAAACTGAAAAAGGAGGTATGATTATTCTTACCGAAAAAAATGGATTCTATCAGTGGTCGTGTTACTGTACGGATCCAGCTTTTTACAATGGACCGTATTGTGGAGAATTGGCGAAAGACGTTTGTCAAAATGGTACATTTATCTATAGGGGGTTCAATCAGCATGAATGCATGTGTCAATTTCCACAAGTAAAGGCTATGATTCAAGGAAAACCTCAGTGTGTGCATAGGAATATAGCTCGGTTTTATCGGGATCCGTAATGAACTGGATCATTAAAAAATGTACGTCTGAAAATGTCTCAAATTTTTTGAAAAAACAAACCGTGACTCTATCTTACATTGGGTGCAATTAGAAATTACCCCTCTTTTCGTCCGAAAATGATGTCTCACAATTTCGAAAAATTGAAGACATCAATTTCGGACGATAAGAGATTTTTTTTTCTACCAATTTAATCGACTTGATCCTTATGGTTTTTTAATTATCCAGACTCTCACTTATCTATTTAAACAATCCGACATTCCCTACAGATCAGTCTGCTGAAGTACTGCTGAAGAGGTAACATCTTTCAACGCAGCTTCTACGTTACGACAAATGCTTCAATAAAGGTAAGACATTTTTCCTTCTTAATTATTTTTCGTTTTACTAGAAAGAAATAATTATCCTATTTTTTTTAACCTATCTAAGTGTTTTGAGTTCTACTAGTTTTGAGATTACGAAGTGCTTTTGAAGATCCAATCTGGTTATCTTTTTCAATCCATAAAAGCAATGATCTCTATATTTTTTGAAAGTTTTTTAAAGAATAGACTCTTGTGTTACTGATTCCATCTCCTTTTTAGTTTCTTCTCGTATATATTTACGATATTTTGCAATTTTCATGGAACGTTTAATGATGGTATAGGAAGGACTAAAGGATCGATTCGGAAAATACTTTTGAAAGAATCGTTTTAATTTTCTTAAGCAACCATCTAATGATCGAGGGAAAAGTGGGCCGGCAATAACCCAAGCCAAAAATTCATACAAAAACCGATTACGTTGATCCCATATATTGGACGATGCCAATTTCTTTTCTGCATAATGTCGTCGAAGATCTGTTTCGTTCAGAAGTTTTAAAATTTCGTTTGCTTTTAAGTCAGTTTCAAGAATGACAAGAATAAATAAAGCCATCTCTTCATATTCATAGCGATCTATAACTATTTTTCTAAGTTTTTTGAGATCATTTAATGTAAGAAGAGGACCTTGACATCTTTTAATATGAATTTGGTTCGAGCGCTCCCTTTTTTCACCGAGCAAACGGTATAAAAACACGATTTTATTTTTTATTTTATTATACGATTTCCTCTTTTCCTCAGTCAGATACGTTTCATATATCTCTAGTGCTCTTTTATAATGATATTTTATACCGTCACCATGTTTTTGATACCAATCATAGAATTCATTAAAATAAAATTCATACTTAGCTCGTGTTCCTTCCGAAATATTCATACGTTTAATAATATTTTGACATTCCTCCATCGACGGACATTGTTTGAATACTGTATTGTCAGGCTTATGTCTATGTTTAGGAAGAGCGTTATCCCAACATTTCCATCGTCTCATTCGTTGGTATTCTTTTTCTTTGAATCGAACGTTTGGATCTTTTCGCCTTTCTCGTTTTCTCCATCGATTTGCTTCTTTTACTCGTTCCAGTGACCAATAATGTTTCAAATATGCTTTTCTTTTTCTTTTCCTTTCAGATAAAATTGTAGGTTCCTCAGTATCCATCTTGACTCCTACCCTTCATTATTAATTATTATCTATTATTTTTCACTTCGTCTTATATTTTTTAATCTAATCCTTTTTTGGTACCTAAAAAGTAAATTGATTAAAAAAAATATAAGGATTCCATAAAACTTTTAAATTTTCCTTGACCGTAAAATAACAAAGATCCTAAAATCCTTACCTTTTAAATGTAGTGTGTCCCATAGGACAAACCGGTTTGTCCTATGGGACACACTAGATTTAAAAGGTAAGGATTTTAGGATCTTTGTTATTTTACTAAAAATTTGATAAAAAGGTTTATACTAGAAGGTTTCAAAATTTTATTAATGATATTAAATTATTATTAATGATTTTTTGAATGGGTGCCAGGATCTGACGCTATTGATAAAGAAATAACTTAATCCATAATATATATGTCTGAAAAACAAATACCATGAAGGGGGAACATAGTTTTCCTAATGTTTATCTTGCTGTGTTTCATAAATCATGTAGATGGTCAGACAAATTACTAATGTAAT
This sequence comes from Stegodyphus dumicola, assembly GCF_044657685.1. NCBI lineage: Eukaryota > Metazoa > Arthropoda > Arachnida > Araneae > Eresidae > Stegodyphus > Stegodyphus dumicola. The sequence goes on from NC_140781.1 coordinate 122,422,404, forward strand.
GACAAATAAACAGTAAAGCTGAATAGTATGAATAAAAGGCATAAATGTCTTATAATTAGATCCAAAAACGGATCGGAGAAATGATTCATAACTCATTTTATCTTGTTCATTCCTTTCTCTCTATTTACATACAAGTTCTATCAATATCCTTAATGGATCCAAGATTCTACTTCAACTATAAAATTGACTCATCGTAAGATTTTTTACTTGCAGATACTCAAGGCAGTTTGGTCTGTTTATTAGAATTCCAAATACAATTCCAGCATCTGTTCTAACCAATGGATTCTGGATTTACAACGAGCGGTTTTTATCAGAAGCATAAAAGACTTTCCCATCTATTCTCTAGCCATGGATTTTAGATTTTATTAGACCCCTTAGCGAATGTCAGTTCGGATACTACGCCAACTATAAAATCGGCTCATCGTAAGCTTTTCCACTTGCGGATACTTTCTCAGATGTCTATTTTCTTCTTTTTTTAATCCGACCCTCTCAAAAACAAAGGATAATGAATATTCATAAATACGCTACACTTTACAGCCAATTTCATGGCTTGCATTTAGGAGGATTCAATGTGATTCAAGATACGATTTTTTTTCCCTTAGCCCATATGCGGCTTCAACCTTCTGTGATTCGAAAACTCGTTCATTTCGATAAAGTCGTCCCGAGTCAGAAACCACTCGTTCTCGCCCTAGCCGCCTATTGTAAAATGTCGGACTTGTCGTGTACCGTTTTTCTTCAACGCAATGCATCATGGATCCTTCTTTTAGAAAACGAACGGGTCATTTTCCCCACGATCCCGAATTCATCGGAATCCTCCCACAATCTTTTCAAACTTTTCGCCACACCATTTTTTGTGAAAGATCCTAAAACGATCGAACGGTATTTACAAAATCCCGTGTTCGAAAACGTGTAGCGCTCCCAAAATAATCATACAATTCTATATTTAGACGAATGGGATATACCGTATCCAGGAGGACATTACTTTGATGATGATAACGGGCCCAGATTACATTTACCAGAAGATGACGGAGGGAAAAGGTATCGTCTTTGTTTTTTGTCCAACCAGGTCCATCACGAGAATGACCTCGTCCATAATTTCATCAACGAATGGAAAGATCGACCGGACGTTTATTACGATCCTCTGAAAACGCGAACGGCTTTTCCGTCTTCCTTTATTGAATTTTTACCGTCCGTGAATCCTGAGAAACCCATCCCGTTTCCCATTGAGTACAATAAGAGTACGGCGCTCATTCAAAAACAATGGACGTATCAGCACCATCCTCAATATATTGTCCAAGATATTTTGAATACGTACGATCAGAGAAATTCGCTTGAGAAGGTCGGACTCTTGATCGAATACCCGTTTCAAATCGGGTTCGAAAATGCTACTCGATCGAATCCTAACGGGAAATGCATTGGACTCGTCGTCAACGGTTCTGAACCGGAAACGATTTTATATGTTCGATCACCGTATCAGCGGTACATGAAATATCAAGCCATTCCCACGACCGTGCACTGGATTCCTATTCTTTACGAACCAGAAACCACGTATCCACTTCAACCGGTCGTACTCTGTTCGACGATCATCGGGTTTGAATACAAAAAGGCTTTCTTATGTTTAAGTTATGTCATGCTCGAATCTCATCCAAAACAACCTGCTAATAGAAACACGGCGTGTCTGTTCCATCCCGTCACAGATGTGAGCGAATTGACGTTTCTCGAGAGTTACGAATACGATTGTCAGTATGCGCTTCACCGAGTTCGATATGCTTCCATTCCTCATGATTTATGGTGTCTGACCAAAATCGAAGAAGAAAAACCAGTTCCACTTGCTAAACCCTATGCTCATCTACCTTACCTGGTTCAATCATGGCTGGAGTTTTATCATCAGAATCGTTCCACGGATCCAGAAATCAGGTACGGCAATCTGAAACTCTTTCAATTGGCTCTAACTTTGGCTCGACATAAAATATGCTTTTCGGCCGAAACGGTCCAAACCGAAGAAGAAGAAGGTATCATTGTACCAAGAAATTCATCGTCCCCGATCGTCCTTCGCCTAAGTCGGGAAGCTCGAAAATTTCTCGATATTGTCGGGTTAAGAATTGAATTTATGGAACGACCAGTCTCCTCTCCATGTGTTCTGTTGTAAAGAGAGAAAAAAAACGAAACAAATATCTGTAGATTGAGAAATGGTGATTCCCTTAGCTCAGCTAGGAACTCAACTCACAAGAAGTGCGAAAGTTATCCACTGATATACACAATTCTTGAAACGATGACGTCATCTTGAAATGTCTTGTGAATCGAGTCGGCTGGAAAAAATTTCTGAGAGCTAAAAAAAAAAAAAAATGTCTTAAGTCTTAAGACATGATAAAAATTAACAAAAAGTTTTTTTTTTTTTTTTTTTTTTTTTTATCTACAGAAATTTTCTGGGCTCTCAGAAATTTTTCCTAGCCGACTCGATTGGCAAGACATCTCAAAATTCTTTCTAGAATGGACTCTCGCTTATCTATTTAAACATTTCAAGTTTTACTTCAGATCGCTTAGGAGGGTTGAAGAAGAAGCATTTCGTAACTTGGAGATCATATTGTATTCTTTTCCATTTCGGAATTGGTCAAGATTCGATTAGGAGCAGCAATCAAGTAATCATACATCTGATTACATCGTAGCAAATAATCGACCGTGATCCAACTGAGTTGAATATTCACAATCAACACTAAAAAATAGAGTATTTCAACGCGAGTTATTTCGTACGTCATATCTCCCCGTTGAGCGAACTGGTCGGCTATCTGATCTATTTCCGTAATGATAGTAAAAAAGTTCAGTGGATCCACGACCAATTCTGTATTCCATTGAATTGTAAATGGAAGTACGAGGTTTTGTTCACTCAAAAAATACAAATAGCCGTATTTCTCTTTTTCTCGAAACAGCGTTTGAATATAGTCTCGCACCGCTTCCCGTACTTCTGGATCGCGCACCAGTTCGAGCGTGACGAGGCTCGTGAAGGGCGGAAATTTATGAAATTTGATATATTGAGGTACCACGGTATTCAGTCGAGGACGATATTTATGATGAAGAAGGTGATCGATAGGAGTCTTTAAGGATTGAAGTGTAACGATATCCATCTTTTCTTATATGAATTTCCAAATAATAAGGCCGATGATGACAAGAACGATTCCCAACAAGATTAGTTTTAGGTACGGTATATTACCCAAAACATCCAAAATACCACTCGTGATGGAACCCGTCACGTCTTGACTGAAATGCGTTAAAGCTTCTCCGATCGTGGGTCGACGGCATTTCAATTCTTGCGTCGGTGTACAATCGTGATATTGACAATCACATAATCGACAACACGTATCCTCTTTCTCGTTGTCGTACCCTTCACACGCATTCCATTGCTGAATAGGAAATCCCGTGCACGATTCGATCCCGTGAACAGGTTCGGGTTGACAACAACTCAATTCTTTAAGTTTACAAACCATGTCCCCTCCGTTGTAGAGAAAACAGCCCGAATTGTCCCGAATGTATTGGTTGACATATTGAGAACCGAGCGCGACGGCCGTCACCCCTCCTGCGGTCAGAAGAGCTTTCTTACTAAACACTTTATCAAAAGCTTTTTGAAGGGGTTTATTCTTCGCGACGACTTTAGCGACCTCCCCTGCTCGTTTGACGGGAATGTCGAATTGTTTAAATTGTTTAGCGACTTTGCCTCCAGACTTGTTAAAAAATCGCATGTCTCTTGACCCTTGCCGGATTTTCAGAAACCAAGACAATGAACGAATCCAATTGTATTTTTAGTAATCGAAAAATTCCTTGTGGGTCGGACAATATTTCGGCGTTTCGGAATATTCTCTGCCTGAACCATCTTCGAAATCCTTATGGATTGCAAATTTACTATCGGAATCGCATACCAAGGTCGTTGGACCTTTCCTGATTGTGAAGGAAAATTTCTCGTTTCCGAAAAATACTGTCATTTTACCGACGCGGAGTTCCTGGATAAACATTTCCGACCCGATTTACACGACGTCCAGTTGGACGATCTCACATTTAAACTCAACCCGTGCATCGAGCACTATATCAACCACCTGTATTCTCAAGACCCGACCGACTTGAAACGCAATAACGCCATGGATGTGTTTGATCGGCGTTTCCATTACGAACTGCTACGGAATTTAAGTGTTGGCAACACGAACGAAATTGGTTTAGGCGTGAACAATACCACGAAGATGCAAGAAGAAATGATGGTGCATTTCAAGAGCACGCTTCAGCAACGTCTTTGCGGTTTATACCACTATATTAATAATTCAAATGTAGCGACGCTTTTCGACAAGATAAAGGTATGCGACATGGCGAATGGAGGTCTCTTTGTCGACCCTAAAACGGAATTCTCTCCCTTTTACAATTTCCTGCTGGCGCATTGTTTATTCGATTTTCATAAACTACCCAATTTAGACCTCGTTCCCGAAACCGTCATTTCGAATGTCGCGTACAAGAAACGGGTTGGGTTTTATACGTTAGAAGATATTTGTCACCCTGAACCGATTGTTGTGATGGGAGAAGAAACAGGATCTTCGTATCTCTATCAATCCAAATGCATCACGTATCCCAAAGAAACGGCTTTAAATAAACAATTGACGAGAAAGGATTTGCCCGATAATCTCATTATGAAAAATGCCACGCAGTTTTCTGATACGCGGTTCCTAACTTGCTAAATGCGAAAAGGTTTGGAGAAAAAAATTGATTTGGTTGGGGGGGGGTTAAAAAGTCAGTACAGAAAAATTTCTATTATGTAAAAAGGAAAAAAAAACAAAATGGTAATATACCTTGACACAGAATCTGTTTTCATCATGTAGAAGCTTGTACACAGGCCACAGCATCAAACGATCTGAAATGAAACTCGAATGGCTTAAATAGATAAGTGAGAACACATTCTTGAAAAAAAATGATGGTCTTGTTGATCGAGTCGTCTGGAAAAAATTTTTAAAATCTGAAAAAAAAAAAAAAAAAAATTTTTGTTAATTTTTATCATGTCTTTAGACATGATAAAAAATTAACAACCCCCTTCCCTTTTTGTCGGGAATGTTGTCTCACACTTTCTAAAAATAGACCATAACTCATCCTTTCTAATGGCAATCATTCCAAGAATGAGTCACGGTTTATTTTTCGAAAGAGTGAGACAACATTCCCAGACAAAAAGGGGAGGGTAGTTAATTTTTATCATGTCTAAAGACATGATAAAAATTAACAAAAAGTTTTTTTTTTTTTTTTTTTAACTTCTAATCCAGATCATCCAGATCACGACGAGACCTGAGAGCGTACGGTTTATACGCAAATTTACTAAACTTGTTCTTCATAGAACTGGCAGAAACCTCACCTAAATAGACTGGATCCTCATTGCCTTTTACATCCTCAGCCTCCTTCTTAGACTTCTCTTTCTTGAATGGTTTGCACAGATCTGGATTGATCTTGCTTTTGATGGGAACCTGGTCTGGATCCACCTTTTCAGTTTTGATTTTCTCTTTATCGAAGGTAGTGGAAATGGTTTCGTTAATAATATTTCTCGAAGAAGGTTCTAAAATATTTAACTGAAACACGGGTTTTTCGATCATATTCAGAGCATCTTCTTGAAAGAGAATCATATCTCTACAAATGCCTCCTACTCTACAATACAAAGCGTCCGTTTCGTAAAAGTACCGCGAATTAATTTTAATATTTAAAATACCAATAAACATATCGTTATTCACAAATTCTTGGTCCAGGGTTTCTTGAAACACGTTCCATCAAACACTTTGGTTTTGCGTAAACACCAATGATTTTGAGACATCTGAGAATTCAGATCATTTCGTTGACTCATTTGCCGACACGCTTTACAGAGAGAAGGTCTACATTTTTCAATGAAGAACCGACATTGTTCTGAAATCAGCATTTGGGAATGATCGGCGGCCACGGCTTTGGTAATGTCCACCAGAGGAGGACAGAGTTTACATATGAAAGAATGGGCATTCAGATTCCTCTTATAATTAGTAGCGCAGAGAACCCAATACCCCGCTACGAGAATATTATAATGATGATTGAAATCTTTAATATTTTCAATCTGAATATAACCTTTTTCTACGGGATGCTGGAACGGGATCGCTTTAGCTTGAAAATCTTGAAACTGAGGATTGTTGGCTAATATATTTTTCCATTCCCGGCTCACGAGGTTTAACGTTCTCGGGTTATTTTCAACGATTTCGTCAATCCCCGCTTTTAAAATCGGGTGCGCAAGAAAACGATCGATTAACTCTGAATATTCCATAGTTCCCCTTTATTATTATTTTATGGACTTCTAAACATCTCGGTCTGTTTCCTCAATTCTTTCGCGTACCGGTCAATGATTTCAATCGTTTGATTCATGCAATAGGTTAAGAATTCATCTTTAATGTAGGCTGTATGCGACCCCTGCCAATCTAACCCTCCTGTCAGAGTTTGTACGTCCCACTTGATGTATTGCAATAAAACATCGGTCCATTCTTTCACAGTCATATTGGATCGAATGCTTCGATCCACGAAATCCAATTTATTCAGCACGGATCTAATATATTCCTCCGGCGAAAAAACGGTTTTTCCGTACACGACATCAAATCGTAATCGAAAATAGGACACGTATAATTGATAAAACAGGTCGCTGAGCATTTTGAAATCGGACGATACGGAGGGAGAAGGGGTTGGTTCGGTTTTAATGTGTTCCAATTCCTTTTGCAAGTGGGCCTTTTCGTCCAGACATCGATCTAAAGCGTGTTTGGCATCTTGTAAATCCAATGACAGACCTCTTACATAGTCTTCGTCGACCGTCGATACGTGCTTTCGTTTATATTTCGAAGTATCGGACATTTCTACATCCTGCGGAGCTACGAGAGCTTTAGCCAGTTGGTTTTCTAAAGTTTGGTTTCGAGACCGAGACACTTCCAGTTGGTTTTGTAAATCTTTCACTTCCCGCTGTAATTCCTCCACTTGATCCGTAGGATACGTAATGGCCGGTACAGTAGTGGGTTCTTTCACTTCGGTAATGTGAGGACGTTCCTCCAACTGCCGTCGATACAGGTCTCGTTCCTGCTCGAAATATAAAATCACCGAATTCGCCAATTCTTCAATGGGATCCGGTATGTTCGGAAACTGGGCTCGAAGCGTGACAATTTGTTTATAAACGAGATCTTGAAATTGTCGATGCTCGTGAATCACGTTCTGGAGTTGATCGACAACGGCTTGCGGGCAATCTTCCCTCTGATCACTAGGGTCATTCTGAAGGATCGTTTTTAGGAACGTGGTCAATTTCGTTTTGGCGTAGAGGAGGTACTCATTACATTTCGTATAATTACTTTCGACTTGATCGAGTTTCTGTTTCAATTCGAAAAGTTGTTCTTTGGTTTTACGGAGCTCGACTTCACAATCGTTGTGATTCTCGACCTGTCGAGCCCATTCGATCATGCTCGACGCCAAATTATCGAATTGAACGACCGGTATTTCGGGAAAATGACCTTTCAGTTGCGCCAATTGCGTTTCGAGGGTCCTCTCTAGATTTTCTTTGAAATGGGATACTTTTTCGAGTTCCGAGGGAATCTGATCGTAATCCGTGGCCCCAAAATACGCATTCCATTTAGTCCGTATCAGAGTTACCAAATTCGTTTTCAGGACCTCCAGTTTCTTTTCTAAAGCGACACGTTGCCGTTTTTCATGTTCTAGACTCTGCTGTAATTTTTTATGTTCTTGGCTACGATCCCGATGGAGTTGAGCTTGGATTTGTTGTAGGACCTCCTTCGCTTCGTTCTGGTTCTCAATCGATTGTTGAAGATCGTGCAATCGTTGCAAGAGGATCGTGTCTTCCATCATGCTTTTAGAGGAAGAAGGGAGACTGTGAAGAATGGTATGAGCTAAATTGTCGGGCGTTAGCGATTGATTTAAAGCATTCCCGAGAAGTGTTAATTGGTTCAAAAGCTGGGTTTGCCAATTTTGTAAATACTGGATATACGTTTGAATTTGCTGGAAGAAAAACGTTTTCCAATCTTGGTTCGCACCTAAAGGTTTCCAAAATGAGGGGGGAAGGATCGTCTGTAAAAATGTCATAAACTGCGTTTCGTGGAACTCCTTCATTTGTTTAGCCATTTCGTCTCGAAGAATCGTCTCGATATGAGGATTTTTCTTTTGCAGCGTATCAAGAACGCGTTGAATACCTTCCTGGAAATGTGTTTCGGACTCGATTTTCCATTTTTGCAGGAGGTCGGTTCGTTCTTTCTGACCCTGCTCTAACTGCTTTTCCAACATCCGTTTTTCGTTTTGACAAAGGGTCAATTGTCCTTTCAGTTCCTCGTTCAATTGCTGGACGTGCTGTTTTTGTTCCGATTGATATGATGTTAAAAACTGGTCGAGGGTTTCTTGTAATTGCTCTAATTTAGATCGCGACGACTCGATCATGAGCTGCTGAGAAGGAGGCGATTCGAGCGGTAAAGTTTCAATGACCGTAGTCGTAGAAGAAGGAGGAAGTTTCAGTTGCTCGATCGTTTCTTGTAAAGCCATTTGCAAAGGGCGGAATAAACTTTCCGTTCGTTGCATCCATTCTTCAAGTCCTGTTTCGTAGCGTTGGTGGAGCATTTGCCATTCGTTCATCAAACGGTTTGGAAACTCGATATTATTATTATTCAATTGTTGTTGTTGTTGTTGTTGTTGTTGTTGTTCTACTATTTGCCTCTGCCATTGTATTTTTTCAGACTCGTGCGTTCGAATTTGTGTCTGTAAGGTTTCGTGATCTCGTTTCAGTTGCTCCCACTGAGTTTGTAAGGTTTCGTGATTCCGTTTCAGCTGCTCCAACTCAGTCTGCAGGGTTTCTTTCTCCCATGTAAGGCGTTCCAATTGTCGTTGCAAATCCACGACTGAATGCTCTTTTCCGAATCGAGCGGTATTCACATATTGTTCTTTTTCCGCTAGAAAATAACGCATTTCGTTCCTGTGCTCTTGTTGGAGCGTCTCGATTTGTTTCTCAAAAGCTTTCCGATCTGCCTCCAATTGAGTTTCCAAAGAAGCTATTTTGTTTTCCAGGTCCTGCGATTCCATCGGAACAATCTCTTCCAAATGCAAGCCCAAAATGCGAAACAAGAAATCGATGATGCTTGAACTCTTTTTAAACAGTTGAGGATAGAGATGGAGTAAAGGTCGACTCAGGAGAAAAGCATCGATCACGTCGTCTCGAAGATTTTGTTTGAGACCATCAACGACATTTAAAGATATAAAAGTGGGGTCGGACTGGTATTGAATAAGACATCGAACCAGTTCTCGTAACATTCTTTTCTTTTTGCTTTTTTTTTAAATCATTAAAAGGTAGGCTACTTTGTTCAAATCGAGCAACATATATTGATATTTTTCTTCGGAGCGGGACGATAACCAAATCATGACTTCTCTCAAGTAGCGACGATTCTTTCTAAAGTGGGAAACGTATATTTTAAATCCTTCTCGGGTCCATAATTCATTATTTCGGTAAAACGGTAGCCAATAATTACATTGTTCACGATTCACGTCGAGGAACGTTTCATGATGGAATGACGCAATCATGGGCGAAACATACATCACTAAAGACATATTCAAAACGACAAACCAAACACCGGTTAATTTCGTGTCGTCAAAAGTAATTTCACAAGTATAAAAGTCCGATGGAATAGAATCCGTATGCAGGTAAGGTGGAAGGGAGCGTTTAAACAATTTATGAAGTTTGGAAGCCAATTGAGCACTCGCAGCTTGTCCCGTTAAATGTATGAAGTGGAGGATGAGCATGGGATGTAAATAGTGATACCAGTTGGACCACGATTCCCAGACGTGCGTATTTCGTTTGAAAAATCGGAGGCGCATGCAATGCTCTAACTGGAAAGGTTCTCTTTTTATGTAGGTCATCGTCAGATCGCTTAAGGCGCGAAAAGCCATATTGCGAGGAAGTACTTTCCAGAACAAGGAAAACGGATTGATGGTCGAACAAACAAATAAGGTATTATTTTCATAGGAGACCTTGATAAAATCTCGAGAGGGAAATAAACTTTGTAAAAACTGATCGGTCGTATCTCTAGAGACGTTAATCCAACGAGGATCCTCTTTTGTTCCATGCACGCAAAAGACTAAAGACCCACGAGGAAACGGATAGTCTTTGTCTAAATTTTCTCCTTGGAAAATGAGTCGATTTTCACTGACCACGAGAATGCAAGGTGCTCGAACGAGACCCGGGCTAAAATGTTTCAAAGTATCGACATGGAAGATGGGTAGTTTGAAACGAACAGCTATAAAATAATATTGTCTATAAACATTTCCATACGCTTCCACATAATCCGAAACATTGTAGTACTTTTCATTATCCATGACAGAGCTTACTTTATCTCGCCTTCTTCCTCGAAAGGAATAAGTCAACAGAGCCAACTTACACGCTTTATATATACATGAGAGATGACGTCATTCAAGGACATAAACAAGGACGTTTATGTCTAGAAAAGTAAAAGCTGGCTGGGAAAAATTTCCCAGATAATCTGAAATGTATATTAAAAAAAAAAAAAAAAAAAAAAAAACAACTTTTTGTTAATTTTTATCATGTCTTTTAGACATGATAAAAATTAACTGTCCCCTCTTTTTGTCAGGGAAGGATGTCTCACTCTCTAAAAAATATACCTTGACCCATTCTTTTATTGGAGTTCTATTTTTAGAAAGGATGAGTCATGTTCTATTTTCCGAAAGTGTGAGACAACATTCCCAGACAAAAGGGGAAGGTAGTTAATTTTTATCATGTCTTAAATAGGAACAGACTTTATGAAGGTAAAAGTGCTCAGTTTATTTATTCTTTAGAGGAGCACGTGGAGATTTTATAGTGGATTTACTTACAAAGCATTGCTTGTATTTTTTTAAGAAATATTAATCAAGTTAAAGATATATAATCATGTCGCAGAGCCTCGATTATTTAACAAGGATTAATTCGGTTGGAGATGCGCCCAACGATGCTTACATTTTCTACCAGATGTCGGGAGGAATCTTTTACTGTAACCGAAGAGGCTACGCACAATTTTCTCGATTTTATACTCGAACGTCTGCCGAAAATCTTTTTTTAACGATGAATCTTTGCTCGACGACCCATCATTCCCTTATCCTAGATATTGATATTAAAACCGAATGCGATGCATCCCTTCCTTCATCTATGCTCTACGATTATGTAGATTCTGTTATTCTCTCAACCTTAAAATTTTACTTTTTATCCCTTAAGCATTTTACTTTTATTGTGGCTGTTCGTCCAGGAGGTGGTATTCATGTCCATTTGCCGGAAATCTCGATCGCTCATGATGATTATATTCAATTCTGCAGCCAACTTCAACCCCGGTTCTATCACGAAACATCTGAATTTATTTTCCAGTTGGACGTTTTAGCGAATGCGACGCTTGTGAATTCCTCCAAGCCCTATACGAATAAATACGAACCCATGCTGATTATTTATGTAGACGAACAAACCACCTGGCGTTTAGATTTGACCAATCCCAATGCTTTCAGCATGCGATTGTTAGGCATTCAATCAAAATTTAAACGTCGCAAGGATAATACCAATTCCTTTTTTCGTAAACTGCTCCACCTCCAGCCAATGGATATTCAAAAACAACTTTATGAATATATGATGCCTGTGGATACACTGTACGATCCTTTGTATCGAGTATCGTATCCCACGCTTATTAGCAAAGATGAGGAAGCTGGACCCGACGATGAAAAAGTGGCTACATTTGTGTATAAACTAAAAACCCCGATGTATATTTACAAAGGGAAGGATTTTGGAACCGAAGGTCATCATTGGTTAAAAACGTTTTACTTTATCAAGTTTAACGGGTTTGTGATTTCAGACTTTGAATCAAATAACCGGGCTCTAAAACGATGGTACCGGGAAAGTCAAAATTCTATCGTCATCGAAAACGATGTATTCCAGACGGTGAATCAAGCTCTCAAGTTAGACAATCCTAGTTTGCATTCCGATCCCAATCCCCTTCGTACGATTATGCAGTACAATCAAGGTTACTATTTTTTACCTGTCTTTTGTGCCTTGTGTCAACATTTACGAATGTCCTCCCATACACTCGCATCCCATTTGCGTACGATATTAGAATCTCACGAACTCATAGATTCTGTAGAAAAAATCAACAGTAAAATTATAGATATCATTTCCCAAGATTTTACTCTCGACACGATCCTCTTTTGTGGTTCGAATCTCAATCCTAAAATTTACAAATTTAAAGATAAACTGGAAGCTATTATCAAAACCATGAAAGGCATTATTTTATATTCGGTGTCTGGAGATCAGCTCGTGGAACAAATTCATCGAATTCAAGAGCGATATTTTCCGATTCTCGTCATTACCATGCACAATTCCTGCAAGAAACCTCAACGCTATATGTGGAATAATATCCACGAGTACTGGCAAGAAGTGCCCCACCAGATAGAAATTCTAAACCTGATGAATGCCATCTGGTCCTCCATTCAGGCCTATGCTCGGAATCAGTTTGCCGATAAAACTAAAAACATGTGTCCTTTCACAGACATTATGAAACAGGTCAACATTAATTATGTGGTCTCGTCCATTCTGAGTCGAACCAACATTGATCGTAAAATCATTCAAATGGATCGACATAAATGGCATATTCGAACCCACGATGGGGTTCTGAATCTCTTGACGGGTCATGTAGGAGGGACGGTTCCGGAATTTTACCTATCGGATCGACGTCTGGGCATCAATTTTAGTCGACACGAGTTGATACAATTTCGTCACGATCCGGATTTGATAGCCATCTATCGTTTATTAACCGACCGGAAATTTTTTCTACAATACCTGAAAAGCTGTTTTCTCGACCTCACGGACGATTTACTGGATACGCTGCGGGAAAAAGTGCGCGAGTTTCATGACAAACTAGAAACCAACCCGCTCATTCAAAGCATGCTTCATTTTTATGTGCACATGTGTAAATATACGTGTTTCGAATACGATCTGTTCATGTACCTTTTAGATGTCCTGGCCAGTCTTCTCATTGCGACCAATTACGGTCGCAAATTTTTTATTTTGAAAGGCAACACGCGCAATGGAAAAAGTAAATTCTTTCAAATGATTTCGAAGGTCTTTGGAGGCTATAGTCATGGTATTCGAGCCGTCAATTTACAAACGACGAGTGGTCAAGGACTATCAGCCCAACCCGAACTGGCCTCTTCGTTATTTTGTTGTCGAGTAGTGACTGTTGAAGAAATGTCGGGAAAATTAAACGAAAACCTCGTGAAAGAAATCACGGGTAATTCGACCACCAGTTTTCGGAATTTATACGAGCAAAATGTAGGAGCGATTCCCAGTGCCAAACTCATGGCTTCTACCAATACGTTCCCAGTGTGTACGGCCACAGAGGCATTTAATGATCGCGTGGTAGCAATTCCTTTTGACGCCGTGTTTACGAAAAATGCTCCATCCCTCACCTCAGAACAAGTGATGCAGGATCAATATTTACTCGAAACCAAAGATTCTATCGTCGAAGATTCCTATAAAGGTTTCTTTTTAATGATTTATCTGCATCTGGCCCACAATATTAACATAGAGGACGGCATGATCCGTTACCGTTCCGAACCTGAAATATTAGTAGAATTCAAAAAAGAATTTCTATCTTCGACCGATATTTTTACACAATTCAAACAGTATGCCGATGTACAAATCATTCCCGGTTCTGTTATGTCCTTTAACGAACTGAAATCGGCCATTCGACAATTTTTGAAAACGATGCGCGACACCTCCATCCACGAAACGGAACTCATTATGCGTTTCAATGATGAATTTGGACATTTGAAACGGACCGAAATGGATTTCAGTTCATTTTCAGCCGAAAATAATATTTCCTCGTCTTTGGATATAGTAGAACCCCTTCAGTTTGAAAATGCCGAATTGAATTCGTCTCTCAAACGAAAGCATGACGACGAAGAGGGAGAACACTCAACCACGAAACATTTAAAAGTGGACGATGAACCCATTGATCTGCCTCAGCATAAAAGACAAGTTATTTATTACGATAATGTTATCATCAAAAATCTGGAAAAAGACAAGAATTACTAACCTTTTTACATATGCATGAGGTAGGTTCCCAACATTTCATTGTGTAATGACTTGGAAAAAACAAAAGTTGACTGAAGAAAGCCAGATTTCAAGATGTTTCTTCTTCAAAAACACAGAATCATGTGAAGTGAAACTCGCAATGGTGAAATATATAAGTGAGAGTCCATTCTTAAAACATGGTGATGTCCGGTCGATCGAGTCGGGTTGGAAAAATTTCTTAACAGCTGAGAAAAAATTCTAAAGATTAAAAAAAAAAAAAAAAAAAAAAAACTTTTTGTTAATTTTTATCATGCCTTTAGACATGATAAAAATTAACTTTACCACCCCTCACCCCTATTTTGGTTTGAATCAGGTGTCAACATGTTTCTAAAATAAATTTCCAAGAACGATATGACTCATTCTTTTGTTTAGAAATCTAGTTTTAGAAAGGGTGAGACATCATTCACAACAAAAAGAAAAAAGGGGGGTAGAGTTAATTTTTATTATGTCTAAAGACATGATAAAAATTAACAAAAAGTGTTTTTTTTTTTTTTTTTTTTTTTAAGTAGAATTTTTTCTCAGCCAGCTTCGAGTCATTCTTTCTCTTCTCACTGACTATATATAAGAACGTTGTTCTTACAGTCCTGGTATTGACATTAACGTAGCTGCTAGAATAAAAGCCATTGTAGGTATTTCAGCTAAGCACAAACAGAGGCATGGAAACAACTTTTTAAGAATTTCTTCAACGGGTACCGTGGATTGATAAACGCAGTTTCCTGCAGCATCGCATGTGCGTTTATAATGTTCTGAGAGAAGATACTTGTACTGTTCAAAATAATTCCAGGGAATGAGAACTTTTCCACTACATGTTTTAGCAAAGTAGATTTCACCTTGGGCATCTTTCAGGACGTAAGGTTCTTCATTTTTCACTAAATAATATTCGTTCCCTCGGAAATCCACCGGGTATCGTTCTTTTCCGTCCGCGTATTTGGCCAGAACGAATTCGTTTTGAATTTGAATAACGAGGGATTTTTTACGTTGTAGAGGATATTTTTCATTTCCTTTCCGATCTTTGGCATAATATGGAAGGCCGTCTCGAGTTTTAGCGAAAGGATCACCTTTGTCGGGATAGATTTCCCCCTTTTGGGAGTGAATGGCATACCTTTCATGACCATATTCACTTTTCACAAAGACTGGATCTTTTTTTCGATATTTGTAATATTCGCTACCATATCGATTCGGATAAAATTCCATTATATTGCTTTATCTTTTCAAAAATAAATTTCTCGTCTAATGATTTTATTTTTACTTTTCTTCATGAGCATGTTTAACTAATAAATATTGATGATATTTATTGCCGTGCATTAAATAATCCATTGTGATCCAAGTATATTTCGGATTCGCGAGTAGTGCGTAAAAATATAAGAGATAGATGCAAGTGACATGGTAATGAGCAGAATCTTTAGGAAAAAACTGACTGGCCATTTTGCGAATAGGGTCTAAGATTTCTTCATTCGATAAAATAAATTCTTCATCATTCCATTCCAGGGCATTAAACAGGGGCTGCTGATCGATTAAAAGATATAGGTGTCCATATTGCGACATATTATCTAACATGTGACGGATATGAGCAACGGCCTGTGATTGAAAATCTCGAACGAGTCGAGGCGTAATCTCAAAAAATAAATTCAGAAACCGGTACGTCGTTTGATAGTTTTCAAGTTGAGGATTTTGCCCAATCACGAATCGGATGAGTCGATCAATCGGTAATTGAATAGTTTTCAAAACAGAAATATCGTAATACTCTGCCATGCTTGTTTAATCCTTCGAACCGAAGAAGAAAAAAAAATTAAATTAAATTCAAAAAAAAAATGAATCATTCAACCTTTCTTCCATGGCGAATCACCGAACGGTTCAATCGACAAATAGGTCCCTCCTTTCGATATATTGTTCTTATTTCCCATACTGCCACGTTTAATTTGGAAAGAGATTTAAAATCGACCTTGGGTCTTCAATCTTGGTCCTTAATACAATTTCTACAAAAGTTTCGTCAACATCGAGTGGGTATAGAATAAATAACTCTGTTCACTCGCAAGGATAAGATACGTCTAGGACCTATTGCAGTACAAGTATCAGAGCGGATTTGTTTCCAACAATTAAAGAAAAAATATGGAACTCAATCCATCCACTTAGTTGGAGCCACCTATCTAAAAGGCAAATTGAGAGATTTTCATGTGATAACCGTAGAGGATTTTAGATTCAATGTTCTCCTGAAACAAGATGACCGATAAAAATAAAACATGGAATCCTATATCGTTCTCAATTTCGAAGGTTTCGAATTGAATGGTGATCCTCTCGCCAAAGAACTTAATCTTTCTTATAATGATGACTTTTCCGACTATATTATTAAAGAAGTGGCTTATATCACTCATGATCGTTCCCAAGGCATTATCTACGTGGAACCCCCATACCGTGGTCTGAATTATCCTATTCCGCCAAACAAAGTGTATCGAGTGTTCATTTACCGTTAGCGGATATAACGCATGGCTTTTCATGGAATGAGGGTCATTTGCCGTACGATCAATTAAAACCGTTTCTCGTAGCTCTAACGGCAGGATATAAAAACATTTACTGCCCTCATTATTGGAAAATTAATGTTTTGTACCAGATACTGGCCCGTCCTATTTATTTCAATTTCGTCTCCAAGAACAAGGAGGCGTTTCATACCGCGCCCATACCAATGAACTATGAATATTCATCGTTTTGTCCGAAACATATAGGTCGGACCAAATATTGTGCTTTCCAAGAAGCTTTGTTTTATTTTCATCGCCTTCAAGAGTACAAGAAAGAAACCTTTCCGTTTGTCATTCATAAATCTTTAGAAAAAAATGAAAAAGAAAGAGACTTACCTCCAACATTATCCAACACGTTATAGAATACTTTTTTTTCCTTCCCCATGAATGAGTCAACTAGGATCTAGGTGGGTCCCTCTTCAACAGCACGTACACATTTGAAGCGAAACTCGAAATGCTTAAATAGATAAGGAAGAGTTCATTCCTAATAAAAATGGTGATGACATGTGAATCCAGTCGGCTGGAAAAAATTTCTCAGAGCTAAGAAAAAATTCTGTAATGAAAAAAAAAAAACAAAAAAACAAAAAAAAAAAAAAAAAAAACTTTTTGTTAATTTTTATTATGTCTTCTAGACATGATAAAAATTAACTAACCTCTTTTGTTTTCAATGATGTCTCACCATGTTTCTAAAAATACACCATGACTCATTTATTTCTTGGAATTTTATTTTTAGAAAGGGTGAGTCATGGTCTAATTTTCGAAAGGGTGAGACATCATTCCTAGACAAAAAGAGTAGATAGTTAATTTTTATCATGTCTAGAAGACATGATAAAAATTAACAAAAAGTTTTTTTTTTTTTTTTTTTTTTTTTTTTTTTTTTTTTTTTTTTTAGCTCTGAAAAATTTTTTCCAACCTACTGGATTGAAAAGACATCCCAATCTTTTTAAGAATGAATTGTCTCAGATATTTTTCTTTCTCTCACGACTTTAGTTTTTAAACAGTATATTAATGCAGATTAGGAACGCAAGTATGACCAAGATACCTATCATAGAAAGAATGATTTTTGTCCAGTTGGTGGTGGATTGATGATTATTTTCGTCAGACTGTATCGGGTTGGCATATATTTTCTTCTTTCTTTTCTTCTTTTTCTCTTCCTCTTCCACTGGATCTTCTTGTCCTGGAAGACCGCTTTCCACTTTCTCGACCACTTTACCCTCCGAGTTATTATATATAACTTTATAGGGTTGGAACCCGTGTCGAGAAGCGCGTTTAGATCTCAAATTGGTCAAATAATCCATCGGTTTCGAATGCGATCGGTACAAGTAGCCTATCAAATTTTCGGGTTCAATTCTAGGGTCTCGTATAAACGCAGGCGTCCAGGGCTTGTCATTTAAATTGGGAATAATGATGATTTGATCACACGTGATGGGGTATCCACTCGCAAAGATTTGTTCCTCACTCACTTTCTTGAACTGGACAATGTACTCGTTATTGTATCGATCGACCGGGTAGTAATATTCACCCAATTTATTTTGAGCGTACCGGTTTCCTAAAGGTTTTTGGGTAATGCGCTTATCGGCATGAATAATTTCCGGATAGATTTCATTATTGTCTGCATCTTTGGCGTATCGTTTCACGGCCGGATCTTTCATCAATTGATCGTACGATCCTTTGTCCGTCACTAAATATCGTTCGTTGCCGTGTTGATCGACCGGGTAAATAATGACCCTGTTCTTATCATGAGCATAAAAGAATTCTTTCAGCCTCGTCATGGCGAATTGACCGCTATCCGGGTAAATTTCGCCTCCATCCGCTTTCCGCGCATACACTTGGTTCTGATCGGTATCTCTTCCAAAGATGACTTGCTGAGTGAAAGGGTGAAGGATTTGATAAAATTCATCGCCTGTAGCATTTTTAGGATAGATGGGTTTACCCTGAGAATTGATAGGATAGAACGGAATACCGTTTTTATCGAGGGCGTAAGACATGTATTCGGGCTTGTGTTCCGTATCGTCGGCCAACAAGGGATATTTTTCATTTCCTGTCTCATCTTTAGCATAATAATACCGCCCGTCGGCATCTCGAGCAATCATGTCGTTCCCAAACAAATCTTTGGGATACATTTCGGCCCCGGAATGCTCTTTGGCATAAATTTCTCGACCCTGGTACTTTAGAAAGACGGGCAAGTTATTGATTTTTCCATAATACTCCTCAAATTTTTTTTCTCCACCGATATACACGGGATTTTTAGCATAATGGGGAACTTTATATTTGTCTAGGGCATACAGTAGACTGGGATCGTCAGTGGTAATATATGTTTCAAATTCCCTTCGATCCTTTCTATATCGTTGATTTCCAAGATTGTCGACTGCATAATACTCATCTTTTGCCATCGAAGATCCTTTGGTAATCGTTTTGCTTTATTCGTCATTGTCGTTGTGGTAAATTCTCGGATAATATTCGTCCAAGTTTTCATCTTTCGCATAAATGCCTCCTCCTAAAGCATCTAAGGCCGGTTCGTCCCTATTTCCAATTCGAATATATGTTTCGAGACCGTTGAGTTGCTTGGGATAGTATTCGTCCCCACTCGCTCTCTTAGCGTAATAAGGGGTTCCATCGATGTTCCTAGCCGGCATTTCATTGTGCAAACGATCTCGAGCGTAAATTTCATCGTTGAATTCGTTGACGGGATAATATTCACCTAGCGTATTGTTTCGGAAATACATTTCGTCCTGATCCGGAGAGAGTTCAAACAGCGGTCGTTTTGTGACGAGATTAAACGGGTATTGGAATTTATTGTTCTCTAAGGGAATATAGATCCGTTGACCGTTGGAATCGAGAGGGGCATATTCGATAGGGAATTGATTGACATCGAGTTTTCGAGCATAGTAAGGCTTTTGATGCTCGTCTTTGGCAAAATAGGGTCGATGGTGCTCGTCTAAAGCATAGATTTGTTCTTTGGTCTGAGGATTTTCCGGATACCATTCTTTTCCTCCGTAGAACAGATACACCATTTTTCCGTTTTCCATGGGAAACATGGGTTCCCCATCACTATCAAATCCATACACGGGACGGTTTTGAGCGTCGACGGGTAAAATAGAACGGTTCAGATGATCGACGGCATAGACAGGGGTTATTTTACCGGTGATGGGAGAGATTTGTTTTGCAAACACAATATTTCCATCGGGATCCAGCATATAAAATTCATCTCCTTGTCGATTCTTAGCATAAATCTCATTTCCGTCAGCCAATTTGGCATAGCGCTTATCTGATTTCATTCGATCGGGGTAGTATTCTTCGTAATTGAGGAGATCTCGCCTATGCCGACGAATTATTTCCTCATCCACGTCCATGGGAATATTGCCTACATTATCATTATTAGGAGGATTGTCATGGATTGGAGGAGGATGGTTAGATGGATTGCTTGGAGGGTGATTGTTAAGGGGGTTGTCAACGACTGGGTCTCCTACATGATTAGGAGGAGCTGCTTCCATTCGAAGCAATTTTCGTTCCGCTTTATCAGATTTGGATTTATCCCTTCGAACCATTTTTTTAATTAATATGAGTTACTTTATTATTATCTCTTCTCTTCTGACTCAAAACAAAGAAAACAAAAATATGGTATCGATCCTCTTATGGATTTTATTATTTCTCTTTATCCACCATCCCGTTTATAATGCTTACCAGAATATTACGTATCGGACCTTTTATTACGAGACATTAGGTCAAGAATAGAGAAGAAGAAGAAAACAAAACAAATGGATTCCTTAACATTAGGAACGCTTTTAGTCGCTGGAGCGTATACGTCCTTCGTGATCCTGTTTTGTCTCATTTTAACACAAAGCTGGTTCTTTCTCCTTTTCCTCCTCATCAACGGACTCATTTTTCTCTTTCTGGCTTTTGGATACATTCGCAAGCTGACGATTTTTACAACTTTCGGGGAATTGCTCGGCAGTTTGGTGCAAAACAAAGACGTGGGAGATTGGTATTGCCGTTTTCGTCAATGGTGGTTTAAGTAAAGAGAATGGATGCTCAAACCTTTAAACGTTTAAAACGAACTTATTTAGAAGATGAACCGATCGTTTCGAACGAACTCCAAGAAAGCCAGGCTCGTGTTTCACCGTTCGTGGCTCATAAAATTCATGAACTTTTACACTTCAAAACCCCTTCTTCTTCACCTCCTCCGGGTATTGACGTCACCCACTTTACGACCGCTTTCCGAGAAGAAGAGCCTCAACAACGATTAGATGAAGTCGTCGTCACCTATTTATTATTCATGGCCAATTTAATGAACCAAGATAAATGGGGACGGACGTTTCTACGACCTGGAGCTTGGGTAGGCGAATACAGTTGGATTCAACTCTTGAAATTGACTACGTACTGCGTCTTAACGCTCCTGTACCGTATTCGATGGAAAAGCGAATACTTTTTCTTTTTAGACGAAGCGGTGATTGAATTACTCCAGGGGAAAAGTCAGGCGATTCGAGACTTGATGACCCGGATCGGCATTTCCGTATCCCCACAACCTTTTTCAGCCGAAGATTATTTTCATCACATCAATTACCATAACACGTTGGTCTTTGGTCCTTATTACTGGCGGCTTTTACATTGGATGGCCGAAGCGTTTTCAGTTCAGGACGAGCAGGACGAGGATATTCGTCTCGCGAAAACTCTTTGGAGAGACTTTGTGACAGAATCTTTATATCGAACTCTCCGATGCGGGATTTGTGTGTATCATTACTTATCCAAACTCAAAACGTATAAAGAACGGTTTTTAGGCGAACACTTTGCCCACGTCTGGTTTCAATTTCATAATGAAGTGAATGCCAGTCTTCAAAAGCCACCTTATCCTGAATCGGAATTCCAGAAAGATCAAGAATATATGCGAGCTGCGTTAAAAAAATAAAGAAGCATGGGATCTTTTCTGACTCGTCTCGGGAATCAAGTATGCGGAACAACCAGCATGGGTTCCATTCAAGATCTTTTCAAGAAATGTCAAGATGCACCCGTGACCGTTGTATTAGGTAATTTAGGAAGGCATCCTTCCCTCTTATCCTATCATTTGGAAACCCTTCTTGTTCGACATCATAAAACGGTCCATATTCTTCTCGACGATTCCAACAATTGGTTCGTCAGCGGGTTAGATCCGTCTTACGAATGCGACGGCACGCATTGCGATCTTCTCATCTGGATCGAACCAAATTTTGGAGACTCGGTGGTCAAACCAGCCTATGCCGATCGTCTCATTGTTTTCACGAGCCATCTTCATCTCAATTTATCTAATTGTCAGTTACTGAATTATCATTTAGGCGATCCCTACGACCTTCCTTCCAGTACCATGAAACCGTGGATCGAAGATGAGGCTGAAATATATCCACACAATGAAGTGCTGTACCCAAGGAAATATCAAACTGGGAGATGGTGGAAGCAAGTCGAGAATGAAATGGATGTTGTCTTTCATTTGAAACTGTGTCGTACAGCTCAAGAATGCTATCTCAGCATGTTAAACGCTCTCGAGATTGTTGGAAAGTATCGTCCCAAAACCTGGCGATTCCTTCTTTCCGAATATATGAAAAAGTCATTGGCTTTAAATCTTCGGATGGGATTAAAGAAATGGGATGAATATCAGTCCCAATCCATTCCATCGGTTCGAGTCCAATCCCTACATCCGTCATCGGCTAATTTACTCAAACCCATCTATGGTCTCGATTCCTTTTTCCAGTCTCAATTAGTTTCCTCACTCTGGTTTTCTTCCTCAGGTTCGATTGATTCTGTTTCCTCCTCCTCTTCCTCATCAGAAGTTTCCCAAGGTCCCAATAATTCATACATGAGTAAATCATCTAAATCAGCCTCATCGTCTGAAAACCTGATGCGGTTTTCATAATCGTAAATTACATCATATAAAAAAGAACGTCGCAAAGGGAGAAACATAGAAATTAATTTCTGCAGGGCATCTTCAAACGGTTCTCGGCAGACAGGACACGTCAATGCTTTTTCTCTCTAAATGTCAATACATTTCGTGTGGAACTGATGTTGACACGTTAAAGTAGAAATGGTTTCTACATCTTCGGCGATGAGTTCGTCTAAGCAAATTGGACAACATTCGGCCATTTTGTTTCTACTGTTTCTTCTTATTATTATAAATATTTTTTTTGATTCAAAAACCTAATAAAAAAAATTATAAATAAGTAAGAGTTCTTCATTATACCAAAAATAAAAGAAGCATCATGTCTCCCTCAAAAACTAGTAAATTAGTCTACTCTATTTATGAAAATCAACATGAAACTTGGTGTTTACAAATGCATAAAGATCTAAATCATACCGAAACACTTCAAGAATATCACCAATATCTAATCGATCAAAAACAACGTTCCGCGAAATATATTTCAAATGCTTTAAATGCTATTCGACGAAAATGGTTCTTACCTTCTGCAGATGAGGTGGTGGTCAAGAAACCTCGTCGTCGAAAACACCAACTTTTTACAGCAGAGCAGATGAATTAAATCCGTAATCACTGTCCCTCCAATTATGAAACAGATGAACTGTCGCTGATAGTCTTATTACTGTTAGAAACGGAATTGAGGATGATTCACATCTTGGGCTATCTAAACGATGATCCAGAGAAACGCAAAGCGTTTGCGTCTAAATCTTTAGAAGTCTATAAGGATCCAAATCAGATAAAGTTATTCCAGTTTCTTTTCAATGCTCCTCCATCCAAACTATTTGGAAAAACTCATTACCAGTATTTATTTAATCTAAAGCGACGATTGAAGAAACAGTATAACATCAAAGGGGCTTCCTTCGAAATGCTGAAGCTGTCTCGATATCTCGTGAAAGCAAAGGCGAAAATGAATGAATCAGAACCCAGTGAGTGAAACTTATATATCGACTTATATATCGTTATCAACATCTCCAAAAAAAGAAAGTAAAACCGACCGACTGGTGGAAAATATTTCTCAAAAAAATCTAATGTGGTATAAAAAAAAAAAAAAAAAAAAAAAAAAAAAAAAAAAAAAACAACTTTTTGTAAATTTTTATCATGTCTTAGACATGATAAAAATTAACTCTACCCTCCTTTTTGTTTGGAATGATGTCAACATGTTGTCTAGACATGTTTCTAAGTATAAATTTCCAAGAAAAGCATGATTCATTCTTAGAAATCTATTTTTAGAAAAGGTGACATCATTCAAAATAAAAAAGAAGGTACAGTTAATTTTTATCATGTCTAAAAAACATGATAAAAATTAACAAAAAGTTTTTTTTTTTTTTTTTTTTTTTTTTACTATCAAATTTTTTTGAGAAATATTTTTCAACAGTCGGTCGGTTTTACTTTTCCATTTGGAAATAGATCTGTTGATATAACAATGTATAGGAGATGGATCTGTTGATAACGAAATATTATACACCAGTCGTGAGTCTTACTTTTCCATTTTTGCGTACTGTATTCATTTTTATTTTAAGAATCATCTAATTCCTTCTACTTCGTCTTTGTCGTCTCATTACTCTCCGAAATGCATTCGGTCTACCAAAATAAGGATTGACTTCCCGTTCTTCATCATCTGAGGTAGGTGAACTTTGTCTAGGTGTATCCATATAAGCATAATCTCCCACTAAATCTTCTCTTCTCTGTCTTCTGGGTCTCGTCTGACTGGTACTAGGCCCTGAAAAAATGAGACCATGGCCTCCCAGATCGACTAATTCTTCTTCGGGTCTTCGTCTTCGTCGTTGCCTTGGCAGTTCTTCCACCTCTGGTTCTTCCTCCTCCTCCTCTTCATCCGAATCTATTCTTAAATGTTCCATTTGCAATGTTCCGCTGGTAAAATAGAGCATATCATCCTGGCTGATACGAGTCCGACAGGTCGGGCATTTCTTTTTACCATACTCTCGAATCCATTTCTTTATACATTTAATATGAAAGGCATGCTCACAATCGAGATTGTAGACTTTATGGCGTTTCGTTTCTTTGAAGCCCTTCAGGCAAATTCCACAGATTCCTTCCTCTGCGTCTGCCATTTTTCCCAATGATTTACTTGATTATGATATATCCATCTCTTCGCCGTCTTCGTTTCTTCCTCCTCCTCCTCCTTGACATATTTCTTGACGAGAGGGAATTTGAGATTCCTTCGTCGCTACATTGAGTAACATTCTCAATTCTTTTTCCATATACCCGTCGGAACATAAGAACAGTTTCACCATTTCCATCGTCCAGAAAATTTCTTCGTCGGATTTTTCAAATTCGCGTATTTTCAAGGCCACTTTCTGTACAAGACGGTAAAATTTCTTACCCGTCGCGATCGAACCTTTCACTAATCCTTTACCTTTGAGCTTGGAAATAATAAACCCGGTCCCGAAAAGATATTCGAGGTACTCATCAATTTGGGTGGCTTTTTTCGTCATCTCTTCGTCTTCTTTCGGAACAAACAGGACGTAGGGGAAATTTTGTTTGAACGCAAACTGCTTTATTCGATCATCCGCTTTTCCTAGAAACACTTTCGCTAAAAAGATTTCGATTCGACTCATTTTTTCAATAAATTCTAGTGATAAGGCATCGCACGTGCCGCCTTGTTGAATCTCTCGAATGAGGTAGTAGAATTCTGTATTCCGATGGTACGTAATTTGAGAAGTGACCAGTTTTCGCAATTGCTGGGTCAAGAACGATTCTTTGAAGAAGAAGGGGCGACGACAAATGCGAACTCCAAACTCAAACACGAAATTCGCCACCACGTTGAGTTCGTTCCGGCGTAAATTGCAATAAATCATGACGTGCACAAGATCAAATAGGGTCGTGTAAGGAGAATAACGAGCCCGAATTTGATTCGAGGCTTTCATTTCCAAACATAATTGATAAGCGGGATCCTTTTCAACATCCTTGGAAGTAGGAGGTAGAAGGAACGAAGCATCGTCGCCGTCACATATTTTTACATAGGGAGCTAGGACTTTGTGATAATAACTTAAGAAATTGAAAGGTTGGTCCTCGTCTTGATGGACATTTTCCATGAGTGATTTCATGTTGGTGAAAAGAGCGTGCAGAGCCGCTTTATCGACTTGGGAGTGATTCTCTTCGTTGGCGATTTTTTCAATATGCTGGGCGTATTCGTCCATGTATTCGATCATGAACCGTTCGAGCGATTCATACGATTCAAAAGGTTCGGCCTGGGATCGAAAAGGGGCATTCACGCATTGTAATAATCGAATCCCGTTTAATAAGATACGTAACGTGACGGAAACATTACGGATCGGTAAAATACCAGGAATCCCTATGAGAGGAAATGTGCAGGGTACGTTCAAATCTCCCGTCCAATTCGCATATTCTCGAGCTAGACGAGCCGATAAGAACGGATCACTGTCATCAGGAAAGGACGCTTGTAAAATAAAAGCATACGCATCTTGAATTTGATCACATTCCGTGCACTGCAATTGACCATTGACACCTGCTACGATTTTATCGGGACCGTGACACGTTGAAATGAAATCAAGGAACATGGTAACCAAGATCCTACTTGTATTATTCTTATTCTTATCATGCCGTATACACCTATTGAAATAAGACGGGAAATTCGTCGTTCGTATTATGAACGAGGGCAAACGGTTCGTTAAATTGCTCGACACTTGAATGTCGCTCCTTCCACAGTTCAATATTGGATCTCCCGCTCCTCGGAAAATGAGGAGAACTATCAAACCAAACACAAATCCGGCCGACCTCGAGCCACGACCCAAGAAATGGATCAACGTATTTTTGAAATGTCGACGGGTGATCCCTTTTTACCCGCGACGGATATTGGTCGTCGATTACAAGTGCCTTGCACCGCTCAAACGGTTCGTCGACGATTAAAAGAAAAAGGATTAGTGTCGCGCATCCCCGTCCGAAAAGATTATTTGCGGGAGATTCATCGTCAACGACGCTACGACTTTGCTTCTCAGCGTGCGGAATGGACGGTCGACGATTGGTCCCGGATTATATTTTCTGACGAGAAAGTATTCAGTTCGATCGGGTACGGTCCTATTCGCGTATGGCGGCCTCGACAGGTCCTGCGTTATCAAGACGAACGTTATTTTTCTTCTGCGTTAGAAGGCCGTCAACGTTCCGGTCGTTTTAATCTCAGTGTCTGGATGTGCATGAGCGGAAAATTTCCCAACCAAATCCGTCGAATCGGGATCCAGCATTTAAATGCCGACTATTACCTCTCTAATATTTTAGAGCCGGTGCTTCTCGATCATAGTCAACCTCCCGATGTTTCTTTAAACCCTTTGATCACCGAACACCGTCTCTTGTTCATGCACGATCTCTCTCCGATCCATACGAGTTTACGCGTCACACAATGGATTCGAGAACATGAAATTCCTATGGTTGAAGACTGGCCTCCTAAAGGAGCTGATTTGAATCCCGTCGAAAATGTTTGGGCGGAATTAGAACGTCGATTAGCGAATCGGGTAGCTCGAAACCGATTGGAATTATGGGACTTGGTCCGCGATGCTTTTTATAGTTTGGAAGAAACTTATTTTGAAACATTAATCGCGTCCATGCCTCGACGAATTGCATCTGTCATAGAACATAGAGGAGGTTGGTCAAAATACTAATCATCATCTATAAAAAAAAAAGACACTTCATTTGGTTCTTCCATGAATATATTTATTGACACCATATTTCACTATTTGTTGCAGGGCGATCATAGCCATAAATCGATGACAATATTTCGTTCCACAATACTCACATTTCTGTGGACGACGAGAAGGTTTATAGCTTACTGTCCATACAGATTCAACACGGAGCAATTGATAAATTTTTTTTTCGACAATGTTCATTCGCGACATACAGTCTTTGAATATGAAGTTTTCGCAGATCCTCATTCAATTGCTGAATCCATTTGGTATGCGGTCGATACGTTTTCATGTCTCTAGAGGCAAACCGGACACTGTTTGTCAGAGTGTATCCATCAGACGTGATGGCCAGCACACCTATGACACTCGGATGAATTTCAGTTCGATATTTCTTTTTTTTAGTAGAAGAAGTAGAATGAGATGAGGAGGGAAGATCTTCTTCGATTGTAGAACGCATGTGTGGGGGAGAGGAATGGTCCATTATTTCTGAATAATGAGAGGAAGAAGACGAAATGGGCGATAACGGCGGATTGAAATTCAGAGAAGGAGTATCACGAATTGGATTAGGTTTCTTCTTTTTGATCCTACGGCGGACAGGTGGAGGAGAAGGAGTTGGCGATATATCAGACCACGACGTGATATACTCATTCTCCGAAGAAACACATTCATATAAAGGCGAAGAAGGTTGCAAGTCCAAACAGGGTTCATTATCGTCTTCACACGTCATGATTAAGTCTCCCGTAGCCATCTGTTCTCGACCTATCTGCTCAAAAAAATGAGCCGCGGTTCCTTCTACAATCGTTTATATAGAGAAAGAGTGAGAGGGGGGAATGAAAGTAGGTAGGAGTAAAAAAGATAAGTCGTTGGGAAAAATATTTCTCTCAGAAAATTTTTCAACCTTAAAAAAAAAAAAAAAACTTTTTGTTAATTTTTATCATGTCTTTAGACATGATAAAAATTAACTATACCCTCTTTTTCAAATGATGTTGATAACCTGTTGTCTCGATATGCTTCTAAAAATAGAACATGACTCATTTCTTTCTTGGAAATTTATTTTTAGAAACATATTCGAAAGGATGAGACATCATTCTCAGACAAAAAGAAGAGAGAGTTAATTTTTATCATGTCTTAAGACATGATAAAAATTAACCAAAAGTTTTTTTTTTTTTTTTTTTTTTTTTCAAGGCTTAGAAATTTTTTTCTTGGCTTTCAGAAATTTTTCCAAGCGAACTCGATGGACAAAACTATCCAATTTTTTAAGAACGGACTATCGCTCATCTATTTAAGCATTCCGAGTTTCGCTTTAGTTCAATCCGTGTATCCTTTTAGAATGAGTGTGTGCTCTCCAACATGGTTCTACCCTCTCTTCTCAAGAACCCCGTCCAGTGAAGAATTTAAGGATATCTCCTACCTATCTATCAAAGAAGCTACGCGTAAATTTAATAGAGTTGAATTCAATATGAGTTTTTCTAACAGTTTTCATCAATGGATATTCACAAAATTAATAATAAACGCGGAACCACCCGTTTTTTATGAACACAGATTAACGAAAAGAAATGCTTTACATTTCGCTATTTTGTTCTCAATGGAATATCGTTCGGCAACTGATTCTTCTTGGATGCGACATGAACAAACATGATATTTTTGGTTTTACCCCTTTACACTATGCCTGTCAATTACGATGCAAACTCATCGTGGATATGTTGTTGCTTGCTGGTGCAAATGTCCGGTGTTGCGATCCCAAAACAGTTTTAGAACGCTGGCGAAAAAATGGAAAATTGGAAGAGGAAAATATGCGGTTACTCAATTATGCTGTTGAACCACGTATTCTTAGCCTGGAAAATTTATGTTACATAACTATTAGAAAACATATGAGGCATGTCAAAAGGAATACTCATCATCTCGGATTACCTGACTTAATGGTAAGACGTCTCACCCTCGAAGAATCGTAATAATATTCTTTAAAATAAGATCCCTTAGCCACCCCGCATTTCTCATTTGAAGAATCCATCCCATCTATTCTTTTTTTTTAATGTCTCGGGATGTCATCCGACGCATTCTCTCCACCAAAAAAAAAAACGAGTTCCTCCCACCTACCCCAAAAAGAAGAAGAGGAAATTTCCCATGAGTCTTTTCGAGAACCCTCCCCCTCTCTTTTCCTATATATAAAAGAAACCGAGAGAAAAGTTGTCTTTTCTTTTTTTTTCCATCTCATCCTCAGGAGAAAGAGAGAGAGAGAGAAAACCAAATGCCATGGAGTGGTTACGGCGAGAGTCTTTTTCCCTTGCGATTCGTTTCCGTTTCGCCGAGACAATTCCCCTCACGTTTTACTTGGGGTCGGGCACGCTCTATTTTCGAGGATCGGAACTCGTGACTTGCCTTTCCCAGCAAGGGACTTGGATGAGTTCGAAAAGTCAACGGACTATTCAGCAATGGATCTCTCGAGCCCCTTTTCGCCCTTACCGATCCTTAACGACGGATCTCTGGATCGATACGTCGGACCGCCCTAGCCGGATTCTCCGCTATACTCCTTTTATCACCTTCAATTCCCTGGAAAAACTGCTCAACGATTTGGGTCCAGACGCTCTCCTCTTTTCGACGTGGCTTCAGAGAGTGATGAGAGAACCTCTTCAAATCCAAGAATATTCTCAGACCGGGGAAACTTATTTTAGTCCCGTGGAGAACAAGGTGATGGACTTTCAGTTTCAAAATTTATCGGAACTGTTTCAATGTGCTTTATGTTTTTATTCTTCTTAAAGAATGTGGGGGGAAACTAAAAATTGTAGAATAATCATAAAAAATCATTTTGTTTTTCTTTTAAAAAAAATATTGAGATAGTCCAATCTTGGGGAGGAGGTGGAAAATTCAAAACTATTATCTAAAACAGATATGGCGGTCAGTCCATTTCGATCCACGGAGTAGGATATGTGTGAGATTCTCTGATCCATAGAGGGTTTCAGAAAAAAAAAACTGCGAAAGTTTCCCCCCTATCTCCAAAGAATGGGTATCCAGGTTGAATGCAGAGTACAGACTGATGGGAAGCCGAAACTCAAGTTCCTTAAATAGAAAAAAATGAGAGCTCCTTCTAGAAACAATTTTAGATGTCTTGTTTGGATGAGTGAGTCGACTGGGAAAAATTTCTCAGCGCTGTGGAAAAAAATTTTGAGTTAAAAAAAAAAAAAAAAAAAAAAACCTTTTGGTTAATTTTTATCATGTCTTATAGACATGATAAAAATTAACTCTCTCTTCTTTTTGTCTGGGAATGATGTCTCACCGTTTCGAAAAATAGAACATATCCCATTCTTGAAATTCTATTATTTTAGAAAGGATGATGAGTGATGGTCTATTTTTCGAAACGGTGAGACATCATTCCCAGAGAAAAAGAAGAGAGAGTTAATTTTTATCATGTCTATAAGACATGATAAAAATTAACAAAAAGTTTTTTTTTTTTTTTTTTTTTTTTTTTCAGAAAATTTTTTCTCTGAGCTTTGCCAATTTTTTTCCCAGCCAGCTCCATCCATAAAACAACACCTCTCAAAATCTTTTCTCACTTATCTATTTAAACCACTCGAATTTTTTTGCTTCCAATGAGTCCACGCATCTTGGCCTTTCTTCCAATCTGCTCTGAGAAAGATAAGGTAGATTGTTTTCGGTGGACCGTCCTGTTGACGCTTCCGATTTATATAGAGAGTTATATATAGATAGGGTCCCTCCTAACTCCCTCTATTATGACTATTAGTCTTTTTTTTCCAAGAAATATACAAAGAATGATCCACAGTTTTTTTTTCGTTAATGAAAAAACAAATATGCTTCTACCTTCCGACTTCTTTTTAGTACCTCTTTAGGTGTCTCCTCCTTCTGGATCTTTTCCTTCTCCTCTCTTCTTCGCGAGCAGGGAATTGGAAATGCTGTTCAGGATGCAACGCTCGTAAAGACTCCATTTTCTTCCTGGAGAGGGAGTCTACGGCAAACACCGTCTTGTCATGAAATTGGAGTTGGTAGTAAAGAGGTCCGTGAATAATGTACACGGAGCGAGCTCGCAGTCGATAGGGAATCATACGATACCCGTCGGCTTCTGATTCCATTTCCCATCCATAAAGACGGATAGAAGCTTCTCCGGTTTGAAGAATATGAATCCACTCGGGTGACACGTAAAACAGTTTTAAAAAAGTTCCAGCATCGACGGCGATCACATTTTCCCATCGCAGATAAGCGTGTAAGCGAAAGGTTCCTGCCTCCATCATCGATTGGAAAGCAAAGTGCTTGAAAACTTCGATGGACGAAAAATAATGCAGTATTTTTCCATCGTAACAGGATAAATAGCACATGGTTTCTTGGACGATTTGTTCCATACGCTCCGGGTCCCGAAACCATTCTTCGAAACGGGAGAGAGGTTCCCATTGATCAGCTACTTCGAGATGACAGACGGGCGTGATTTCGACCAGGGTAGGTAGAACTGCAACTGCATCGGTCGACATTTTAAATTTGCTCGGTTGAGAAGGAAGAACGAGAATGAACCCTGTAAGCAGAAAAACTCGGATCTATATAAATACTAGAGGAAAAAAGGCGGGGGGAAGGGAAGTTCTTCCTTCCTCCCAAAGAATAAGAAAAGTGGGTGGAAAGAAAAAAATCATTTCACTCTCAGGAAAAAAAAAAGAATTTTTTTTTCTTGTCAACATGTTGTCTAGACATGTTTCTAAAAATAGATTTCCAACAAAGGTTCATTCTTTTCTTAGAAATCTATTTTTAGAAAAGAATTGACATATCCTTCAAAACAAATTTCTTTTTTCCCCCCTCCCTCCAGCAGCCAACTGGATGGGCAAGCGTTTCGGGTCAGATCAGTCCGTGCTGATATTATTTTTTTTAAATACAATGGAATTAGTATAGGAATGTACTAGAAACTGACCCAAGGTTGAAAAGAAAATATCAAAATCAATACTCACTTCTTGACGATTTCTTTTTTCCAAAAACCTGTTGAAGAATTCTTGATGGGTTATCCAATCTCTAGACCTGTCTGAAGGGAATTCAATCTAAGGTGAGCGCGCATTTACCTGACGCGAAACTCGGAATATCTGCATAAATAACAAAACGTCCATTCTTAAAAACTCATCGTCTAGTCCATTGAGTTGGTTGGAGGGGGAGAAAAAATTTCTAAGCAATAAAAAAAAAATAAAAAAAAAACTTTTTGTTAATTTTTATCATGTCTTATAGACATGATAAAAATTAACTGTCCCCTCTTTTTGTCAAGGAAGGATGTCTCACCGTTTCGAAAACGAAACCAAAACTCATCCTTCTCATGGCAATTATTCCAAGAATGAGTCACGGTTTGTTTTTCGAAACGGTGAGACATCCTTCCCAGACAAAAAGAAGAGAGAGTTAATTTTTATCATGTCTAGAAGACATGATAAAAATTAACCAAAAGTTTTTTTTTTTTTTTTTTTTATCACTCAGAAATTTTTTCCAAAGCTCTGAGAATTTTTTCCCAGCCGACTCGATGATCCAAACAAGACAGATCCAAATTGTTTCTAGAACGAACTCTCCCTTCTCTATTTAAACCACTCGTGTTTCCAACTTTAGTTCAGTGTGTGCTGTGAATTCGACCTGGATACACACTTCTCCCTCCTGGAAAGAATTTCTGTGAAGGTATGCGAACATTTTTCTCAGCTCTTAGAAAAATTTTACCAGCTGACTTGATCGACGACAGACATCTCGAACATTCTGTTATCTGCGGAAGCCGTTTCATTTTCGTGCAGTCCATGCTGTGGACTCACCTGAATATCCATTGCTCCCTCCCCCTTCTGGAAAGAGTGGTAGCTTTTTTTAGATCCTCGTCGCTCTTTTTACGTTTCGTTGGATATCTAGGACGAACGTTTTTACCTTATTCCTTTCAAACTCTAATATTGAGGTTGGAGAGCCGTCATGGAAAATCAGCCATGATCCTGACGAATCTAAACCGACTCCTTGAAAGCAGAGCTATGTCATGTTTTTTTTTTGGTGACAGATTTCCAAGCTCCGAGTGATGAGAAATTTAGAAATTTTGCAGTGTTAACGGAAAGGAGGAGACAGAAACCTGGAGAATGGAAATGAAGCTGAGAAAAAATGCTAAGAGCTCAGGAAAAAAAAGGCTCTTTCCAGGAGGGAGGAGAAGCGCAATTCTAGGTTGAGTGCACAGCACACACGGATCTGAAGTTGGAAACGCGAGGGGTTTAAATAGAGAAGCGAGAGTTTCTTCTAGAAACAATTTTGGATGTCTTGTTGTTTGGATCATCGAGTCGACTGGGAAAAAAAATTCTCAGAGCTCTGGAAAATATTTTTTAAGTGATGAAAAAAAAAAAAAAAAAACTTTTGGTTAATTTTTATCATGTCTTCTAGACATGATAAAAATTAACTGTCCCTCCTTTTTGTCTAGGAAGGTTGTCTCACCGTTTCTAAAAATAGATCATGACTCATTCTTGGAATAATTGCCTTAAAAAAGGGTGAGTGATGGTCTATTTTTAGAAAGGGTGAGACATCCTTCCTAGACAAAAAGAAGAGAGAGTTAATTTTTATCATGTCTAGAAGACATGATAAAAATTAACCAAAAGTTTTTTTTTTTTCAATCTCATCTAGAGAATTTTTTCTAGCCGACTCGATCGACAAGACATGACATGACCATTGTTTCTTTTTTTTTAATAATGGACTTTCACCTATCCCTTTCAACCCTCCGAATTTGGCTTTGGATCCGTGTCCTTGCTTCCACATTCAGAGCTCTTTTCTTCAACATTTCGTTGCAGGGGAAGAATCAATTCTCTCACGACGTTTAGATATTCTTTCAGAATGCTAGAAAACTCATTCGAAGAAGAAGTATCTAAGGGTGGAGTTGCCGGTTGAGGAAAATTCACGAGTCTTGGAACCGGATTATGCGAATCCGTCTGTATGCCAAACTGTAAAGGTGAACCACCCGCTTTAGGAGAGCAGATAATAGTAAGATCCATCTTTTTCCAATTTTTGATTTGAATATACTTGTTTCTTCTTACTCGGAACATTTTCCTTTTTCTTCCTCCTCATCCAGGAACTGAATTCCAGGTGGAACGGAAGCATTTGTAATAAACTGTTGTTTCTTGGTTCCACACGCCTGACATTTTCCCGTGACCATCGGCCGTCGATTTTTCGACATGCGATAGTGGACGTCGACCGTATCGGTCTTGGCTCGGCATTTCACACACCAAATAGAATACGAAACAGGTTCCGCGTCAGAATGCTCCATTGCAGTAACACACTCTTTATTATTTTCTTCTCTTTTGAGAGAGAGAGAGAGAGAGATCTTAACCAGAAGTGTAGATATAAAATTTAGGATACGTTTCGGATCCGTCGGCTCTTTTCGCATACCCCACTTCTGCACAGAGGTATTCCGTTTGCTGATCCGCTCTTCGAGGATAAAACTCGTTTCCCCAAGCATCGCGAGCATAACGAATTCGATCGCCGGCCGTTAAACAATATTCGACTCCATCCGCCTTTTTAGGATACATTTCATGCCCCGATTCGTCTTTGGCATAAGGGAATAAAACAGACGTATAAAGCGAATACTCGTCCCCATTTTGAAATTTCGGGTAGTATTCTCGTCCAAAAGCCGTTCGGGCATACCGTCGAGG
Source organism: Stegodyphus dumicola (assembly GCF_044657685.1). Classification (NCBI taxonomy): domain Eukaryota; kingdom Metazoa; phylum Arthropoda; class Arachnida; order Araneae; family Eresidae; genus Stegodyphus; species Stegodyphus dumicola. Next base: position 122,457,308 of record NC_140781.1, read on the forward strand.
AGCTAAAATGTATTGGTTTCCGTTTAAATCTACCGCGTAATACTCATGACCATTTTCGTCTCGAGCCAAGATAGGATTTCCTTCAGGATCCGTAACGTATAATTCGTAATGAGGATGTTGGGGGTCGGTCGGGTATCGTTCTTTCCCCGATGCGTCTACTCGATAAACAGACATGCTTAGTTCTCGTCGCCTGCTCCTTCCTTCCTCCCACTCGAGACCCGTTGAGATGAGGGTATGAGGTTGATATCTATAAAATGGGTTGACCCTTTCAAACTATTCTATTGTTTAAAGACGCGTGGGTTAGGAAAAAAAATATTAATAAAAGCAAATATCTGAACGGTTCAACACAACTGGTGAATGGAAAAAAGGAATAGTTCTCTCTATCCAGTCACAGGATGGTTTCTTCTTCTAGAACGGCTCACACTCAACTGAAGCGAAACTCGGAACTCGAAATGTTTAAATAGATCATAGAGTCCATTCCAGAAAGAATCCGGAGATGTCTTGTCCAGCCAAGTTGACTGGGGAAAAAAAAATTCTGAGTAAAAAAAAAAAAAAACTTTTGGTTAATTTTTATTATGTCTTCTAGACATGATAAAAATTAATGAACCCCCTTTTTGTCTGGGAAGGATGTCTCACTCTTTCTAAAAATAGACCATCACTCACCCTTTCTAATAGCAACAATTCCAAGAATGAGTCATGGTTTGTTTTTTCGAATGGGTGACACATCCTTCCCAGACAAAAAGAGGGGACAGTTAATTTTTATCAAGTCTATAAGACATGATAAAAATTAACCAAAAGTTTTTTTTTTACTCAGAATTTTTTTTTCCCCAGTCAACTTGGCTGGACAAGACATCTCCGGATTCTTTCTGGAATGGACTCTATGATCTATTTAAACATTTCGAGTTCCGAGTTTCGCTTCAGTTGAGTGTGAGCCGTTCTAGAAGAAGAAACCATCCTGTGACTGGATAGAGAGAACTATTCCTTTTTTCCATTCACCCGTTGTGTTGAACCGTTCAGATATTTGCTTTTATTAATATTTTTTTTCCTAACCCACGCGTCTTTAAACAATAGAATAGTTTGAAAGGGTCAACCCATTTTATAGATATCAACCTCATACCCTCATCTCAACGGGTCTCGAGTGGGAGGAAGGAAGGAGCAGGCGACGAGAACTAAGCATGTCTGTTTATCGAGTAGACGCATCGGGGAAAGAATTAACTCTACCCTCCTTTTGTCTAGGAATGTTGTCTCTCCGTTTCTAAAAATAGACCAGAACCCATTCTTGGAATTTTATTCTTTTTAGAAAGGATGAGTGATGGTCTATTTTTAGAAACGGTGAGACAACATTCCCAGACAAAAGGGGAAGGTAGTTAATTTTTATCATGTCTAAAGACATGATAAAAATTAACAAAAAGTTTTTTTTTTTTTTTTTTTTTTTTTTTTTTTTTTTTTTTTTTTTTTTTAGAGTTAGAAAATTTTTTTTCCTGGCTCTCAAAATATTTTCCCAGCCGACTCGATTCTCCAATTGACGACACAGCGTCATTTTTTTAAGAATGGATTCTCGTTTATCTATTTAAACATTTCGAGTGTCACTTCAGATGAATGTTAGCCGTTTAGGAAGAAAAACGCAGATTCCCATTTTCTCATTTCCTTCAGAGAGAGAGACCTAGATTTTCGAGACTCGATGACTTTTCAAGCTATTTTTGTTTAAGCTATTCGACTTCATATTTGTCTGACGTTCAAGAGTATGATCTCTCGTGGATGGATCTCTTCCACCTCATTCTCTTTCCAGTCGATTTAGAAGGGGAAGGGTAGATTTTTTTTTTCCTCATGGAGGATGTCTCCTGAATACCGTTCAAAGAGTCTATGGAGAAATTATATGGTCAGAGTCACGGATTTCCAGGGCAATCTGCTTCTCAGCTAAAAAAAAAGGATCTCTCTTTCCCAGTCTGTCTTCGATTGCCTCGTTAACTGTGAAACCCATCGCTTTTCCGATTTTATGGTTCTCCCAGTATAATCAGACAGTCGGTCACAAAAGTATTCGAACACCGGTACCCTATCAGAAAATGACAAGATGGCGTTTTTTTTTCTCTTTCTCTCTGTGTGTCGTGTTATTCCATCCTAGGTTTTCTTCTCCCCCCCCCCATCTTGGAGAAAACTGGAAAAAATTGGTTACGATCTCTTTTTGAATGGGGAGATTCCATTTTGAGCAAAAGCTGACGACCCTATCTTGGAGAATGAACATGACCGCTCTACACACCCTTTCACTCTCTCTCTTTGAATTGGGAAGCCATTTTGGGAAAAATGCAGACGACCCTATCTTGGAGAATGGAAATGAACGCCTCTCCCTATTTCTTTGAAATGGAAAGCCATTTTGGGACCTTCTATTCTTGGGGAGGGAGAAAACTGAAGTCTGCACTTCGCTGTCTCTGAAAAGCGGACCCTCTTCTTCTGATCTTGAAGAACTGAAAATGAACGCTCTACACGATCTCTCTTTGAATTCAGAAGGTATTTTGGGACCTTCTAATGTTGGAAAACTGAAATGAACGCTCTACGCATTTTCTCTCTCTCTCTCTTTGAGATGAGTAGCCATTTTGGAGGATTCTCCACCACCATCCTAACCTTGGAAAACTGAAATGAACGCTCTACACCTTCTCTCTCTCTTTCTCTCTTTCTCTGAAATGGGTAGTCATTTGAAAACTCCCTAACTTTGAAAAAAACAGAAATGAACGCTCTACACCATCTCTCTTTGAAAATGGGGGGGGTGTCATTTTGAGACCTCCCTCCCCTAAACTTGGAAAACAAAAACTGAAATGAATGCTCTACACTTTCTCTCTTTGGACATGAGTAGCCCTTTGGGGACCCTCTCCTCTTGGTAGGAAAAAAAAAAAGAACTGAAGTGAAGGCTCTACACAATCTCTCTTGGAATGGGATCCATATTTCGGGAAACGTGGATCACCTCATGCTGGAAAACTGAAGTGAACCACCAAGATTGGACTCTATATAATATTTTTTTTAATTGACATCATGACCCTCCTCCAATTTGTTATTAAAAAATTGTTTTTGTTTGTTTTGGTTTTTTATCCCATTTCCGATGTGATTTCAGAAATGCAATTCCATAACAGTTCAATTTCATTCGAGGTTAAATGATCTAAACAGTCTTTGACCCACCCATCCGTATGATTATTTTCTTCTCCTTCCTGTTGCACCAAATTTTGTAAGTCCATATAATCATTCCATACGGGAAGGGCTGGATCCTCACAAGGCTGTCTTGAAACACTTGGAGTCTCTTTGGGATGAGTGGAGGGATCTAGGATGTCTGGACCCGGCTGCGATTCTACCTCCATGATTTCTGGACCCGTTGGAACTTGTTTACCCGGCTGAAATTCTACCTCCATGATTTCTGGACCCGTTGGAACTTGTTTACCCGGCTGTGATTCTGCCTCCATGATTTCTGGACCCGTTGGAACTTGTGGACCCGGCTGACATTCTACCTCTACGATGTCGGGACTTTTTGAAGCTTGTGGACCCGTCTGACATTCTACCTCTACGATGTCGGGACAGGTTGGAGGAGGAGAAGAGGATACTGGAAGAGGTTCTGTCTGTGAGGAGTCCGAAAGAGGTTGCCTGTTTGAACAAGTCGGGGAAGAAGAAGAAGAAGAAGAAGAAGAAGCTTCTGGATTCTGAAGCGGATTTTGCACGCCAGGTAGGTTCCGGTAAGTCGACCGTTTTTTAAGAGGTAATTTTTTTCTTCCTCCTCATCTTCAATTGTGATGACTTCAATTTCATTCCGTTGCCGGGTCGATTTTGTTTCGGGCCATGACGACGGTTTGGTCCAGCTCCTCTTATCATCTAAGGAAGGGATGGGTAAAGGTGGCGGAGGGTTTTCTTCTTCTTTTTCTTGAAACATCATCGGCGATTGGAAAGAAATCTCCTCTTTCAATTGTTTCCAAAGCGAGTACGAGCACCGATCGACGAGAAAGAGACTCTTCTGGGTTGTGACGATGAGATATTGCGTTTTCGGGGGAACGACATAGTTTTGAAAAGGTCTTAGAATATATTTCTTATATTTCATCCTGTCGCTGAATTTAAAACTTCTTTCCTTCAGATTGGGGGACGATGATTCGTAATAGGCGAGAGGAGCGGCTGTGGTTTGAACAATATGAACTTCGTCCTCAGCCGTCGTTCTCACTCCAAACGTAAAATATCGTTTCGTGAGAAAAATATTCTTCCACCGAAAACTCGTGCGCGGATCTGTATATCGCCGGTCTGTTTGAATGGGCCGTCTCAAAGCTCGATCCATCCGATTCCAAGAGAAAGGAGATTCCTCTTTCGTTTGTTGCGATTCGAATAAATTTCTGTATATATTCTGAACGAGCAGGTTGGAGGATTCGACATCTTGGTTGAAAGAAACGATCGCTTGATGAGGTGGTAAATGCGGAATAAATGTCGCACAATGACACGCCAAAAAAATTTTCAAGTTGGAGATTTGCTTTAGCGTCTTCAAATCCTCCCCGTTCGAAATCCGTTGAGTTGGAAAAACGTCTAATAGCGACATGGCTCCCAATGGAAAAGAAATGATCTCGCCCAGTACTCTCGTCTTTTTATATATCTATATAAACACACACAGACACACATAGAGGCTCTATGACGTCCGTTTTATTTGTTTTTTTTTTGTTTCTCTCTCTCTCTTCTTTCCAAGAAATCTTATCTCCATGACCTCTTTTTCTTTTCTTAAAACGATGAATGTGTGTGGGAATGAGGAAGTGAAAGTAATAATTTAATAAACAAAAAATTATCCAACCATGACCTTCTTTTTTTTTCAAAGTCAACCTTTCCAATCCAAGGACGTCCAGAGATCGAGGAAGCAGGGAGAGAGGTGGAGGAGGGAAGGGAAGGTCACACTCTCTTTCTCTCTATAAATAAAAGGGGAGAACCCCAAAGTCGTATATTTGTCCAAGTGGATCATGAGGAGGCATCCCCGGCTCACTACGTGTATTCCTTTCAAATATAAATATGTTGATCTTTCCTTTTATATCATCCAAGGAGTCGTTTACCTGAAAGCCTCCGATTTTTCAAAATGTGCGGGTTATTATACCCTGGGGAGTTATCAAAAGATGCGGGACGAATTTTTGTCCGACGAAAACGTGTTGATGGCTCGTGACATTCCACCTTTGGATGCACAAATTTTGTTAATGAAACGAGCCAAATATTTTCACACGTCCCACTTTCTAACCGTCTCGCAAATGAATAGGATTATGGATCGTCTTGAGAAGACAAAAGGGATTCTCGTTCATTTTAGTGAATGGTTGCATAAATGTTTGCACGAACCTCTCTCGATCGAGAAGACTGGGAAGAATACCTATTATATTCTTCTCGAGGACTCTCCTCGTTCGTCTCATCTTAGAGAAGCTACGACTTTTGAAAAAATCCTCGAGCAAGAAAAAATAGAATGTTGGAACAACTACCCCATCCCTCTCCCCGAGCATCAAGAGGAGCCTGTTCAGAAGAAAAAGAAAAACCTTTCCAAAAGCCTATACTCTTCCTCCTCGATAATGATGGGGATGAGGAGAAGCCTGTTCAGATTCCTCTCCGTTTGTCAAAACCCGTCGAGGATGAAAAACCTCTCCCTTCCTCAAAACCCCTTGAGGAAGAGAGACCCCTCGAGAAGGAGAAATCTCTCCCATTGTCAAACCTCCTCGAAGATGAAAAACCTCTCCATTTATCAAGACCCCTCGAGAAGGAGGGACCTCTTCCTTTATCAAACCCCCTCGAAGATGAAAAACCTCTCCATTTATCAAGACCCATCGAAAATGAGGGACCTCTCGATTTGTCAAAACCCCTCGAGGATAAGGGAACCAAAACTTCTCTCTCTTTCGAAAATGAGGGACCTCTCGATTTGTCAAAACCCGTCGAGAATAAGTGAACCAAAACTTCTCTCTCTTTCGAAGAGGAGGGACCTCTCAATTTGTCAAGACCGCTCAAGAATAAGGGAACCGGAAATCCTCTCCCTTTCTAAAGACTTCTCGAGGAGGAGGAGGAGGAGAGACCGCTCCATGTCTCAAGACAGGACCCCCCTCTATCTCTTGAGGATCCGAGGGAAACGATTCCTATTGAAAAACCATCTATCGACGATCCCCAGAAAAAATAGAAAACGAATCTGCCACTATAATAATAATAATAATAATAATAATAATAATATACCCCCTTCTCAACAACAGAATCCTACAACATTTGCAGATAAATGCATTCAAACCAATCCCTTTATAGTAACCCTTTTGATTGGAGAAACCGTGCATTAGCCTCGAAAAATAAAATGAGACTCTAGACTGTTTCTATGACCAGAATGTTAAGCCAATAGATAGGTCTAGCTCAGAATTTTTCTTTTTAAAAGAAAATAAATAAGTAATCCAAAGACTATTCGTAAATATAAATGGTAAAGTCTCGAGTCGGCTGGAAAAAAATTTTCAGAGCTGAGAAAAATTCTACAACTCAAAAAAAAAAAAAAAAAAAAAAAAAACTTTTTGTTAATTTTTATCATGTCTTAGACATGATAAAAATTAACGACCCCCCTTTCCTTTTCTTCTGGGAATGTTGTCTCACTCTTTTGAAAAACAAATCGTGATTCATTCATGGAATGATTGCCATTAGCGAAAGGATGAGTCATGGTCTATTTTTAGAAAGGGTGAGACATCCTTCCCAGACAAAAAGCGAGGGTCATTAATTTTTTATCATGTCTAAGACATGATAAAAATTAACCAAAAGTTTTTTTTTTTTTTTTTTTGTTTTCATTAGAGAATTTTTATCTCAGCTCTGAGAAATTTTTTTTTCTCCCAGCCGATTCGATACTTTACCATTTTATTAAGAATGATTTCTCCCTGATCTATTATTTCAAAATTCCAAGTTTCGCTTCAGAACCATCTGTGCTGTTGAAGAAGTAACATGATATATGTATTTTTTTTTTAATGAGTTCTGTCAAGATTGAATTGTGCGGGATCGACCTTGCGAATTTTTTCTCTGTGTCTTTAAATAATAATGATACCGAACCGCTTTTTGTAGAGCGCAATGGAAAAAACCTTTTGTATGGTTAGGACAATTCATGTGTTCGATCCCATTGTATTTGAGAATCTCTTGCGTCGATCCCGAAATGCAATAAATGGATCTTTGCAACCATTTCTCTAAAAACTGCCGTTTCATTTCTCCTCGCACCCAAATCATGGAAAAAGTTTCCGTCAACATCGTTAACAGCCATGGAAAATAACTGTACGGAATTTCTCCTTCGTACCACGACAAGCCGTGATAATAATCACTCGCCCACACAGCGGTTCGTTTTTCTTTCTCGGTGAGCATTTGCCATGGAAACGGGGGTTTAAAAACAAATACCCCTCGAGAAGTACCGTCCAATGTGACGTAAGCCAATTCTTTCACAATAAAGGCTCCTTGAGAATCGTAGAAACCTTCAAAGTCGAGCACGAGTTCCATGTTTTTTATTTCTTTTTCTTTCCAAGGTGACCTTTGTTATTATTATGATGGATGTGTATTGAGATACGCACGATATTATTCAAAAAACAAATATATATACGAATGTGACCTTTCCCAGAATTCATACGACCTGTCACGTGCAACCTTCTCTCTCTCTATATATACAAAAGAGGAGACGGCGAGAGAACGCTATCCATTTTTTCCTTCAGGACACACAGCGAGAGAGAGAGAATTTTGTTTTCTTTTTTTCCTCAATTGAAGAAGATGGACATTTTGAGTGCCAAACCTCTCAAAGATTCCTACATTGTTCTGGACATGGATTACTTTCACTGTTATGATCCAAAGACGGGAGATATATGTTTCATCTTGAAAGAACTGGGCTACATCACTTGCGATTTAACCTTATGCGGATCCATGATTTTTCTCCCTCCTGTCCATTACGATGACTTATCGTCCCGCAATCAAGCTGTGGTCAACCAGACTACATATAATCGACACGGCCTGCAATGGACCGAGGGTCGTCTTTCCTACGAGCATCTTCCTACGATCCTGAAAATACTGACCGAAAATGTGGAGGCGATCTACGTCAATGGATACGATAAAGCCGAATTTTTCAGCAAGCTCTGCCAGCGATCCGTTTATGAGTTTTACATCCCAGGGAAAACCGAGTGGCGGAACAAGTCGAAATGCACGCGACACCAATATTTCCAAAAGATGATTCATTGTGCCGAGAACAAGGTGAGAAATTTTCGATACCATTTGATGGAGGGTAGTTACGTTTTCCGGAAATTACATTGTTACCCCTCCGAGAGCAAAGCTGTCGAAGAGGAGGCGGAAGAATCTCCCCAGGAGAACTCGTGCGACGATGAGGAGGAGGAGGAGGAGAAGGAGGATGAACTTTCTAATAATAATAATAAATGTCTAAGTTGGGATGCTTTAGAGACCCAAGAATATTGGTCTCAACCCTTATCTCACCTAGACCTGAAAGAGGATCCTCAAGTGTACTCTTTGTGGTCCTCTTCTAAAATTTGGTCTTGGAGAGAACCCTTGAATGTTCATGAATGAAATGGTATGTAAATCCCTAGAGAAAAAAAAATAGAAAAAAAAGTTCCTTTTTTTTGTAATATGTTGATTTCTTTCCAATCCCATTTCTTTTCTATAACTCCAGCCCAATCGACGAGAAGAAGACGAATTTTCCAAGTTACACAAGACGAATCTTCCAAGTTACACAAGACGTAGAAAGATTTCACAAGGATTTATAAATCACACGCTCCCACATGATATATGTATAGAGAGAAAAAGACCCTCTGTTCTCTAGCCAATACGTCAAGACTTCCCTAAACTAAGAGAGATCATGAGTACCGAGGAAACCTTAGCAGAGCAAGTGGAAAGACTTTCAAAGAGATTAGAAGAGTTAAGACGGATAGATTTACAGTTCCGCCGACTAAAGAGGAAACTATCATCGATTTCAACAAACCGCTGTACTTTCATCCCCTACCCCAAAGAATGAGACGAGTGGACTCGCCGTTGAACAGTTCCAATGAGAAACAAAATGTCACTTATTTGAATAGTCAATTTCAACACATGAATATTTCATAAGTATTTTTTCCCTAAAGCGCAGGGAGATCGGATCAGTAGTTTTTCCCTTTTCATCGTCGAAAAAGATTGGGAGGAAAAATCTTTCTCAGCTCTCTCAGAAAAATTTTTCAGCCTTAAAAAAAAAAAAAAAAAATTTGTTAATTTTTATCATGTCTTAGACATGATAAAAATTAACTCTACCCCCCTTTTGTCTGGTAATGTTGTCTCACACTTTCTAAAAATAGACCATCACTCCTCCTTTCCTAAAGAATAGAATTCCAAGAATGGGATCTGGTCTATTTTTAGAAACGGTGAGACCCTATCCCAGACAAAAGGCGGGTAGAGTTAATTTTTATCATGTCTAAAGTTCAGGGTCCATCCATCTTCTTATGTGAAACGGTGACCCTGACGAGATCGAGATAAACAAGTCCTGTGAGTTGTTTTGTAATCTTGACGCGATCCAAGAAAGACTTTTTATTATTTTGTTTGAAATAGGCGGGGGGTGGGGAGAGAAAATATTCTCACGACCCTCAGATATCTTTTCATAAATATATTTTTTATCAAAGTGTTTCTTTCATTCCGATCCTTTTAAGAGGTTGGAATGACCCTGACATTTAGATGGGGTCGCGATCCCGACAGATGTCGCGCGAGTATAAAAGTGTGTATCCTCCGCGAGATTTCTTCAGAGAACAGAAGAAGACGTGAACTGAGCTGGTAAGTCCCTTTGGTCCTATGAATATGGTTTAATCATAACTTCATTTAAAAATGTGCCCGACATCATCAAAGGATGAAATATTTCCATTGTGCCGAAAACAAAGTGCGCAACTATCGATGGCATATTACGGAAGGAGATTTTCATATCAATCACGTCTATCCAGACGGAACGGAGAAAGAGGAGAGGATTCAGGAGGAAGCAGACAATCCTCTGCAAGCTTTTGATAAGGCCTACGATCAGTTAGAGAAGGATCCGTCCCCAAAAGCGTACGATAACCTCATCCAGAAATGGGATAATCTGTCCTGTTTCCAAGTGATGGAACATCCGGATGAGCATACGCCATTAAACTTGATGGGCTCTTCTTCTTTGTCGTCAACTTCCTCCAATAACTCGAGGAAGACGGAGGGTTGGGGAGACATACCTGAAAATATTCCCCATTACGATCCAGCAGCCTGTTGGGACGTACCTTCCAAAGAAACTCATGAGACCCCCAAAATATCTTCAGAGGATCCAAAGACAAAATCCACTGAGTGTTGGGACAATGAACGGACGACTCATGATCCAAAATCCACTGAGACTATGTCCACTGAGTGTTGGGACAATGAACGGACGACTCATGGTCCAAAATCTACTGAGACTATGTCCACTGAATGTTGGGACAATGAACGGACGACCCATGCTCCAAAATCGACAGAGACTATGTCCACTTAATGTTGGGACAATGAAACCGAAAAGACGACAGAGAATTGGGATGACCGTTCTCAAAAGTATTTGAAATGATATATACATAAACTCAGGAGAAAAAAAATAAAGAAAAGATTTTTTAGAAATAAGTAGAGAAAGGTTCTCCGCTTTCCCTATATTTATGGAAATGGACTGAGAAGAGAGAGAGAGAGAGACGAATCAGGAGACCAAAAAAAATGGGTCTTGGAAGGAATGAGTGCAAATGCATTCGATTCCTTCCAAGACCCATTTTTTTTTGGGTCCCTCTCTCATCCAATCTTGGAAAAGAACTTTGTCCTATTTTTCTAGGTCCATTCAAAAAGAAATGAATCTATCCATAAATTTTCTTAAAAGAAAAAAACAAAAAAGATCCTTTACCTCTTGACGGTCCAAAGTCGAGAAGCTTGGAAAAAGTCATCCACTCTCTCCATCCAGTCAAGCTTCTCTCTAGAAAATCTAGTAGGTGCATCTGCATTCTTGAACACCCGGCAGTTATTATTGGACGCGAAACGTCGAATGCTGAAATAGTTAACAGTGAGCCCATTCTTAAAGAAACGGGGATGTTTTATTCATCCAGTCGAGTGCGGAAAAATTTCTGAGAGCCGGAGAAAAATTTCTCTGGCTAAAAAAAAAAAAAATACCCCCCTTTTAGTCTGAAAATTTTCAGAGTAAAAGGGGGGGGGTATTTTTTTTTTTTTTTCTAACTTTGAACTACAGAAATTTTTTCCGGCTCTCAGAAACTTTTCCCAACCGACTCGATGTGAATAAAACTTTACTGTTTGTTAAGAATGTTATTTAATGGATCGATTTCAACCTATCGAGTTTCGCTTGAGTTCCGGTCGTGCTGTGGGCCCACCTGGATACAAGTTTCCCCCTTTTGGAATAGAATAAAACTTTACTGTTTTTTAAGAATGTTATTTAATGGATCGATTTCAACCTATCGAGTTTCGCTTGAGTTCCGGCCGTGCTGTGGGCCCACCTGGATACAAGTTTTCCCCTTTTGGAATAGAATTTCCGTCAAGGTAGGCTACTTTTCCTCTTTTTGCATTTTTCATGTCATTTCATTTGTATTACAATATACTGAAAACGGGCGTTCGAACTGATTTCTAGGCTATTTCTATACAAATAGAGCTCGATCCAAGAAAGAAATGATGTCTTTTTTTTTATTTTGTGGACTGCCAATTTGTATTGGAATATACTGAAAACGGGTATTTGAGTCGATTTTCAGTATATTTCAATACAAATAGAGCTCGATCCAAGAAAGAAATGATGTCTTTTTTTTTATTTTGTGGACTGCCAATTTGTATTGGAATATACTGAAAACGGGTGTTTGAGTCGGTTTTCAGTATATTTCAATACAAATAGAGCTCGATCCAAGAAAAAAATGATGTCTTTTTTTTTATTTTGAGGACTGCCAATTTGTATTGGAATATACTGAAAACGGGTGTTTGAGTCGGTTTTCAGTATATTTCAATACAAATAGAGCTCGGTCCAAGAAAGAAATGATGTCTTTTTTTTTTATTTTGTGGACTGCCAATTTGTATTGGAATATACTGAAAACGGGTGTTTGAGACGGTTTTCAGTATATTTCAATACAAGTGGAGCTCGATCCAAGAAAAAAATGATGTCTTTTTTTTTATGTTGTGGACTGCCAATTTTGTATTAGAATATACTGAAAACAGGCATTCACGTCGGTTTTCAGTATATTTCAATACAAGTGGAGCTCGATCCAAGAAAAAAATGATGTCTCTTTTTTATGTTATGGACTGCCAATTTTGTATTGGAATATACTGAAAACGGGCATTCACGTCGGTTTTCAGTATATTTCAATACAAATGGAGCTGGATCCAAGAATGAAATGATGTCTTTTTTTTTTATGTTGTGGACTGCCAATTTTCTATTGGAATATACTGAAAACGGGCGTTCACGTCGGTTTTCAGTATATTTCAATAAAAAAGGGAGCTGGATCCAAGAATGAAATGATGTCTTTTTTTTATTTTGTGGACAACCAATTTTGTATTGGAATATACTGAAAACGGGCATTCACGTCGGTTTTCAGTATATTTCAATACAAATGGAGCTGGATCCAAGAAAAAAATGATGTCTTTTTTTTATGTTGTGGACAGCCAATTTTGTATTGGAATATACTGAAAACGGGCATTCACATCGGTTTTCAGTATATTTCAATACAAACGGAGCTGGATCCAAGAAAAAAATGATGTCTTTTTTTTATGTTGTGGACAGCCAATTTTGTATTGGAATATACTGTAAACGGGCGTTTACGTTGGTTTTCAGTATATTACAATACAAGTGGAGCTGGATCCAAGAAAAAAATGATGTCTTTTTTTATGTTGTGGACAATCAATTTTGTATTGGAATATACTGAAAACGGGCGTTCGAGTCCTTTTTCCGACTATTTCTGCACACATTCCACTATATTAAAATGACGTCATGGTTGAGTCCAAACAGAGTCGTCCCCGGACAGAGTCGTCTCCGGACAAAGTCGTCCCCGGACAATTTTATACCGAATTTGTATAGAGATATACTTAAAATGGGCTTGGAGGGGAGGGCGCTTTCTAGTATATTACTATATACATTCGGTTGCATTCAGAAACAAAAAGAATGTCTTTTTGAATGGACAGGATGACTATGGAAACCGGATCTCTCTCTCTCTCTCTCTCTCTCCCAAGATTGGATGAGAGAGTGCCTCCTATTTGTATTGTAATATACTGAAAACGGGCTTTCGAGTCACTTTCTAGACTATTTCTATACAAATGGAGCTCTATTTACGAAAAAAATGATGTCTTTTTTTATTGTGGGGACAGTCCTATTTGTATTGCAATATACTGAAAACAGGCGTTCGAGTCGGTTTCTAACCTCTTCCTATACAAATTTCACCATCTATATAGAAATGATGTCATCGTTGAGTCTAAACAAAGTCGTCCCCGGACCATCTTGATGACCAGACATATTGCCTTTTCAACAACCCACATTATTCTGAACAAAAACGTGGAATACTTTTATAGAAAAGAGAAGAATTGAAAGTGAAAGTCAAAAAGCAAAATGGGATCGGCTGGGAAAAATTTCTGAGCGCCGAGAAAAAATTCTGAGTCAGAAAATAAAGGAAAAAATATATAATATATATATTATATAATATATATATTATATAATATATATAATATATAATATATATATTATATAATATATATAATATATAATATATATATTATATAATATATATATTATATAATATATATTATATAATATATATTATAAATACTTTTTGTTAATTTTTATCATGTCTTCTAGACATGATAAAAATTAACTAATCCCTTTTGTCTAGGAATGTTGTCTCACCGTTTCTAAAGAAATAGACCATGATTCATTCTTTCTAAAGAATAGAATTCCAAGAAAAGAATGGGTTCTGGTCTATTTTTAGAAACGGTGAGACAACATTCCCAGACAAAAGGGGGTACATTGACTCTGTGCTGTAGACCCTGAACAACCTATCGGTTACCGGTAATATATCTGGAAGGACCCCAAAAAGCTATCCACTGTCGTTGGAAATGTGTTCACTGGAGGCTATTTCTTTTTTTCGCAATCTCGCTTTTAGTTTTCTCTGAGATTCTTTAGAAATGGGTGAAGATGGGTAGCGTGAAACGGGGGACACCTGGATCAGGATTCCCGATTAGGATAGAGAGGGAGGCGTGTTGCCTTTTCAACAGCCCACAGTGTTCTGAACAGAAACGTGGAATGCTTTTATAGAAAAGAGAAGAGTTGAAAGTGAAATTAACTCACGCTCTTTTGTCTGGGTATGTTGTCTCACCGTTTCTTAAAATAGACCAGAACCCAGTCTTTTCTTGGAATTCTGTTGTTTAAAAGGATGAGTCATGGTCTATTTTTAGAAACTGGGAGACAACATTCCCAGACAAAAGCGGGGTGAGTTAATTTTTATCATGTCTAGAAGACATGATAAAAATTAACAAAAAGTTTTTTTTTTTTTTTTTTTTTTACATCTCAGAATTTTTTTCTGAGCTCTGAGAAATTTTTCCTAGCCGATCCGATTTCGTTTTTCGACTTTCACTTTCAACTCTTCACTTTTCCTATCCACTGTCGTTGGAATTGTGTTCACTGGAGGCTATTTCTTTTTTAGCAATCTCGCTTTTAGTTTTCTCTGAGATTCTTTAGAAATGGCTATACAAATTTCACCATCTATATAGAAATGATGTCCAAACAAAGTTGTCCCCGGACCATCTTGATGACCGAATATGTATAGAAATAGTCTGAAAATGGGCTTGAGGGCCGGTTTCTGGACGATTCATCTACAAATTCGGCCGCATCCAGAAAAACAAAAATACATAATTTCTTTTTGGGTGGACAGGTGATGATAAATTTCTTTTCTCTCTCTCTCTCCCAATATTGGAGGAGAGAGTGGCCGAAAAAAATGGGTCTTGGAAGGAATCGAATGCATTTTGAAATGCATTCATTCCTTCCAAGACCCATTTTTTTGGTCTCCTGATTCAACTCTCCAGTCTATGGAATAGGGAAAGAGGAGAACGTTTCCCCTTCCTTAAGCGACTGGAGACCATATCGCATCATCATCATCATCATCACCACCATCATCCTCTTTCTGATGCTTTTCAACGAAGGCTTGATGTCCCTGGATGATTTTGGGGAGATGATGGATCCCGAATTGAGTGATGAAAAAGAGAGGACTCTTTTTCCTTTCTTGTTCGTCTTGCACAGTCTCTCGGAGGGTGATATACGTTTCCCCGTCCTCCTCAATTTTCGTCAGAGGTCTCATGAATATTTTACACATCCAAGGGAAGAGCGACTTGTTATACAGGGATTTCGAAGCGACGAAAGCCGCTTCATTCGAAGTGAGGACAATCTGGTTCGGTTGACCCCATTCTTTGGAGTAGTTGTCCAAATCGCCTAGTCGAAGAAAATGGTGTCGATTAGGAAAAAAGACTTGGAGAACACTCGTCGTATGCGAGACGTTCGTAGGCAAGAGAGTCAAGATATCTTTGGCATTCCAGTACAGGAATCCTAGATCCACATACGCGTGCACGTAATAGTCATCGTTATATTCCAATTTGAGCAGCATGGCTTTTGTATTTTTTTTCCGTTCTCAAGGCGAAACACTCGTCTGATATGAACAAGACCTCGCTGGCGATCCGTTTATATAGACTCCTCAGAGAGAGAGAGGGAGAGGGGAGGAGGAGGAACAAGGTTGATGAATTCTAAAATAAAAAAAATGATAACGAAATGAGTGTTTGTGAAGGTCATAGAGAGATGATTATAGAGTTGTTTTATTTTTTATTTTCTCAAAAGAAAAAACCAAAAGGGTCCCATTCCATACGACATGGCCTTTGAGAAGGTGACGGGGTCATGTGTGTACAAAGTTGATAAACTTTAGAATAAAAAAAACCTTTCATCACGTAGCTCTCGAGAAGAAAATGACAGGGGTCTCTAGGAGAAGGTCATAGGTAGTATACAAAGGATGGTTGTTTTTTTTTCTTTCGTTCCTCTCAATCCCATGACCTTTGAAAAGGTGACGGGGTGTTCTTTAGGAAAAAAATAGAAGGTCATAGAAAGAGAGATAGACAAAGTTGATTTTTTTTTCTAGAAGTCAACCGTCACGTCGCCCATCACGTGGTCTTCTCGTATATATAGAGAGGCGAGTGGAAGACAGACTCTATTTCCCAGAGAGAGAGACTGCTGTGCGTATCCATATTTCTACTCAAGATGATGATCCGCGTCTTATATAATGAGTTTGTGAGCATTCGCTGTTATGTGGATGACGGAAGATTGTTTTGGAACGCTACGGACATTTTGCCTCTGATTCATACTTCCAGTAAAAGAACCTGGGACATTCTCTCCGTGTTTTTCGACGAACACCACGTCTTCAGGAAAATAAAAGATCTTGAGAGTCTCGGCAGTTCTCAAGAGGGATATGTCCTCTCCAGCGAAGAAATGTTACATCTGGCCGAAAATAATCCGAAAAATAATCAGCTTCTGGCCTGCGTGTATAGCATTTTAACTCAGCCGCTGGTTCGAGTTGTACCCAATCAACCCGTTTACCGACTGCTCTATCCGGGGGAGAAATTTCCCTTCATCACCCTCTTTAATCTGGGAGTGCGCTACATACCGCCTCATCCAGGCATGACGAATTCTTCTACTTACCCTAAACAATATGCCAGCGCTTATTGCCAGACAGACCCCCGTCAAGAAAAGGTCGTCGAGACTCAAACGGATCCTCTGGTGGCCTCTTTAAATGTCACTAAAGTCATCACCTTCTAAAAAAAACAACCACCATCACCCAAAAAAAAATTTGCTCCTCCTCCAAATTTTTTTTTATCTTCTCGAAAGAAAAAAAAAAGAAACTTTTCCATCTAGCCTCTTTCTTTCAATCCCTCTTAAGAGAGAGAGGGAGGAGAAAAGAAAGAGAGTTCTGAGGAGGCAAAAGAAATGGGTCTGGAAGGAAACGGGTGCATTGCGAGAAAAAGAGGGTCCTCTTTTCTTTTCTCGAAATGCACCCTTTTCCTTCCAGACCCATTTTTTTTTATCACTTCTTCAAACCAATCTTGGAAAGGTGGGGATACAATAAATTGTGCGTAAAGTCCATTTCGATCAAGATTGGATTTTTTTTTGAAAAGAAAACATAATGTTATATATAGATAGCTAAATCTTTATCATGATATTCTTTAAGAATTTCTTAGCCATTTGTCAAAGAAGGGGTCTATAATTGAAGAATTTATGAATTTGGGAACATGTCACCCATGACAAATCTAAAATCTTGGAAGTGGATACTGGAAGGCCCCGCTCTGATTATAATTCTGAGTTCTAGCATGGGACATTTTTTAGATTAATAAGCTAAACTATTTTTCTAGTCTCATATTCTCTCGTGACTAGGGTTTCAGATTTGGGTAGAGAGAGACACTGTTCTGAACAGAAACGTGGAATGCTTTTATAGAAAAGTGAAGAGTTGAAAGTGAAAGTCGAAAAACGAAATGAGATCGGCTAGGAAAAATTTCTCAGAGCTCAGAAAAAAATTCTGAAATGTTTAAAAAAAAAAAAAAAGAAAAAAAAGAAAACTTTTTGTTAATTTTTATCATGTCTTCTAGACATGATAAAAATTAACTCACCCCCCCTTTTGTATGGGAATGTTGTCTCCCACTTTCTAAAAACAGACCATGACTCATCCTTTTAAAGAATAGAATCCAAGAAAAGACTGGGTTCTGGTCTATTTTTAGAAACGGTTAGACAACATACCCAGACAAAAGGGGGGTGAGTTAATTTTTATCATGTCTAGAAGACATGATAAAAATTAAAAAGTTTTTTTTTTTTACATCTCAGAATTTTTTTCTGAGCTCTGAAAATATTTTGCCAGCCGATCTCATTTCGTTATCATTTTTTTATTTTAGAATTCATCAACCTTGTTCCTCCTCCTTCCCTCTCCCTCTCTCTCTCTGAGGAGTCTATATAAACGGATCGCCAGCGAGCTCTTGTTCATATCAGACGAGTGTTTCGCCTTGAGAACGGAAAAAAAATACAAAAGCCATGCTGCTGAAACTGGAATATAACGATGACTATTACGTGCACGCGTATGTGCATCTAGGATTCCTGTACTGGAATGCCAAAGATATCTTGACTCTCTTGCCTACGAACGTCTCGCATACGACGAGTGTTCTCCAAGTCTTTTTTCCTAATCGACACCATTTTCTTCGACTAGGCGATTTGGACAACTACTCCAAAGAATGGGGTCAACCGAACCAGATTGTCCTCACTTCGAATGAAGCGGCTTTCGTCGCTTCGAAATCCCTGCATAACAAGTCGCTCTTCCCTTGGATGTGTAAAATATTCATGAGACCTCTGACGAAAATTGAGGAGGACGGGGAAACGTATATCACCCTCCGAGAGGCTGTGCAAGACGAACAAGAAAGGAAAAAGAGTCCTCTCTTTTTCATCACTCAATTCGGGATCCATCATCTCCCCAAAATCATCCAGAGACATCAAGCCTTCGTTGAAATGTATCAGAAAGAGGATGATGGTGGTGATGATGATGATGATGATGCGATATGGTCTCCAGTCGCTTAAGGAAGGGGAAACGTTCTTCGCTTTCCCTATTCCATAGACTGGAGAGTTGAATCAGGAGACCAAAAAAATGGGTCTTGGAAGGAATGAATGCATTTCAAAATGCATTCGATTCCTTCCAAGACCCATTTTTTTCGGCCACTCTCTCCTCCAATATAGGGAGAGAGAGAGAGAAAAGAAATTTATCATCTCCTGTCCACCCAAAAAGAAATTATGTATTTTTGTTTTTCTGGATGCGGCCGAATTTGTAGATGAATCGTCCAGAAACCGGCCCTCAAGCCCATTTTCAGACTATTTCTATACATATTCGGTCATCAAGATCGTAAGGGGACGACTTTGTTTGGACATCATTTCTCTATAGATGGTGAAATTTGTATAGCCATTTCTAAAGAATCTCAGAGAAAACTAAAAGCGAGATTGCAAAAAAAGAAATAGCCTCCAGTGAACACAATTCCAACGACAGTGGATAGGAAAAGTGAAGAGTTGAAAGTGAAAGTCGAAAAACGAAATCGGATCGGCTAGGAAAAATTTCTAAGAGCTCAGAAAAAAATTCTGAGATGTAAAAAAAAAAAAAAAACTTTTTGTTAATTTTTATCATGTCTTCTAGACATGATAAAAATTAACTCACCCCCCTTTTGTCTGGGAATGTTGTCTCCCACTTTCTAAAAATAGACCATGACTCATCCTTTTAAACAATAGAATTCCAAGAAAAGACTGGGTTCTGGTCTATTTTTAGAAACGGTGAGACAACATACCCAGACAAAAGGGGGTGAGTTAATTTCACTTTCAACTCTTCTCTTTTCTATAAAAGCATTCCACGTTTCTGTTCAGAACACTGTGGGCTGTTGAAAAGGCAACACGCCTCCCTCTCCATCCTAATCGGGAATCCTGATCCAGGTGTCCCCCCGTTTCACGCTACCCATCTTCACCCATTTCTAAAGAATCTCAGAGAAAACTAAAAGCGAGATTGCGAAAAAAAGAAATAGCCTCCAGTGAACACAATTCCAACGACAGTGGATAGCTTTTTGGGGTCCTTCCAGATATATTACCGGTAACCGATAGGTTGTTCAGGATCTACAGCACAGACTCAATGTACCCCCTTTTGTCTGGGAATGTTGTCTCACCGTTTCTAAAAATAGACCAGAACCCATTCTTTTCTTGGAATTCTATTCTTTAGAAAGAATGAATCATGGTCTATTTCTTTAGAAACGGTGAGACAACATTCCTAGAAAAAAGGGATTAGTTAATTTTTATCATGTCTAGAAGACATGATAAAATTTAACAAAAAGTATTTATAATATATATTATATAATATATATTATATAATATATATATTATATATTTTTTCTTTTTTTTTCTGACTCAGAATTTTTTCTCGGCTCTCAGAAATTTTTCCCAGCCGATCCCATTTTGCTTTTTGACTTTCACTTTCAATTCTTCTCTTTTCTATAAAAGTATTCCACGTTTTTGTTCAGAATAATGTGGGTTGTTGAAAAGGCAATATGCCTGGTCATCAAGATGATCCGGGGACGACTTTGTTTAGACTCAACGATGACATCATTTCTATATAGATGGTGGAATTTGTATAGGAAGAGTTTAGAAACCGACTCGAACGCCTGTTTTCAGTATATTGCAATACAAATAGGACTGTCCACACACTAAAAAAAGACATCCTTTTTTTCGTAAATAGATCTCCATTTGTATAGAAATAGTCTAGAAAGTGACTCGAAAGCCCGTTTTCAGTATATTACAATACAAATAGGAGGCACTCTCTCATCCAATCTTGGGAGAGAGAGAGAGAGATCCGGTTTCCATAGTCATCCTGTCCATTCAAAAAGACATTCTTTTTGTTTCTGAATGCAACCGAATGTATATAGGAATATACTAGAAAGCGCCCTCCCCTCCAAGCCCATTTTAAGTATATCTCTATACAAATTCGGTATAAAATTGTCCGGGGACGACTTTGTCCGGAGACGACTCTGTCCGGGGACGACTCTGTTTGGACTCAACCATGACGTCATTTTAATATAGTGGAATGTGTGTAGAAATAGTCGGAAAAAGGACTCGAACGCCCGTTTTCAGTATATTCCAATACAAAATTGATTGTCCACAACATAAAAAAAGACATCATTTTTTTCTTGGATAGAGCTCCATTTGTATTGGAATATACTGAAAACCGACTCGAACGCCCGTTTTCAGTATATTCCAATACAAAATAGGGCAATCCACAACATAAAAAAAAGACATCATTTTTTTCTTGGATGGAGCTCCACTTGTATTAGAATATACTGAAAACCAACGTGAACGCCCGTTTTCAGTATATTCTAATACAAAATAGGGCAGTCCACAACATAAAAAAGACATCATTTTTTTCTTGGATGGAGCTCCATTTGTTTTTGAAATATACTGAAAACCGACGTGAACGCCCGTTTTCAGTATATTCCAATACAAAATTGGCAGTCCACAAAATAAAAAAAAGACATAATTTTTTTCTTGGATCGAGCTCCACTTGTATTGTAATATACTGAAAACCGACGTGAACACCCGTTTTCAGTATATTCCAATACAAAATTGGCTGTCCACAAAATAAAAAAAGACATCATTTTTTTCCTTGGATCGAGCTCCATTTGTATTGGAATATACTGAAAACCGACTCGAACGCCCGTTTTCAGTATATTCCAATACAAAATAGGGCAGTCCACAAAATAAAAAAAAGACATCATTTTTTTCTTGGATCCAGCTCCACTTGTATTGTAATATACTGAAAACCAACGTAAACGCCCGTTTTCAGTATATTCCAATACAAAATTGGCTGTCCACAACATAAAAAAAAGACATCATTTTTTTCTTGGATCCAGCTCCATTTGTATTGAAATATACTGAAAACCGATGTGAATGCCCGTTTTCAGTATATTCCAATACAAAATTGGCTGTCCACAACATAAAAAAAAGACATCATTTTTTTCTTGGATCCAGCTCCATTTGTATTGAAATATACTGAAAACCGATGTGAATGCCCGTTTTCAGTATAATCCAATACAAAATTGGCTGTCCACAACATAAAAAAAAGACATCATTTTTTTCTTGGATCCAGCTCCATTTGTATTGAAATATACTGAAAACCGACGTGAATGCCCGTTTTCAGTATATTCCAATACAAAATTGGCAGTCCACAACATAAAAAAAAAGACATCATTTCATTCTTGGATCCAGCTCCATTTGTATTGAAATATACTGAAAACCGACGTGAATGCCCGTTTTCAGTATATTCCAATACAAAATTGGCAGTCGATAACATAAAAAAAAGACATCATTTTTTTCTTGGATCGAGCTCCACTTGTATTGAAATATACTGAAAACCGACGTGAATGCCCGTTTTCAGTATATTCCAATACAAAATTGGCAGTCCACAACATAAAAAAAAGACATCATTTTTTTCTTGGATCGAGCTCCACTTGTATTGAAATATACTGAAAACCGACTCAAACACCCGTTTTCAGTATATTCCAATACAAATTCGCAGTCCACAAAATAAAAAAAAGACATCATTTCTTTCTTGGACCGAGCTCAATTTGTATTGAAATATACTGAAAACCGACTCAAACACCCGTTTTCAGTATATTCCAATACAAATTGGCAGTCCTCAAAATAAAAAAAGACATCATTTCTTTCTTGGATCGAGCTCTATTTGTATTGAAATATACTGAAAACCGACTCAAACACCCGTTTTCAGTATATTCCAATACAAATTGGCAGTCCACAAAATAAAAAAAAGACATCATTTCTTTCTTGGACCGAGCTCTATTTGTATTGAAATATACTGAAAACCGACTCAAACACCCGTTTTCAGTATATTCCAATACAAATTGGCAGTCCTCAAAATAAAAAAAAGACATCATTTCTTTCTTGGATCGAGGTCTATTTGTATTGAAATATACTGAAAACCGACTCAAACACCCGTTTTCAGTATATTCCAATACAAAATTGGCAGTCGATAACATAAAAAAAAGACATCATTTTTTTCTTGGATCGAGCTCCACTTGTATTGAAATATACTGAAATCCGACGTGAATGCCCGTTTTCAGTATATTCCAATACAAAATTGGCAGTCCACAACATAAAAAAAAGACATCATTTTTTTCTTGGATCGAGCTCCACTTGTATTGTAATATACTGAAAACCGACGTGAACACCCGTTTTCAGTATATTCCAATACAAAATTGGCTGTCCACAAAATAAAAAAAAGACATCATTTTTTTCTTGGATGGAGCTCCACTTGTATTGTAATATACTGAAAACCGACGTGAACGCCCGTTTTCAGTATATTCCAATACAAAATTGGCTGTCCACAAAATAAAAAAAAGACATCATTTTTTTCTTGGATCGAGCTCCACTTGTATTGTAATATACTGAAAACCGACGTGAACGCCCGTTTTCAGTATTGTCCAATAAAAATAGGGCAGTCCACAACATAAAAAAAAGACATCATTTTTTTCTTGGATCCAGCTCCATTTGTATTGGAATATACTGAAAACCAACGTGAACGCCCGTTTTCAGTATATTCCAATACAAAATTGGCTGTCCACAAAATAAAAAAAAGACATCATTTTTTTCTTGGATCCAGCTCCACTTGTATTGTAATATACTGAAAACCAACGTAAACGCCCGTTTTCAGTATATTCCAATACAAAATTGGCTGTCCACAACATAAAAAAAAGACATCATTCTTTTCTTGGATCCAGCTCCATTTGTATTGAAATATACTGAAAACCGATGTGAATGCCCGTTTTCAGTATATTCCAATACAAAATTGGCTGTCCACAACATAAAAAAAAGACATCATTTTTTTCTTGGATCCAGCTCCATTTGTATTGAAATATACTGAAAACCGACGTGAATGCCCGTTTTCAGTATATTCCAATACAAAATTGGCTGTCCACAACATAAAAAAAGACATCATTTTTTTCTTGGATCCAGCTCCATTTGTATTGAAATATACTGAAAACCGATGTGAATGCCCGTTTTCAGTATATTCCAATACAAAATTGGCTGTCCACAACATAAAAAAAGACATCATTTTTTTCTTGGATCCAGCTCCATTTGTATTGAAATATACTGAAAACCGACGTGAATGCCCGTTTTCAGTATATTCCAATACAAAATTGGCAGTCCACAACATAAAAAAAAAGACATCATTTCATTCTTGGATCCAGCTCCATTTGTATTGAAATATACTGAAAACCGACGTGAATGCCCGTTTTCAGTATATTCCAATACAAAATTGGCAGTCGATAACATAAAAAAAAGACATCATTTTTTTCTTGGATCCAGCTCCATTTGTATTGAAATATACTGAAAACCGATGTGAATGCCCGTTTTCAGTATATTCCAATACAAAATTGGCTGTCCACAACATAAAAAAAAGACATCATTTTTTTCTTGGATCCAGCTCCATTTGTATTGAAATATACTGAAAACCGATGTGAATGCCCGTTTTCAGTATATTCCAATACAAAATTGGCTGTCCACAACATAAAAAAAAGACATCATTTTTTTCTTGGATCCAGCTCCATTTGTATTGAAATATACTGAAAACCGACGTGAATGCCCGTTTTCAGTATATTCCAATACAAAATTGGCAGTCCACAACATAAAAAAAGACATCATTTCATTCTTGGATCCAGCTCCATTTGTATTGAAATATACTGAAAACCGACGTGAATGCCCGTTTTCAGTATATTCCAATACAAAATTGGCAGTCGATAACATAAAAAAAAGACATCATTTTTTTCTTGGATCGAGCTCCACTTGTATTGAAATATACTGAAAACCGACGTGAATGCCCGTTTTCAGTATATTCCAATACAAAATTGGCAGTCCACAACATAAAAAAAAGACATCATTTTTTTCTTGGATCGAGCTCCACTTGTATTGAAATATACTGAAAACCGACTCAAACACCCGTTTTCAGTATATTCCAATACAAATTGGCAGTCCACAAAATAAAAAAAAGACATCATTTCTTTCTTGGACCGAGCTCAATTTGTATTGAAATATACTGAAAACCGACTCAAACACCCGTTTTCAGTATATTCCAATACAAATTGGCAGTCCTCAAAATAAAAAAAGACATCATTTCTTTCTTGGATCGAGCTCTATTTGTATTGAAATATACTGAAAACCGACTCAAACACCCGTTTTCAGTATATTCCAATACAAATTGGCAGTCCACAAAATAAAAAAAAGACATCATTTCTTTCTTGGACCGAGCTCTATTTGTATTGAAATATACTGAAAACCGACTCAAACACCCGTTTTCAGTATATTCCAATACAAATTGGCAGTCCTCAAAATAAAAAAAAGACATCATTTCTTTCTTGGATCGAGGTCTATTTGTATTGAAATATACTGAAAACCGACTCAAACACCCGTTTTCAGTATATTCCAATACAAAATTGGCAGTCGATAACATAAAAAAAAGACATCATTTTTTTCTTGGATCGAGCTCCACTTGTATTGAAATATACTGAAATCCGACGTGAATGCCCGTTTTCAGTATATTCCAATACAAAATTGGCAGTCCACAACATAAAAAAAAGACATCATTTTTTTCTTGGATCGAGCTCCACTTGTATTGTAATATACTGAAAACCGACGTGAACACCCGTTTTCAGTATATTCCAATACAAAATTGGCTGTCCACAAAATAAAAAAAAGACATCATTTTTTTCTTGGATGGAGCTCCACTTGTATTGTAATATACTGAAAACCGACGTGAACGCCCGTTTTCAGTATATTCCAATACAAAATTGGCTGTCCACAAAATAAAAAAAAGACATCATTTTTTTCTTGGATCGAGCTCCACTTGTATTGTAATATACTGAAAACCGACGTGAACGCCCGTTTTCAGTATTGTCCAATAAAAATAGGGCAGTCCACAACATAAAAAAAAGACATCATTTTTTTCTTGGATCCAGCTCCATTTGTATTGGAATATACTGAAAACCAACGTGAACGCCCGTTTTCAGTATATTCCAATACAAAATTGGCTGTCCACAAAATAAAAAAAAGACATCATTTTTTCTTGGATCCAGCTCCACTTGTATTGTAATATACTGAAAACCAACGTAAACGCCCGTTTTCAGTATATTCCAATACAAAATTGGCTGTCCAAAACATAAAAAAAAGACATCATTTTTTCCTTGGATCCAGCTCCATTTGTATTGAAATATACTGAAAACCGATGTGAATGCCCGTTTTCAGTATATTCCAATACAAAATTGGCTGTCCACAACATAAAAAAAAGACATCATTTTTTTCTTGGATCCAGCTCCATTTGTATTGAAATATACTGAAAACCGACGTGAATGCCCGTTTTCAGTATATTCCAATACAAAATTGGCTGTCCACAACATAAAAAAAAGACATCATTTTTTTCTTGGATCCAGCTCCATTTGTATTGAAATATACTGAAAACCGATGTGAATGCCCGTTTTCAGTATATTCCAATACAAAATTGGCTGTCCACAACATAAAAAAAAGACATCATTTTTTTCTTGGATCCAGCTCCATTTGTATTGAAATATACTGAAAACCGACGTGAATGCCCGTTTTCAGTATATTCCAATACAAAATTGGCAGTCCACAACATAAAAAAAAAGACATCATTTCATTCTTGGATCCAGCTCCATTTGTATTGAAATATACTGAAAACCGACGTGAATGCCCGTTTTCAGTATATTCCAATACAAAATTGGCAGTCGCTAACATAAAAAAAAGACATCATTTTTTTCTTGGATCGAGCTCCACTTGTATTGAAATATACTGAAAACCGACGTGAATGCCCGTTTTCAGTATATTCCAATACAAAATTGGCAGTCCACAACATAAAAAAAAGACATCATTTTTTTCTTGGATCGAGCTCCACTTGTATTGAAATATACTGAAAACCGACTCAAACACCCGTTTTCAGTATATTCCAATACAAATTGGCAGTCCACAAAATAAAAAAAAGACATCATTTCTTTCTTGGACCGAGCTCAATTTGTATTGAAATATACTGAAAACCGACTCAAACACCCGTTTTCAGTATATTCCAATACAAATTGGCAGTCCTCAAAATAAAAAAAGACATCATTTCTTTCTTGGATCGAGCTCTATTTGTATTGAAATATACTGAAAACCGACTCAAACACCCGTTTTCAGTATATTCCAATACAAATTGGCAGTCCACAAAATAAAAAAAAGACATCATTTCTTTCTTGGACCGAGCTCTATTTGTATTGAAATATACTGAAAACCGACTCAAACACCCGTTTTCAGTATATTCCAATACAAAATTGGCAGTCGATAACATAAAAAAAAGACATCATTTTTTTCTTGGATCGAGCTCCACTTGTATTGAAATGTACTGAAATCCGACGTGAATGCCCGTTTTCAGTATATTCCAATACAAAATTGGCAGTCCACAACATAAAAAAAAGACATCATTTTTTTCTTGGATCGAGCTCCACTTGTATTGTAATATACTGAAAACCGACGTGAACACCCGTTTTCAGTATATTCCAATACAAAATTGGCTGTCCACAAAATAAAAAAAGACATCATTTTTTTCCTTGGATCGAGCTCCATTTGTATTGGAATATACTGAAAACCGACTCGAACGCCCGTTTTCAGTATATTCCAATACAAAATAGGGCAGTCCACAAAATAAAAAAAAGACATCATTTTTTTCTTGGATCCAGCTCCACTTGTATTGTAATATACTGAAAACCAACGTAAACGCCCGTTTTCAGTATATTCCAATACAAAATTGGCTGTCCACAACATAAAAAAAAGACATCATTTTTTTCTTGGATCCAGCTCCATTTGTATTGAAATATACTGAAAACCGATGTGAATGCCCGTTTTCAGTATATTCCAATACAAAATTGGCTGTCCACAACATAAAAAAAAGACATCATTTTTTTCTTGGATCCAGCTCCATTTGTATTGAAATATACTGAAAACCGATGTGAATGCCCGTTTTCAGTATAATCCAATACAAAATTGGCTGTCCACAACATAAAAAAAGACATCATTTTTTTCTTGGATCCAGCTCCATTTGTATTGAAATATACTGAAAACCGACGTGAATGCCCGTTTTCAGTATATTCCAATACAAAATTGGCAGTCCACAACATAAAAAAAAAGACATCATTTCATTCTTGGATCCAGCTCCATTTGTATTGAAATATACTGAAAACCGACGTGAATGCCCGTTTTCAGTATATTCCAATACAAAATTGGCAGTCGATAACATAAAAAAAAGACATCATTTTTTTCTTGGATCGAGCTCCACTTGTATTGAAATATACTGAAAACCGACGTGAATGCCCGTTTTCAGTATATTCCAATACAAAATTGGCAGTCCACAACATAAAAAAAAGACATCATTTTTTTCTTGGATCGAGCTCCACTTGTATTGAAATATACTGAAAACCGACGTGAACGCCCGTTTTCAGTATTGTCCAATAAAAATAGGGCAGTCCACAACATAAAAAAAAGACATCATTTTTTTCTTGGATCCAGCTCCATTTGTATTGGAATATACTGAAAACCAACGTGAACGCCCGTTTTCAGTATATTCCAATACAAAATTGGCTGTCCACAAAATAAAAAAAAGACATCATTTTTTTCTTGGATCCAGCTCCACTTGTATTGTAATATACTGAAAACCAACGTAAACGCCCGTTTTCAGTATATTCCAATACAAAATTGGCTGTCCAAAACATAAAAAAAAGACATCATTTTTTCCTTGGATCCAGCTCCATTTGTATTGAAATATACTGAAAACCGATGTGAATGCCCGTTTTCAGTATATTCCAATACAAAATTGGCTGTCCACAACATAAAAAAAAGACATCATTTTTTTCTTGGATCCAGCTCCATTTGTATTGAAATATACTGAAAACCGACGTGAATGCCCGTTTTCAGTATATTCCAATACAAAATTGGCTGTCCACAACATAAAAAAAAGACATCATTTTTTTCTTGGATCCAGCTCCATTTGTATTGAAATATACTGAAAACCGATGTGAATGCCCGTTTTCAGTATATTCCAATACAAAATTGGCTGTCCACAACATAAAAAAAAGACATCATTTTTTTCTTGGATCCAGCTCCATTTGTATTGAAATATACTGAAAACCGACGTGAATGCCCGTTTTCAGTATATTCCAATACAAAATTGGCAGTCCACAACATAAAAAAAAAGACATCATTTCATTCTTGGATCCAGCTCCATTTGTATTGAAATATACTGAAAACCGACGTGAATGCCCGTTTTCAGTATATTCCAATACAAAATTGGCAGTCGCTAACATAAAAAAAAGACATCATTTTTTTCTTGGATCGAGCTCCACTTGTATTGAAATATACTGAAAACCGACGTGAATGCCCGTTTTCAGTATATTCCAATACAAAATTGGCAGTCCACAACATAAAAAAAAGACATCATTTTTTTCTTGGATCGAGCTCCACTTGTATTGAAATATACTGAAAACCGACTCAAACACCCGTTTTCAGTATATTCCAATACAAATTGGCAGTCCACAAAATAAAAAAAAGACATCATTTCTTTCTTGGACCGAGCTCAATTTGTATTGAAATATACTGAAAACCGACTCAAACACCCGTTTTCAGTATATTCCAATACAAATTGGCAGTCCTCAAAATAAAAAAAGACATCATTTCTTTCTTGGATCGAGCTCTATTTGTATTGAAATATACTGAAAACCGACTCAAACACCCGTTTTCAGTATATTCCAATACAAATTGGCAGTCCACAAAATAAAAAAAAGACATCATTTCTTTCTTGGACCGAGCTCTATTTGTATTGAAATATACTGAAAACCGACTCAAACACCCGTTTTCAGTATATTCCAATACAAAATTGGCAGTCGATAACATAAAAAAAAGACATCATTTTTTTCTTGGATCGAGCTCCACTTGTATTGAAATGTACTGAAATCCGACGTGAATGCCCGTTTTCAGTATATTCCAATACAAAATTGGCAGTCCACAACATAAAAAAAAGACATCATTTTTTTCTTGGATCGAGCTCCACTTGTATTGTAATATACTGAAAACCGACGTGAACACCCGTTTTCAGTATATTCCAATACAAAATTGGCTGTCCACAAAATAAAAAAAGACATCATTTTTTTCCTTGGATCGAGCTCCATTTGTATTGGAATATACTGAAAACCGACTCGAACGCCCGTTTTCAGTATATTCCAATACAAAATAGGGCAGTCCACAAAATAAAAAAAAGACATCATTTTTTTCTTGGATCCAGCTCCACTTGTATTGTAATATACTGAAAACCAACGTAAACGCCCGTTTTCAGTATATTCCAATACAAAATTGGCTGTCCACAACATAAAAAAAAGACATCATTTTTTTCTTGGATCCAGCTCCATTTGTATTGAAATATACTGAAAACCGATGTGAATGCCCGTTTTCAGTATATTCCAATACAAAATTGGCTGTCCACAACATAAAAAAAAGACATCATTTTTTTCTTGGATCCAGCTCCATTTGTATTGAAATATACTGAAAACCGATGTGAATGCCCGTTTTCAGTATAATCCAATACAAAATTGGCTGTCCACAACATAAAAAAAGACATCATTTTTTTCTTGGATCCAGCTCCATTTGTATTGAAATATACTGAAAACCGACGTGAATGCCCGTTTTCAGTATATTCCAATACAAAATTGGCAGTCCACAACATAAAAAAAAAGACATCATTTCATTCTTGGATCCAGCTCCATTTGTATTGAAATATACTGAAAACCGACGTGAATGCCCGTTTTCAGTATATTCCAATACAAAATTGGCAGTCGATAACATAAAAAAAAGACATCATTTTTTTCTTGGATCGAGCTCCACTTGTATTGAAATATACTGAAAACCGACGTGAATGCCCGTTTTCAGTATATTCCAATACAAAATTGGCAGTCCACAACATAAAAAAAAGACATCATTTTTTTCTTGGATCGAGCTCCACTTGTATTGAAATATACTGAAAACCGACTCAAACACCCGTTTTCAGTATATTCCAATACAAATTGGCAGTCCACAAAATAAAAAAAAGACATCATTTCTTTCTTGGACCGAGCTCAATTTGTATTGAAATATACTGAAAACCGACTCAAACACCCGTTTTCAGTATATTCCAATACAAATTGGCAGTCCTCAAAATAAAAAAAGACATCATTTCTTTCTTGGATCGAGCTCTATTTGTATTGAAATATACTGAAAACCGACTCAAACACCCGTTTTCAGTATATTCCAATACAAATTGGCAGTCCACAAAATAAAAAAAAGACATCATTTCTTTCTTGGACCGAGCTCTATTTGTATTGAAATATACTGAAAACCGACTCAAACACCCGTTTTCAGTATATTCCAATACAAATTGGCAGTCCTCAAAATAAAAAAAAGACATCATTTCTTTCTTGGATCGAGGTCTATTTGTATTGAAATATACTGAAAACCGACTCAAACACCCGTTTTCAGTATATTCCAATACAAAATTGGCAGTCGATAACATAAAAAAAAGACATCATTTTTTTCTTGGATCGAGCTCCACTTGTATTGAAATATACTGAAATCCGACGTGAATGCCCGTTTTCAGTATATTCCAATACAAAATTGGCAGTCCACAACAAAAAAAAAGACATCATTTTTTTCTTGGATCGAGCTCCACTTGTATTGTAATATACTGAAAACCGACGTGAACACCCGTTTTCAGTATATTCCAATACAAAATTGGCTGTCCACAAAATAAAAAAAAACATCATTTTTTTCTTGGATGGAGCTCCACTTGTATTGTAATATACTGAAAACCGACGTGAACGCCCGTTTTCAGTATATTCCAATACAAAATTGGCTGTCCACAAAATAAAAAAAAGACATCATTTTTTTCTTGGATCGAGCTCCACTTGTATTGTAATATACTGAAAACCGACGTGAACGCCCGTTTTCAGTATTGTCCAATAAAAATAGGGCAGTCCACAACATAAAAAAAAGACATCATTTTTTTCTTGGATCCAGCTCCATTTGTATTGGAATATACTGAAAACCAACGTGAACGCCCGTTTTCAGTATATTCCAATACAAAATTGGCTGTCCACAAAATAAAAAAAAGACATCATTTTTTTCTTGGATCCAGCTCCACTTGTATTGTAATATACTGAAAACCAACGTAAACGCCCGTTTTCAGTATATTCCAATACAAAATTGGCTGTCCACAACATAAAAAAAAGACATCATTTTTTTCTTGGATCCAGCTCCATTTGTATTGAAATATACTGAAAACCGATGTGAATGCCCGTTTTCAGTATATTCCAATACAAAATTGGCTGTCCACAACATAAAAAAAAGACATCATTTTTTTCTTGGATCCAGCTCCATTTGTATTGAAATATACTGAAAACCGACGTGAATGCCCGTTTTCAGTATATTCCAATACAAAATTGGCTGTCCACAACATAAAAAAAAGACATCATTTTTTTCTTGGATCCAGCTCCATTTGTATTGAAATATACTGAAAACCGATGTGAATGCCCGTTTTCAGTATATTCCAATACAAAATTGGCTGTCCACAACATAAAAAAAAGACATCATTTTTTTCTTGGATCCAGCTCCATTTGTATTGAAATATACTGAAAACCGACGTGAATGCCCGTTTTCAGTATATTCCAATACAAAATTGGCAGTCCACAACATAAAAAAAAGACATCATTTCATTCTTGGATCCAGCTCCATTTGTATTGAAATATACTGAAAACCGACGTGAATGCCCGTTTTCAGTATATTCCAATACAAAATTGGCAGTCGATAACATAAAAAAAAGACATCATTTTTTTCTTGGATCCAGCTCCATTTGTATTGAAATATACTGAAAACCGATGTGAATGCCCGTTTTCAGTATATTCCAATACAAAATTGGCTGTCCACAACATAAAAAAAAGACATCATTTTTTTCTTGGATCCAGCTCCATTTGTATTGAAATATACTGAAAACCGATGTGAATGCCCGTTTTCAGTATATTCCAATACAAAATTGGCTGTCCACAACATAAAAAAAAGACATCATTTTTTTCTTGGATCCAGCTCCATTTGTATTGAAATATACTGAAAACCGACGTGAATGCCCGTTTTCAGTATATTCCAATACAAAATTGGCAGTCCACAACATAAAAAAAAAGACATCATTTCATTCTTGGATCCAGCTCCATTTGTATTGAAATATACTGAAAACCGACGTGAATGCCCGTTTTCAGTATATTCCAATACAAAATTGGCAGTCGATAACATAAAAAAAGACATCATTTTTTTCTTGGATCGAGCTCCACTTGTATTGAAATATACTGAAAACCGACGTGAATGCCCGTTTTCAGTATATTCCAATACAAAATTGGCAGTCCACAACATAAAAAAAAGACATCATTTTTTTCTTGGATCGAGCTCCACTTGTATTGAAATATACTGAAAACCGACTCAAACACCCGTTTTCAGTATATTCCAATACAAATTGGCAGTCCACAAAATAAAAAAAAGACATCATTTCTTTCTTGGATCGAGCTCTATTTGTATTGAAATATACTGAAAACCGACTCAAACACCCGTTTTCAGTATATTCCAATACAAATTGGCAGTCCACAAAATAAAAAAAAGACATCATTTCTTTCTTGGACCGAGCTCTATTTGTATTGAAATATACTGAAAACCGACTCAAACACCCGTTTTCAGTATATTCCAATACAAATTGGCAGTCCTCAAAATAAAAAAAAGACATCATTTCTTTCTTGGATCGAGGTCTATTTGTATTGAAATATACTGAAAACCGACTCAAACACCCGTTTTCAGTATATTCCAATACAAAATTGGCAGTCGATAACATAAAAAAAAGACATCATTTTTTTCTTGGATCGAGCTCCACTTGTATTGAAATATACTGAAATCCGACGTGAATGCCCGTTTTCAGTATATTCCAATACAAAATTGGCAGTCCACAACATAAAAAAAAGACATCATTTTTTTCTTGGATCGAGCTCCACTTGTATTGTAATATACTGAAAACCGACGTGAACGCCCGTTTTCAGTATATTCCAATACAAAATTGGCTGTCCACAAAATAAAAAAAAGACATCATTTTTTTCTTGGATCGAGCTCCACTTGTATTGTAATATACTGAAAACCGACGTGAACGCCCGTTTTCAGTATTGTCCAATAAAAATAGGGCAGTCCACAACATAAAAAAAAGACATCATTTTTTTCTTGGATCCAGCTCCATTTGTATTGGAATATACTGAAAACCAACGTGAACGCCCGTTTTCAGTATATTCCAATACAAAATTGGCTGTCCACAAAATAAAAAAAAGACATCATTTTTTTCTTGGATCCAGCTCCACTTGTATTGTAATATACTGAAAACCAACGTAAACGCCCGTTTTCAGTATATTCCAATACAAAATTGGCTGTCCAAAACATAAAAAAAAGACATCATTTTTTCCTTGGATCCAGCTCCATTTGTATTGAAATATACTGAAAACCGATGTGAATGCCCGTTTTCAGTATATTCCAATACAAAATTGGCTGTCCACAACATAAAAAAAGACATCATTTTTTTCTTGGATCCAGCTCCATTTGTATTGAAATATACTGAAAACCGACGTGAATGCCCGTTTTCAGTATATTCCAATACAAAATTGGCTGTCCACAACATAAAAAAAAGACATCATTTTTTTCTTGGATCCAGCTCCATTTGTATTGAAATATACTGAAAACCGATGTGAATGCCCGTTTTCAGTATATTCCAATACAAAATTGGCTGTCCACAACATAAAAAAAAGACATCATTTTTTTCTTGGATCCAGCTCCATTTGTATTGAAATATACTGAAAACCGACGTGAATGCCCGTTTTCAGTATATTCCAATACAAAATTGGCAGTCCACAACATAAAAAAAAAGACATCATTTCATTCTTGGATCCAGCTCCATTTGTATTGAAATATACTGAAAACCGACGTGAATGCCCGTTTTCAGTATATTCCAATACAAAATTGGCAGTCGATAACATAAAAAAAAGACATCATTTTTTTCTTGGATCGAGCTCCACTTGTATTGAAATATACTGAAAACCGACGTGAATGCCCGTTTTCAGTATATTCCAATACAAAATTGGCAGTCCACAACATAAAAAAAAGACATCATTTTTTTCTTGGATCGAGCTCCACTTGTATTGAAATATACTGAAAACCGACTCAAACACCCGTTTTCAGTATATTCCAATACAAATTGGCAGTCCACAAAATAAAAAAAAGACATCATTTCTTTCTTGGACCGAGCTCAATTTGTATTGAAATATACTGAAAACCGACTCAAACACCCGTTTTCAGTATATTCCAATACAAATTGGCAGTCCTCAAAATAAAAAAAGACATCATTTCTTTCTTGGATCGAGCTCTATTTGTATTGAAATATACTGAAAACCGACTCAAACACCCGTTTTCAGTATATTCCAATACAAATTGGCAGTCCACAAAATAAAAAAAGACATCATTTCTTTCTTGGACCGAGCTCTATTTGTATTGAAATATACTGAAAACCGACTCAAACACCCGTTTTCAGTATATTCCAATACAAATTGGCAGTCCTCAAAATAAAAAAAAGACATCATTTCTTTCTTGGATCGAGGTCTATTTGTATTGAAATATACTGAAAACCGACTCAAACACCCGTTTTCAGTATATTCCAATACAAAATTGGCAGTCGATAACATAAAAAAAAGACATCATTTTTTTCTTGGATCGAGCTCCACTTGTATTGAAATGTACTGAAATCCGACGTGAATGCCCGTTTTCAGTATATTCCAATACAAAATTGGCAGTCCACAACATAAAAAAAAGACATCATTTTTTTCTTGGATCGAGCTCCACTTGTATTGTAATATACTGAAAACCGACGTGAACACCCGTTTTCAGTATATTCCAATACAAAATTGGCTGTCCACAAAATAAAAAAAAGACATCATTTTTTTCTTGGATGGAGCTCCACTTGTATTGTAATATACTGAAAACCGACGTGAACGCCCGTTTTCAGTATATTCCAATACAAAATTGGCTGTCCACAAAATAAAAAAAAGACATCATTTTTTTCTTGGATCGAGCTCCACTTGTATTGTAATATACTGAAAACCGACGTGAACGCCCGTTTTCAGTATTGTCCAATAAAAATAGGGCAGTCCACAACATAAAAAGAAGACATCATTTTTTTCTTGGATCCAGCTCCATTTGTATTGGAATATACTGAAAACCAACGTGAACGCCCGTTTTCAGTATATTCCAATACAAAATTGGCTGTCCACAAAATAAAAAAAAGACATCATTTTTTTCTTGGATCCAGCTCCACTTGTATTGTAATATACTGAAAACCAACGTAAACGCCCGTTTTCAGTATATTCCAATACAAAATTTGCTGTCCACAACATAAAAAAAAGACATCATTTTTTTCTTGGATCCAGCTCCATTTGTATTGAAATATACTGAAAACCAACGTAAACGCCCGTTTTCAGTATATTCCAATACAAAATTTGCTGTCCACAACATAAAAAAAAGACATCATTTTTTTCTTGGATCCAGCTCCATTTGTATTGAAATATACTGAAAACCGACGTGAATGCCCGTTTTCAGTATATTCCAATACAAAATTGGTTGTCCACAAAATAAAAAAAAGACATCATTTCATTCTTGGATCCAACTCCATTTGTTTTGAAATATACTGAAACCCGACGTGAACGCCCGTTTTCAGTATATTCCAATACAAAATTGGTAGTCCACAACATAAAAAAAGACATCATTTCATTCTTGGATCCAGCTCCATTTGTATTGAAATATACTGAAAACCGACGTGAATGCCCGTTTTCAGTATATTCCAATACAAAATTGGCAGTCGATAACATAAAAAAAGACATCATTTTTTTCTTGGATCGAGCTCCACTTGTATTGAAATATACTGAAAACCGACGTGAATGCCCGTTTTCAGTATATTCCAATACAAAATTGGCAGTCCACAACATAAAAAAAAAGACATCATTTTTTTCTTGGATCGAGCTCCACTTGTATTGAAATATACTGAAAACCGACTCAAACACCCGTTTTCAGTATATTCCAATACAAATTGGCAGTCCACAAAATAAAAAAAAAGACATCATTTCTTTCTTGGACCGAGCTCTATTTGTATTGAAATATACTGAAAACCGACTCAAACACCCGTTTTCAGTATATTCCAATACAAATTGGCAGTCCTCAAAATAAAAGAAGACATCATTTCTTTCTTGGATCGAGCTCTATTTGTATTGAAATATACTGAAAACCGACTCAAACACCCGTTTTCAGTATATTCCAATACAAATTGGCAGTCCACAAAATAAAAAAAAGACATCATTTCTTTCTTGGACCGAGCTCTATTTGTATTGAAATATACTGAAAACCGACTCAAACACCCGTTTTCAGTATATTCCAATACAAATTGGCAGTCCTCAAAATAAAAGAAAGACATCATTTCTTTCTTGGATCGAGGTCTATTTGTATTGAAATATACTGAAAACCGACTCAAACACCCGTTTTCAGTATATTCCAATACAAAATTGGCAGTCGATAACATAAAAAAAGACATCATTTTTTTCTTGGATCGAGCTCCACTTGTATTGAAATATACTGAAATCCGACGTGAATGCCCGTTTTCAGTATATTCCAATACAAAATTGGCAGTCCACAACATAAAAAAAGACATCATTTTTTTCTTGGATCGAGCTCCACTTGTATTGTAATATACTGAAAACCGACGTGAACACCCGTTTTCAGTATATTCCAATACAAAATTGGCTGTCCACAAAATAAAAAAAGACATCATTTTTTTTCTTGGATCGAGCTCCATTTGTATTGGAATATACTGAAAACCGACTCGAACGCTCGTTTTCAGTATATTCCAATACAAAATAGGGCAGTCCACAACATAAAAAAAAGACATCATTTTTTTTCTTGGATGGAGCTCCATTTGTATTGAAATATACTGAAAACCGACGTGAACGCCCGTTTTCAGTATATTCCAATACAAAATTGGCTGTCCACAAAATAAAAAAAGACATCATTTTTTTCTTGGATGGAGCTCCACTTGTATTGTAATATACTGAAAACCGACGTGAACGCCCGTTTTCAGTATATTCCAATACAAAATTGGCTGTCCACAAAATAAAAAAAAGACATCATTTTTATCTTGGATCGAGCTCCACTTGTATTGTAATATACTGAAAACCGACGTGAACGCCCGTTTTCAGTATATTCCAATAAAAATAGGGCAGCCCACAACATAAAAAAAAGACATCATTTTTTTCTTGGATCCAGCTCCATTTGTATTGGAATATACTGAAAACCAAAATGAACGCCCGTTTTCAGTATATTCCAATACAAAATTGGCAGTCCACAACATAAAAAAAAAGACATCATTTTTTTCTTGGATCGAGCTCCACTTGTATTGAAATATACTGAAAACCGACTCAAACACCCGTTTTCAGTATATTCCAATACAAATTGGCAGTCCTCAAAATAAAAAAAAGACATCATTTCTTTCTTGGATCGAGCTCTATTTGTATTGAAATATACTGAAAACCGACTCAAACACCCGTTTTCAGTATATTCCAATACAAATTGGCAGTCCACAAAATAAAAAAAAAGACATCATTTTTTCTTGGATCGAGCTCTATTTGTATTGAAATATACTGAAAACCGACTCAAACACCCGTTTTCAGTATATTCCAATACAAATTGGCAGTCCACAAAATAAAAAAAAAGACATCATTTCTTTCTTGGATCGAGCTCTATTTGTATTGAAATATACTGAAAATCGACTCAAACACCCGTTTTCAGTATATTCCAATACAAATTGGCAGTCCACAAAATAAAAAAAAGACATCATTTCTTTCTTGGATCGAGCTCTATTTGTATAGAAATAGCCTAGAAATCAGTTCGAACGCCCGTTTTCAGTATATTGTAATACAAATGAAATGACATGAAAAATGCAAAAAGAGGAAAAGTAGCCTACCTTGACGGAAATTCTATTCCAAAAGGGGAAAACTTGTATCCAGGTGGGCCCACAGCACGGCCGGAACTCAAGCGAAACTCGATAGGTTGAAATCGATCCATTAAATAACATTCTTAAAAAACAGTAAAGTTTTATTCTATTCCAAAAGGGGGAAACTTGTATCCAGGTGGGCCCACAGCACGACCGGAACTCAAGCGAAACTCGATAGGTTGAAATCGATCCATTAAATAACATTCTTAACAAACAGTAAAGTTTTATTCACATCGAGTCGGTTGGGAAAAGTTTCTGAGAGCCGGAAAAAATTTCTGTAGTTCAAAGTTAGAAAAAAAAAAAAAATACTCCCCCCCCTTTTACTCTGAAAATTTGAAAATTGATGTCTTCAATTTTTGAAAAATTGAAGACATCAATTTTCAGACTAAAAGGGGGGTATTTTTTTTTTTAGCCAGAGAAATTTTTCTCCGGCTCTCAGAAATTTTTCCGCACTCGACTGGATGAATAAAACATCCCCGTTTCTTTAAGAATGGGCTCACTGTTAACTATTTCAGCATTCGACGTTTCGCGTCCAATAATAACTGCCGGGTGTTCAAGAATGCAGATGCACCTACTAGATTTTCTAGAGAGAAGCTTGACTGGATGGAGAGAGTGGATGACTTTTTCCAAGATTCTCGACTTTGGACCGTCAAGAGGTAAAGGATCTTTTTTGTTTTTTTCTTTTAAGAAAATTTATGGATAGATTCATTTCTTTTTGAATGGACCTAGAAAAATAGGACAAATTTCTTTTCCAAGATTGGATGAGAGAGGGACCCAAAAAAAAAATGGGTCTTGGAAGGAATCGAATGCATTTGCACTCATTCCTTCCAAGACCCATTTTTTTTGGTCTCCTGATTCGTCTCTCTCTCTCTCTCTTCTCAGTCCATTTCCATAAATATAGGGAAAGCGGAGAACCTTTCTCTACTTATTTCTAAAAAATCTTTTCTTTATTTTTTTTCTCCTGAGTTTATGTATATATCATTTCAAATACTTTTGAGAACGGTCATCCCAATTCTCTGTCGTCTTTTCGGTTTCATTGTCCCAACATTAAGTGGACATAGTCTCTGTCGATTTTGGAGCATGGGTCGTCCGTTCATTGTCCCAACATTCAGTGGACATAGTCTCAGTAGATTTTGGACCATGAGTCGTCCGTTCATTGTCCCAACACTCAGTGGACATAGTCTCAGTGGATTTTGGATCATGAGTCGTCCGTTCATTGTCCCAACACTCAGTGGATTTTGTCTTTGGATCCTCTGAAGATATTTTGGGGGTCTCATGAGA
The DNA here is from genome assembly GCF_044657685.1 of Stegodyphus dumicola. Taxonomy (NCBI): domain Eukaryota; kingdom Metazoa; phylum Arthropoda; class Arachnida; order Araneae; family Eresidae; genus Stegodyphus; species Stegodyphus dumicola. Next base: position 122,497,366 of record NC_140781.1, read on the forward strand.
TTCTTTGGAAGGTTCGTCCCAACAGTTTAGAGTCGTCGTCTTGAAAGAGACATTTTTCTTTTCAAAGGGTTAAGAAGTTTCAAAGTTTCAAAGGTCTTTTTAAATGAAGTTATGAATAAACCATATTCATAGGACCAAAGGGACTTACCAGCTCAGTTCACGTCTTCTTCTGTTCTCTGAAAAAATCTCGCGGAGGATACACACTTTTATATTCGCGCGACATCTGTCGGGATCGCGACCCCATCTAAATGTCAGGGTCATTCCAACCTCTTAAAAGGATCGGAATGAAAGAAACACTTTGATAAAAAATATATTTATGAAAAGATATCTGAGGGTCGTGAGAATATTTTCTCTCCCCACCCCCCGCCTATTTCAAAAAAAAATAATAAAAAGTCTTTCTTGGATCGCGTCAAGATTACAAAACAACTCACAGGACTTGTTTATCTCGATCTCGTCAGGGTCACCGTTTCACATAAGAAGATGGATGGACCCTGAACTTTAGACATAATAAAAATTAACTCTACCCGCCTTTTGTCTGGGAATAGGGTCTCACCGTTTCTAAAAATAGACCAGATCCCATTCTTGGAATTCTATTCTTTAGGAAAGGAGGAGTGATGGTCTATTTTTAGAAAGTGTGAGACAACATTCCCAGACAAAAGGGGGGTAGAGTTAATTTTTATCATGTCTAAGACATGATAAAAATTAACAAAAAAAATTTTTTTTTTTTTTAAGGCTGAAAAATTTTTCTGAGAGAGCTGAGAAAGATTTTTCCTCCCAATCTTTTTCGACGATGAAAAGGGAAAAACTACTGATCCGATCTCCCTACGCTTTAGGGAAAAAAATACTTATGAAATATTCATGTGTTGAAATTGACTATTCAAATAAGTGACATTTTGTTTCTCATTGGAACTGTTCAACGGCGAGTCCACTCGTCTCATTCTTTGGGGTAGGGGATGAAAGTACAGCGGTTTGTTGAAATCGATGATAGTTTCCTCTTTATTCGGCGGAACTGTAAATCTATCCTGTCTTAATTCTTCTAATCTCTTTGAAAGTCTTTCCACTTGCTCTGCTAAGGTTTCCTCGGTACTCATGATCTCTCTTAGTTTAGGGAAGTCTTGACGTATTGGCTAGAGAACAGAGGGTTTTTTCTCTCTATACATATATCATGTGGGAGCGTGTGATTTATAAATCCTTGTGAAATATTTCTACGTCTTGTGTAACTTGGAAAATTCTTCTTCTTCTCGTCGATTGGGGTGGAGTTATGGAAAAGAAATGGGATTGGAAAGAAATCAACATATTACAAAAAAAAGGAACTTTTTTTTTCTATTTTTTTTTTCTCTAGGGATTTACATACCATTTCATTCATGAACATTCAAGGGTTCTCTCCAAGACCAAATTTTAGAAGAGGACCACAAAGAGTACACTTGAGGATCCTCTTTCAGGTCTAGGTGAGATAAGGGTTGAGACCAATATTCTTGGGTCTCTAAAGCATCCCAACTTAGACATTTATTATTATTATTAGAAAGTTCATCCTCCTCCTCCTCCTCCTCATCGTCGCACGAGTTCTCCTGGGGAGATTCTTCCGCCTCCTCTTCGTCTTCGACAGCTTTGCTTTCGGAGGGGTAACAATGTAATTTCCGGAAAACGTAACTACCCTCCATCAAATGGTATCGAAAATTTCTCACCTTGTTCTTGGCACAATGAATCATCTTTTGGAAATATTGGTGTCGCGTGCATTTCGACTTGTTCCGCCACTCGGTTTTCCCTGGGATGTAAAACTCATAAACGGATCGCTGGCAGAGCTTGCTGAAAAATTCGGCTTTATCGTATCCATTGACGTAGATCACCTCCACATTTTCGGTCAGTATTTTCAGGATTGTAGGAAGATGCTCGTAGGAAAGACGACCCTCGGTCCATTGCAGGCCGTGTCGGTTATTTGTAGTCTGGTTGACCACAGCTTGATTGCGGGACGATAAGTCATCGTAATGGACAGGAGGGAGAAAAATCATGGATCCGCATAAGGTTAAATCGCAAGTGATGTAGCCCAGTTCTTTCAAGATGAAACATATATCTCCCGTCTTTGGATCATAACAGTGAAAGTATTCCATGTCCAGAACAATGTAGGAATCTTTGAGAGGTTTGGCACTCAAAATGTCCATCTTCTTCAATTGAGGAAAAAAAAAAACAAAATTCTCTCTCTCTCGCTGTGTGTCCTGAAGGAAAAAATGGATAGCGTTCTCTCGCCGTCTCCTCTTTTATATATATAGAGAGAGAGAAGGTTGCACGTGACAGGTCGTATGAATTCTGGGAAAGGTCACATTCGTATATATATTTGTTTTTTGAATAATATCGTGTGTATCTCAATACACATCCATCATAATAATAATAAAGGTCACCTTGGAAAGAAAAAGAAATAAAAAACATGGAACTCGTGCTCGACTTTGAAGGTTTCTACGATTCTCAAGGAGCGTTTATTGTGAAAGAATTGGCTTACGTCACATTGGACGGTACTTCTCGAGGGGTATTTGTTTTTAAACCCCCGTTTCCATGGCAAATGCTCACCGAGAAAGAAAAACGAACCGCTGTGTGGGCGAGTGATTATTATCATGGCTTGTCGTGGTACGAAGGAGAAATTCCGTACAGTTATTTTCCATGGGTGTTAACGATGTTGACGGAACCTTTTTCCATGATTTGGGTGCGAGGAGAAATGAAACGGCGGTTTTTAGAGAAATGGTTGCAAAGATCCATTTATTGCATTTCGGGATCGACGCAAGAGATTCTCAAATACAATGGGATCGAACACATGAATTGTCCTAACCATACAAAAGGTTTTTTCCATTGCGCTCTACAAAAAGCAGTTCGGTATCATTATTATTTAAAGACACAGAGAAGAAATTCGCAAGGTCGATCCTGCACAATTCAATCTTGACAGAACTCATTAAAAAAATACATATATCACGTTACTTCTTCAACAGCATAGATGGTTCTGAAGCGAAACTTGGAATTTTGAAATAATAGATCAGGGAGAAATCATTCTTAAAAAAAATGGTACAGTCTCGAATCGGCTGGGAGAAAAAAAAATTTCTCAGAGCTGAAATAAAATTCTCTAATGAAAAAAAAAAAAATTTTGGTTAATTTTTTTCATGTCTTAGACATTATTTTTATCATGCATTAGTCATTAATTTTTATCATGTCTTAGACATGATAAAAATTAATGACCCTCCCTTTTTGTCTGGGAAGGATGTCTCACCCTTTCTAAAAATAGACCATGACTCATCCTTTCTCTAATGGCAATCATTCCATGAATGAATCACGATTTGTTTTTCAAAAGATTGACACAACATTCCCAGATGAAAAGGAAAGAGGGTCGTTAATTTTTATCATGTCTAAGACATGATAAAAATTAACCAAAAGTTTATTTTTTTTTTTTTTTTTTTTTTTTTTTTTTTTTTTGAGTTGTAGAATTTTTCTCAGCTCTGAAAATTTTTTTCCAGCCGACTCAAGACTTTACCATTTATATTTACGAATAGTCTTTGGATTATTTATTTATTTTCTTTTAAAAAGAAAAATTCTGAGCTAGACCTATCTATTGGCTTAACATTCTGGTCATAGAAACAGTCTAGAATCTCATTTTATTTTTCGAGGCTAATGCACGGGTTCTCCAATCAAAAGGGTTACTATAAAGGGATTGGTTTGAATGCATTTATCTGCAAATGTTGTAGGATTCTGTTGTTGAGAAGGGGGTATATTATTATTATTATTATGATGATGATGATTGTGGCAGATTCGTTTTCTACATGGAAGTCTAATCTCCTCCGAAGACCTTTTCTGGGGATCGTCGATAGATGGTTTTTCAATAGGAATCGTTTCCCTCGGATCCTCAAGAGATAGAGGGGCGTCCTGTCTTGAGACATGGAGCGGTCTCTCCTCCTCCTCCTCCTCGAGAAGTCTTGAGAAAGGGAGAGGATTTTCGGTTCCCTTATTCTTGAGGGGTCTTGACAAATTGAGAGGTCCCTCCTCTTCGAAAGAGAGAGAAGTTTTGGTTCCCTTATCCTCGAGGGGTTTTGACAAATCGAGAGGTCCCTCATTTTCGAGGGGTCTTGATAAATGGAGAGGTTTTTCATCTTCGAGAGGGTTTGATAAAGGAAGAGGTCCCTCCTTCTCGAGGGGTCTTGATAAATGGAGAGGTTTTTCATCTTCGAGGAGGTTTGACAATGGGAGAGATTTCTCCTTCTCGAGGGGTCTCTCTTCCTCAAGGGGTTTTGAGGAAGGGAGAGGTTTTTCATCCTCGACGGGTTTTGACAAACTGAGAGGAATCTGAACAGGTTTCTCCTCATCCCCATCATTATCGAGGAGGATGAGGATAGGCTTTTGGAAAGGTTTTTTCTTTTTCTTCTGAACAGGCTCCTCTTGATGCTCGGGGAGAGGGATGGGGTAGTTGTTCCACCATTCTATTTTTTCTTGCTCGAGGATTTTTTCAAAAGTCGTGGCTTCTCTATGATGAGACGAACGAGGAGAGTCCTCGAGAAGAATATAATAGGTATTATTCCCAGTCTTCTCGATCGAGAGAGGTTCGTGCAAACATTTATGCAACCATTCACTAAAATGAACGAGAATCCCTTTTGTCTTCTCAAGACGATCCATAATCCTATTCATTTGCGAGACGGTTAGAAAGTGGGACGTGTAAAAATATTTGGCTCGTTTCATTAACAAAATTTGTGCATCCAAAGGTGGAATGTCACGAGCCATCAACACGTTTTCGTCGGATAAAAATTCGTCCCGCATCTTTTGATAACTCCCCACGGTATAATAACCCGCACATTTTGAAAAATCGGAGGCTTTCAGGTAAACGACTCCTTGGATGATATAAAAGGAAAGATCAACATATTTATATTTGAAAGGAATACACGTAGTGAGCTGGGGATGCCTCCTCATGATCCACTTGGACAAAAATACGACTTTGGGGCTCTCCCCTTTTATTTATAGAGAGAAAGAGAGTGTGACCTTCCCTTCCCTCCTCCTCCTCTCTCCCTGCTTCCTCTATCTCTGGACGTCCTTGGATTGGAAAGGTTGACTTTGAAAAAAAAAAGAAGGTCATGGTTGGATAATTTTTTGTTTATTAAATTATTACTTTCACTTCCTCATTCCCACACACATTCATCTTTTTAAGAAAAGAAAAAGAGGTCATGGAGATAAGATTTCTTGGAAAGAAGAGAGAGAGAGAAACAAAAAAAAACAAATAAAACGGACGTCATAGAGCCTCTATGTGTGTCTGTGTGTGTCTATATAGATATATAAAAAGGCGAGAGTACTGGGCGAGATCATTTCTTTTCCATTGGGAGCCATGTCGCTATTAGATATTTTTCCAACTCAACGGATTTCGAACGGGGAGGATTTGAAGACGCTAAAGCAAATCTCCAACTTGAAAATTTTTTTGGCGTGTCATTGTGCGACATTTATTCCGCATTTACCACCTCATAAAGCGATCGTTTCTTTCAACCAAGATGTCGAATCCTCCAACCTGCTCGTTCAGAATATATACAGAAATTTATTCGAATCGCAACAAACGAAAGAGGAATCTCCCTTCTCTTGGAATCGGATGGATCGAGCTTTGAGACGGCCCATTCAAACAGACCGGCGATATACAGATCCGCGCACGAGTTTTCGGTGGAAGAATATTTTTCTCACGAAACGATATTTTACGTTTGGAGTGAGAACGACGGCTGAGAACGAAGTTCATATTGTTCAAACCACAGCCGCTCCTCTCGCCTATTACGAATCATCGTCCCCCAATCTGAAGGAAAGAAGTTTTAAAGTCAGCGACAGGATGAAATATAAGAAATATATTCTAAGACCTTTTCAAAACTATGTCGTTCCCCCGAAAACGCAATATCTCATCGTCACAACCCAGAAGAGTCTCTTTCTCGTCGATCGGTGCTCGTACTCGCTTTGGAAACAATTGAAAGAGGAGATTTCTTTCCAATCGCCGATGATGTTTCAAGAAAAAGAAGAAGAAAACCCTCCGCCACCTTTACCCATCCCTTCCTTAGATGATAAGAGGAGCTGGACCAAACCGTCGTCATGGCCCGAAACAAAATCGACCCGGCAACGGAATGAAATTGAAGTCATCACAATTGAAGATGAGGAGGAAGAAAAAAAATTACCTCTTAAAAAACGGTCGACTTACCGGAACCTACCTGGCGTGCAAAATCCGCTTCAGAATCCAGAAGCTTCTTCTTCTTCTTCTTCTTCCCCGACTTGTTCAAACAGGCAACCTCTTTCGGACTCCTCACAGACAGAACCTCTTCCAGTATCCTCTTCTCCTCCTCCAACTTGTCCCGACATCGTAGAGGTAGAATGTCAGACGGGTCCACAAGCTTCAAAAAGTCCCGACATCGTAGAGGTAGAATGTCAGCCGGGTCCACAAGTTCCAACGGGTCCAGAAATCATGGAGGCAGAATCACAGCCGGGTTCACAAGTTCCAACGGGTCCAGAAATTATGGAGGTAGAATTTCAGCCGGGTAAACAAGTTCCAACGGGTCCAGAAATCATGGAGGTAGAATCGCAGCCGGGTCCAGACATCCTAGATCCCTCCACTCATCCCAAAGAGACTCCAAGTGTTTCAAGACAGCCTTGTGAGGATCCAGCCCTTCCCGTATGGAATGATTATATGGACTTACAAAATTTGGTGCAACAGGAAGGAGAAGAAAATAATCATACGGATGGGTGGGTCAAAGACTGTTTAGATCATTTAACCTCGAATGAAATTGAACTGTTATGGAATTGCATTTCTGAAATCACATCGGAAATGGGATAAAAAACCAAAACAAACAAAAACAATTTTTTAATAACAAATTGGAGGAGGGTCATGATGTCAATTAAAAAAAATATTATATAGAGTCCAATCTTGGTGGTTCACTTCAGTTTTCCAGCATGAGGTGATCCACGTTTCCCGAAATATGGATCCCATTCCAAGAGAGATTGTGTAGAGCCTTCACTTCAGTTCTTTTTTTTTTCCTACCAAGAGGAGAGGGTCCCCAAAGGGCTACTCATGTCCAAAGAGAGAAAGTGTAGAGCATTCATTTCAGTTTTTGTTTTCCAAGTTTAGGGGAGGGAGGTCTCAAAATGACACCCTCCATTTTCAAAGAGAGATGGTGTAGAGCGTTCATTTCTGTTTTTTTCAAAGTTAGGGAGTTTTCAAATGACTACCCATTTCAGAGAAAGAGAGAAAGAGAGAGAGAAGGTGTAGAGCGTTCATTTCAGTTTTCCAAGGTTAGGATGGTGGTGGAGAATCCTCCAAAATGGCTACTCATCTCAAAGAGAGAGAGAGAGAAAATGCGTAGAGCGTTCATTTCAGTTTTCCAACATTAGAAGGTCCCAAAATACCTTCTGAATTCAAAGAGAGATCGTGTAGAGCGTTCATTTTCAGTTCTTCAAGATCAGAAGAAGAGGGTCCGCTTTTCAGAGACAGCGAAGTGCAGACTTCAGTTTTCTCCCTCCCCAAGAATAGAAGGTCCCAAAATGGCTTTCCATTTCAAAGAAAGAGGGAGAGGCGTTCATTTCCATTCTCCAAGATAGGGTCGTCTGCATTTTTCCCAAAATGGCTTCCCAATTCAAAGAGAGAGAGTGAAAGGGTGTGTAGAGCGGTCATGTTCATTCTCCAAGATAGGGTCGTCAGCTTTTGCTCAAAATGGAATCTCCCCATTCGAAAAGAGATCGTAACCAAATTTTTCCAGTTTTTTCCAAGATGGGGGGGGAGAAGAAAACCTAGAATGGAATAACACGACACACAGAGAGAAAGAGAAAAAAAAAACGCCATCTTGTCATTTTCTGATAGGGTACCGGTGTTCGAATACTTTTGTGACCGACTGTACATGCATACATTTGTTAATCCGGTCTGGATTATAGAACAGTACCTAATATTTTACAAGTTGATTTCTTTTTGGTACACCTCCACCGATAAACCATGAGAATATATTGATGAAACAACGCACCATATCGCCAAAAAGCATTTACGTGGGAACCCATGATGTCACCAAAAAATATTTATTGTTCAACCCAGGCATCTGTATAGCATTCTTCCAGATGGTTTTTCAGTAGCATGACTGCAGATTATAATCTCTACAATGGGAATTTTAATGTTTTAGCCTAGTGGTGGACAGCATAGTGTAGTTTTGATTGTTTCGGCAAAATCTCATATTTAGCCTTCTGTATGAATAGACTGTAATGTGGCTTGCTTTACGCAGTGCAGGGCCCAGTCATCTCAACTTGTTTACAATGTGCAATTACTGTGTGTGTTGTGTCTGTATTGTAAACAATTTGATTTGAAAGATACACCTTGTTTTAGATGTGATGAATATGAAACTGCTGTTCGAATTGTTAGAAACTGTTTTTTTATCTTTCTGCCTTACAAATTTTGTAGCGTATATTCACTGCTTTCCTGATCCGGGACAGTGGTCTGCTAGTTATGTTCAAGTAAGATGCTTTCTCTCATTCTGATGTTGATCACACATGTACGGACATCATGTGAGATATACTGTTAATAGAATACATTTTTTCTGTTCTTGTTCATTGTTCACGTGCAAAATATTTTACAAGTTCTTATCTTATTTGAATGTTTCAAGAACATCGTAATTAAAGAAATTCGGTTATTGTTTGAAATAGTTTCATTTCAAAATATACAAGTATACAGCTGTTTGTGGAATTTCTTGGAAACATATAATGTATTTAATCCTGAATATTTATTATTATAATTTCATTTTCTATATTAGCTAACATAGATATAACGTAGATTTTATTAATATGGGGATAGTCTATTATCCATCTGAAAGAAAGCGAATTTATATATTACTGGAAAGTTTCTGGGCATTTAAAACGTCACTAGCGCGGATATTACGATTATCATGAGACCATCGTCTTGAGCCTATAAAACTAGACTGTCATTTGTTGGGTGCCCTTTGGCGTAAATTGGCGATTTTTAGCCGCACATAGATACCGAGTTCCTGCAATTCTTTGACTTGTTATTTTGGCTTTGTGTGGTGACGATTGTGCAATTCTTTGACTTGTTATATTGTCTTTGTGTAGCAAAAATTGCCGCTACACAAAGCCAAAATAACAATGTACTTCCCAACCAACACACATCACAAGCCTGTACAAATCTTTTCCCATCATTCAAATTAACCGCAGTCACACAACCAATTATGCCATAATAGGTTTTCCGGTAAAATCCTAGTATACGGTGCAGCCTTGGCGCGATTTTGAAAATTATCGCGAACACCAAGATGACCCGTTTAACTACTCATCGTCCCGTTTACTGCTCGTCATAAAGTCACCAAAAGTAGCCAATTCCTTGTGCACCGGATACTAGGATTAAACCGGTTTTCCATAACATTAAACTGCTTAGGTTGCCATAAATGAAACAACAGCTTCATAATAATACAAGGGGCACCTTTAAATCTACTCTAACCGGCATTTTTTATGCAATTACATACTTGGATTTAATATACCTGTTGATCATTTTTATTTAGTCACCAAATAATAAGTTGGAAGCACTTCCACAGAGAACCCGATAAATGTAAACATCGCCAACTTTGGCGATAATAGTTCAAACCTGGTAACCTATCGGATTCATCATATTCGTTCGTTTGAAGGTTGCAACCATTCCTCTTGCGTTCATTTTGTTGAATTATCACTGTTGTTCGCATTTGGAGATTTATATTCTCCTTCTCTTATTTATTATTATTTTTTCTGATTTTCCACGTTATTTTTTCTGAATTTTTTAACAACGAATACATAGAACTATTTTCGTATAATTAAAGAAATTTTCGTCGATAGATGCCGGTTCTCGGCTCCAATTTTTATGGCGTAAAATTTTAACAAGATACTATATTGTTAATGCTTTTTTAAAAATAACCTTTCTGAGGATGGCAGGTGTAACATAAATAGCTGATCAAATTGAAATAAAAAATATTATTGATTATCTAAGATGACAGAGTAGTTCGATGCATACCCTTGGTCATCAAAATTAGCAAACCACTGCTGGTGTAAGGAATACAGTTCAAATGACTCTTGAAAAATAATAAAATGTATAAAGTTCTAGTTTTATTAACAATGCTACTGAAGAAAATTTGATTACTGTTGAAGGTTATTTGTATTGTGAAATATATTATGAAAAAGACAGGTTTATTTTCGTATATCACATTTAACTGGTTAGTTTTACATCTACATGCTTATTATTTGTGAATTTTTACTACCATATGCTTAATATATTGTTTTGTCTGCTAACTTGAATTTACATGCACTAAAAATCACGTTTACGGCTCGGCTCATCCCTTGGTGAGTAAAAATTGCAACGGCGCCAACGAGTTCTCTGCAGATGAAAACCCAATAAGTTTTTAATTTATGTAGCTAAGGTGGCTATAAGATCTGTTGCCACATTACTCATATCACTGTGGCGATGGCTTATGCCACATTACTCCAACAGAGTTGCCAACTCTTCTGATTTTGACCGCTCTCCCGCCAACCCGATTTACAATATATTTCTCCCAACATTTTCGTATTCTTAAAATTTCTCATGATTTTTATGGAACTTAGCTTAATACTTTGTTATATGAACAAAAAAAAAAAAAAGTGATTTTGGATGTCTGAAAGCAATTGAATTTTCTCTAGCTTATATATAAAACAAAACCTTGCAAATCAGATAACTTCTGCTTTGTGAGTGAGAGCATATATGTATCCAGAAAGGTCGTTCTCCAGTTCTCCAATGGGCATCGTGCTTCACTGCGTGTCATCTGGCATATGTTAGCCAATGAGGACAAAGCAAGCTGTTATTTGGATGTTCTTTAGTTATTTCAGTCATTTTGTCCTGAGTTGTGTGAGTACACATGCCTTCGAGAAATAGTTTTAGAAATTATCATGTTTTGTTATATCTGTGAGAAAGGTGAAATACTCGTGTACATTTCAAAAATCGTACACAGTTTACTTTCCTTCCATTATTTCCTCAAGGAAATGTAATAAATTTGCGATGTGTACTGCCTGTTGTTGTGATTTTTTTATTTCGCATGGTGGAAAGGCAGATGTTCTCAAACATCTGCGTACACAAAAACACAAGTACAACATGAGTTGTTTTGAAAAATACGGAAAATTAAATTTTTCTTCAGAAACAGAGGACCAAAAAGTTATTAATGCAGAATGTCTGTTCTCTGCCTTTTTACTGGAGCACAACCTGCCGCTGAATGCATCGGATCACGCTGCAGCTTTATTTAGAAAAATGTTTTCCGATAGTGAAATCGCTAAGAAATATTCAAGTGCAAGAACCAAAACAGGTGCAATTGTTAAAGAAATGGGTTTGAAAAATAAATCTTCAGTTATTGATTGCTATAAAACAGCTCCGTTCGGTTAATCTTTGGATTATGGTAACTCGGCGATTTTTTGGCGAAAATTTGGCGACCAACCCTGCTACACAATCTGCTAGTTTTTGTTTGGATGCCATTTTTTGACGAAGTAAAGGCATATTTTTTTTTTTTCCTCTGAACATTTTCCCCTAACAATCTGCTAGCCGAATTATGCTTATGCTAGAACTTTTATGGAACAAAAGTGCTTAATCATGATGAAGATTAGGTGCGAAATTGGGAGAAAGTGCAGAATCGCAAACTGCTTGCCGCGTTTTTCAAGATTGCACATACACGGTAACCATGTACACGTCGACCTATTTTCATTTAAAAAAACATCCCAGAATTGCACAAAAATGGCATTTCGCACACTCTTGACTTTATCCATGTACGCTGCTCAAGTCCTAGCTAGTAACCTTTATCGCCTTACCAGAATGTCGCCAAACTACCTGTTACCATATTCCAAAGATTAGCCCTCTCTTCTGCCTCTCTATGGATGGAAGCAATAGTACCGATTCAAAATTGTAGCCAATTGTTGTTTCTTTTTTCAATCCAGAGTCTAGAAATTGAGTGCAGTTTACTTTCTGTCCCCACTTTAGAAGGACATTTGACAGGCTTTAATATAACACAGCTAATTATTAAAACTTTAAAAGAAATTGTAGTCCCTCTGGATAATTGCTTAGCACTTGGTGCTGATAATGCACCAGTATTGGTAGGCTTGAAGACTGGTGTTGCAGGCATCTTAGGAAAATTCAGATTTGCAGATTAAGAGGTGCACCTGTCACCTCTTAAATTTAGCAGCTGAAAAAAGGGCAGCTTCTATATCAATAAATTTGGAGGAACACATTGTTGATACTAATTCAGAAGTCAATCACATTGTTGATATTTATTATTATCTTGAAAGGAGTTCTAAAAGAAAGTGAAACAGTTCCAACAGCTGCATAACAGCAGTTTACAATTAGAAAACTTATAAAATCATCTAGGATTGACACTCAATGGAGTTTAATTGGAAAACTGAAAGATGCTGATGGAATTTTAAAATATAGTGAACTGTCTAGAATTATGTTGGCCATCTTGACAGTTCCCCACAGTAATGCAGAGTGCGAGAGAATTTTCAGTGTTGTTTCGAAAATGAGGACTAAATTTAGATCTAATATTAGTGATGACAAATTAGAAAAACTTTTATTAGTGAAAGCAGGCGTACGTGGCAATTGCTATGAACAAAATTATGACGTTCCTTTCTTAAAGAAAGCAAAATCTGCCACTGTTTATAACATTTTTACAAAAACTGATAAAAGTGGTTTTTTTTTTTTGTATGATTGTTTGTTTTTGTTTTCTTAAACGATGCAAGTAATAAAAATGTTTTTTATGTGTAAGATATTTTTGTGTTGCTTGCATTTAAGAATTAGTTACTATTTAAAATTAATTCATTATTAAAAACTATATTTTCATCATTTAAAAAGTCTTTTTAACATTGTGAAAAATCTCCCGATTTCTTAAAAAAATCTCCTGATTTTTGAGTGTCATAGGTTGGCAAGTATGCTCCAGATTTGTCAGAAGGTTCATTAAAAGGAAAGCCAAAGACTTTAATAAACCTTAAAATTAAAAGGTAAAACACAAAACTAAATACATAAAGAGAAGCCAACATCAAATGTAGACCATGAACAAGCAGGAACAGTGAAATACAAGTCTAACAGTGTGGCTCTCGTCGAAAAGTTTTAAGTCTTTATACTCGCACTACAGCAAATGCGCATGGGTACAACACAGCAAACATGGATATTGCATGCGAATACTTCACCACATCACCTTACAATTTAAAACTATTTGCTATATTTTTATTGGTCTAGCTACAATACATAATGCAGACTAAGTTGATGGCAAGTTACCAGAAATGATGAGTTTTACAGAATGTGACAAAGATATCCAATAATATGTTGCTGAAACCTGTTCTAAAGATTACAAATAACTTGTATCACTTTCATTCAAATTCATCTGTTAAATGCCTTTAAATGCTTCAGAATGGAAATAGAATGCATAAATATGCTATAAAAGATATAAAAACGCAAATCCAAAATAACTAATCTGGTAATACATAATTGTCTGTTATACTTGCTCCTTTTTAATGCAACTGCATTGTGTTGAGTGAATAAAATGTTCTTTCCAGAAAGAAGTATGTGGCTTTCAAAATAATACTGGATATCTTCAATTGCTTACAGTTTTGTGCTTCATTATTTTAACTTTTCCATGGTCTTGTACTTCCCTACACTTAGGTTCAACCTGCCTTACCTACAATTTAACTCTCTCCAAAAATGCTTATCCTCTTATTCTGCCTTATCCACTTCCCAACATCAACATTGACAATTTACTCGTAACCATGAGTTCTTGTTATTAACACTTAACTGGCCATGCTAGTGTTAATATCCGTTTAGACTCCCCTGGAGTGTAACACTATTTAAAAGTTATTATCCATGATAATTAGAAATTTTCGTATTTACATATATTTTCCCAGTGACCCCAAAAGTTGGTGGAGATCTCGGCGAACATTCTGACAGAAGTTTGAAGGAATCTATGGCTGTTTTTTTAGTCTGATAATCAAGAGACACAAGTTATGAATATATCATATATTAAACTTGAGAGCTCAAAACTTGCACCAGTCATTCTGATGAAGTCTGGAAGAAACAGATAGGTCTTTATTCAGATAATCAACTGATACATTTTATGGATATAACACATAAAAAAACTAGTATGAAGTGTATAAAACTAAAGTGAAGATCTTATAAGTATGTTGAAATGTCTCCCTAAACCATTATTGGATATAAATCACATCTTTCATGATTAATTTTGTTTGTCAGAAATGGTGTACGTGAAAATATGTTAAGTATCTCAATTTCTTTGTAAGTTTATTAATTAGATTGTAGTAGTTATCATAAAATGATAATAAAAGAATTTTTTTCCTCTGGGAAGAATAATATATTTATTGCCAGAGTTTGAAAGGAATGAAATGAAATCTGTGTAGTAATCGGTCTGCTTTGCGTAATGTAATTAATTTTATAGCAGTATCATTATGAAAGTTATTTTGGCATTTTAACCCTCTGACTACTCAATTTGTAGACCAAAATTGCTTCCAGAATTGGTTTTTTTTTTTTTTTTTTTTTTTTTTTTTCTTTTCATATTTTAAATCTATATAACAGGGTTGGCCAAACTTCATGTCAGTAAGAGCCGCATGTTTGAATTCAGGAATGTTCGAGAGCCGCATCTAGATTTTCTAAAAGCCACAAGTTCGTATTTACATCATTATAGAAGTAGTGGAGGAGGTTTTAAATAGAAAGAAATCCCTGATAACTTTGTAAAAAGAGTCTAAACTAATTAATTACTTCTTTTTGAACACTGAATAGTTTTAGTTTACCATATTTCATACATATATTTTATATGCATGAGCCGCACAAATTGCCTGCGAGAACCATATCAGGCCCGCGAGCCGCAGTTTGGCCACCCCTGCTATGTATATTGGAGAATTGAAAAATGCACTTTTGCTTTCTAGAAAATATTTTTTATATAGATTTTTATCATAAGAAACAAGTTGCCAGAAAAACCAATTTCAGATGTTATTACCAAAAAAATCTTTTTTTAAATAAATTTCAGTCGAATTACAGTTAATTTCTATTTATTGCATAATATAAAAAAGTAAAATTTAAGAAAATATAAAGCACTGAGGGGAAAAATACCCTAGAAATGCAGTTTAGTATGCTAGAGTTCAAAACAGGGTTCAAGTCAAAGTCCAACTTCTCAGTCTTTGCACCAGATTCAATAAATCTAATTAATAATCAATCTAATTATTAATCTAATCAATAAATCTAATTAATGATTCAATAATTTAATGAAAGAATTAAGATAATCGCTGAATATTTCTAGCAGCCATTTCTGTAAGAAAAAAGCGGCAAAAAGTAAAGTTTGAGCACTAATACGTGCCTTCAAATGCCGCAATTTAGTGGACAACTAATGATATCTGTTGGCCAAAATGTAAACTAAACGCCTAATACTCTATATAATTTATTTCAATGGTTAAACCATGAAAAAATCGGGATGCACTCCTCAATAAAGGAAAAAAACATATGCCTGCGGAATGATCAGCCAGAGGGTTAAGAGGAAAAAAAAAAATAATAAAAAAAAAGGCACATGCTGTTAAAATAAAGCTGAAAATGAGTAAAATACTCTAGGGTGACATGCCAGAACCATGTTTAAACCTAAATAAAATAAAAGTACAAGAGTTTTTGTGGATGACTGACTGCACTGCTTCGTCAGTTGGACCCGGAATGAATGACATCATCATGTTCATAGCCTTTAATAGGTTTTTATAGAGTTTCTGGAGACAAGATTGTGGTCCAGATATATGGAGATTGAAAGGAGGGTCTCTGTTCTCACTCAACAATGTAGTGATTTCAATTCTTTTTATAATTTTTGATGATTTTATCATTTTCCCATGCAATTATTGAATGTAGATCTTTGGAAAAGTATTTGACTAAATATGTGCTGTTTTAAGCAATGAACTGGTTGGCAGAGAACTCGGAGATATCTAATATTTAGTAATTCTTATCGATAGTTTTCTGGATCTTGAGCCGATATATTGCATTTCTGTACCAATATCTTCATTGTGAATCAGGATAATATAGTGTCTATTGTGGCAACGTTTCATTTATGTGATTTTTAACAATTTCCAGGTGGATGGGGTTAGGGTAATGGCAAGTTTATAATAATCACATCTTTGAAATGGAGCAGATGTATTGGGTAATTGATTAGTGGTGAAAAATTCAAATAAATTTAATGTTATTTAATGTTTGCTTTGATAAAACTTACTCTTCCATAAATTACTGTAGAGCTTGTTCAAACCAACGAAGAAACCTGCAAACAGCAAGGTCTCATTATGGGAGCATGAGTGTCACCTACCTTGGCTGAAATGGGGAAAGTTTTGTTTTATCTAAGTTCATCCCAAAACATATTTTATGTAATAGGTAATGTAGATGATGTTTTTGTATTGTAAAAACATTCAGAAAATGAACTTAAAGCTGTGTAATTTTTTATTTCAGAAAATTTTCCCATCTTGCAACTTATGATGAATAGAGAAATCAATAATAGCATTCAATTTCTTGACCGTTTAAGAAATAGTGGTAAAAGTATATTTACGGGTACCCCTTGTCAAAAATTGGGAATTTTTAGCAGTACATGGATACCGAGTTTATGCAATTCTTTGACTTGCTATTTTGGCTTTGTGTAGCGGCGATTTTTGCTAAAATCGCCACTACACAAAGCCAAAATAGCAAGTCAAAGAATTGCACAAACTCGGTATCCATGTACACATTCACCTATTTTCACTTTAAAAAAAAATCACAGAATTGCACAAACTAGGCATTGTGCACTCCCTTGACTTTGTCCATGTACACATCAATATATTTTCACTTAAAAAGTCAAAGGAGTACCCAATTCTAGGTAAAAGTATATTTACGGAACATTCAACTACTCAGGTTACCATAAACGAAACAACAACTTGGCGATGAATGAAACAACTTCGCGATAATACAAGGGATACCCTTCAGTCTGCTCTAACCGAAATAGCATTTGTATTTAAAAATGTTACCAGTGTGTACAATCTTATCACAAACAAACTAGCAACCCAGCTATTATCCTGTTTGTGTTTTTTTCTTTTCATTTCCATAGAACAACTGCTTCTTATTTTTACTTGAAACGTGCAAAGGATTTCAGCTCCACACTGGAGTTATATGAAACTGAATATAATTCAGTAGTAAAAATTGCTGAATACATATCATCCTGATTTTATTTAAAAAACTCATCAAGATAATCAATAAACAACCTCTTAATGGTCATTTCTCAAAAAGTAATGTTGTTACTGATCAAACATCACATTAGATAATAGTAAATTTATTAAAACTTTTCCCTACTACATGATCACACAATGCATCTGTTCCATGTTAAAAAGATCTGGTTATAAATGTTGTATTTGAAAAATTTATGTTCTTTAAAGAACCTTGAGAGTTATGCGTAATGGTAGGTGTAGAGCCGAGGTTCTCCGATACAGAAGTATAAATTACACTAAGTTGAAATGACATAAGTTTTAATCAGTGACTTTTAAGTCTAACAACATAGATGAACATATCGTGTCAAACTATGACACATTAATGAAATTATACTATGGATAACGTACGAATGTACTTGACTGGTACAGCATGATTTGATCCTGCTTAACAATTCTATTCATACAGGCAGGTACTTGGCGAGGTAGAAAGATAATCCTGAATGCTTGAATAGTTTCTTATTTTTACTGTGCTGTTCCTTGTTAAGACTCCATGCATCATATTTCTGCACCATGCATGAGAGAATCACAGCTGCTGGCCACATTGGCAAACATCATCGGAATCAGGAAGACACACTACCCTTTCTCTCTCCGTCCAGAGGAACCTTCTGCACGATTATATAGTTCACCTTTTCTGCTTAGTGCAATCGCGAACGGGAGAAATGCAAATTCCTATTTCCACCAATAAACTTGCCATGAGACCTGGATTAGCCATTAAGCAAATTAAGCAGGTGCTTAGGGCATTAGGGAGAAGGGCACCACAAAAATTTATCAATACGGGTTGTCAAGTCTATGATGCTTAGGAAACATAAACTTTTAAAATGGTCTTTTGAAGAATTATCTTGTAACTTTGTGAAACTAAACAGAGATCAGAGGAAAGGTGTATAAGACCCTTTATTCAATCATAAAATTAACAAATGATCCAATTTGGGTTACAAGAACCTAACACTTCTGGATTAACAGAAATACATAACAACTAGTAATTTCAAAGGCCTTGTAGGTTAGCCTAATGGCTCACAGAATACTTTTAATGCACAGGAAGAGCTCACAGGTCTAAAGTAACTGGTGAGACAAGCCTAAAGGCAAGAACACACCAACGCTGCTAATACAAGTCGCAAATAATCACAGCACAACGTGGCCTAGACTAGGCAGACACTTTCTGAAAACTAACTTCTGAAATTCTTGCTTAAGTAGCACTTCATTCTACCTTAATCTGAATAAACTCTCACTATCTCATTTACGTTCTGACATGAAAGGCATGGGTGAAAAGAGAGTAAATACTTTCCAGCTTAAAATGTACTATTAGTTAAAAATAAATAGATGAACCTCACGTATTTCCCTGCCAGAATATAAGTACACGAAAAAGAGGACCTTCACCTCTTACAATCAGATTAGATTTTTAATTATTAAATGTAAAAATTCAAAATTTACAAGATTTTGTTTTTCTTCTTGGCAAGTACAAAATTTCACCTGCTTGCATCCTTACAGAAAATCTGGAAGGAAAAAGACTTTAATGGCATAAAATGTAAGTACAGGTAGCCCTTCTGCAAGACAGCATCCAGTAACACGGTTTCGATATGACACGAATCATAAATTGCGAGAACCCTCCTATAACACTGTTTCACTCTAACACGATAAGAAAATTGCCCAAGCAATCCCAAGAAATTTAACAAACTCCATACAAAATTTTCCATATTGAGCAAAGCACCAACATGTCCACTTTGAAGACGGTGGTTGAAATATAGGCCATTCAGAGAAATTCTGCCACCCCTCACCCTTCAAGGTATGCGGCTAGTCATTGTCCAACCTTCCCTGCCACTCGTCCGATGACCTTCGCACCTTCGCTTTAGTCTGTTATCTCAAAATTAACAAAAGTGACACCCTAAAGGAAAGATTTCAAAAGAGTAGTAGTTTCACATTGAAATGGCAATTTAAGGGGGTGGAAGTAACATTCCTATTTCCCATCTTTTTAAGTAAACCTTTCCAGACTTTTCAGTCTTTTAAAGGTTAACACATTAAAATCTTTATTTCGTAAGTTCTGTCAATTGT
Organism: Stegodyphus dumicola; assembly: GCF_044657685.1. Lineage (NCBI taxonomy): Eukaryota > Metazoa > Arthropoda > Arachnida > Araneae > Eresidae > Stegodyphus > Stegodyphus dumicola. Next base: position 122,516,671 of record NC_140781.1, read on the forward strand.
CTTCCAAGATCTGGTTCCTGTAAGAGCAAAAATCCGCAAGGAGACGAGCCACATGATGGAGACCAATAGTTAAATTCTTAACCGGTAACAAGGGAAAATCGTTTCCTTCCATGACCATCAAAGTATAGCACAACAGAAATAATACCCAGTCACAAAAGAACACAGTCACCAGATAACATTAAAGGAACCTCACTATCACAGAAGATGAATGATACGAGGTTGCTATAAGAGCTTTAAAACGCACCACCTGAAATTTCGGCATCCAAAATTCGAATGGTCATCTATGTGGCCTGAGAACAAAAGTGTCTCACGCCGCTTGTCTTCAGTTTGTTGTTTGATAGGGAATTTCCTTCACCAATAAGACTGACAATCAGTCTAATAACCCCTCAGTTAAACCGACTGCTCAGACCCCTAACTCAGTTTCAAAATTTTAATATGCCTAACTTTAGGCGGGCCAAAAAAAAAAAAAAAATTCGTAGAAACGTAGATTTATTTCGAATAATACAATAATAAACATACATATATTTATATAGAAAAGAACAAGAAAAATTTTATGTTTACATCCTGATACTTGACATCTCTTCTCTGCTATTATCTTTCCTATTTCGGGAAAAATTTTGTTTGCAGTGATAACTTTCAACGCTGACCCAAGGTGAGCATCATTAATACATTTTCTAATAGGAGACTTATTACCTTTCATGACTGAAAATAACTGCTCACAACGATAAGTGCTACCAAACATGGAAATAATTTCATATGCGAAGTTTCGAGTATTTTCAAACCTGGCTGGTAAATATTTGTAAAATTCAGGCACGCCCACTTCAATGAATTTTGCTTTCAAATTTGAGTTGCATTGACTCTCGATCACCTCCGTTTGCATATGGCTGGGTACTGAGTCAATACTTATTGAGAAAATCGAAGAAAACAAAAATAAATTGTCTTCGAGGGAACTAAAATCATTAAACCTCGTTTCAAATTCAGTTGTTAAATTTGCAATTTTTTCTGCGTATTTTTGATACAAACAAATATCATCTGAACTTGATTTGTTCATGCTGCACGTCGGAAAGTGCATCAAATCTTCATTTTTAAGTTGTTTTTCCCAAAGAACTAGTTGACATTTGAATGCTTTAATTATGTCAAACATGTTCGTAATGATATGATCTTTTCCTTGTAATGATAAATTTAAATCGGTTAAGTGTTTGGTTATATCAACCAAGAAAGACAAATCTTGTATCCATATTGGATCGTAAAACAAACTTACGTCTTGATTTTTCGTTTTTAAAAACTGACATATTTCTTCTTTCAAATCCCAGAATTGTTTGAGAATCTTGGAGCAAGATAACCAACGTACCTCTGTATAGTAGGACACACCCGAATATTCACTATCTAACTCACTTAAGAAAGCAGTGAATTGACGCTGATTTAAACCTCGAGATCTTATAAAATTTATAACTTTTTTTAATATATGACAAAACATTCTCCATATTTATTACTTTCGTGCATAGAACTTCTTGATGTATAATACAATGCATATGATGAATGTTTGAACCTTGAATTTCACTAAGTTTTTTTCTTAGTAATGCTACGAAGCCCTTGTTTTTCCCGGTCATTGATGGAGCGCCATCTGTAGCTACAGAATTTAATTTTGCCAAAGGTAGATTGTATTTCTGCAGAAGTCCAAAAACACAAGTAAATATATCTTCTCCTGTGGTAGTACCAGGCATCGGTATTAGTTCCAGTAATTCCTCAAAAATGTTAAAATTCTTGTCACAAGAACAAAGAAACACTGCTAATTGAGCTTTGCCACTAATGTCCGTGCTCTAGTCACAGGCAATGGAGAAACTTTCGAAACTAGATGATTTTGCTTTGATCTGATCTCTTAAATTCGCGGCTAAATCAGTAACTCTTTCCGCAACTGTATTTCGAGACAATGTAATTGATTGAAAAGCCTTCACATTTCCAGGACAAACAATTTCTCCAGCTTTCATTAGGCATTCCTTGATGAAATCACCGTCAGTGAAAGGCTTCGAATGTTTAGCTATCAACTTGGACAAGACGTAGCTTGCATGTACCACCGCTTCACTTTCTTGCAATACTTTACTAAACATGGACTGTTGCTTTTTCACTCCTAACTTGAGCTCTTTCAACGTTTCTTCTCTCATTAATCCTTCGTAATTGTTATATTTCGATTTGTGTTGTTCGTAATGACGTTTAATATTATATAACTTTGGTACATTAATAGTATTATTACATATCAAGCAGATTATTTTATCTTTTATTTCACAGCAAAAATATTCTAATTCCCACTTTACTTGGAATATTCTATGTTCGTCAGCGATTTTTCGTTTAATTTTACTACCACTTTGTTTTGATATAGACATACTGAATACAAAGGGCTGGAATAAACACGGTTAACGTTAAAAAGTTAACAAAAATTTATTCGTTCCACAAGAGATAAATCAAAATGCTGAAATATTTCTTCAAAAATATTCTAACAATATCACAAAATGTCAAACGTTTAGCAAAAATCAATTAAAAACAGAGAAACTAATTCTATCTCACAGCGAAATCGCTACAAATCAATCACAGCATTAAGTAAACAAACAGTTCGCTAGAACTACAGCTACTACTGAGATGAGTTGTTTGTTCTCGGCTTTTATAAGCTTTATAATTTTATAATTAATTTCTCGAATATACTGGAAACATCTATAAATATCTGGATTTTTGTGGATGGCAACAGCAATTACAAGATATTTATTTATTAGGTATTAAATGCACGCGCTGTTCTATTTTTAACCTTCCAACGCAGCTGTCTTTTTCAAAAATCGTCTGCGTTGCTAAGGCAACATGAAGCAAATCTAATTACAATTCTAAATAAAGAAAAACTAAATAAATAAATAACTATGAAATCCATAACAATATGAATTAAGTAATAATTAATAATAAAGCAAAGTGCATGCACATGCATGCACCAATATATCATACAAAACTATGATTGGAAAACTGAGATCATGAGTTCGGCCACATTCGGCTATCGGGGGATGCGTACAAGTTCTGAGTGCACACGTCCCCCAAAAGCCGAAGGTAGCTGAACGCAAGCTACTCACACGCATTTGTAATTTAAGTAGTGTGTGTGTCAGCTCGCTGTGAGTAATCTAACAACACTGAATAAATTATCGTTAATTACTTAGCAGTAAACATTTCATTTTTTTCTTCGTCGATATGTTATTTTATTATTATATATTATTATTTGCCGATATATTGGCCGGGCCGCAAAAATATTTGTTGTGGGCCGCATGCGGCCCGCGAGTTTAACATCCTTGTTCTAAAGTATTCCCTCCTGTCAGGATATCATCCATATAAAAATCCGTAGATGTGACAGCAGCCGCCCTGGGAAAATGGTCCTGTTCGTCAGCTACCAATGCTAAAGGTTCTCATGGCTAAGAATGGCACGCTAGTAGTGCCATATGTAACCGTACGTAACCTATACACTTGAACAGGGGCCTCGCGGCTTGGCTTCCGAACAATTTGCTGTAAATTTCTTTGCGATGGATGTATTTGTCGATACATCTGCTTAATATCTGCACTGAAGGCAAAGCGATGTTTTCTAAACCTGGAAACTATAGAAAAAAGATCTTCTTGAATTGTTCCTCCGTTCAATAGAATTGAATTTAGCGAATAGCCACTTGATGATTTACACAATGCATCGAAAACAACTCTTAATCGAGTTGAAGTTTTCTCCAGGTGATATACTGCGTGATGGGGAATGTAGTAACAAGTATCATAGTTATCCATGGGTTTAACAGATTCCATGTGATTTAAGCTTAAATATTCGTTCATAAATTCCTTATACAAATTAGCCCATAGTCTTGTTAGCATCAAGACGATTCCAAATTGTATTCAGTCTCTTAATAGCAATTTCTTTAGATGAACTCAGCATAGAAGTAGCATCATCCTTCATAGGTAATTTTACTATGTATCTACCTGTTTTATCACACAAGTACGTTTCATAAAATACTTTTTGCAAAATATTTCTTCTTCATTCTTTACGACTTCCTTACCATCTCCCGGAAAGGATTCTAATTCGAAAAACTTCTTAATTGCATTATCGAAACTTGATTCCTTTATCAAATAACAGTAGGGTTGATTATTAATAGTAGGTAGAACCCCTGTCATTAAATAACCAAAATCTGTGCTTTACAATATTATGTTTCCATTCAGCGCTTGAACTTTACCTTCTTTCAAGATGTTAAAGAATAATTCATTTCCTGTCAATATATTGATTTTACAAGGTGTATAGAAAGAAGTTAGGGTCTGCTAATTTAATGTCATGCGGTATCGTTAGATTAGAAATATCCAGTTTTGTTGAAGGAATTACATCTGTTATTTTTAGAATAATACATAATTCTAAATTGTGAGAAAAAGCCTGTGTTTCATTCAAAATATGGGTGAAAATTTTCGCTTTGATTGAATGAGCTGATCCACTTATTCCCAAAATGTGCGTTCGGATGGGTTTAGTTTTCAAGCCCAAAAATTCTGCGCATTCTTTGGTGATTCTTTGGTGCGCATTCTTTGGTGAATTCTTTGGTTCATTTGCGAACCGCAGTCCAGTAAGGCTCTTATTCTGCAGCGCTGCCCGAACACATTCGTCACATATATAACCACCGTACTCAGTAAGACAGAGTTTCCCGCACCAGAAGTGGATGCAAGACTATGTACTGCTTGCTGTATATTGTCACCCGAAGCTTCTTCGGAGAGGTTTGTTTTTCCCTGGTTTGGCAGAAAGCAGGGAGTGTCCGTTGGACACTGAGGGTCATTGTCCCCATGGGGAAAGGAATGATGTTTTCGGAAATAGTGGCTGCACGAAAAGTTTGAATTGCATTCTCCGGAATGAGATTTTAGACAATTCACACATAATTTTTTTTTTTTTTGACAACAATGAGCCTATTTTCAACATTCATTTGTTTGAATGCACTACATTTAAAGAGGGTATGGTTTCCTTTACAATGGATACATTTTTTTGAGTTGAAATTAATTGAATTTATAACAAAACTCTTTGGTTTTGCTCTGATTCTGGGTTTAGGAGGAAATTTGATAGGCATATTTTTATGAATGCTTTCTAACACCAAAGTTCGATTTTCAAGAAAACTTAAAAATTCATCGATTAATGGAACATCTTTAGATTTTAAGGTAAGCTCAAATTGCTTTCGAGTTTCCTTGTCAATTTTCTGGAGGAGAATGTTTATTAAAATTGCGTTAGATAGCCTATCCAGGTTTTACTCTAATGTTTTTAAGGAGCGTAGATTGCATTTGTTATGATCTTATAATCGGCGAAGCTCCTTGGATAATTCTTCCTGAATTTTTTCTCTTGGTTCAAAATATTTTGGATATGGCTATCAACTATCGCTCATTTATTTTCGTAACGTAATTCTAAGGCTTGAAACAGTGATCGGTATGTGTCTTCACAATTCTTGATATTTTTTGCCTCTCCATTAAGAGCAGCCTTTAAATAATAAAGTTTTTGTGTTTCAGTTAGCCTTTTATTTTCAGCAATTAAGGATATAAATTGGCACTTAAAATCGTGAAATCCTTCATATTTTCCAGAGAACTGAGGTAACGGTATTTCAGGCAATTTAACATTAATATTTTCAACAGTACTATTAAGTAATGGTAATGCATTAACTTTTGATTTTAATTTTGAAAGGAGGTATTTGAGACTTACCTCCATTTTCTCCAGATAGTCCTCTAGTTCTTTAATAATTTCACATGATTCCTGTATGAAGACCTCTGCTGGTAGATTGAAGTACCCCTGAGTAAGGAACAATTAACTGCCGCTTAGTTTGGAAGAGGAACGGAGACTCGGTATGAACCGAGTGCATCCCTATCACTTACTGATTAGTACTGGGCTCTTGCCACTGACCTTACGTGGCACTGCAAATGTTAAGCCAGTACAAAATACGCAGAAATATTCTAACTGAGACGGAACAGCTGATATCTAGAGATATGTCCAAAATTACTTTTTACACACCTCTATGTTGTTGACAACGATGTAGCTTAGAGTTTCAACTGGCAATGCTACATTTCCTCCAAAAGTTTTCAAAAACTGCAGTTCATACATAAGATCTATACTATTTATATAGCTTTGATTTTTATCAGTTAATTCTGTTTGCAGTTTTTGACATAAGTTGAGCCGATTTTGTAAATATATGTGAACGAAAATACATGATGCTGATGAGTATGTAAGGTAGACACTGTCGCCATAGATGCGATAGATAAATTGCTTAGTCCTTGTTATGTGTCTACTGTTGCAATTGTAGTAATTTGTGCAACATTTATATTTATTGTGATTTTTTTGGGTGATTGCTTGTTGTTATTCTTATTCTACATAAAAAAGGTCAGTGCAGTGTCATACTATGTTAAATTTAGCTTAGCTTTTTGATTCAGAAAAAGCCACAATTTGAGGATACTTACTCGAAAAAAGTTTTTTTTTTTTTTTGTTTCTTTACATGAACCATTTGTGTATTCAACTAAAAATTATTGTCTTTCTAGAAGAAAGGATTGATATATTTACGGGATACCACTGAATTGAAAATATACCTGTTTGAGATTTGAAGAAGTAAAAATATACAAGGTATTCTGAAACCAAAAGTTGGCCATTTTCCAATTTTTAGCAATATGGAAAATTAAAGGCAAATGTTTTGTTATTTGATTAAATTTTACTTTAAGTTACATACTTTAAGTTTGATTTATTTACATTAATAAACAAAAGAGTACTACCACCTCCTTGAATTATTTGGTATGGATCTAATAGTTCATATATTTTCCAAGCAATGGTTTAAGATATACTCAGTTTTGAGAAGTACAGTAAAATATTTTAAACAGTGACTTTCCAAGTGTTCTTAAGAAGAAGTGTTTAATACAATAGTTCTTATAATAGATATTTTCTACTTTTATTTTTACTTCTGCTTTTTCTGTTTTCACCTTTCCCCAGATATTGGAGGGAAAACAGAAAAAACTGTCTCAGGATCAGAATGCAATGAAGAAAAAGAAAGTGAGAAGAAGACATAATAAATCAGAACTTTAAAATTACTTAGTTTTTCCAAAACCCAGAGACTGATGCTACTAGCACTAGTTGTCCAACAACATCTCAGCTGCTACTGAAATTGCCAAAAGAACCTAATAATCAGAAAGAGTTAGAAAGTGTTTTCAAGCGGGAATTACCTTTAACTTCAATGCAGACGGTCGAAAAAACAGAAAAAATGCTAGTGAAATCTACAGTAGTAGATACGCATATTCCTGTGCCTGATGATTCCGAATTATGTGCAAGTTCAAGCCTTAATAGAAAATGGTCCTGTATTATCTGGTTTCGAGTTTCGTTTTCCCAAAAGGCAAAAATGGACGTAAATTGTTTCAGATGTATTTTGTTGAATCTTGCCACACAACGAAAGAGTTAAAAGGTTGCTAAATTCTGCTGAAAAAATTCTGTTTATTGTTTTTGTTGCAGAATTTTTAACAGTTTCAGCAACGCAAAACTGTGTAGTTCTGAATTTAATGAATGGAATCACTTAAATGAGCACTTAAAATTTCATGAAAAAATAAAATGTATTTCTGAAATCTACATCTTTCCGATTTCTTAGAACGATTATGGAAGAATAAACCTGTTGATTCAGAATTTCAAAATTAATAAAAAAAAAGGTGACTAAGCATTGGCACAATGTTATTGAAAGAATTATCTGTGCCATTCAGTTTTTAGCCAAATAAAACTTAGCCTTCCGTGGTTCCAGTAACAAGTTACTTGGAATATCTGCCAGTTTGACTCTGTAAGAATCTGGATTACGAGATACTATTTATGCAGGTCCTGTCCATCTCGCATACATTTTATTACTGGAATCTAGAATCAGCAAATACACTTGATCTTCAGGATTTATTTCTTTATATATAGCCCTTTGATTAGCATATCTTGCATATGCACCTTGTTTCAATTCTACTATTATAGATGCTTGCCCTGCTGCTATTTCTAAATTCAGTTTTAGCTCCTGTAGATAATCAACAGCACTTTTACCCAATTTTATTGGTAATGGAATTTTTCCTGACCATGACGATTTTAATACTGACAACGGACCACTGACCTTCCATACATTAATTTAAATAGGGGTACTCCCATAGTACAATTTGGAATTTCGTGGTAAGCGAATAACAGGTATGGTATGTGTTTGCCCCAATTTTTAGAGTCCTTTTAAATGATGTGACGAAGCATACATTTTAGAACTTGGTTATACCGTTCAACTAATCCCGAACTTTGTGGATGTCCTGTTGTTGCAAATCTAGGACTTATTCCTAATCTGGTATGAAATTCTTGTTTTAATTCTGCAACAGAATTGGTACCTTGATCGCTAGCTATTACCTGAGGTATGCTCGTTCTCATAAAGATTTCTAATAATACGTCGCATGTTGATTTTGCTGTAATTGTTCTCAAAGGGACAGCTTCTGGCCACCTAGAATGTTGGTCGACTAAACATAGTACATATTTGTGTTTACGAGCTGATGGAGTTTCAATAGGACCGATTATATCTACATTCACTGTGTCAGATGGAAATTCAGGTCTCTCAACTGGAACTATGGGTATCCAATCTCTGGTTCTTCCTCTACTTTGTAATTGACATTCCTTACAAGTTTTACAGTATTCTTCAAATCTCGTGACATGTTCGGCCAATAAAATTAATAATGAATCCTTTCTTTTGTTTTCTCATCCCTAAATGATTTGCAAAAATAGATTCGTGAGCTAATTTAAAAATTTGCTCCCTTCTAACTTTAGACAATACCAACTGACTAACTTGTACTCCGGAAATTCTTTTGGTATGATAAATCAAATCATCCATTAAAAAATATTTATCTTTATTTCTTTGCACGTCTTTATAGATATTGCGTAATGTCTCACATTCCCTTTGCTGTTGTTTAAAAATACTGGCATCTGAATGTTGACCCTTACTTTCGTTTTCAAGCTGAATGCAACTTATGACAACATTTTGCTCTCCTCCTGTCATAAATAAATCAGCACGGCTTTCACCTTCAAATTATTTTGACTGATGACTCCTCACTTCCGGTATCTGCGATGGAGACACTGTGTCGCAATCAAGATTCGTGTTAAGCAGATGTGATTCAGAGGTCAACAAATCATAAACATTTGGAGTAATTACGCAGGGAATATGAAGTTTTTCTGCTACAGCTACTAATATTTCGACAGGTTTCAATAAATTAAGGTTATCAGCATTTCTGACGGATATAGGAATTCTAGTCACTTTAGCTGAGATGGTTTCTCCAAATGTGGAAATTAGGTCAATATTTTAAGTTGTTCTCAATAGAGAAATTTGATATGTGTTTCGGATTTATAACAGAAATTTCAGCCCCCGAATCAATTATGGCTTGGATTTCGTTACCTGCAATGCAAATATTTACCTTTTGCAATGGTTGTGCAAAAATTTCATCTGACGAGCATAAAGATCCGATTTTTGCTATTACTTTGTCACTAGTATTTTTCTTTGGTGTTTCCTTTTTTAAAGGAGTATTTGGTTTTTACGATTTGTTTATTTTTGGACAAGCTTTCACTAGGTGCGTTAATTTTCCACATATGTAACAGTCTTTGGGTGGATATTTATTTTTATTTATGTTGCTTCTCATATGAAGCGGAATATATTTCGATTCTCTTGAAGAATGGGATACTTTAGCTATGTTTTCGTTAATGTTAAAAGTGGTTTCGTTTAACAATTTGCCTTTGTTTACAAATAAAGGTCAACTTCTTTAGCTAAATCCTTAGGTTTGAACCAATTTTCTCCTGTTTTAATATTAATGTAAGTTGCCGTTTCTCTATCTGACGTTTGGAAAAGTTTGTCGGATATCATTAGTCGAGAAAGTGTATCAAAGTCATTAACTTCGCGTAATTGACAGTAATACTGGAAATTTGCAGAGTCTAGATGCGAACTGAACCTGTGACTCTCTATGATTGCTTCGTGCTCTTTGGAAATCCATTAAACATTCATAAGCGGTTGGTTGATATCATTGAGGTAGGAAAGGGAGGAGGGGCCAACCCGCGCTAAAAGTGAAGTACTGCTTTGAGGCTTGGGTCACCAGATGGGGTGTTCTTTGTTTACATTCAGAAGCTCGCTTGACAAGATTCTGATAGTATTTCGACACACGACAGTTCCATAGAAATCGAAAAAGGGACACTTTCGCATGAAAGAAACATTCATAGTGGGATGGATAATAGCAATTTGTATAGTTTAGTGACATTTACGCAAAAATCACATATTGGTTATTTTTCGATAACTAATAACTGCGATTTTGATTATGAATTTGTTTTATAAAATTATAAGCTGTTGCACTACAAAAATATAGATTTTAAGAAAAATGTTATGCTTAAAGAATGAAAAATACCTTATGGTACATTTAAAATTGTATACGTCTTTCGATACCCTTGATAGAGTATTCGCTACTTTTATTTTATTTTTTAAACGTCAAAATGTTTTAAATAAAACAAATTTTTTTCACATCCATATATTATTGTAACATGTACCTTTCAAAATTTTCTAGAGGAGAGGCTTTACTGCTGCTCATTTTAAACCCATCGTTTTAATTTTATATATCTGAAAAATAATCACTTTGGGCTTACACGTTTTATAAATATAAAATTATGTACGTTAAAATATTTGTAATTAGGCACATAAGTCAGATTAAATAGTGTAACGCATGCAAGGGCTATCTGCCTAAAGAGAGAGATGCCATCGTGGAAGAATTTTGAAGAAAAACTGACCTTTGAGTGGGTATTAAAAATAATACTTATAATTTTCATTCAAATTATATTCATATATATATATATTATGTAAAACTTTCGGGTGTATGCTAAATTAGTGTAAATTACTTTACACGAAAAATATAGTGAATGCACAGAAATTAAAGATTTGCACATGCCGGAAATGAAAAATAGGAAATATGTATGTGTATTTATGCATGTGCTTGCAAAAAGCATGTATCTGCCTTTGACAAAATACTTAAATATTCATTAAATTATTTATAAATGCATTTGAAATGAAGAATTTATTCACTTATAAACAACTGTGAAAGTACTGTGAAGAAATCTAATTATTAAATATATCTAATTTATAATGATTATAAATGTTATCTAAATATATAATAACCTTAATATTGAATTGTAAACATAAATTGAAATCCTGTTGACAACTACGTTATAAAACTATTTAAACAAGAATTGTTCGTATTGGAAAGCAATCTGTTAAAAGGTATTGTAAAGCAAATGCTATGAGATGCGCACTTAAGAATGTAATAAAGAGTTTTGGAATATGTATTGTTGAAATGAAGGGTAAAAAAAAAAATCTGATAAGTATAATTAAAAGAATTATTCCCCTTACATTTTATAATAACTCAGTTACAAGTTTTAAATAGTACTTAAAAAAAAAACTGATTTTATTCCCTTTCAGAAATGTTCAGAGAAAGTCAAGTACTATTTAATACCTATTTAATTATTAGGAATTATCGAAATACTTATTTAAAGTATTTCGCTAATTCCTAATAATTCTCTAATTTAAAATGAACCGAATAGAGCATTAATTATAAATTGACTTGCATTTTTCGATTTAAAAGTTGCTTCAGAAGCCAAAAAATCATGTCATATTTAAGAAAGTATTTTAGGAAGAAGCTCTATAAATAGAAAAGAAATAATGCATAATTTTAATATTAATAATACAATATACTTTGATCTTAATTTTTGTACCTTAACCGAATAAAATCGAATTACCTTAATTTTTTTTTCTAATGTAATTAACGAAAACTTGTGAAAATATTTCATTCAAATTAAACCATTCTGAGAAAACTGTCCTGTGAAAAGTATAGCATTTAATTCCGTTCAGAATGAAATGTTGTTTAAAAATATGTTGTTTTCACATACTTAGTACTCTGAAGTGTTGTAGAAAAAGAAAATATATACATTTATATGTATATTTACGACGTAATTACAAAATATTTACATCCGAACGCGTCAAATCCCATAGAACTCAATGGTAAATGACCCAATGTTTTGGTCACCATGTAGGGATCGCCGGTGCTTCAGAGCAGGGTACGAGAGAAACCTGTTTAGGGCGACTCCATCTTACTTCTTACCTCCATGGTTGATATTCTCTTATCCTGTGGTACATTTTTAGTTATGAATTCACTCTCTAATGTTTGAAAAAACAAATTGAAGTTTTCCGATCTTCCCGGAACAAGAATAGTTAATGTTTTAACACCCTTTATCAAATTTTCCAAATAATTTCTCGAGCCTGCAATCATGTCTTTATCTGCACGAGATCCATCTTTAACTGTGTTCTGACTTCTAACTTTTCCCAATTCTAATTCTTTCTCTAGCTGCGCTAATTTTAATTTCTCAAGTTCAACCTTTTGAGCTTCTAAAGCTTAACTGTGCATCCCTAGCTTTTATTTCATTTTCTTCTCCAATTTTTCTTTCCTCAACTATTGAGTTTAATAACCCAATTACAAATTCTGTATCATCTTTAAATATTTTACTGTCCTCAATTTTACCTTTTAATTGGACCACTGTTAAACCAACAGTTTGTGTATATTCAGTTTCACCAAGAAGGTTTACTAAATCTTCTTTCTTAGTATTCTTATATATTTTAATTTATATATACATATATATATATATATCTTCAATAAATCTATACATTAAGTAAATAAAATCAATTTCTACCTGCTTCGCTTGAAGTTTCTCTACCGTCATCTAAAGCTCTGGTTCGAGTGAGAGAGCGTGTAATATCACCCCTTTATTCATCCTCCGCCTCATAGAGAAATAACTCCAGCTTTTTGTATTTTGAACATTTATTGCACAAACATAAAACTAATATTAAACTACTATACTAATAACTGAAATATATAAAGTAATACAAGTTAATTTCGGTTTCATTAATGACTCCCACGAACCTTCCCTATGACCTCTCGGTCGGTCTCCCTCTTGGAAACTAAACTTTTGGCGCCTTCAGATTGAGAGCTAGCACCCTCTATACATCTTGTTGGTTGGTGTCACCCATTACATCACAATATGAATATGTAGTTTTCAGGCTGCAGGCGCATACTGGAAACCTCAAGCATTTTAAAAGGCTTGCTGAATTCACCGACTCCACCGACGGGGGGTGTTTTGCCCTAGACAGCCATAAATATATAGCTCCAGCGGAACAGAGGATAACACCATATGGTCCCTGCCAATCCTGAAACAGTCATCATTAGCGATGATTCCAGTCCTGCAGAGACTGATTTTAAACACCCGTGGCTGAGACTGCCTAGGTACAGATCCTAATCAGCAGCTTCCCAGGTCGTACCAGAATCGACCTCCGGAGAGACGTTCAAATAAGAAAAGAATTTTTCTGTTCAGACAGGCAGCGAGACGAACTGCTTATTTTAATGACTGCCTGGCGCCTTTTTCACTTGGCGCCACCATGCGCCGCATGACCTTACACCTATTGTTGGTACGAGCCTGTTAATACTGGACTAGCCAGTTTAGTATTAATAATGAGAAAGCACAGCTTTGAGAAAACTGTTAATGTTGTTGGTGAGTGGATGAGACAGAATGAGAGTGATCATCTTTTAGGAGAGAGTGAAATTGCTGGTCTGGTAAAAACAAAATGTTGAACTTAACATTGGGGAGGTATAATATCATGAAAAAGTTAAAAGTGATAATGCACAGTTAAGGATTGTAGGCATAATCCCTGTATCATTTTGCAGATCACATGCTTTCTGGAAAGAACGTTTTATTCATAAAACATAAAATAGAAATTAACATAAAATAGACAAATAGACACATAACATAAAATAGACAAAAGTTTAATTTAATTTTGCTCTGCCCAATTGAAGGAGAGTTCACAGAATAAGTGTAAAGGAGTGAGGAAGGTGTGGTGTTTTTTAGATGAGGAGTCCCTTTCTCTAAAAACATTAGGTAATTCTCTTTTCTGGTATTCTGGTTCCCCCCTCTTAGCATTTACCAACTGAAATCGAGACTTCTTGAGACTTTGTTTCACTTAAATTTGATCAGTGTAATTTACTATCATTTACATTATAAAATGTCTGTAAAATAGGGCATTGTATCATTTAAAATGCTTATACTGCTTTCTCAGGTGGCATAATTTGCACAAATTTCATTGATCAAAAGACTAGGTTCATCATCTCTTAATCTGAGAATATTTCTTCCAGTATTTCATGTACAGAACTTCACTTTTGTGTCAAACTTCTGTCACAGTTTTAATGACATTTTAAATTAGTAATAACTGAATATTTTAGCAGTGATAAATTAAGTATTGTATATTTGAAGATTATAATATATTCTCAAGTGATAAGAAGGCTGAATATTTTCTTATTTAGGAATCATGATCCTGGCACTCAGGATTAAAGTAAGCTAGAAATGAGATTAAAAATCTAGGTCACCATTTCAGAACCATGTTTAAACAAATAAAATTGAAAATACTGGACCATTTGTAGATGACTGGGCTGCTTCATCAAGCTCTGGTCATCTAAAATTTTCTGAACAGGTAGGACTTTCTGAACAAACGAAGAAGCAAATGGGGTCTTTATTGCAGTTCTGAATTATGACTATTTTTACAAATAAAGATGATTAGCTAAATGTGAACAAGATAATGCTAACTTTTTTTTTTTTTTTTTTTTTTTTTTTTTTTTTTTTTTTTGAGAAAATATCCCTAAATTGGCCTTAAAAATGTTCATGTATACTGACTTTTTGCAAAAACTTCTGTAGTTTTATGATTTTATGCTCAAAAACTTATTTTTTTTATGAATTTTGCATTGTTTTTGCCACAATGCCGATTTGTCACTACATCTATTTTTGGTGCTTATTTTTATAAGAATTTGGAGTTACTGTCAGATCACAAAGAATGTTAGCCTCTTCATCAACTTTGAGATCACTGTGCTTCATCATGTGATTTGACAAATCGGGTTTTGCCTGGGAAAGGGAAGAAATATCGAAGCATTTCACCACTTCCATAATCTGATGCTGTGTGTTGCTAGGTTTGCTAGCTTGGCAGCATTTCAGTTGGTAATTTATGAATTTCTTCACAATTTATCAAAAATATATTAAAATTACTGTGATATCATTAAAGTGTTGATACTGCAATAAAATTAATCTAAAATCTCAACATGTATTTTTTCACTTTCTGTTTTAAAATATGTATCTTCCATGTTTAGTGCTTTTTTGGCAAAAGTTTGTCAAAGCAACCTGGAAACCCGACATGAATTGGCGATTGCAAAACATAATACAAAAGGAAAATTATATGTAATGAATATGTTAATATAAATGTGATTAAAATTTTCATTTTGTGTTCTGAATTTTTTCTAACAATTTTGTGATTTTTTTACTTTTTAACTTAGCAGGTATGAAATGTTGTATCACCATAGTTGAAACCCTGTAACTTCAAAGCTGTAAATGCCATAAATTGATAAACAACTTGCAGCTGATAGAAAACCCGATAAGTCGGCAAGTAATTTAATCTTTCAGCTGACTTATTTCTCATGATCTTCTGTTTACACCATTGCTAACGAGGGGCAAAAAGAGAACTGCTAGAGCATTTTAGAAAAATGTATCATTGAATCAAGAAGATGAAATGTGTTATATGGAAACTTCTAAAATGTTGCTGTGTTCATAAGTTCCAAAGTTGGTGAGAAATTGAAAGTTTTATGACAGATACTTGTCTTGAAGCCTGAAGCAACTTCATCATGGACTCATCATGGCACTGCCTAAATGAGTTTTCGCTATTCTAACATCTGCTTACGTAAGGTTACTAATATAATAAAACACTTGATTACTCAAAAATGGTTACCATTTAAAAGCTAGACAAAATACATAGTAAATAAATATAAAATTCCATTAAAATAAAAAATTCATTGTAACAAAATATATTTAAAATCCATCTGCAAAAATAAAATAAAAAAATCACAGATATTTAAGTAAAATTTTATCTATATTAACATTGAAGATGAAGTAATTCAAGGCTATACTCATATCAGCAGCATCAAACATGCTGACTGTCAGAATTGTAATGGAATTCTTTGAAAGCAAGTAATCAGGCATAAGAAATTGTATTGTAAACATTTTCATAGGTACTCTTGAAATGATATGTTTTGTCTCTAGCTGGTTGTTAAAATTATCATATGAGTCATAAGGAAGTCATCTCTCTTGTATATTATATGTTAATGTGTTCAGAAATTTCCAGTTTGTGTATCATTAATAAAAAAATGTGGATTTGTATTAATATACATATATAAAAAATAACATTTAAATTTTTTTTCTTTCTTTTAGACACCTTTTGCAATATTTGGCGTACATAAACCTTTGTATGCTAATTCTAGTATATTGATATCATGTAAGTTTTTTTTTTTCATATACCTCTCTTGCTTGCATTTTTGACTCTTTTGAAAAATCATAAAAATCACAAGTAGTTTAGTGAATAAAATTATATGATTATAATTCAATCTGTGAACTGGTGAAGAATTACTTGTCTTCAAGTTTTTTTATTTTCTCCTTGTTGCAATGGGAAGTATGAACTGGCTTCCCCAGATATGTGACCTAAATGTGCCTTTGATTTGATTGATTGTAACAAAGAAGGTTAAAGGCATCCAACTAATATATTTTTTTAAATTTAAAGTTGTATAATTAATAAGAAAATTTACTTTTTTCGGGGAGGATGACAATGACAATCTTTTGAAATCAAAAGGAATTTTTTTAAATTTTATTTAGGGAAAAAGATATTTGATATTATAATCTCATATTTTATAATATCAAATAATTCTTTATACAGAGTATTTGGGAAAGGTGGCACAAATATCTTTTTTAGGGGTAGAGAAGTGTGTGTCGGCATAGAGCCATTATTCCAGTTTAATAATGAATAAAATAAGCTAGGCTTTCAGACTGAAAACTTGGCCCCATGGTGACTTTTAGTAAAATTTCCAGTCATTAATTTCTATACAGGGTTTGTAAGGACAAAAGTGTTATTGAAAAAGTATGTCTGTTAGCTAAATTAGTCAAAAATGTAAATTAAAATACTCCTCATTGGATCAAAATTATCTAAGATTCATTACTTATTATTATTTTTTGTCATGTGGGAACCATGTATAAATATTAGTGCAGATATGTTTAAGTTTTGAATGTATATTTCAAAAAGATACATTTTATGTCAAGAAAGCATGAATATAAGTAGGGATTTTACATTCCAGTTCATAATGCTAAAATTAAAGTATTTTTTATGTGAATTAATTCAGTTTTAGGCCATCACAGAATTATAGCTTCCACTGCAGGCAAAAGTAATTTATCATATAATTTTGACCATGTTTTCAGCATCATGTTTACACAATGTAGAAAATTCTTTAAAATTATCTTTAGTTAAACACTGTTAACTAATTAGAACTTCTGTTGCAGACAATATGGGCAAAAATTTAAATTATGTATATCTTTACTAAAAGTTATAATTATCATAGTTTGTACTTTTTAATTATGCAAATACTTTTAATGGTCTATTAGTGTCCTCAATTTTGACAAAAAATATATTGAATCTATATTGAATCTGCATTTCCTTATCAAAAATTAGTTAATTGCATTTTTTGTTGGGTTTAGATATTCCTTTTGAAAATTTGTTGATACACATGAGAAGATATGGTCTGTAATTTTGTTAAAGCTATTAACACACAGATATATACTGGGTGATTCTAAATTGTTTTTACAAATTAAGAGGGGTGATAGTACTCATCCAGATGAGCTATAACGGGGGCTATAACATAACCGCAGAACCTCTTTTCTGCCTCTCAGAGTGGTCACATTCCACTCTGAGAGGCAGAAAAGAGGAATATTAGAATTTCAACCTGAACTTACAATAGTGTTTGGAGAGTGAATGAATGAGACAAAAAGTTGCACAATTAATTTAGTGAAAAATTCACAGAGAGTGCACAAAATGGATAAACCTGAAAACTTGGCTTTCGAGTGTTAATTCAAGTTCAGACTTTGATGACAAATACTCAAATAACATCTTTGGTTGGCAAGGTCTCAACCTCACAAATGATTGCAATAAGTTAATTATCTAAATTATTAGGGGGGAAATCTGCAACATTGATATCATGCTATCAGTTTTTTCCCTTTGCCAACTTCTATCCTGTCCTCCTGAACTTACTGTGCTGTGCTCATTCTACTTGAAGTGCCCTTCTATGGGACACGAACTTCTAACAGCCGGAACACAGCATGAACTTTTCATGCTAATCTCGGCATACATCGGAAGTTGGTTAGTTGATAATATTCAGCTCTTGATTGGATAATTAATTTGTTGCAATTGTTTGCGAAGTTGAGGCCTTGCCAACCTAAGATGTACATTTGAATGTTTGCCATCAATGTCTGAGCTCAAATTAACACTCGAAAGCCATGTTTTTGGTTTTATTCATTTTATGCACTCTCTGAGTTTTTCACTAAACTGTTTGTGCACCTTTTGGTCTCATTCATTTGCCTTCCCAACACTGTTTTAAGTTCAGGTTGAAGTTCTAATATTCTTTTCTGCCTCTCAGAGTGGAATGTGTCCCTACGTTCTATGGTAATTATTGCTCATCTGAATGAGTACTATCACCCCTCTTAATTTGTAAAAACAATTTAGAATCACTCTGTATAAACACTAGGGAAGTGAATTAATTTTTTAAATAGATGGTTGCATATTAACTGGAATATACTTAAAATGCAACATGAAATTTATAAGAGCGTATTTGTAACTGTCACTAGAACTATAAATATCTTCCATTGCCATTAAAATAGACAGTTATGTTTACTGGTTCATTATTCTTAGAATGAAAAAAACGCATACACCTACTTATATATCAGTTTTTCTTGATTCCATTAAGTATTTTCTGATATTTTTATTTTATAATCTTTGTCAATCTAGTAAATTGTGAATCTCATGATGCTCAGAAAATTGAACTGCAGTGGGTGCTAAGACAAACATCATGTTTTGAAGATTATCTTGCTTCTGATATTTACGTAAGTTAATGCTCTGATTAAATTTTTTATAATCTCTACACTGATAAATTTGATTATGTTTAAAAGATGGTTTAGAGCTTTGTATTTATTTATTTCTTTACTTATTTAATGAATTTATTTTTGGAATGCCTAAAAAAGAAAAGTGGGTAAATTTACAAGGTTATTAAGAGGATCTTGTATTGAAATATTTGAAAATTAATATTGCACTGTATGTTTTAGTTTGGAACATGGACTGAAAATGGGCTTGAGGAGTAGCCTTTACTAATACTTTGCCTTAATTTGAAATTTTTATAGGTCTTTGTTTTTGTAATCCATTGGCATGTTTGGCTTTTGTATCAAAACTTTCAAATGGGAAGGATTACAGCTGTATACTTTGAATATTTCACAGTTCAAGAAGTGCTGTATTGTAAATAGGTTGCTTTATTTAAATATCAGATTGTAATGCTATAATTTATAACTTTGTTAATAAAGTACAAATTCCAAGATCCGGACTCATCAAGACTTCAGCTATCCTGGATTTTGAAATTTTCCAGTTTTTAGATGGTCAGTTTAAATCCAATAAAATGACATCTGGAAATAATAAAAATATGAAATAAATGTGTATGAAACTATGAAGCATTTGTGATCTTAAGGGAACCAAAATTTAACAAAAAGCTTAATATTGATTTGTTTGCTTTATTAAATATCTCCTTCAATGTCAGTCATTCAAATTACTTCACATAATTTCTCATTCAATTACTAAATTCCATTGCTCAGGACCTGTAACTGCTAAGTTGAGTATTCATACTAAACTACCAGTTGAAACATTTTGCTCTCAACAAACTCTTTGTCATTTTCCAGACTACCAGTAGTGATATTTTATGTGTTCAGAACCATACAATATATTTCAAGCAATGTTTTATTTTAGCATAGCTCAATTTTTAGATAGCATGTGCTACATATGATTACTAATATATCATGAGATTGGCAACTAAAGAAATCTTGTTCCATTAAATTTTGTCTTGTTTTTAATCATGCACTGTGGAAGTTAAGCCTTAATTATATTAGTTTAGTTAACTATTATAATTTCTTTTGTTTTATCCACATATCCTTAAGACATATCCTTTGTCCACATATCCTAAAGTACTCAATCAATAAATTGCCATATATACTTGAGGCTTATCTGAATAAACAATCAGTTATTATTAAATCAAACAGTATTAAATGTGTAATATTTTGATCTAAGAATATTACTTACAAAATCTGTTATATATATGTAAAGCAATTTCTGTTAAAGTTCTCCTCATGAGCACATTCGTTGCTTAACAGCACAATTAGCTGAAGTTTGTAATCAGTGTAAAAGATTACCATGCTATTTATTTGTATTCAATTAATAATATTAAAAAAATATTTTAGACATCACTCCTTAAGTCATTTCTTAAGCTGCCATGAATTGATATTCATGAGGTGATTGAAAGCGGAAAATAATAAAAAAATTATTGCAAGTTTTTTTTCGGAGGTGTAAGTTATTCCCTAGTTGTATAATCAGCATTGACCTATGGTAGAATGTGTCAATTTCAGATGTATGTCAAACAAAGAGGTGGCTGCAGAAGTAACAAATTATTGGTTATATAGATTTAAGCTGATAAATGAGCGTGCTTCTTTTTCAATGTGTAGAGATTTTCTTTAGTGCCGATCTGAAATTAAGAATCAGGAGCTTTCACATACTTTATTATGAAAACATATGTACTGTGCATGCTGCATGAAGCATTAAGTATATACTAAGGCAAGATGCTATTTTTGGAATCTGAAACTTTCTGCCGTTTGAAAAAAAAAAAAAAAAAAAAAAAAAAATTGCTGGTGGTCCAGATATTGGACATCTGGATTTTGAACTTTTTATTGTATATAGTAATAAAAAAAGTGTATTTGTTTGTCTATTTTGGTTGCATAGAGCTGGGGAGAACTAGAACTATGGAATCCTCAGGGGGATTCCGTGTGCATCTCTGAGCAATCTTTTCAAAATTCAATTTAGAATTTTTTTTATGTAGTATTGAAGTTTTTTTAATATATACACACATATAAGCATTTATATGTGCATGCATATCTTTGCTGAATCATTTGATTGTTCATTTTTGTCCTTAAATAGAAAGAAAGGCTTTTACAGAAATTTTTTTTCTGAATTTGCAATTAATTTAACAATTTTTGGCCATTTTTCTGGTCATTATACTTTTTGAATTTTAAAATGCCAGCACTGAAAAATCTATAGCTCAGAACATCTTGCAATTTTTGTTGGTTATAAAAAGTCTTTTTTACATTTTTTTTAGAAGAAATACGGTGAAAAATTTTAGAAGATTTATTTTTTCTAATTGTCTGCACCTTCCTGAAGGTGTATACATAAGCCTATGATGCCAAAATAGGCAACTCATGATGTTACCAATATGTATTTATGTGGCATCCAAGTGTATGCATAAGTGCACAGCAGCCTAGAACTGATTCCTACCTTCAGATTTGATGGTCAGTTTTATGGTTAGTGATGGTTTTTGATGCATTTGAGAGCAATGTTTTTCTTATAAAGACTTGTAGTTGAGTGTACTGGCTCCTGAAAAATGTTTGAAATCAGTTTTGTTCAAAACAGAGAATGAAAAAATTCACATTAAGTGAAGTTGTACTTCTTAAACTGTCAAATTCTGTGGATTAAAATTCGTGTAAAGTGCTGAATTTGTGCAGTCGTTGGAATTTTTTTAAAGTGAAAAGAGCATTGTGTACATGGGAAAAATGACCATTTATGCAATGTGAAGTTCTGTACGATGCAATGTGAAATTGTGTTTAAGATTGTGCATTTCTGTGGTGTGTTTTGAGGATAAAACATGTTGTGTGCATGGGGAGAACAGAGCTTCTCCCGAAAAAGAGGTAAGTTCTTTTATTATGCATATTTCTTGCATTTTTTAATTTTGTTTATTGGCTGATGTTTAATACAATTCTTCTGCTCTTCGGAATGGCTATTATCTTTTGCATCAGCTTGGCAAAAAATTAGTCTCACTATTTGGCAAGTTTTTTAGAGGGGTTGCAGATAATCGGAAAGTACTGAATGTATTTTTCACCCTTTTTGAAAATATAGCACAGTAAGATTTCCCATAATTAAGCATTGCATTCATTCCTTTACCAGTCACAAGAAGTGGTATCATGTCACACGTTTCCTTGTAATATGCTGAATATCTTTTTCTCTTTTATTGTTGAATTATTAAGGTGTTTTATTATGCGTACATCTTTTCATTTTTAGTACTCTTTATGTATGGTGGATATGGTTCCCTAAGTGTATGAAAAGCAGTATTTTCTAGACTTAGAACTTTTTTTTTGGTACAAAATAAATTATAACATGACACTCTTCATGTACTGTGGATTTGGGCATTAATCATCTGATATGGATGATGGTTTTTTAATGTACATTTCGTGGTTATATTTTGAATGTAAAATTTTTAATATCTTGCATGACTATTGGAGAATGGCATGCTCACCATCATGGGATGCCAAGCAGTTAGTGATCATACTGTTGTGCAGTGGGTGAACTGTGTTCTGTGTTGAGCACTGCAGCATAGCACATGGCACATCTGTCGCACAGCATTATGAAAATCAGCTAAGCCTGTATTTTGTGCTTGTATTCATGAGGTTAATTGAAAAATCCCTAGCGGGTAACATAATCTGTATATATGCTCTGATGTTCATTTTGTAGTTAAAGTTGAATTAATTGAATAGCAAAATGTATTTAGTTTTCAAAATGCACATGATCAGTTGTGTGTTTCTATGTGATTTGCAAGTATTCTGCATGTGTTGCATTTATGCATAATCATGAGTATTTTTTTTAGTCTAAATCTTTTCAGTTTTCATAATTGATTAATATAAATGTTTGATAGGTATATAAAGATG
This sequence comes from Stegodyphus dumicola, assembly GCF_044657685.1. Lineage (NCBI taxonomy): Eukaryota > Metazoa > Arthropoda > Arachnida > Araneae > Eresidae > Stegodyphus > Stegodyphus dumicola. The sequence goes on from NC_140781.1 coordinate 122,539,646, forward strand.
TTTTGGCAAAAAAATCCTTGTACTTGAAATGTAAAATAATTTAGCTGTAGTGGCAACAAAAGTATGGATTTTTCATTACAGTTTGGAGCTACATGCTGTTATCATGCAAATATAAACAGATTACATCAAGTGTGTGTTTTGATGAGCATTCAAGTGAAGAATTATTGTTATTTTGCTTGCTTTTTGTGGCTTCTACGTTTTTTTTTTTTTTTTTTTTTCATTTTTCTCTTAGCAGTATTTACATGTTTTTATCACTATAAAAGGAATTTTTATTGCATTTATTCCTGGATGGATACCTAATTGTTGCCCATGTTGAATAAAATTGCTGCTTCACGTAGAACAATTTTTGCAGTTTGTTTCCCAGATCCAGATGTCCATGAACATATGTGCCATACGAAGGAATTAAAAGATACATTTAGGTTCTTGGTGCTACCAAGGCATCATTTTAAAATGTTTGACTTGATAAAACTTAAAAAACTGGTTTTATGACATCTATGATTGAAGTAAAAATTGCCTTGAGTCATTTGAAACTTCCTGCTGATATTTGCACCATAATTTTGCACCAGAAGGACAAAATGTATGTGAAGACTCAGCATCAGATGATCTAGTATGAAAATAAACCTCCTAAATACTTTTATACATTTTGTTAACTGATAAAGCATTTGCACGAATTGCATTACCATAGTACTAAGTCAGCTCTTATTTATCACAGTGTCAGTTAGTTGTCCTTTGCCTGATAAAAAGGTTTACTGTCCTCCAGTTTCTATGATCTGTAGTCTTGTTTTAGCTTTTTCAGTTGACTTCCCATTTTGCTTTGCACCTGACGAGCACATTCAAGTTTTGAAATAATTTCATTACCATATTGTTCTCTATCATGAATAACAGGTAATGTTTTTGAGTCTCTGTAACCAATTAATTTATGTGTTTGGCACCTCTTTCAGTTTGGGATCTGTGGAAAATTTTTACCATTCCATCAACTTCTATTTTTTTAAAAGAACCCACTTGATTGTTTTGGCAATTTGGCAAATGCTTTGTGGCACTCTGAAAGCTTTTCCGTATCCTTCAGCCTTCCACAAATCACTTCGTTTGCAAGTGGAGGAGAAAACTTCAGTGTCTAAAATACCTTTTACAACACCAATTTATAATACAGACTCTTATATATGAAGCACATCCTCTTGTTTTCCATGCTCCATTCTCAACTGCAGTGATAGAATTTGAACCAGTTTTGCCTTCCTTTCCTTTGGCAGCATTTTGCATGCTTTTCAACAGCAGAAATTTTTTAGGTTGCTTTTAAGTATTTGAGAGTTTTATCATAAGCATTCTGAGTCACTGGTTTATTTAACTTCTTTCACTGCAAGTGTTTCCAATGTTTCTAGACTTTGATCTATGCAGTTCATAGCATACAAAATACCTCTGTTCAATTCGGGAGCATTTTTGTGTTCTCCAGTCAACTTCTAATTATGGAATTCAGTTTTGAAATCACACTTTCCATAATGCACAGAAATTATATAGGATAATTCAAAGTTTTTTCTCTCAGAAATATTTACAGAATCTAATTTGCTCAATATATTTTCTTTGAAAAACATAAACTGTATATTTGTATCCATAATTATGTAACCTTGAAAACAGCTGACTGTGTCACAATCGTTTTCATGAAATAACGAATTGATAATTTTTTTCTCAAATGCACTTTCTCCATGCTGAATGAGAGTATTATGATTATCATCTGTTGAAAATAACAAGCTTTTATCAGAAAGTTCAGATCTATTATGGGTATAACGATTTCCATGAAAGCAACATTTTTTTTAACTAGCTTCTCATAAAACTTTTTAATATTAGTTGCCATCAAAATAGAATACAGTTATTAATACAATAAAAAGAATAATACAAAATCAAAAGTCATTATACACTAGATTGTTATGGCAAAGTTTGCATAATCAAGCAGTATGGAACCAGTTACAGAAAGTGCAAAATATAGTAAACATTTAGATTCAAAAGCAGGTTTAGGGAAAACTCTGCCACTTTGTGCTAATAAAATAAAAATAAAATCTGCTGGCTGTAATATATTAACACTCAGTTATACGATGGCTAGGACAGCAGTGAACAAGCTATTTATCTCTTAAATTTTTGTTTACATATGTGAGTTTTATAATAAAGGAGTTTGTTCCCAATAACTTTCATGTCTGTAATGGTCTCTTCTAACGAATTGGGAAATTTCCACACTTTTTTAAAAGTGCATAGAAATGTTCAAACTGTGGCATAATATTTTTTCAGGAAATTAATTTTAATTGCAGATTTTAATGGTCTTGAGACCCTTAAACAATTAAAAGAATGGTATAATTTAAATTTGAACTAATTAAAAGTTTTACAGCTGTCTTATATTTAAAAAAAATATATCATAAAATTTAGTAAATTTCTGATTACCTGAGGGCAGATGAAATAGGTTTCAGATTAACAAGATCGATCCTATTCCCCCCTTTTTTGAGTTTGTTTAGTGTGAAATGTTGGCAAAATCACTTTCACACAATAATGAAAATAAAACTGCTTGTGTAATGTATAATTATATGTAATTTAGAATACATAAACATTAAGTCATCCATTATACATAAATTACTCAATCTTAAAGGTAAATAGGCACAACAATTATTCTTCTCTTTTTACACTGATTCCTATTGAAACATGTTAGTAATATCGATAAACATGAAAAATATGTGCATCAGGAAGTGAGGAGGTAACGATAAGGTTAGGCGGAGAAAGAGAGAGAGAGAAGGTACATTTGTATGCTTGAGAGTGAGGGGTATCTTTGATATAATTTGCATAACCAAATGAACTAATTCTTCAAATTAGACTGCTTGAAAATATAGGTAAATTGTTAGTAATATTACCATTTAATTATTTATAAAGGTTATTCCTCTTTCCTTTGTTTTTTGGCTACCCTTAGAATAAAATGTGGATGTTGTCTGTTGTGTTATCATGGTTAGTTAGGATCTGATTGTATATGTCTGAACACTGCAAACTATTGTAATAAAATATGAGTCAAACCTGCTGTAAAAACAGTCAAACAACCAAAATTTTGTTTCACTACATTTGATCTAGGAGAAGTTGATAATAAAAAAATTATAAAAAATGGCTAAAGGATCATAAAAAAACTGAGCGCTGTTTTCACACTTATCAAAATACATTCATAATAATTTTAATTTGAAAAACTTGCATATTAGGGATTTATTACATATATTATCTGCAGTTATTTTATGTTTTTCATTCTTTTTAATAGAACTATATAACAACATCACATGGTAAATTGCTTTGCATTAACATTACAGTTTAGACCAGCGAGTAGCATTGTTTAATAGTGCACATAATATATATATATATTACAAATTTATATATATATAAGAAATCCAAAAACATTATTTAAGATATAAAAATTATTGATTATATTCGTACAGACAGAAGTTTCCAAATTCTTTGGTTTACAATTCATTGATTAAACATTCCTCATACATAATGCAATTTTTGAGCCAATGTGATGTTTGACACTACTTTTCATTGACTAGGAGAGTATAACTACTTCATAACTAGGAGAGTAAAATTATATTCCTACTCATAATTAATCATCAAGATGTTCATCTGTTAAGTCAAAATCTGTACTCTGGTTTTGCGATATTCATTCTTGAAAGCAATGATTCATAGAAATATGTAGAACCAAAACACGATTTATCTTACACGATGCTTTTTTTCATGAATGAAAATTTGTTTATGTCAACTATATTCTAGAATTTCTTACCTGGTGCATTGGATTTTCTTCCCATCTTTCTTGAATAAACTCTCTAGGCAGCTTTTTTGGTTAAATTGTGCAGGTGAAACAATTGATGTGAAAGGTGACCATGGGCTTGAACACTAAATTGTTAAAATTCTTTCTTCAAATTGCTCTTGAAGTAATAATAAATGAGAATTTTTCCATTTCCCTGTATCTATTTTTTCCTCTTCCATATTTGAAAAATACACAAGGGACTTCAGATATGATATTCACAAAACCAGTTTAGCTATAAACGACTTTACAGATCTGATCATTAAAGCTGTGTGTTTGTCTTTTCACTGCAGCACCAATGTAATTCATTTTCTCAATTATGTCTGTAAGAAACCCTAAATCAGACAGCCATTAAAAGTCTCTTTAGTTCAGCAAAATTTTGATTTTTGGTATTGAAATTATTTTTTAATTTCTTCAATTTACGAATCTTGCAAGATCTTTGCCTTTACTGAATCAACATACTTCAATGCACAGAATGAGATCAGGATCTTCAGAATTTTCCAGTAAAGCATTAAAAAAGTGTTGTTATGAAGGGATTACTCAAAAAACTATTTTTGTAACTGTTCATGATGTGATGAAAAATAATAATATACCGCAAAAGTTTCCTAATGAATGATACAGTAATACAATGCAGTTTTTGGAAATGATTTATCTTTCCTGCTTAGGGTAAAAAATCCATTAATATTAATTTCTTTGTTTAATAACTACCTATAAATTTTTGCATAATATTTTATTGAAAGCTTAAATAATTTTTTGTTACAGTCACACATAGAAATGTTGGTGGGCACAACAGGCCCACGGGCATAGATTTGGGGACCTCTGGTTTAGACCTTCATAATTATTGATAATCATTTTCTGCATAAAATTATATATTAATTTAAAAGGAGTAAAAAGTATTTTTGAATTTTCCTTTAATTTTTGCTTGATGGTTGAGTGGAAAGCGCAGTTAACTCCCAAGCAACCAGAGTAATATGATAATGTCCATGGTTAACTCAAAACCACAGTTAACCCAAGAGTAGTTAAAAACATGAAAAAGAGGGATAATCCAACTTATAATTAACCAAGAAATACTGTTAACAATTTTTGTACATTTTTTAGCAGTTTAATCAGGAGAATAAGTTAATTTCTTTATTAAATTAAACCTGTATTCGAAGTTCTTTCTCTCCATTGAGCACATGTGCTCATCTTCATTCTCTTTTTTTTCCATGATTTATTAAATCATATTTGTATTTATTAAATAATATTTGCATAATATGATTCATATTATACAAATATGAATATTTGCCATATCATATTTTGCCATAATTTAATAAATCCATATCTATGGATATAGATTTATTAAATTATGGCAAAGCACGCTTTGGAGGGCCTTGGTTTACTTTTTTCTTGTATTTCAACAGGAATCAGTGTAAAGCAGAGGATTAATGGCTGTACACTTAAGTTACTTGTAAGGGTGAACAATTTACTTTAATGGAGGATTTAACAATATTTATTTATTCTGGGTAATGCACAATTAAACTATGTACATTTGTAGATAAAAGCAACTTTCAGATACTGTGACATCTGCTGTCATTACAGTTAACACACATTTTTTCCTTCACCTTGTGATGTATATTTAAAATAACTTTAACTTTAATGGCGCTCATGCTATGCGATTCCGTTGTTGTGATGCACGTGTTACTGTGCTAGCTGAATGTCATGTGAACTGTTTAAAATTGTAATAATAAAAGTTTTGAATTCTTGAGATATACTCATTAGTTGAGTCTTCTTTTAAAGTACAGAAGTAATTAAATTCAACAAACTACACAAGAAGTTACATGGTGTCAGTAGCAAAATGGATTTCAGACCACCTGCTCCGCTAACATTCTCCGTCGGAAATGTTAAAGAAAAGTGGAAAAAATGGAAGCAAGAGCTAGAAAACTATTTACTTGCAACGGAAAAAGATGCCAAGCCAGATAAGACTAAAATTGCAATCCTTTTGAATTTACTCGGTACTGAAGGACTCGAAAATTATAACATGTTTTGATTTGAACCATTTGAGAATAAGGAGAAATACGAAGAGGTCTTGAAGTCTTTTGAAGATTATTGTTCACCACGGCAGAATGTCGTATATGAACGTTACAAATTCTTTTCGTGTAGCCAGCAAGAAGGACAAACAATTGAATGTTATGTCACTCAGTTAAGACTTAAGCGTCAACTTGTGAGTTTGCTGAGCAAGAAAATGGATTGATTCGCGACCGTATTGTACTAGGCATTCGGGATAGGAGTCTGACCGAACGTTTGCTTCGAGAATCTAACATAGGATTAGAAAAAGCTATAGAAATAGTCCGTGCTGCTGAAACAAGCAAAGAGCAACTCCGGAACATGAAAGATGATCCAGCGACTGTGAACAGCATGAAGAAATATAGAAAACAGCAGCATCAATCAAAACAGTCAGTGCCACCAAAATTATCGTCATAGCAGAAGCAATCAGCACTAGAATATGACTGCAAGAAGTGCGGAAGAAGGCACAAATATCGGGACTGTCCAGCTTTCGGAAAGACGTGTGCGAAATGCAAAGTAAAGAACCATTTTGCCGCAAGGTGTCCCAAGAACATTTATGAAGTTGGAATACCAAATAATGAACTTAGAATATATAATGAACATAGTGTATTTGTTGACTCTGTAATGATGAATCCACCAGTAAACGGGCTTACTGAATTTAAAATAAGTGCAAAATCAATTAAAGATCTAACAAATTCTATTGATGAAGTAAAAGGATATTCACAAGGTAAGTGAAACATGGGTGAAAAGTATCACAATGTATGTAAATAATAAGTATTTCAAGGTTGATTTTAAGTTAGATACTGGTGCAGAAGTAAATATTTTGCCTTTGTATGTTTTAAATAATGTTAAACTTAAGCCTAAACTTAATGAAACTGATTTGTTCTTAACTGCATATGGTAATTTTAAGTTAAAACCAGAAGGTACTCTTATAATTAATCGTTCAACTGAAAGGCTTAAGAATGTACCTTTACAATTTTATGTTGTTGATGTAAGATCTAAGCCTATATTAGGGTTAACAGCTTGTTCTGCATTAAAGCTAATCGAAAGGATTGATTCTTTAAAGTGCAATATCATTAATAAAAATGATTTAATTGCTCAGTATAAAGATGTATTTACAGGCACAGGGCAATTTCCTGACGAACTATATCATATAACCCTTAAAGATGATGCAATACCAGTAATACACCCCCAAGACGTGTTCCTCAGGCTTTACAGCCTAAATTAAAAGATACTTTAGATAAACTTGAAAGAGAAGGGATAGTATCGAAAGTAAATAAACCAACTGATTGGGTTCAAAGTTTGGTTATAGTTGAAAAACCTAATGGGAGTCTGAGATTATGCTTGGATCCTAGAGATCTAAATAAAGTAATTAAAAGGGAGCACTATCAAATTCCTTCTCCAGATGATATAATTAGTAGGTTAGAAGGTAAAAAAGTATTTTCAGTTGTAGATTTAAAAGATGGATTTTGGCATGTACCACTAGATGAAGCTAGTTCTGAACTATGTACATTTAATACTCCTTATGGAAGATATAAATTTAATAAAATGCCATTTAAAATATCCTCCGCCCCAGAAATATTTCAGAAAAGAAACCAAAAATTATTTGGTGATATTGAGGGTGTGGAAGTTTATTTTGATGATATCATAATTGCAGGATCTGATGAGGTTACTCATGATATAATTATCTCTAAGGTTCTTGAAAGAGCTAGGTCTCTAAATATAAAATTTAATCCTGATAAATTACAATATAGGGTACCGGAAGTCAAATATGTAGGCCAAATTATTTCTGAGTCAGGTGTAAAAGCCGATCCTAGTCATATTAAAGCAATTATTGATATGCCAACACCAAAATCAAAAATGGAAGTAAGGAGGTTGTTAGGAATGTTAAATTTTCTGTCAAAATTCATACCTAATGTATCTAAAGTTACTGCTCCTTTAAGAGAAATCATTCAAGAAAAGGTAGAATTTAATTGGGGAGAAACTCAGGAAGAGTCATTTAACAACATCAAACAACTGCTAACCAAAGCTCCAATTTTAAAAGTTTTCAGTGGTAATGAGGATATAATTATACAGTGTGATAGTTCAAAGGATGGCCTAGGATCATGTCTAATTCAAAAGGGTAAGCCTGTATCATTTGTGTCTCGCAGCCTGACTAACAGTGAAAAAAAACTATGCACAGATCGAAAAAGAGCTATTGGCCATAATATTTTCTTTTGAAAAGTACCACAATTTTGTTTATGGACGGAAAGTCACAGTGCAAAGTGATCATAAACTGTTAATGGCAATTGTTAAGAAACCATTGCATAAAATCTCGTCTAGAATGCAAAGGATGATCTTAAAATTACTAAAGTATGATTTTGAGATAATAGGTAATCAAATGACAGGTAATCAAATGCTTTTTGCTGACACTTTGTCACGAGCATATCCTGTGAATGAAACTATTAGTGATGATCCTGAAATGCTAAATGTTGTTCACATTATTTCAAAATATTTGCCTATGAGTGAAAGAAGAGTGGTGCAACTTAGGAAAGAAACTGAATCAGATCCAGATTTGCAAATAGTTATGAAATATATTAAAGAGGGTTGGCCTAAATGTTACAAAAAAGTAGATAGTAGTGTAAAAACATACTTTAAAGTTAAAAATGATCTTTATATTAATGACGACTTGTTATTTATTAATGAAAAATTAGTTGTACCTTATGGTTTGAGAAAAGATATGTTGCAATTAATTCATGAAGCGCACTTTGGAATTGAGAAATGTAAAAGTAGAGCCCGTGAAATTTTTTACTGGCCAGGTATGACAAATGACATTGAGCAGCTTGTTTCCAAATGTGAAATATGTGAAAAATTCAGAAATAGAAATCAAAAAGAACCTCTAATGCAACATGAAATTCCAACTAAACCATTCAAAAAAATTGCCCTTGATATCTTGCAATTTGGTAATCAAAATTACTTAGTAGTTATCGATTATTACTCTAAATGGATTGAGATTTCTAGCATAAAAGATAAGACAGCAAATGAAATTATGATAAAGTTAAAATGCATCTTTGCCAGGTATGGTATTGCAAATGAAGTCGTTTGTGACAATAATCCCTGTAATAGCTACTTATTTAAGAAATTTGCTGAAGATTGGGATTTCGAACTTAAATTTAGTAGCCCCAGATATCCACAAAGTAATGGGTTGGCTGAAAAAGCTGTAGGAATAGTGAAAAAATATCATGAGGAAAGTGCAAGATATAAGTGTAAGCTTAATGGAATATCGAAATACCCCAATTAGTAGAATAAATTTGTCTCCTGCACAATTGTTACTTAATAGAAGATTAAGGACAAAATTACCTATCAGTAATAAATTGTTAAATACTAAGATAAACAAACCTTATTCTAAATTCCGTGCACTTCAAGCTAGGCAAAAATATTATTATGATAGAACCGCACAGAAACTGCCTGAGTTAAAACCTGGAGATAGTATAACCTTGTTCAACTTTAGAACTGGGCAATGGGACAAAGGTGAAATAATTTCAAAACATAAAGCTCCTAGATCCTATATTGTAAGAAATTCAAATGGGGAAATATTGCGAAGAAACAGACGCCACATGAAATTTTCAAAATCACCTTACAAAGTTAATAATGATTATGATGATATAGATAAAGAGGAAAATTCAAATGGAAGCCCTGAGAATGTTTCTGTGCCTGTTAATATAGGAAATCAACAGAATAATCTATCCAGTAGTACAATAACAAGAAGTGGACGGTTGATTAGACAACCTTCAAGATATGGAGACTTTGTCATGGAATAAAATAATGTAACGTATTGCATATATCATTTTTATGTAACTTTTTTGTTATTGTATGTCATATTGTAAATATACTTGTATTGATATTATTTAGTATTTTTATTATTGTTTATAAACTGGAGGAAGGGATGTGATGAGCTAATGATGGCAGGACTAAGATGTTGAGTTTAATGTCATTGATTTTTTTTTTTTATTCCTTTTTAGCATGTCATGAAACATTTTTCCTACCTTTGAGTATATTGCTGCATTTTCTCTTGCTGCATGAATTCTACAATTATGATTAAAGTTTTAATTAATTTTTTAAACCATCAATATCAGCTAGCAAAGTGTCATAGTGTCATTTAGGGATTAGGAAGCTTTCTGCCAATGCACCGTACACCTTTAGGTTTTTATGTTGGATTTGGTATCAGCTTGTAAAACAGGTTAATTGATTTTGAAAATGTCTTTTTCATTATACTGAAGCAAGATATGAAAGATATTTTTATCCATATCTCTCCATTGTTTGTTGCAGTTTTCCATTCCCCTGCTGTGGATATGTTATTATGCTTCCTGAATTATCCAGTTAACCATTAAACAAAGACAGTCTTTCTGGATTATTTGGCAAATGCAACAGCCTCTGTCTGAACCATTTCTTTTTTAACCATTTCATTAATGCTCTTGCAACATTCTTATACTTACTATTTGCCCCATATTCAGTTTATTTTCACAAACAGATATTTTTTAGTACAGTCAAAAGTCATTAATCCGGACTCGTCGGGACTTCGGCGATTCCAGATTATCGATTTTTCCAGATTATAGATCATCGGTTTAAATCTGGTAAGATGGCATGCAGAAATTATAAAATTAAAAATATGAAACCGTAATTTATGAAATAAAGAACAATTATGATCTAAAGGGTATCAAAATTTACAAAAAAAAAAAAAAAAAAAAAAAAAAGCTTAATATTTATTTGTTTACTTTATTAAACATTTCTTTCAATGTAAGTTGTTTAAGTTGCTTCGTTTTTTATGTGATAATACATTCTCTTTAATTCTATAAACAGACATAATTTCTTGTTCAGTTACAAAGTTCCGCTGTTCAAGTCCTATAATTGCTGTGTCGAGAATACCGACTATTTGTCAAACGAAATTTTTTCGTTTTCAATAACCTGTTACTTTCTTCGCTATCGGAAGCGAATTATAATGACGAGGAATTTGATTTAAATCATATCAAAGGCGGAGTATGTCGAGATGAAATACTACATTTAGTAAGGAATTATAAGCCAAATAAAATAAAAACATCTGCCCTGAAGATAAGGATAGTGCTGACATCAACTTCCAGTTCATTGCGTGCCGCGGCGTTAAAGATAAACAAAGGATATCCCTTTATCCATTTTTTGCAGCAATTCCACTTTTTGTTTAATGGACTTCGAAACATACTTTCGCTTTGTAGATCCTTTACATATTAGTAAATATATATCAGAAATTCTATTTGATATAATCGAAAGTTCAAGCTTACTTTTGATGTTAAAGCAAAGTTTAAAGTTTAAAGAAATTAAACATTTAGCAGTAGTAGCAATGAAAGCTCCCTGAGATATGTTGTGCAGACATTGAAGACAATAAAAGATTTTGAACTTAACCAATTTATTAACAATATAATAAAGAATAAAAACACAGAAAATAAATGTCAACAATATTAGAGTCTTAGGAAAAATATAATATAACCGTCATTTAAATCAAACAATATTTTTACCTGGTCTCCAAAACACTGGCATTCTATACAAACAAAAATGCCCTAAGCAGTAATTATGCGGCCTAAAAATAAAGCTGGCTACACATTTAATCAGTCCATAATCAATGGTCAAGAAAAACACCTGAAAATTTAAATGAAGTTCTTGAAAGCACTTAAAACAGGTCTAACCCCGTTTGCACAAGGAGTCGCCGCTCACGTATTTTTAATTGCCGCCTTTATTGAAGAACATGGATGCTGCCCACGGCAGTCACTCACATGGTAGGCTCTGGAACCGAAGAACTTTATTCTGGAACCATCATCTCGCAAACCGGAACCAAGGCATTTTATTCACCGGACTGCATGCATCCTTTTGAAGGGGCTGGAAACCGCTCACTCACGTGCCGGGAAAGCAGGAACTAGAAGGGTTGAGCCAGAGCGACGCGAGATACTTATAGCAGAAGTAGGAATGACGTCATCTCACGGCAACCAATCAGCTATCGGCCTTTCAGATGACGTAACATCATGTTTCGTTTTTGCATCTCAATTAGGTTGAAACAGTCCGTTCTCAATGCAAACAGTGGCAGCAAGAAAAAGAAGTAGAAGTAACTACTATATTACATTAAAATAAGGACTAAACTAAATAAACATTTCAAGGAGGAGAGATGATGCAGTAAAAGGTTTAAAAATAAGCTATATTTTCCAACAACTTTTATAAAACTGCTCTAACAGTCTGCAAAAAATAATAAGCCGAATCCAATTTGAAGATTAAGGAACAACGCAGTCTGCAACATTAACTGAATTAGATAATTTTAGCTTAGCTTGTACTGTCCGTTATAAATTAAAAGCGCATTCGTAAACGTATTTTGCGATGCTCGCATGCATATTCGCAGCCGTGAAGGTTTTACGCGCATGCATCAACGCGACACATGCGCAGAAAGTTTGTAGCTTTGAGGTCCGGATTATGGTTGTCCGAATTAACGACTTTTGATTGTATGAGCTTTTCCACTGTTTCAATCAACTGAGGTATATTTCGAGCATTTTTATTGTGGCATTGTGTGGTTAATTTAATTGTGGCAAAGTACAGAAGGGCTATCTGCCTAAGGAGAGAGAGGCCTTTCTGGAAGACTTTCTAAGGGAAACTGGCTTGTATACTAGTTACACATGGGGAAAATCATGAAAACGCCCATGCAGCCACACCATTCACTGAGGTTTAAACTGTAGACCTAATAACTAGTGTTCAGCAACTTTATTGCTTGGCCACTGGTAGGCCTGTCTGAGCATGTATTGTTTTGGCTGCATTTGTTTTATTTTAATAAAGCTCACTTTGTCTTCAGTGCAGAAAGCTTTATGCTTACAATTTTCCATGCGTGTAAATTTTTGACAATATATATTTTCTATTTCAACCGAGAGTTAGATCAAAGAATAAATTCCCATCTGGAAAAGTTAAAACATTTCATCATTGATATGTTCTGGTCAGAATATATTTCTGCACCTGAAGATGCTTACATTACAATGTTAGATGTTGCATTTCTCTTATGTGGACTTGTATGCATGTTCTATACAGTAAATTTTTGCCAAATGTGAACTTGTTGAACTTGATTTTGCGTTTACCCATTATATTGTTTCCATATAATTTGTCAAATGTGAGAATTTCAATTATATTTTTTATGCTTCAGAGCATTGGTCATGTTGTGATAGTCCTCTTTAATGACTGATCTGAAAATTAATTCATTAAAAAAGTCAGACATTACTTAGAACAGCAAAACCTAAGCTTTAAATTTCTCCTAATTCTCAGTAATGCTCCAAGACACAGTACTGAAACCCTCACATCATTGCATTCAAATGTAGAGATTTCTGGTCCTTTCGCTGGACACCACTTTCTTAATTCAGCCAATGGATCAAGGAATCATAAAAACATACATTATCTTAAGCATGCTTGTATCTCTGCAAATAAATCACTAGATGACAGAAAGCACAGCACACTAATGCCATTTTGGAAGCTGTTCAACATAAGACACTGCATAGAAATGCTTAAACTTGCATGGGAACAAATGCATTCATCAATACTGAATGCTTGCTGACATCAGTGCTAGCCAGAAGTTATCAGCAATTTTAAAGGATTTCTATTGATTGAAAGTGAAACTAAAGAAAGTGTACAGATTGCAAAAGCAATAGGCGATGAAGGATTTTCAGATAATGAAGAAAATGAAATAAAATAATTAGTTGAGAATGATGATAGTGAAGTGACAAATGAAGGATTGGATGATCTTATAGCACCAACTGACAGTAAAAGCAGTAATAGTGAAAAAAAGATACAGAGCCTTTAACATGCCAAAAGGTAAGCAAATTGTTAGAAAAGGCACAAGAACTGTCTGATTTTGTAATGAAGATGACCCAAATGAATAAAAAAGGGGATACTTTTTGAGAGGTCTGAAAAACTGAGCACTCCTAACCATGAAACCTGTAATGAGTTGCGTTAAACAAGCAAAAGTCACCAGTTCTTTAAAAAACTAATTGTATCGTGTACTTAATTATTAAACTGTAATAGAAATCCTTTCAATTAACATTTATTTCACTTTTCTCTTTTTATTACAGTAATATTATAGTTTGCATAAATATATACTTTTTTAACGTAACAATATCTAACCCTTTTTTCTCATTGAAAATTTGCAGAATGCGATTTTGCCATATGCATGACGTTTATGGAATATTATGGTTTGCGTAAATATATATATATTTTTTAATGTAACAATATCTAACTTTTTTTTCTCATCGAAAATTTGCAGAATGCGATTTTGCCATATGCATGATGTTTATGGAATATTATGGTTTGTGTAAATATATATATTTTTTAACGTAACAATATCTAAAACTTTTTTCTTGTCGAAAATTTGCAGAATGCGATTTTGCCATATGCATGATGTTTATGGAATATTATGGTTTGCGTAAATATATACTTTTTAACGTAACTATATTTAAAACTTTTTTCATCAACAGTTTGCAGAATTTGATTTTTCCATATGCACGATGTATTAACCCTCTCACTGCGTACTTTTTTTTTTTTATCAAAATAGGTTCAAAAATTGCTTTTTTTATTACATATTTGAAATCTACATATATCTTAGAGTTAAAATATACAAAAAATTTTTGTAAAAGAGTTTTTTTCAATATAGAATTAGATTACTTATGTGTCTCAATTATAGAATTAGATCATAGAAAAGGTTATCAGATTACTGAAATTGAAGAATAATGATATAAAAGGAAAATTTTGAAAATTAATGTTGGTTAGATTATGATTTATTTTATAAAATACAAAGGTAAAACTTATATACTGATGAAAATATTTGCATAATGTAATGTTTTTCACCACTGTTGAGTGTTTTCAATAGAAACTGAATTTTTAGATTCATTACTATCTGCAGAGGAATTCGAGAAGTTCTCATCAGTTTCGCTATAACTATCTTCAATATACTTGAAATCAGAGTCAAAATTACTATCAGTGTCAGAAATATTGTCAGGAATATAGGTTATATCCACTCGTGAAATGCTTCTTGCCAGACATCTTTGAGCTCTGAAAAGCGCATGCAAAATGCTACATTACATATTCTTGTATATTCGGCAGAAATGTGGACAACTAACGCCATCTGTTAGCCCACATTTAAATAAACAATTAAATATCACAGAAAAGCCGAAAGGAAACTTTGAACGGGAAAAGAGTGGGTTGCACAGTTAAATACACGACAAAAATTTATCCCTGCGGAAATCGTGGGTTGTGCAAATTTTGCTACTTCTACGTTGCCTGTAGAAATTGCAGGATATGCACCGAGAGGTTTAATGACATAACCCTTACGTTCAGCAACGGTTTACTCTTGTTCGGCAAGAGTACTACAGTGTAAAGGTACTTATTACTACCTAATAGCGTGATCTTGGGTGATGTAAAGAGTCAATAATTTTTCAGTTGCAACTTGCAGGAAAAAAAAAAAAAAAAAAAGTAATTTAATTTTCTTATGAAGACATTGACAGTTTGTTGGATCTGTGACTAGCAAACTATGAAATTTGGCACTGTATATAATACCTAAGCATTTTTTAGAGTGCTGAAAACTGGTCAGCAGTGTAGCAAAATTGAATTGTATCTCCATATTATTTATGTACTATGCTTAGGGAAAGTATATAATAACTCATGCAATATATTGGCAGTTGTAATGACTATGACAGAGGATAGTTTCTACTGAAAGAATTTTAAAACAACTATATACAAGATCACAGTTCATTTTATGTTCTAAAAACTTGCTTAGAATTGAAGATATTTCTGACTATGAAATTCCTCTCTGGTTATTTGCAGTTGCTCTAATCATTCTTTTTGAATAATGTCAGTTTGTTTTATGATTGGGACAAAATATAGTCAGCTGTGTTAGCTATAAATGGATATAAAAACCTGATGGAGTCTGTTAAAATCTGATTTAGGAATGTGTTAAAATCTGATTTAGGAATGCTGCTTATAATGATGCACTAGATTACATTGGTAAAGCTATTTGCATATGACCAGTATTGTAGCATTGTAATATAACTTCATTATTATTCTTATCATTACAAATGAATGCATTGTTGTAAGGGACATAGCTATTTCTAACAGCATATATTAGAGAAATGATTTAAATGACTTAAATATTAGGGAATGTGACAAAGTTTCCAGCTATTTTGCTTTAAAAAATATGGAAATGTTAAGAAAATTAATGTTACTGTTATTGTAGCAGTCAGATAGAAAGTATTATTGAAAATTATATGCTTAAATCTCTGTAGTGCCTTCTAAGTTGAAATGAAAGTGTTCTTTCATTGAATCTCCTTTCATTTCAATGGAAGTTTCTTAATTCCTTTCTCCCAGTAAGCTGTTAGACATTTCACAGTGCATTGCTTAAAAATTATCTCTTATTGTGAAGTACAGTCAAAAGTGTATAATCCGGAATAATCTATAATCCAGACCTCAAAGCTACAAGCTACAAACAAACTGCGCATGCGTAGTGTTTACGCATGTGCATATGCGTTTATGCATGCACATAACACCTTTACGCATGCGCATATGTGTTTACGCACGCGCATTTAATGTATATAACGGACGGTACAAGCTAAGCTAAAATTATCTAATTATCTATTTCAGTTAATGTTGCAGATTGCATTGTTCCTTAATCTTCTAATTGGATCCGGCTTATTATTTTTTGCAGACTGTTAGAGCAGTTTTATAAAAGTAAGCTTGAACTTTCGATTATGTCAAAAAGAATTTCCGATTCTGAAGCTACCAAAAGATCTACAAAGCGAAAGCATGTTTCGATGTCCATCAAACAATAAGTGGAATTGCTGCAAAAAATGGATAAAGGCATATCCTTTGATTCTCTAACCATTCCAAAATATGTTTATCAATTTCACGCTTCTCTGCGGCGGGGGGGGGGGGGGAAGTGGTGCGCAATGAACTGGAAGTTAATCTGTCAGCACTATCCTTATCTTCAGAGCAGATGTTTTTATTTTATTCGGCTCATAATTCCTTACTAATTGTAGTATTCATATGCTTTACGCATGCGCACGTTGAAAGAAATGTTAAATAAAGTAAACAAATAAATGTTAAGCTTTTTTTTTTTTTTTTTTTTTTTTTTTTGTAAATACCCTTTGGATCATAATTGCTCTTTATTTCATAAATTACGGTTTCATATTTTTAATTTTATAATTTCTGCATGCCATCTTACCAAGTTTATATTGATGCTCTATAATCCGGGAAAACCGATAATCCGGAATCGCTGAAGTCCCGACATGTCCGGATTAAAGACTTTTGACTCTACTATTTATGAAACTCGAAAGTAGTTGTCTTAAAACTGGGATTTCGCGGGTCTCATATGGCATACAATGGCCTCATACGGTATTATATGACATCCAAAGACATTTCAACTATATATGTTCAGAAATACAATATTCGGGGTTCGTAGTGTTCCTTACAAGTGTTTATAAGTCCTTATATTTGAAGATAAAAAATAAAAGCCCTTATAGGTGCTTACTCTTTCTCTGAAGCACGTATTTGTTTGTTTTTAGTGCTTTTTTTTTTTTTTTTTTTAATGAACGCACTGTACCAAAGCTGAAACTAAATAAACAACTTTTCTTCCTTGTATGGATCGTCAGATGGTGAATCGTACTCCCAGAAATCGTTTTTTGCCCGTCTCTGCATTAACATAACCTTTGGTATGCACAAGTACAGACAGATGCACGTCATTCTATTGGTCAAAGAATTGCGAAAGCGGTAGAAATTCCGGCAAATTCCATATTCTTTTGCTCCCACCCAATACTACACACATTTGAATTTCTATCAAGATTTTAATAATTTACATTCTCGTTCCACGTGGTCAGTTCATATTCGCATTTATTATGATCGGTATGCTTATAATATATTTGCAGTATTTGCTGAAGTATAGATAAACTTCAAAAATGAGCATGTTTTAACACAGATTAGTTTTCTAAGGAATAATATCCAGAATGGCATAAATAAAGTGAAAGTAATCAAATAGTCAAAATAGTTTTTATTTATTTATTTTTTTTCTTGTGGCCAATGCATTAAACAGAATGCAAATTGGGTGTTCTCCCCTTTCTCCACAAAATCTCGAATATTGAAACCGTTACAGTTCGCAGCAAAGCAAGCAACAGACATTTTTTTTGGTCACTTACCAACCTGGATTGAATAGGACTAAAAGTTCTGCGGTCTACCAACCCAAGCAAAGAATGATTCTATTCCGGAAATTTAATGCAGTTCGTTCATAATTAGAATGAAAAACACCTCATATTGGTAAATCTGTGTATTAATCAATATGAGTGTAGTATGGATATCACGTGGAACGCAACGTGTCCTGCTCAATGATAAATGGGCACATGACGGTCCAAATACCGGCAGCTGTTGATTCTGATTGCGTAACACGTGCGGAAGAATTAAGACTCACGTATTGCGCAATAATGTTTGCCATATTTTGCAGAGATAAAACAGTTTTATTGTGCTTACTAAGCGGATTATCTTTCAGTTCCATTGGACTATTTTTCATATAATTCACATATGGAAATGTCAAATCATTATTTAGCTGAAAAATCTAAAAAACGGCTACAACCTCCCTTTCCTCTTTTACCAGTTTCGCTCGACTATCCAGAATTTTCAGATATTCGGCAATTTCCGAATATGCCGGTTAGTTAAGCTTTTACTTTCAAAGAATGACTGCATGAAGCAATTTCCTGCCTTCTGTTTTCAGAAAACTTTCTTTTTTTTACTTATTTTTACTTAAATTACTATGCTTGCAATATCAGTTAAGAGAAAACTGTTATACAATGAAAATTTAGAAAATGTTCAGAATTTTGATTTAAGTTAAATTATTTAAATATTAATAGGATTGAAAAAATAAATTGTATTTATTTTTAGGTGCCAAGCTAATATAATAAATATGGCTTATTATTATTTATTTTCTCTATATTGAACTGAAATTCCATCATTAAATCTTGTAATGTAGTTTAGTTCTGCATAGTTTTTTTTCTCTCATTGTAAACTAGTTCTGTAAATTGAACTGTTATTTAAAATTTTTAAAAAAAGTATGTAATTGTTTTTGGCACGCAAGGAACTTGAAGTTGATCTGTCAGCACTATTCTTATCTTCAGGGCAGATGTTTTTATTTTATTCGGCTTATAATTCCTTACTAAATGTAGTATTTCATCTTGATGTACTCCGTCTTTGATATGATTTAAATCAAATTCCTCTTCATTATAACTATCACGAATACACATCAAATAGTTTTCTGGTTGTAATTTTCTAATTTCGACTATGCGTAATATGTACTTTACGCATGCGCGTGTTGAAAGAAATGTTTAATAAAGTAAACAAATAAATATTAAGCTTCTTTTTTTTTTTTTTTTTTTTTTTTTTTTTTTTTTTGTAAATTTTGATACCCTTTAGATCATAATTGTTCTTTATTTCATAAATTGCGGTTTCATATTTTTAATTTTATAATTTCTGCATGCCATCTTACCAGATTTAAACTGATGATCTATAATCCGGAAAAACCGATAATGCGGAATCGCCGAAGTCCCGACGAGTCCGGATTAAGACTTTTGACTGTATATCCAACAAAAATGCAGGCTTTTCTTTGGAATATGGTAAGAGGTAGTTTGACGACATTTTGGTAAGGCAATAAAGGTTACTAGCTAGGACTTTAGCAGTGTACATGGATAAAGTCAAGAGTATGCGCAATGCCATTTTTGTGCAATTCTGGGATATTTTTTTTAAGTGAAAATAGGTCAACGTGTGCATGGATGATACCGTGTATGTGTAATTGTTAAAAACGCGCAATCGTGTCAGGTTTTTCTTGGAACTATTTTCGTAGTGATCAGATTATTATTACGTTAATTACGTAAGATTACTTATCTAGCACATGGTGTGATGAGTCATCTGTGAAATTGCAGGAAAAAGTACGGTTTCATCCCTGAACGTATTGCTTACTATGACAAAGAGCTCCAAAGAGATAAGAAAAGCTGGTGATAACAAAAGGTACTAGTGGTTTCTTCATCAGGCAGTTTCTCCAGTTTTTACAGCCCTTTTTTCATGAAAAAAAAGATGACAACAATCAGCGGAAAATGATGATTAAGAATTTCTAAATTAAAAGATTCTCCATCAAATAGTTCAGAAAATATAAAATTTGGCTTATTTTCTCCTTTCTACCCTGGAGGAAATCCCACCACAGCAATCCCCACAAGGAAGGAATCTACAACGTTCCCCTCCCCCCCCAGGACCTCCCCTTACGAACAAAGAGCCTCTCCCACTACGTTTGCGGTTTTTACGACAGTGGATATTCCTCAATTGTGCAGTCACTCTTTATTCAAGTAGAAAACGGAAACAGGACAGAGAAATTCCCTCTCAAGTCTTCCAGAGTACTTTAAAAGTGAACTTTGCATCTCTATCGGTCATCTACTTCAATTTTAGTGCTTTTTGCAAAATTTTGATTTTAGTAACAGCTTATACAGACTCTATATTGTGTGATAAGATTAGTGTTTCATTGTTTTCGCACTCTTTTCTTAACAAGAATTGAGAATTTTATCTCTTGGAGTTTGTCTAACTTACGGAAGAAATACTGCTACCAAGGTAGGACTTTTTACTCTTTCTCCTTCTCATTCTCCTTGCTTCTGTAATTGATTAATTATACCACACGCATTGCATAGTTTAATAACAAACAGAGTTAATTGCTTAGTGTTTAAAGAGATGAATTAAGGTGCCTAATATTCCTTATTTTCTTAAGTGCTGAATAACGCAGTTGACTTAATATAAATTCGGCCTAACATTTTTCATTTCATTTCACCAATGTTTTTAATAAGTTACATTCTTATATTAGTTACTTTTTTTTTCATTTATTGCACTGAATAGAATCTATTTGTTCTTAACTTTCTATTATTATGTTTGTACTTGTTTTTTGTTATATATTTTATATTTAACTCATCTAATCTGATTAGTAATTAATACTGGTATTATTCATCGTAAAAAAAAAAAAAAAAAAAGGCTCTCTCCGTATAGAAAGCATTTCCATTCAATTACCTCTGTACTACGACATTTCTCAGGAGTGTGTGCAACTTATCACGGTATAACTGTTCACAATTTATAATAGTAATTCCCTCATAGTCAGCTTCCAGCATGGCTCAAACTACACGTCCTTCGAACCCAGTGTCCGTCAACTCGGAAAGTATGCTTTTACCACCGGAAAAAACAGCAACAGTACGCCAAGAACCGCATATAAGAGCCGTAAATCTTTATCATGCATGTCTAGATCTAGCCAGTACTAGACGAGGCGGAAAACGCGTCATCCCACCAGGAATGTTCACAAAGCTTAAAAAAGATGCTCGATGAGCTCAGAGATATTGCTACAAGTAATGGGATCAGTAACGTAAGCGACGTTCCGTTTCCGATAGGTATTCCGCATCCCTCCCACGCCGTCACATGTCAGTGCGATGATTCCACCACAGACTTAATTAATACAGAAACAATGCCGTCATTATTAGAGGATAATAATGTTCCTAAAATTTCATATGCTGATGCTGTAGCAAAGGTACCAAGAAAAAATAACCCAACTATTTTGCTATACCCAAAGCAAGAGCTAAAATGCCATATTACAGAGAAACTAAATCAGATCCTTCCCCTCAAAGAAATAAATGCCAATATTGATTATATAGCAAATATTAAGAATGGAGGCATCGCGATCAGCAGCACTTCAAAGGAAGAACTCAACAAGATTACTAACGCCATAAACGTTTCCGAAGAAGCAAATAACTTAATAGAAATAAAAACACCAAGAGTTAAAAAACCGAAAATCTCAATCAATAATATCCCTAATACATTACCACCAAAATTAGTTCTCAAAGAACTAGTTGACCAACTAAGGATTGATAAAGAGGAGATTTCACCTCTCTTTTACACAAAAGGCAAAAACCCCAACACCATTAAGTGGGTTCTCGAATGCTCCCCTCGTACTCTATCAAAATATATTGAACGTAGGAAAATTATAATTAATTGGAGCACTCTCCCAATTGCAGAATTCTACGGAGTGAGGAGATGCTACAGATGCCAAGATTTCTCACATTCTGGTAATGCATGCAAATATAGGACTTATTGCGCTTTCTGTGGCGGACCTCACTCCATAAGGAATTGCAAAGAAGACGTACCGGATTGTATCAACTGTAAACTGTTCAACTGCACATATGGAACCTACATCAATACTTTACATGCTGCATTCTCCCCCAAATGCCCATTATATCAGAGGGAAATCTCAAAAATTAAAGCTGCTGCAGTTTACACATCAAAGCAAGAAGAATAGTTAGCTTACTACCTAGTTTCTTTTAAGTTAATTTAAACTTTCCTTTCTGTACATGAATCCATCAAGTACTACCGCCGCCCCTTCAATTCCCCATTCTCAACTATTTACGACAATTTTACACAATAATTCGCCTCCACAGGACAAGCTTAGAATCCTTCAAATAAACTTAGGCAGAGGAAAAAAGGCGTCAGAACAACTTAGTGAAGTAATTGAAAATAACAATCATGATGTAATTTTTTGCATTACTGAGCCGTATTGCGTAAAAGGTGAAGTTAGATGCCTTCCCCTTCACTGGCAAATATTTCAATCTACCGAAAAGGATCCTCTAGTTAACCCATGTGCCAGTATTATAGTCACCAATACCAAATGGTCCCCTACAATTATATTAAGCCATAGAGATGTGATGATGATAAGTATTAACTGTAAATCAGAACAACTATTAATTACTTCCATTTACTGCTCACCACGAGAGGATATGGGGCCGAATCTCCACAAATTAGAAAATATCTTAAGTAATCTCAGAAGATCACAGCACGTGATTACAGGTGACTTCAATGCTCACCATCAAATGTGGCATTACAATAATAATAATAATAGAGGACATACATAGCTGACTTTATTGCTACACACAATCTGTATATACATAACCTCTCTTCAGACACTCCTACATTTGAAACAACAAATGGTAAAGGATGGCCGGACTTGACACTGTCAACATTGAGTATCTCCAATAAAATACAAGAATGGAAAGTTCTTGATGATCCAAGCCTCTCAGATCATAACTACATCTCATTTGAATTATCAGAAGAAATCCCCGACCTCAAATTAAGAAATTTTCAATCTCAAAGCAAAAAGCAAGGCAATTTAGAAGAAAAATCTCCACATGTCTTCAGTATGCGGAGAAACTTGTAGATAAATGCACATCACCCGATGCAGTCCATGATTTAATGGAAACAATTATCAAAACAATACAGGAGACAGCGACCAACACATTTAAACTCCATAACAACAAGAAGATTACGAAGACTAACTGGTGGACAAAGGAATTAAGACGTGGAAAGCAACATACAAAGGCCCTTCGTAGAAAAATGAAAAGTGCTCCGGAAGGGTTGAAAATGGAAATATGGATAAAATACAAGCAACAATTAGCAAATTACAAAAAGAAAATAACTGAAGCAAAATTACGCAGCTGTAAGAATTACTGCTGTAGTAATAAAGATACATATGGCCAGCTGTATAAAATGGCTACAAGTAAAGTTTTTAGTCCCGCACATATCGGTCTTTCGAGAGATCAACTCTCACGTAACAGCCAGCTTGGTAATGTCACTGAAAAGATTCTCAACAATATTTTAGATGTTGTCTTCCTAAAAGATAATGCAGAAGACGATGGCCACTCACATTCCGATATTAGATACAACAATACCGCTCCAAATCTCCAGACGATGTGGAATTCCACTCACAAAAAATTTCAAAAATTATTAAGTATCTTCCGAATAATAAAGCTCCGGGACCTGACGGATTAGACAACAGGATTATTAAGATAATTCACCACGCAATGCCTTTTCTGTTCCACAAACTACTAAACCTCTGCCTCAAATTTTATGTCTTCCCGAATTGTCTCAAACAGGGACAAACAATACTATTCAAGAAAAATAATAAAGATCCTACAGATCCGGAAGCCTTCAGACCAATCGACCTCTTACCTGCAATAGGTAACCTTCCGGAACGTGCAATCGCGGGCAGATTACGCCACCACTTAGAGAAAAATGAAACCATAAGCCCCAACCAATACGGCTTCAGACCTCTCAAATCTACATCTCATGCGATAGTAGAACTTCAAGAGCAGATCCGTAGGAATAAATCTTCAGCTCTCCATACGGCAGTACTCTGCATGGATCTCAAAAATGCGTTTGACTTTGTGTGGTGGCCTGGTATCCTTGAAGCCTTGCGCAACATTAAATGCCTTCAGAGCATATTCAAGCTAATGAATAGTTTCCTAACAAACAGAGCAACGATAATCATCAGCAACAACTGTATAGTAGAAAGAAGAATAACGAGGGGCTGTCCACAGGGCTCTTGTCTAAGTTCAGACCTGTGGAACATCACCTTCAATTATATCACCTCCTACAAGTGGCCGGACCATACAAAGCTCATCGCCTTTGCCGACGATGTGGCCTTTGTAACAAATGGGCATTCAAGAGACATACTAGAAAAGAATAGTAACGAGACTCTCTCCATATTCCATTCCCTCTGCGTCAATCAAACACTAATAATTTCAGAGCCCAAATCATATATTATTTTATTTCCAAAACCGGGCAAATCGCTACAAAGGCTACCTTGCATTAAAATCAATAATAGAAGAATCAAGATCTCAAAAGAAATCAAATTTCTTGGATTGAAAATTGACCAAAAGTTTTCTTGGATCCCACACCTCATGGAAATTCGGAAGAAGACCCAAACTATTTCTAGAGCCCTTGCAAGGATGCAAGGCACAACGTGGGGCCTCAAGTCGAGGGTGCAAAACATTCTCTATAATGCCGTGATTGAAAAAATAATCCTCTATGGGGCATCAGCATGGACTTACCCTGTGACAGTGAAAAAGAAAAGACTCTTAGCTTCGATCCAACGCCCCTTCCTCTTACAAATAGCAAAAGCATACAGAACTACCTCAACGGCAGCTCTCTGTGTATTAACAGGAATCCCACCTCTCCACCTGAAAGCAAAAGAAGATGCAGACTTAGCCACGTTATTCCACCTCAAGAAAAACATAGAGGTAGAAGATCAAAACCTGTGCCCCCTTGATTTTGAACAGCCACGAAATCCTTACATAAGACACCCTGCAGTACATGCAAAACTCAGAATATCTACAAAAGAAGACACCCTCAGTGTACCTTCATTTCCAGTCGTGTACACAGATGGGTCAAAATTAAACGAAGGAGTAGGATGCGCGTTCTTTGCACTCCTTTCAGAACAAGAAACAACAGAATGGAAAGGATACCTAAGGAACAACAACAGCGTTTTCCAAGCTGAGCTTTCAGCCATAAAACACGCTATTCTATGGTCTCATCAAAAGCATCTAACACATGTTACCATCTAGAGTGATAGCCAAGCGGCAATTAAAGCTGTCGATGATGCAAGAAACATCATCAATAGTGCAAGATATCTACGATTTATTATCACAGCACAAGAGAACATCTATAAAAATAAAGTGGGTAAAAGTGCATGCTGGACAAGCCGAAAATGAAAGGGCAGATGCACTTGCTAAAAATGCAGCTCAAGACCCATCTCTACCTCCAATCAATGTCCCATTCCCTAAATCGTATGTGAAACATATGTTGAAAAAAATTACATTAAAAAAATGGCAAACTGAATGGGAAAATGTAGAAGTAGGTAGAAGGCTTTTCAACTTCTACAAGAAACCCACATATGATCCAATCTCTTATAACTTCTTCATCAACATATTCTTATCTGGACATGGTCCTTTCCCCACGTACTACTTTGCACGAAATTTGAGCGATTCAGACAAGTGCGTATGTGGGGAAAAGGGAGACCCAGAACTCTATATTTTCAAGTGCCAGCTCACAAAAGAGCTACACTGCAAAGGAAGGTCACAAATTATGCCTGAGTACATTAAATGCATGCTAACGATACCTCAATTACAACAAAAGGTTTCTTTGATTATGAAGAAACTTTTCGCATATAAAAAAGAAGACATATGTCAAGATGCTGTCACATCTGTATAAATACCTCTTATTCTACAACTTGCAAAAATAATGCAAGATTTCATAAATATTGCAAATGTCTGAAACAGGCTAATTATGGTATGAATAGTTTTTATAAAATAGTTACATTAAGAATTTGGACTGTATTAGGAGATGAGGAGAAAAAATCTTGTAATAATCAAATCATTAATTAAAAAATAATATAAATAATATACGACTCTATTAGATATATTAGTGTAAATGTAAGTATTATGTGATTTTCTAATGTATATTTTCTGTATTTATGATACATTAATTTACAAAAATAATGTAAGACTTCAGTGCTGATGCATTTGTTTGTGTGTAACAAGTTAAAAAAATGAAAGGAAATGTATTAATAAGAGAATTCGCCTTAGTAATTCAACTAAGTATAATAAAATGCACAAAAAAAAATAAATAAATAAAAATAAAATAAAATAAAAAAATAAATAAAAAAAATCTTCAATTAGTTCCTTAAAATGATGTTTATTTTGATTCGATGTAACTAGATATACTAATGTAAATATATTGTTTGTGTGAAGTACAATGTACAATGAAAGTTTGTATGTATGTTCGAAGTAATTATGTTATATCAATTTGCCATAATCCAACTTTTGTTAATAGGTTAATTTCTTTGCAATAATTGTATACTATGTCTTTGTAATTGTATATTCAATACATAAGTCTAATATTAATGTAAAATTACTATGTAAATGTCTTGGTAGACTAGCATCCGATGCGGGCCAACTAAAAGCCCAGCGGGGTACGGTAGTGCGGCGGAGCAACACCTGTAAAAGTCACTGACGAAGTTCTGGTGCTCCGTCCACTTTTCCCTGTCCCTGTTAAAAACGCGGCAAGCAGTGGGCGATTCTTCACTTTCTCCCAATTTCGCACCAAATCTTTGTCATGATTAAGCCCTTTTGTTCCATAAAAGTTCTAGCATAAGCGTAATTCGGCTAGCAGATTGTTGGAAAAAATGTTGATTAAAAAAAAAAAAAAGTTGCCTTTTCTTCGTGAAAACAAAATGGCGTCCAAAAACAAACTAGCAGGTTGCTGTAGCAGGGTTGGTCGCCAAATTTTCGCCAAAATTCACCAAGTTATCATAATCCAAAGATTAACCAAAAGGCATCACAGGTTCCAAATTTTGAGATGGGAAATAAATATAAATTTAAGCTCTCCGCCCTTTGTGATATTATTATTGTTTTTATATGTTTTAATAAATATTAGCAGGCAAATTTTAAAATTTATTTTAAATGCTTTTCATTTTGTTAAAAAAAGAGGGCTGTCAGTAGTATTCATATCATGCATTCAGTGCATATTTTATTTGAGACCCCCCTCCCCCGCTCTAAAGCATATTTGTCAGTTTTTAAAAACTTTTAAGTAAAGTTTTTTCTCTTTTCTTAGTTTTGCTTGCTTTGTGCTATTTACCAAAACTGCCTGTTCGTTAATAATATAAATTTTGCTTCATCATCAATGAGGTAAATTTTGTAAACAATTATGTAAGCATGGTGCAGCATTAAAATGCTCTAATCAGAGCATAGTATTTTTTCAGTAGCTTAACAAAAAACATTTTCAGATGTTTTTCTTTAAGTGAATGCTACGAAATCATTGCAGTTAGTAGTGAAAATTTCCTTTTAGATAAGTCTTCATTGTGCCTGCTTTTAAATTTTATGGGGGAATTTTTAAGGAAATTAATTCAAGAATTTTATACTTCTTAAATAGAGTACGTAAAATTATTGACATTAGTACTAAGTGATAATTGATATTATGGTGCTCATCAGAAGAAAAGGGGGAAAAAAAAGGGTCCATGGAAAAATATTCAGAATATTTCTACATTTTTTTGACACTGCTTTCATATGAGAGACATGTGTATGAGAAATATTTTAATAATGCATCTGTGAACTGTTACTAAGATCAGTTTCTAGAGAACATTCATTAAGAAGATCCATAATACTCCTCTGAATGAATATTCAGCACTCTTGCATTTATTTTTGTGATATTGCAAATATTACAGGTATGCTTAACAACCATGTTATAACTTTAAAATATCATCTAATTTTTTATAAATTCAATTTTATTAATATATTTTGTTTTTTGCATAGGTATTTTTTGAATGTGTACAAAGTATACAGTAGAATCCTCCTTCCATATGTGTGTATATTTCATACTATTTGTGCATATATTTTCTTTACTCTTTCAGAATCCTCAGGTGCTGAATCAGTATTTTGTTTGTCCTATGAGCACAAATTATTTTCCAAAAATCCGATTCTATGTCTCTAAACCTGTTCGTCTAGATTGTTCTAATCGAATTCATCTAGAGGTACATATTTTGATAACCAATATTTATATGAAGTGTAATAACATTGAAGTCTTCTGATTGTTTTTAAATAATGGTTTTTAAGTGTATTATTTTGCAGACTGTATTTTAAATATATTTGATGTAAGTATTAGAAAAACGTGTATTAGGTTAATATTTTATTTAATATTCTGACTTCTGTTTTATCTAACATTCTAGCAAAAAGCATATACAAGGCTGACTGAGATGTGATCCAGAGTAATGTTGGTATTTTTAATAAAATGCTCATAGCATTTTATGTTTTAGTAATATTTAGCCTTTCGACAGAGCTTTTTATTTTCTTTTTTGAGCAAAACTGAATGGTATCATTTTAAATTATTATATTGTATTGTGCATAGAATATTTTATCTGCTAACTTATATAATTTTGCTAAATTTTACATTTGCTAGTCCATTTTTCCTCTGTTTGTAGTGTGTACACAGCAGCATTTCTGATTATTACATACAGCCATGTTTATGAAATTATATGTTAATCCACCCAAATTGAATGATATTTCATATTTATTTTGTGCTAAACATTCTATGAAATGCCTATTTTTTTTTTTTTTTTTAATATAGATTCCCTTCAATTATATTTTTTTTAACTCTAGATTTCAGAAATGTCATCACCAAACACATGAGTTAGTATTTTTGCGTTTAAATAATTTTCATCCTGCATCCATTTGAGTTATTATTTAATTGTAAAGAATTACCTGTAGATCTGTTTTATCTTAACACTAATAAAAGTCAGTTAACAGTACTAATGAGCTAGGTGATGTAAAATCTTCCATGCATTAAGTTATTTATTATGTTAAAATTTTTACTATTGTTGCTTGTGTACAAGTTCATGATAGATTGAATGCACAAGCCCAATAATAGGTTAATAAAATTTATTCTTATCAAAAGAAATATAACAGAACTCTGGAATTCGATTCAGAGATATTCGTACAGGTGCTCACAATATCACACAGTATAATCAGTAGCTATACTTCAATCTCCTAAAAAACGTTAAAACACAATGCAACTAAAAGCATATCTAAAGAGTAAGCTAATCCGATCTTGCACTGAACTTTAACAATAACAACAGCAGGTAACTAATCAACTGAGAGCAAATGCTCTTCCTCTTTGCTGTAAATAGTTTTCAACTGGCCGTGCGAGATACTTTTAGCAATTTCTGCTTCTCGAATTTACTGGAAAGCAATGAGATGAGGAAATTACAGTTACAGCTAACATAGTGGCCAATTGTATTTTTTCAATTTTGATACAAATTATCGAAATATCCATTTATTCAATGTAAAATGTATGTGCTCATGTATATTTACTTTTCCAGCATAGCTTTCTCTTAAAATTTGTCTCATGCTCCATTGTACAGGGAAATACAACAATTTTAATTATAATTCTTATAAAATTAGCTATCTTAATAGAAAATTCATAACACTGCCCCTTCCCAAGGACTGCATGTCCCGAGCAGTACAATCCCTGGGACAGGAAGCCAGACTTGCAATTTAACCATCAATGCAATAATAAACATTACTGTACAATAACAAACAACAGAAGCAATAAGTAACATAAAACAAATAAAATAATAAATGAGTGCACAAATTTACAAATTTAGAAAAAAAGGGGGGGACTCTATGGTTTTATACTATTTACATTATATACACTACGACAAAGGCCATATTAAGAAGCTAGCCTGTCGTAATGAACAACTTTGGGCTTAGCATTCGGAGACTTAGCATTCAGAGACTTAGCTTTCAGAGACTTAGCTTTCGGATTCCACACACAGTCCTGTTTAGGATTGTGTAAAGACCTTCCCAAGATGACTGTAATTTAGGAGGGAGTCCTTTCCGTTGAATCAAATTCCACAAATACACCTTGTCTCCTTTGTTGAATCGATATCCTGTAGCTGCCGTGTCGTATCAGGTCTCCATCTTCTCCATTGCTAAGTTGACTCCCTCTTGTGCAAAATTGTGCATCACTTCAAACTGTGCCTCTAGATCTTGGATGTACTTCTCAGGTGGTGAAGGCACATCTGGACGATAACAAAATAAAATATGACAAGGCAGCTGAAGATCATGACCAAAGAGCATCTGAGATGGGAAATTGCCGGTAGTTTTGTGGACAGCACTGCAGTAAGCCAGTAAAAATAGAGGTAATTTCTTGTCCCAGTACTATTGGTTTCCAAAAACTACTAACGAGAGGCTATTAAGGATGGCTCGACTAGAACTTCTCCACCATGCTGTCTGACTGGGGATGTAAAGGTGTCATTTGGGTTTTGTCAGTGCTGAGTAGCTTGCAGTTCTTTAATTACAGGTGATGCAAAATTTTTTTTTGATCGGAGTGTAGCTAAAGAACCACTCTGAAGCAGGAAATCCAATGTTGCTATCCTCTGCTACCGTGGCAGCCTCTTGGTCAAGAATAAGGTACACTTTAATCCAGTTGGTGAAGTAATCTGTGATAATGAGGATGTATTTCTTACCATCAGCAGGTCATGGCAGAGGTCCCAGGATGTCAAAGGCGATATTTTTAAAAGGGGCTCCTACATTGTTCCCTTTTATTTGATGGGCGCCTCATTCAGACAAGAGTTTTCAAACGGTGCCACAAATTTTCAATAGGATTGAGATCAGGACTGTTTCCTGGCCATAACAACAAATTAATGCTCTTTGTATGAAACCAATCTTTCTATATTTTGGTCATGTGGCAAGGAGCAGAATTCTGCTGAAAAATAAACGAAGCATTGTTGGGAAAGAGATCTCTGAGGGAAGGTAGAAGTTTTGGTTCTAGAATAGTGTCAATGTATTTTCTGGCATTCAGTGTCCCATCGATGACATGAAGGCGACCAATACCATCTGCTGACATGCATGACCAAATCATAACACTAACTGGGTTCTTCACAGTTGCTTGAATGCAGTCAGGATGTAGCTCTTCTCCTATTCTACGTCTTACATATTTTTGCCCATCACTACCGAATAACTATATCTTAGTTTCATCACTCCATATAACTTGTGACCACTGATCATCTGTCCAATTAATGTGTTTCTTTGCCCACTGTAGTCTTTTTTTCGTTGCTGAAAATTAAGGCTTTTTTCGTGGAATTTTACCTCTCAGTCCAACATCTGTTAATCTCCTCCTGATTGTTCTTGAACTGACAGAAACACCAGCATCATTCAGATCACTTCTGATGGCCGCTGTTGACATTTTTCTATCTTGGAGACATAGTCTTTTTATTCTTCTGTCATCAATAGATGTAGTGCACCTTTTTCAGCCTTTTCCTTCTTTGTTTTTATTGAATTTGTCTCCTGATATCGTAAACAAAACTTTCGGACTCCAGATGTAGTCACTGAACCACCCACCTGTCTTGCAATTTCAGCATAGGAAAGACCACTTTCTCGTAACACAATAATATTACATCTCTTTCTAGGTGTCCAATCCACTCTTTTATTTCATGTCATTGCTTCTTTACTAAATATTAAAAATTTTTACGAAAATTCCTACTTATAATTGCAGTGTATAAGAAAAGGTCCTCCTTCTACAGAACAAAGCAAAATAATGAATTGTTTCAAGTGTAAACATGATGTCAGCTTCTACTGGCAGTTACTAACATTTGATTGGTTCTCAGAACAAGAACAGTGATTAGCCAGGAAAGCTAGACATTACAAACCACTTCATAACTGTGTTTTTTAATTATATTAAAGTACATATAACTTTTTTGTAATGCAAATAATTGAATTTTGTGTTTTGTATTGAATTCAGTAATAAATACTCTTTAAAATGATATATACAAGTTTGCATTTTGCGAAACGTAACATTTTGTATAAGCATACAAAGTTCAAAAACGTAAAAATTTCCAAAAGTGTCCTTTTGGCCACCACTGTATATTGATTCTGTCACCAGGCACAGTCTGACAAACAAAGGATGGGGTCTAAAATGAGTTCATATTTAAACTGTTGGGCTAAATCTTTCTGAATGATGGTTACATTCGCTCCTGTATCAGTCACCATATTGCGACGAACTTCATTGATATGTCCCATGATGAAAAGTCTGTTATTGCAGCCACTCATTGCAGAAACCTGAAGTGCCTTAAAATGGGGCTTCTCATTATACTTCAAACTCCTCTTCCCGAGATGGCCACTAATTTGTTTCTTGTGTCCTCAGTGCAGAATAGTCTTATTTTCCATGACCTGGGGTGTTCTGTAAACACCACAGTTCCAGCACTTTAGGGTTTGTTTCTTGTCACTTCTATTCCATCTCAAGGCAGTGACTTGTCTGGTTAGATCATCTGTTTTATTTTCCATTCCCTGCAGTGCTCTGCAGTTCCATCGTATGTGGCCTTCAGTACCACATTTCCAACACTTTAGAGTTTGTCCTCTCTCCTGTTCCATATCCAAGCATTGACTTGTTTGGATAAATCATCTAAACGAACCATCAGTTGATTCACTGGCTCATGGACTTGAGCAGTTCTGATTGCATGCCGGTCTCTGCAAGTTGCATGCTGGGCTGTCTCGAATTTCATGGTGTACACTGGGGTACTTTTTAAGTCCTTGATATCTGTCATTCATAGAGCCTTCAGTATTTCAGGATCCCAAATGGCGTTGATGAAGTACTGCAAGGAAAGGATTTCTATTGTTTCTGTTGGACATTCCGAAAAGGTGAGATGGAGACAGCCTTTCGACATCAGTAGCAAGTTCCTGGAGTGTTTCCGTGGGCTTCTGCTGACGGGAATTTAATTGAAGCATGCTGTAAACTTTTAAACACTTCTCTCTAATGGGCTGAATATAGCTTCGACGTATAGGTCTCTGGTTTTCTGGAAGAGTTTGAAGAATATCTTCACATCTGCGCTGAGAGAAGCAGTGAGATGACTGGTGTTAGCTTGAGAATCCCATCCATTCACATCCGCCACTGTAGAAAATTGTGTATTATGTATTTGCAAGGAAGTCTTACCATCATACATATATAGCTTCAGAGAGGGACGAGCAGGCATGGGAAAAAATTTAAAACCATCAGTATTGCTCCCTGTAGTTATATGAATTTATTCAAGATAACTTCTTTGGCAACTGCAGAAACCCTGTCATGAATTTGCTGTTCGAATTGTTGTTGGAGAGTTCGATTTGTAGAAACTCTTTCTTCGATTTGCTCTTTGACAGAAGAAATTCTGTAATCAATTTTTTCCATGACCGAAATTCTCTCTTCTATTTGTTTTTTGGCAGAAGGAACTTTTTCTTCAATTTGTTGAACTTTATTTTGAATGGTATCTGTTCTGCCTTCTATAGCCTCAGATTTGTTTTCTATTATGCAGGTAATTTCTCTCACTTTTCATTTCTTCTTGACCTGCTTTAGTCTTTCCTTGAGAAGCTTTCAGCTCTTTTTTAACAGAATTGTGGCCAGCTTTTCATCTCTTCTTTGAATCGAGTGAACGCTTCCAACAGCTGCCTTAATAGTTCGCTTTAGTCATTGGCATTCAATCTCTCACTTCTGACACCAGAATATAAAAAAATACAAAATTCATAGCAGTATGTTAATTTAACTCAATTTCAGATTTTCACAAAGAGTGTGAAAAATTATTTCTATACTAAATGAGCTAATTAGATAACTGAAATCAGAAATTTTGTACTATATTAGGAATCTTAAAAAATTTCTTTGATATTTTTAGTTAAATTTTTTATGATAAAATATCAGTGCATCTTTATTGCAAATACCTGATGTTGAATAAAGTATTACTTGAGTGTATTGTACCTTTTTGGCCAGGCGTAATGTAATGCTTTATCTTTGGGGGTTGTTAAAAGGGTACTTTAAAGTAAATGATTTATATTTAGTAATTTTAAATATATGTATTGAAAAAGCTATTTAAATTTTGATAAATGTGTAACTGTAGATATGAATTGCCAGGCTGATTTTGCCAGTAGGTGATTCTACATGATTATTTAGGAGCATTTTCCATTTTTTAATGCTAACAGAATATTGTTTTATAATTTTAAGTAAGTATTATTTTACCATCTAAAGTATAGAAATATCGACAGTGAAACTCTTTTAACAACTACCTCCTGCAGAATACCAAGACCACACCTAAAAGTGGCCAGTATTTCTGAAGCATAATTAAGCATTGGTATTGAAAATTACTGATAGTCATGATCTTCAAAGCTATACAGAAAATAAAAACCGAGAGATTTTATTGCAGGTAATATTTAGAGGGGAGCCTAAGTTTCTTTGCCTAGGTTTATATATTCTTACACCAACTGTAATGTACTGTAGGACTTTGTATGTATGTGTTTTGCATAATATTCTTGCACTAGAGCAGAAAATGAATCTCATATTACCATTAAGTAGCATGATGCTATAGATATGAACAGGGACTCTCTTCTTTGGATGTTATTCTCTAAATAACTACCAATTATTACATGTTTATCTGGTGACAAGATAGACTGTAGCAAGTCCCTCCCCCCCCCCAGTCTGTGAAAAATAAATCACTGCACAGCAGATGTAAATGTGGTGTGAGATAGCAAATCAAGTCACCAGATGAAAACTTTTGCAGACAGACAGTACAGGTCCGTACCATGAACAGTCATATTAAACTGAATGGAGTGGATACTAAAACAGGATTTCAGATGAGGCTTTTTTGTCAGTGTTCAAAACTTCTTGTTGTTATGTGGCTTTGAATGCAGAAATGTTGAATTCTCTCTTTATATAATAATAATAATTCTGATGACAGCTATTAATTTTAATAAATTTAGGATGCATGGGAGAGAAGACACCAATTATTTTTTAGTAATGGCCGAGATGGTTATAGATATTGCTGACATACTGATGCTGTGCATTGTAGGAGAAGGAACTTGTGGGCATTAATACAGATAACAAGACAATTTTATTTCTTGATAATTCTGAGCACACATATTCTCATTTACACATCACTGTGGATACAACAAATTTTTCATAACGTATCCATTTTTTCAGACATAGGATGAAGTGAAGCAGGAAGATGATATATTTCAGCACCAGCAAAGCAAAGTGAAAAGAAAAGAGACTGCAGTTGTAAGAGTACTACTTATAAACTTGATTTCTTTCTTTAAATTCTGGATCTGTGACTGGATATGAGCTGTCACACTGCAGGAGGATTACTTAAGCAAGCATGAAGCAGAAAGACACAGATCAGAAAAATTATTATAGACAGTTTAGAACGAAAAGGGGGATAGCCAAATAGCTAAATTAAAATGTGAAATAAAAGGGACTGTTGCCAAAGTAAAGTTTATAATTTTAAGATGTTTGAGGTACATATTTTATATCTTACACATATATGTTATAATTCGATGTAGATGACATGGGGATTTGGCTGATAACTGTAAGAAGTTATCTGCATTTACTTGGAAAGGCTTTAATGTGTAAATTCACAAGATGGCATTGTAGAGACATTAGGTTATTTCAAATGCAGGAGGCATGAAAAATGTGCATTGCCCTTGCCGGGACTCAAACCTCGGGCCTGTCAAGTATGCGCAGAGTGTGCTGACCATTAAACCGCGAAGCCATGCCAAGAAGCCGGGAGAAATATCTTATAACGTTATAGAGACAAACTTGATGAAAACAACACATTAATTTATTCATGCAAATTTCTGGTAAGCATAAACATGTTATTGCATCATTTTGGGTTCTTATCGCACTTTTATATAATAGATCACATTTTTAGGACAATGGACTAAACAGAGCAGTGAGAACACACATGTTTGCCAGGTGCAAGCAAAGCAGAGAAAGAAAGGGATGTGCAATACCACCACTGGTATTTTTAATTAAAAGTTTCTTTAACCCCTTTTAGAATAGGTGAATCATATATGCATCAGCAGTAATCTTCCTTACAAGATTACATGCTGTTTAGCGCAACTCACTTTGGAGACGGTGTGTTGTTGCAGTAGTACAGTCTCGCGACACAGGATATTTTGCATCGCTAAAATCTGTTCTTATCAATTGTTTTAATTTTTTTTTTGTAATGGTATCTAACACTAATATTATCATAAATGCAGAATATCAAATAATTAAAATCTAAATGAGAAATAAAATATTTGACTCATCTTCATGAAATGTAAAAAAACTTTCTTAAATCTTTATCTAAACATGTAAACATAATAAAATATATGATCAAATATTAAAGCATGAATGATTCAGAAAGGAGATAGTGTGCAATAATCTAGTTATTATCATTTCATTAGTTATGAAACACATATTCAGGTCGAATTTTTTAATTATTCCATCCCAACAGAATAATTGATCCTAGGAATCCCCTCATTTTAGGCACATCTAGAGGCATGGAGGTAGGAAGTAAGAAGGAGTCGCCCTAAACAAGTTTCTCCGTACCCTGCTCTGAAGCACCGGCGATCCCTACGTGGTGACCAAAACATTGGGTCATTTACCATTGAGTTCTATGGGATTTGACGCGTTCGGGTGTAAATATTTTGTAATTACGTCGCAAATATACATATAAATGTATATATTTTCTTTTTCTACAACAACAGTCCTAAGTATGTGAAAACAACATATTTTTAAACAACATTTCATTCTGAACGGAATTAAATGCTATACTTTTCACAGGACAGTTTTCTCAGAATGGTTTAATTTGAATGAAATATTTTCACAAGTTTTCGTTAATTACATTAGAAAAAAAAATTAAGGTAATTCGGTTTTATTCGGTGAAGGTACAAAAATTAAGATCGAAGTTTATTGTATTATTAATATTAAAATTATGCATTATTCTTTTCTATTTATAGCGCTTCTTCCTAAAATACTTTCTTAAATATGACGATTTTTTGGCTTCTTTTAAATCGAAAAATGTAAGTCAATTTATAATTAATGCTCTATTCGGTTCATTTTAAATTAGAGAATTATTAGGAATTAAATAGTATTTGACTTTCTCTGAACATTTCTGAAAGGGAATAAAATAAGTTTTTTTTTTTTTTAAGTATTATTTAAAACTTGTAACTGAGTTATTATAAAATGTAAAGTGAATAATTCTTTCAATTATACTTATCAGATTTTTTTTTTTTTTTTTTTTTTTTTTTTTTTACCCTTCATTTCAACAATACATATTCCAAAACTCTTTATTACGTTCTTAAGTGCGCATCTCATAGCATTTGCTTTACAATACCTTTTAACAGATTGCTTTCCAATACGAAGAATTGTTGCTTAAATAGTTTTATAACGTATTTGTCAACAGGATTTCAATTTATGTTTACAATTCAATATTATTAAGGTTATTATACACTCACGTTTGTGAAAATTGCAACACCATGAAGGACTTACGCGAGTGAGCTGAAATTTTCAGGAAATGCAAAGTAGCGCATGATATGCAAATGATTAGAATTGCAAATCCGTAGCGCATGCATATGCTGAGCAGCGCCCTCTGAACGGCTGATGGATCCGAATAAATAGACGGCTGTAGCGAGGCATGTATGGTTATCGGTGGTTATCTGCTAGTGGTAAACGTTAACTCAATCTGTACTTATGCCTCGTCGAAGAAAGAGAGCGAGATTTGAACAACTTACAGAGTTTGAACGAGGGAGAATCATCGGCCTTCATGAAGCTGGATTGTCGTATCGTGCAGTAGCCTCTTGTGTGCAGCGTAACAGCAGCACAGTGATGCGCGTTTGGAAGCAGTGGACGGACGAGTGTCGGACAACTCGGAAATCCGGGAGTGGACCCCGAAATGTGACGTCAGCTCGCGATGATAGACACCTGGTCCGCATGGCGCGGACGGACTGTACAGCTTCCTCTAGACAATTGGCAGCACTGTGGTCAATAGCTACAGGTGTTTCATTGTGTGCTTCATCAATTCGTAGACGTCTGCTGCAGTGTGGACTGCGCGCACGGACTCCTTTATACAGGATCCCCCTAACGCACGACCATCGCCGCCTGCGGCTACGATGGGCCAATCAGCATAGAGACTGGCGTGCTGATTGGCAGCATGTCGTGTTTTCTGACGAATCCCGCTTTAATTTGTGGTACCATGATGGCCGCATTCGTGTCAGACGCTATGCCGGTGAACGCCACCTTCCGGAGTGCATTATCGAACGCCACAGTGGACGAACACCCGGAGTTATGGTCTGGGGTGCCATAGCATATCATAGAGGATCTCAATTGCTACGAATTGTGGGCAATCTGAACAGCAACCGGTATATCCGTGAAGTTCTACAGCTCGAAGCTGTTCCCTTCCTTCAAAGCTTGCCAGGCGCTGTATTTCAACAGGACAATGCCCGCCCTCATGCTGCTCGGATTGTTAAATACTTCTTTGCAGCGCAGCAGGTACAGCTTCTTCCTCGGCCTGCGTGTTCCCCGGATATGTCGCCAATTGAACATGTGTGGGATGTCATTGGTCAGCGTCTTGCTCGTGATCCTCGTCCTGTTGCGTCTGCAGACGAACTTTGGGTACGCGTACAAACGATATGGAATGCTCTTCCTCAGTCAGACATTCAAACTTTGTTTGACTCCATGCCACGTCGTGTAGCAGCACTTATTGCGGCGCGTGGTGGCTACACAAAATACTGATTCTGATCTCTTGTTCTTGTTTGTTTGCTTTGAACATTTAATCATTTATTTGTACCACTACCACTCAACTGTGTATTAAATTGCATTCAATTATGACGATTCCTTCTTGGTGTTGCAATTTTCACAAACGTGAGTGTATATTTAGATAACATTTATAATCATTATAAATTAGATACATTTAATCATTAGATTTCTTCACAGTACTTTCACAGTTGTTTATAAGTGAATAAATTCTTCATTTCAAATACATTTATAAATAATTTAATGAATATTTAAGTATTTTGTCAAAGGCAGATACATGCTTTTTGCAAGCACATGCATAAATACCCATACATATTTCCTATTTATCATTTCCGGCATGTGCAAATCTTTAATTGCTGTGCATTCACTATATTTTTCGTGTAAAGTAATTTACACTAATTTAGCATAGACCCGAAAGTTTTACATAAAAAATATATATGAATATAATTTGAGTGAAAATTATAAGTATTATTTTTAATACCCACTCAAAGGTCAGTTTTTCTTCAAAATTCCTACACAATGGCATCTCTCTCTTTAGGCAGATAGCCCTTGCATGCGTTACTCTATTTAATAAAAACTTAATCTGACCTATGTGACTAATTACAAATATTTTAACATACATAATTTTATATTTACATTTAGCCATCAAGTTTCAAACTTTTCAAATCTTCTAGAAAATAAATTTTGGCAAATCTCTTTTAGCAATTTTCTTAAAATCTATATTTTTGTAGTGCAACAGCTTAGAATTTTATAAAACAAATTCATAATCAAAATCGCTGTTGTTAGTTATCGAAAAATAACCAAGATGTGATTTTTGCGTAAATGTCATTAAACTATACAAATTGTTATTATCCATTACACAATGAATGTTTCTTTCATGCGAAAGTGTCCCTTTTTCGATTTCTATGGAACTGTCGTGTGTCGAAATACTATCAGAATCTTGTCAAGCGAGCTTCTGAATGTAAACAAACAACACCCCGTCTGGTGACCCAAGCTTCAAAGCAGTGCTTCACTTCTAGCGCGGAATGGCCCCTCCTCCCTTTCTTACCTCCATGTCTAGAGGAGCATTTTGATTTTGGATGAAAATGGATTTTCACTGCAAATGAACATGAAAAAAATTTAATTAAAATCTAAATGCAAAATAAAATATTTGACTTATCTTCATGAAATATTGTAAAAAAACTTACTTAAAAATCTTCATCTAAACATGTAAAAATAA
Source organism: Stegodyphus dumicola (assembly GCF_044657685.1). Classification (NCBI taxonomy): domain Eukaryota; kingdom Metazoa; phylum Arthropoda; class Arachnida; order Araneae; family Eresidae; genus Stegodyphus; species Stegodyphus dumicola. The sequence goes on from NC_140781.1 coordinate 122,579,710, forward strand.
TAAAATATATGATCAAATATTATAGCATGAATGATTCAGAAAGGAGACAGTGTGCAATAATCTAGTTATTATCATTTCATTAGTTCTGAAACACATATTCAGGTCGAATTTTTTAATTATTCCCTCCCAACAGAATAATTGATCCTAGGAATTCCCTCATTTTAGGCACATCTAGAGGAGTATTATGATTTTTGATGAAGATGGATTTTCACTGCAAATGAACATAATTATTCCATCCCAGCAGAATAGTTAATCCTAGGAATCACCTCATTTTAGGCACATTTAGAGGAGTATGATTTTGGATGAAGATGGATTTTCACTGCAAGTGAACATAATTATCCCATCCCAGCAAAATAATTAATTCTAGGAATCTCTCATTTTAGGCACATCTAAAGGAGTATTTTGATTTTGGATGAAGATGGATTTTCACTGCAAATGAGCAGATGGATATTTGTATTAGAAATTATTAGTTTCTTGAACTATTTTATTCATTAGAAATTTAAAAAAAAAAGGTAAAAAAATCAATTTCATTTTCATAACTTTGAATTAAGTTTACTTCTGCAATTCCCATGAATTCATAAGGCTTTAATTACTCAACAGATCGAGTTCATGACGAAGTAGCCACTGTTTTGATGGATTGTGAGGTGAAAGCAAAACAAACATCCAGTTCATCCTATGAGAAAATTTCATTATCAAAATCGCTATTCTCACTTTAATCTAGAGTTTTCCAGTGTCAACATAATCAACTCATGGGCTCGAATGAGCGCTCCTGGGCTTTACAATTTGAATATACTCTTCTTCCGTTGAACATTTCTTTAGCACTGTTAATTTAACTTTATTACCCAGTGCAAAAAATTTATGTCTACTCTGTAAAGAAGATGCAACCTGAATACAAATCAGAGTTCCTAAAACACAGTTCCACTCCCAATCTTTCCATAGGAAAAAACAAAAAGCAAATCTGATGCATTGGAAACTGTTCAATGCTTATATCACATGAAGGCAATTGCTTGTCAGCTGGGTTTTGTTTACTTTGTACCATCTGCTCATGCATTTAAACGAGTCACTGGAATCAGAAAGTACTTTACAGATATGTTCAAATAAGCTAATTGTAGTGGACACAGAGTTGCCATGTAGTGATTTACAAAAATTCTAAAAGAACGTGTATGTTTGACAATGCCGTCTGAAGATCAATGCAAGTGGCAATGCACCAGTGCATCACCCTTTTGCTAGAGACATTTTGGGCTGATGCATATATGACACCCCCCATCTGCAGAGGGTTTTTAGTTCAGCAACATGCTGTTGTGAAGGGGTTAATCCAATTGGAAGAGCTATCACACTGTAACATGATTACATAAATATGAAACGGATTCATTTTCAGATGATGTGCTTTCGATTCCATGTAGGGGACAGAGCCAAATTAAAATCAGGAATTTTTGAGCTTCAGAATTTTTATGACATATATAAGAAAACATAAATATATTATTTAGTCAAATAAACTGTATTTCTATTTAATTTGGATGGTGGTGATATGCATATAGTGTAAACTGGATGAAGCCTTTCAGTTAGGACTGCATTGATTAATGAGTTCCTCTTGTACTAAATGTGTACCAAATATGAGGAAAAAGATATTTTATTTGAGATGATGATATGCTCACAGTGTTTTTTCATTTCTATTGTGAGCATTTAATGCTCCGAAATGCCTGTCCAATCTTACAGAGCTATAGGTTTGATTTGTTTGGAGTTAGTGCTGAGTATTAATTGGTGGTAGGAACATTCTGGAGCATTCCTGTATCATGGTTGGTCCACAAAACATCCCTTTTTTAATTTCATCAAAAATTTGTCTGTGTGTTATTTTTGTTTTGTTAAATTTATTTATTAACAAGTGAAATGCTGGCAGAGATGTCTGCGTAGTCTTACTGAATTTCAGGATGGTTTTCCTTAAAAAGTCAGTGAAAATTCATAACCCTTCTAAGTATTTATGGTAGTAGCATTCATGGTACAGTGAACCAAGAAGACCACCAATGGTTTCAGATGATTTTGATTTGTTGATTAGGTTGATTGGTTAAGTAACTTAAAAGGAATGGTCCTCCATAAAGGCATCGCTTATGGAAAAGGATGTCTTCATGAAGGACGTTTTAACGGAAACTGGTTCATATGCATGTTACACAGGGAGAAAACCACGAAAAGTTCCATGCAAGAGGCCCATTCGATGGGATTCAAAACCAGGTCTATCCAAACTACCAGTGTCTTTACCACTCGACTGATTTTCTGTGGAGGTGATTGCCTTGGAGAATTTGATTATCAGTAATGGCAATTACCAATTTCCATAAATTTACCCTATTGAAGTTTCTTAAGGAAGCATTTCTTGAGGTCCATTAAAAATGCCGAAGTGTAGGATATCTAATTATTAATAACATCACATTAAAATTAAGATTAATCACAAAAATTAAAGTAGCAAAAAGTTATTATTTAAATTGGATTTAGTTTATACTTAGTTTTCTCAAGTACTGTTAGTGAATAATATTTAAAAAAAAAAAAATTAGGAAAGCATTTTTATATGTGAAGGAAAATAAGATTTATAGAAGTTTGATATTATAAATTTTTTTAGTAATTTCAGAAACACTGAGTATTCACGTCATGAAATTTATTTCCTAGAGTGCTTTGCTTCCTTTTAAAATTTTTTGGATGTTTGTTGATACTTTTCTGTCAACTTTCTTTGCCAGCAATGTTTTGAGTAACTTTTAATTTTGTTTGTAAGTTTTATTCTTTTATTTTTTAAGTGCTTAAAGTAGCATACTTAAGATTATGAAATTTACTGCATGCATGCATCACTTGAGCTACAACTTCAAAATAAAGGTGACTGATTGCAGTAATTGCAAAAACATAAATGAATGCAAGTGCACAGAGAAGAAATGGAAAAATTAGCATAAACACTTAAGAAACGTAATGATTCTTTCAAGTAAATTATATTAATATAAAGTTTGTATTTCAGAAATGTTTAAAACATTTTCTTCCAATATAACATAGATTTGGAGATGCATTTCTTAATCTCTGTAGTACTTATAAATATTTTGTGTTGTTGCTGAAGTTGAGATGTTTTGATGGAATTGAAGTATTAAAATTATGATGCAGTTATCAATATTTATGTATTACATATGTTCACAGAAATATTGGTCACTTTTACAAGTCGTCTTTTATAGAAGATACTTACCACAATATGTTTATTGCAATAAATGCAACTGCATTTTAATCTCATGGAGATACTGCATAGTATTAAGTAGAAATTGGCAAGGCTGTGTTGTTTACTATCCAGTAAGTTATGTGTGTTAGAAATGTGTATTGTTTCTCAGAAAATGTGTATATGACACTTATTCTTGAATATAGAAGAGAATTAAGTACTCTAATGCATTATTGTAGAACTTGGTGTCTTTTAGTGTAGATAATGGTACAGTGTGGGGTTTGACCATCTACATTTCCCGTTTTTCTGTTTCAGGTTGTTATGCTATCGCTTATAAATATAAATAATAATGTTTCCCTGTCTTTCTTATTCACTAGTTTCAACTTTCTGTAATAAGTTTAATTTAATTTCAAGTAAATTAGATAGTTATTTTTTTTTTAAATAGCTTAACAAAATGCTGAAATTTGTAGTTACTTTAACAAGTTACATTTTTTTTCTGTTTTTTTTTTTTTTTCAGTATATAAATGCTTCTTTTGTGACTTTCTCAGAAAAAGTAAGTAAATCCAACTCATTATTTATTATAATTGTTTTTTAAAATTTTGATGTTTATGTAATACATCTATTTTTTTAGACATTTATTGACTGCATTTTGGGTTTTCCTAAACTTTACTTTATCATAATATATTAACAGCTTGATATCCCACCTGAATGTGAGAATAGTGTAAATATTTTTACCACTAACCCTACTGTGAATGGAAACATGGATAACGCATCTCATGCACTTTCTCAGGAACATCATTTTGTCAAGGTTTGTTTGTTGTAATTTATTTTAATGATGCATATAATTAACACAGTTTATCTTCTTGTAATTAGACATAATTGTCGTGTATTATGGTATTTGGATTTAATAAGTAGATAGATAGATATTGAATTTTAAATCTTATTTATACATTCAACAAAATTTAATTTTTTTCTGAAAGAATACAGACGTTTATAATGATTAGCATAATTTGCATACAGTATGTGAATGTATGCATTTTGTGATGATATTTTTACATATCTAATTTGAAAATATTAGCAATAGTAAAAATTAGTGCATTGTTGAAAGCTTAGTCACAAATGATTATGCATGAATTTTTGTTTTATTGTGTTACCAAGAAAGAAACTGAGCATTAATATAAAGTTGATATTCGAATATTGAGTATTCTTTGAGGTAGACAGAACTTTACAGAATGTTGAGTATATCATGAAAAGCTGATACAGAAATATTTGAGCTCCATCTTTGGAATTCCTGTAAATTTCTTGTGTGGTTGGTTGAGGATTTTTATGCAAATATGAAAGTTTAATGGTTTCATATGATTTAGAAATTATAACAATGATAAACTACCAGTTTTGTTGAGTCTATTGTTAAGTTATTACTGGGTCCTTATTGTTGATAAATAATATGCAACTAATTCAGACTGATAGTTAAACATAAAATAATTTCAAGATCCTAAAGCACAGAATGTTCCTTATTGTAAAATAACATATATATATACATTCAAGTTACTTTAAAACACAATTTTCAGAATTAAACTTAAATTATTAAATTAACTTCGGACTACATATGGGTTCCCTCTTTTTTGATACTTCTACTAAATTTATTTTAGGAGATAATCAATATTTTTTTAATAAATAAATTTTTATTATCTTACTTTGCAGTTATTGCGCAAGTATTAGAAAAACTTGTTTTTGAACTAAGTGAATTTAAAATCATTCAACATTTCATATATATATATATATGTTTGATGAAGGCTACTCATTAATTTCGTGGTGATATTTTCATTATGTACAAATATATGATCGTTGTGTTTTCTTGAAAGCAATGAAAAAGTGTTAATTTATTAAGAATCTCAGAATTGCATTGTTGCAAAATTTCAAATTTATTTTGAACAGCGTTAAAAGTTTCAAAGTCTTTGATCACTGCTTGAGCTTAAAATATATATAGCTCCTGAGTATTGAAAACTTCACAAAATTACATAAATACAAAACCGTTGACTTCTGCTTTTATATAAAATTCTATCACATGAAAATATCTATAACGCTGTAAAAATTTACTTAATGATAAACATTAAACTATTCATTGATGGAAATGCATTGCTTAAATTAATGACATACACAAATTACAAAATGCCATTTTCTTCCTAAATCTTTATTTCCAAGTCTTTGCATGCTTGCAGTTTACCCATCAAGCTACCCGTTATTTTATTTGTGTGATCAGTTGAGAGGTCTTCATCATTATAGGTAGACTTATTCAATGAGCATGAAAGTTAGCTGATAGAAAAATTTCACAGGATCTTCAGGTGGATTTGATAGGTAATCTGGAATCATGTAAACAGTTTTAGCACTGAACCATCATTGTTAATATTTGTGTTAATGTTACACTAGAACTACCTGAATTGATGAATAACATAATTCTGTATTTAGTATTCTCTGAAATCCTGTTTTAGCAATGATTATCACTTATTAGGTGTGAAGGGTTGAGATAGCATTTGAGCTGGGTACTTACGGATTAGTTTACAGCAAATTTCATGGTGATGAAATACGGCAGTTGCTACCTAAATATGGTACTCTTAATTAACTGTGAATTTTATATCTGGTGCTTTATCACACATCTGTACTATTTCATTTTACATCCTGCCTGTAGGCAAGCACTCTAACACAAAACCATTACGAAATCATTTTGTGTCTGGCTAATAGCAAGTACCCTAAAATATAAGACAAAGAATGCCATGTTTGGTTAGCAATTGCTATTATTTCATCACTATGAAATTCATTGCCCATTGATTAATAAGTACCTTGAACTGATACTTTTTCAATATTGAATTTCAGAACATACAGTCAGGATTCGTGGTGGCATCAGCATTAACTGCTGATCACTTTAAATATTTGTAACAGGTAAAAGGATGGCATGTTATTATATTAATGGAATGTTGCAGCTTGTCCCACTGGAAAAGCGCCTCAGAAATTGCCATACCATTGTGTAGCGAATTCACTGAATGCAATCAAATTTAGATGGAAGACAACCATTACATAAGAAAGTTGAAATGACAACAACTTCATAAATATTGAGAAAGTATGTTAACAAGCAAGTTCCAAGAGTCAGTTTTGCTGTTTATGTTGCAGTGAAGATGAAGCAGTCTCTGGATTTGGCACCTGACTTTTCCCATAGGGTAACCATTAAAGGAAGGTTTACTTGAATGAACCATGCATCCATAGTGAGTTCCAGCAAAGCATTCACAGTGATACCTGAAGTTTCAACCCAAAATTCTGGCAGCTACATTCATGAACTTGTAACACTAGGCCAAACTCTGTTTAAATGTTTTTTTAGGGGTGGAGGTCATTTCTAGCACCTCCTGTGATTTACTTTCATTCTCTAATGTCAGATATGTTGTGCTCAACTGTAATTTCTTCTCCATTTCCTTTTTCTTTACTTGATTTCTAGGGCTGCTATCGATTGGGAAGCCTGTGTAATCTAGGTATATAAAGCGTAGGCTCATGAAGCTTAATTTTTGGCATTCCCAATAAAATATTGAAGTAGTTCTTTGGTCCGGAGAAGTCCTAAATCTGTTATTGTAAAACACAATTTGTCTTCATATGAATGCTCTCCATTGCACTCGTAATGAAATTTTCGGTCATTATTGCAATGATCAGCTGTGTTCAAGGAAGAAGATAACTCAGTGAATCAGTGCTATGACTTGTCAGTCGTTGCATAACCTAAAGCATGGTTCTGCTTCTTATTACCATATGAATTCAGTCATTGAGCACCTGAAAATTATTTTTCCAGACTGTACTTGGAAGTTTCTATGATTCATGTCATAAAATGCCTTTGTTTGAATATATCTCATATGTTTTAGAGGGCTGTGCAATGCTAAAAAATATTTTTATCCTTCACTTTAGAATGAAAATTTTGCAGATGTTGCTTCATCTTTGTTAGTTTCATAGAATAATTTGCCAATATAGATAACACACTGTCATATTCCTTTGCGATGAATGACAATGGATGTGAATCCGTACTCAGTATACATCGTTAATGCATTCCAGATCCATGGATATATATTAAATGAACTTTTTAATAAAAAATAAAATGAAAATAAATAACCTGTTTTTATAAAGAATCTTATTGTGATTATTATTGTATCATACTAAAATAAAAATGCAGTGGATGAAATATATACTGTACATAAATGAAAATTTACCAAATTAATTTTTCTCTTTTTCATTGTGTCCCTTCTTGGACCAGGTTGAGGACCACCAGGTCTGATCTTTGTCTGGTAATAATTTTCATCCCTTTCACCATGTTAGCGGAATAGTGTTTTTTTTTGTCACAGTTGTAGATACCATTGTTCTTGGCATATGGTGTGTGATAGCCAAGTCTCAGACACAAGCCTTCTTCATGCATTTCAGCAATCTCTTTTTTTAAAATCAGCTATGATCCTGGTCTTTTTCTTCAATACTTGACTGTTATTGTTAACTTTCTTTAAACTTACTATTAATTTATTACAAAAAAATTATGTGGAAAAAAAAAATCACTTAAAAATTCAGATTTATAGCATGAGCTGTTTGCTGAATATTAGCAATATGGGAATAGTAGTGGTGCTCATGGGCAGTTGTAGCGTTACAGATTTTGTATATATGTAAATAATTTTAGTGAAATTATATGTGAAATTGTAGTATTTTTTGCATAATGGAATATGAAGTGGTTGAAAGAGACGATGCTGTACCAGAAAAATAAGAATACAGGGGCAAATGTATTTAACATCGAGTAAATGGCTGTCTCGCTAAATTGGCAATGGTTTTGGCGAGTGGAAACATTTTGGTTCAGTCCCACTATAACTATAACTGGTATTGTGATTGAATAAGTATAATTGATTCAGAGTTCATACGGTCCTTAAGAGTCCTTAGGTGTTTTGGAATCAATTTTGAGTCCCTAAAAGTCCTTAATTTTAATCATCTGAAATTTCTGTCTGTGTTTATGACTGCCATTTTGAGTGTGAATGAGCATTTGGAGGAATATGTTTGGCGATTTTCTGGCAAACGTGGTTATCTTTTGAATGGATTCATGGGTTATAATTTGTTCTATTTCTAATATAAATGGTGGCATACTCTAGTTTCTGAGCAAGAAGTGAAACATAAGCTATGAATTCTTTTATTAAATGGTTCTAAATTTGGATACTTATCAACATTTTGGCGATTTTAAGATCACTTTCTATAGAAAATTTTAATTCCAAGGTCTGTGAATTTTTCAACATTTTTTTTTAGAAACGTTGATAAATTTGATTAAAATATTGGTAATATATTGAAATTATATTTAGAAAATAACATTGAAATAAAAAATTTTTGTCTTTCGCTGTCATATTATAAAATTCCATTTTGGCCACTTACTATACAATATTTTAAACCTGAAAAATAAACGACGTATAATGCTATAAAGCACAGTTAAAGAAATAGTTCTTAGCAAAAGCAAAATAGCTATGTAATTAATTAAATATGTCTTCTTTTGAATTTTTTTCATGTTAAGAGTTTTTCCTGTGTAATTGTCTCAACATATGCAGAATTCTCAGAATATGCATGAGTTTTCAGTATAAAATTAATTTTACACTTTTCCCTCTGATTTTTTTTCCCCAAAATATTTCTGGTATTTTGCTGTTACAGAATTCGTAGGGTTTTAGACATTGCCGCATTCTTTAGATCTTGCCTTCAAAACTGAAAGGCAAGATATATAGACCCTTGGTTCTAGAAGATTTCAGAAAAATGTGAATATTTGAAAACATAATATTCTTATACTAGAATCTTTTTCTTAATGTGTTTATCTTCCCTACTTTTCACTAGAAACAAGCATGGAAAATATCAAAAATGCTTCTAATCTTATCACATGGGCAGGCATTATAGAAAAAAAAAGTTTTCTATTAATAAAGAAATTGAAAACTGACAATTTAAGAGATTCATATAATGTGGCTTAATGGATCATATATAGGACTGGTGCTTGGCATTTTCTCATCTGACGCAAATCTCTGAATCCTAAATACTGCTGCTTAGTGCCTTTCTAAATTCTGCTTCCAGTGAGTGCTGTAAATTCCAAAAATTTTTGCCATTTTTAGATTTTGTTCCTCAGTGTGTCACTAAATTCTAAAAATTCTGCCACTCCAGCTCTGTAACCAGCCCTTACCATATATATTTCATATTTCTTGTGAATGTTCATATTATTAAAGAAATAAAATTAGCAGCTTTTTCTGTGCATTCTAAATGGATTTAGTTTTTTTAGAATAATAGAAAACTTTAATTAAATCAAAAGATTCTAAAATGAAAAGGAAACGTACATAAAAAGAAGAGAAAAAAGTTATTCTTCTAAGATATGTACAGATTATTATGTAAATTACCCAGTTGTTTATAATTTCAACCTTTAACTATAATTTCCCATTTCTATTTCCTAACCAGAATACAAATCACTCAGACAGTTTTTAAGCTGAGCTTTTTGGAGTGTAAGACAGAAAAGTGTGTTTCTGACCTTCGCTTGCTCGCTGCATTAGTTCCTACCAGCTCTAATAATTTGTAATTATTCATCTTTGCATTATTGCTGCCGACATTTAAATTTGTTATGACTATAGTTACTGAGCCAGCCAGACTATACAAATTAAATTCTACAGTCTTTGACCACTAGTCCACATTTTTAGTTTGAATTTGACTCTTCTTGTTTAATTACATCACCATGAGTTGTAATTGATTTTCTTAGCATAAGAACATGTCTCCATGTTCTAACGTTTTTAAATAAGAGGCTTATTTTAACCTTTGCCTGACTTTGTAGTTACTCTCAGACATAGCAAAAATTTGCTTCACGTCTGTCTATTTAACTTTTAACCAGATCAAGTAAGCCCTCATAGGTACATTGTGGAGAGGTTGATAAATTATGAGATAAAGCATGCAGAAAATAGCGAGAGCACTGTTTTGCATATTGAGACAAGTCTTGAGTTGTTAGAAAAGGTGCTTAAAGAGAAGGAAATCGATATAAATTATCCAAAATGTCTGGGAAGGCTTCAAATTAAAAAGACAAATATATTTTGTTGAGTGTTCTTGCTTCAAATCATAAATAAATGTTTTGAAGCTTTTAATGTGAAATTATCATAATATCGTTTAAGAATCAATGTCATAAATGTAGACTTTGACTTAATTCACAGCATGAGAGCACGAAGTAATATTTAAATGGTTTATTTAATAGAAAGAAGTAAAAGTAAATAAGAAAAAGTAAATAAAGATGAAGTTAACGGTATGCAGGAATAACATAATGATGTCCTTTTACACCTAAAGGCATAACATCAAAAGCACAATCTAAATTCATAAACTCTTGAAGACGTGTGATCCGTCTGCTCACGTCTGCCATCCGCTCTCGACCAGGTCTCAGCGCTGTCTGGGATGATTCTTACTGCGCTGGGTGATGCTATACTGATGACGTCATAACGGGCAATTCTAATTCAGGATTGGACATTATGATTTCCCACAGCTTCGGCCAGCCTGAAGAGGCATCGTCCTCGATGTCTGTTGAATGGACATCACTATCATGTACCTGCAAAGATAATAATAAAAAAAAAGAGTATCAGGTCCTTAGGCTTTGAGCTGATACAAATATCAAATCAATTTGACCACGGCTTCATATGGTCAGCCGCAGTAGATGTCAAATTTGGTCCTTCATGGCATCCTACTTTCTCGACTTCATATCTGTCATTTGATCTTACAGCTATGATTTTATACGGTCCATGAAACTTAGGTCATAGTTTCAAACCAGTCCCATATTGAGTTCTCTGAATGGCTACCAAGTCGCCAATCTTGTATAGTTTCGGTTTCTTACATTTCTTGTTGAACTGTTTACGGTTCTCTTCTTGTATCTTCAAAATGTTGTTTTTCGCATCTTCTCTCATTTCATCACATTCTTGCATCAATTGTTTTAGATATTCTTCATTCAATATCTCACTAATTCTCAAATCTTCTTTATTCTTCATTTTCGTGCCTATGAGAAGCTCAAACGGTGAATATTTCTTATTTCTCGTAGTCGTACTGTTGATAATTCTCTGAACATCTGGAACATACTTAAACCATTTCGTTGAATCTTCATGTGATAATTTTGACAAAACAGGAATCAAAATTCTATGAATTCGCTCAATTTGTCCGTTACCTCTTGGAATACCGGTAGTAATTTTGACATGTTCTATACCTTCTTCAGTACAATACGCTGAGAATTCTTTCGATGTAAAGGCACTACCTCGATCTGAAATGATTCTGGCTGGATTTCCAAATACAGTCTGTTGTTGCTTCAATTTTGAAATAACTTCTTGCGTAGTTGGTGATTTCACTGGATAGAACCAAGTAAATTTCGTAAAAGCGTCAACAACAGTTAAAATGTGTTGGTATATCTTGTTCGTTGATGGAAGAGGTCCAATAAAGTCGATATGATACGTACTCAAGGGAACGTTTTCTTTTGGTACAGGATGAAGAAATCCTTCAGCTTTTCCTTGCTTCTTCTTGTACAGTATACATTCTATACAGTTAGCAATTACTTTTTCAACTTTGCATTTCAGTCTGGGAATATAGAATTCTTGCTCTACGGCATTCACAGTTTTATCTACAGCAAAGTGACCTTTTCTATGTACCTTCTGTATGATTTCATTCTGTAAGGATTCTGGCACTACTAGCAGATCTTTACCATTTTCAAATTTGTACAAAATATCATTTCTCACGAAGAATCCATTTTCTTCTCCCTTCTCAACTAAATTCTTTATCAATTTCACATGTTCATCTTCATTCTGTTGTTGTGCTAACCGAATCTTCTCAGTTACATCGCATGTGTATGATGTTAAAATTAGAGCATTTCTACTTAGAGCATCAGCATGTTTCATTTGGCTTCCTGAACGATGTACAATTTCGTAATCGAATTCTTCAATAAACATTGCCCATCTTGCAATTTTAGGAGTTAAATCTTTCTTGTCCAAAGTTTTCTGAAAAGCGCTACGATCAGTTACAATTTTGAATTTAGTCCCTAACAAATAGTTTTGAAATTTCTTCAGAGCTTCTATTACTGCAAGGGCTTCTTATTCATAACTACAGAGTTTCTCTTGCTGCGGTGAAGTCTTCTTACTCATATACTGGATTGGGTGATAATTACCATCATCAGACAATTGGAGTAATACCGCACCAAAGCCTTGACTACTAGCATCAGTATGAAGTTCTAATGGATATCCTTGCCTAAATATATGTAGAACAGGTGCCTGAGAGAGAATTTCTTTTAATCTGCAAAAGGCTTCCTGTTGTTTGGAATCGAACTTAAAACCAATACCTTTTCTAAGTAAGTCACTAAGAGGTTTAGCTATTTTAGCATACTGAGGAATGAATTTACGAAAATATCCCGTTAGTCCTAAAAAGCTTTGTAGTTGTTTACAGTTACGCGGCTGTGGAAAGTTTCGAACAGCAACAGTTTTGGAAGGTGATGGTCGAATAGTTCCGTTTTCAATTACATGTCCCAAAAATTCAATTTTATGTTTTAAGAATTGGCACATTTTGAAATTTATTTGTAATCCATACTCCGAAGCAGTTTTGAATACTCTTTCTAATTTGTCTAAACATTCAACTTCATCATTAGCCGGTATGACTATATCATCCCTATAAATAATTAATACACCTTCATTTAGCAAGTCATGAAATACTGAATAAATATACCTTTGAAAAACATTTGGACTAAAACATAAACCAAAAGGAGCTTTAAGAAATTCGTAGATACCATTATGTGTTGCAAAAGCGGTATATTTGGTGCAATTTTCGTCTATGTCTACATGGAAAAAGCCATTTTTCAAATCTAGTGTCGTGAAGACTTTTGACTGTTCTAAGCGATCAAGTACTTCCGGAATTAAAGGCAGTGGAAATTTGTCTTTAATAATCTTCTTATTCAATTTCCGATAGTCCACGCATAAACGTTTCGAATTATCACGCTTGTTACACAAAACAATAGGCGCCGAATAATTAGAATTGCTAGGCTTTATTATGCCCTCTTTTTAACCATTCCTTAATTTGATCGTCAACAACTTTTTGTTCCGCGAAAGACATGTATCTTCTATTTTGACAGACAGGAATATCATCGCATAAATTTATTTGCATCTCGAAGTCAGATTGTCTATTTTTCCGAGGCTAGTACGAATTAATTAAATTACACAGTCTTTCTTTACGTTCTACATTCGAAATATGCGATAAATTAATCTCGTTGACAGAAATAACATTCACCAGATGTGAAAGGTAATTAAACGTCGCGCTACTTCCGCTTTCGGGACTTTTGTTTACATTAACAGACGCCAGACGATCGCGAAGGATCATAAGCATTCTTCAATGAGACAGCAATATTCAAATTTCCCATAACGCAACGAACGTTAGAATTTCGATGTGACTCAGCAGTTATCAGGTTTACATTACTTTTATTCCGATGAGAAATTATTTGAAGGCCATTCTCGGTAAAAGAGAAATTAAACTGACTCAATACATCCAAACCTAATACAATTTGATTACATAATGACTTAACAACATAAATTTTCGTACGCAGTGAAAAACTATCAATTAAAATATCAGAAATGAAAAAGCCGATGGGGTACGTTTGCTTTGATTCAATTCCGTTTAATGTGATATCGCTACAATTTAAATTAGGAGAACCAATCTGCTTGTGTAACTCTACGCTGCATATCGTTACATCTGAACCAGTGTCAACCAAACTATCAACTAAATGATTATTTATTTCTACAGTCTTCATAATTCTATCCTTGTCACAAATTCGTTGTAATAAAGCTGCTTGTTTCTCGGGGGTCTGCTCTGGACAGTTCGTTGAATAATGCCCGAACTTCTTACATTTTATACAGTTTACACCCTTTGATTTGTTTACACAATGCTTTGAATAATGCCCAAATTCCTGGCAATTAAAACATTTGACCTTATTAACGTTAGATTGATTTCGGTAAGATAACGAAAGCTTACTTCTATCTTTAACTTGAGTGTTTACTTTCGGTTTCGGATTTTTAAACTTATCATTGTCTGATCTCATTTTATCATAAATTTTAAGCCTTTGTTTAAATTCAGTTATTGTTTCGCAACCATATAGTATAGTTTTCCTAACCACAGAATCGGGAATACCATCAATAACATATTTAATTAATGAAGCATCTTCAATGTTACCTCGCGAACACATTTCTTTCATTTTCAAAAAATACTCATCTAAAGATTCATTAGGCATTAATTTACGCTTACATAACATTTCATGCAACTCAGGAGAATTAAAAGCTTTACCATATTCAGATTTCAAAAGCTTTTTTAACTTCCACCAGTCATTAACTTTAGGTTCACTCTGAATAAATAGTTTCGCTTTACCTTTTAATGATCTTTTAGCAAAAACTAATTTATGCAAATCACTCAATTTCAAAGAATTTATAACATCTTCAAATTCATCAATCCATTTATCAACATTTTCATATGCATTACCAGAAAAAGGATTAACAATACTTTCAATATCAGAAAAACTAAGATGAGGTTTAAAATGATCTTGAATTGGAAGCTGCATACTGTTATTTACTTGAGACTCATTAAAACCAGGATTGTCTCTTTGATTATCATCAAGCATTACTTCAGAAATTTTATTAATAGTTTCATCTTCAATATCACTATTTTCTTCATGCAAAATATTTTCAAATAATACAGATAAATCACATAGGAAAGAGACAATTCGGGTTACGACTTCCGTTTTTAAACCTTCTGAATTTATGCACAATACATTGCAAACTTTAATTAAGTCATTCAGAGTAAAACTATTCTGCACTGTATCTATTTTCTTATTAAATTCTTCAGAAAATGGTTTAAATATAAAGCCAGAAAATTCACGTAATCTTTTCCGGTTATTTCGGTCTCCATCAGTATTAAAAATAAGCTTATGCAAACTTTTGATTTCAGAACTTTTACTGTTCTTTAAAGCTGCTTCCAATTCTGGAATTTCTACTAACTTCATATTGGAAAGAAAGTTTTGTACTCACCCGACAGATGATCGTCGTCAATTGGGTAATCCACACTTTATACGAGTAATCCAATAAATTGAATACTTGTGAGAATAGTTCACTCAGTTAGTTTAAAGCACAGTTCAGAACACAGTTCATAATGTCACTCACACATTTTCCAAGTTTGAGCCGCACGGTTGGTCGCCATATTTTTTTGTAGACTTTGACTTAATTCACAGCATGAGAGCACGAAGTAATATTTAAATGGTTTATTTAATAGAAAGAAGTAAAAGTAAATAAAGATGAAGTTAACAGTATGCAGGATTAACATGATGATGTAGTCCTTTTACACCTAAAGGCATAACATCAAAAGCACAATCTAAATTCATAAACTCTTGAAGACGTGTGAGCTGTCTGCTCACGTCTGCCATCCGCTCTCGACCAGGTCTCAGCGCTGTCTGGGATGATTCTTACTGCACTGGGTGATGCTATACTGATGATGTCATAACGGGCAATTCTAATTCAGGATTGGACGTTATGATTTCCCACATAAATTACATGTATTTTAAAGTGAAATGTTATTGGACTGTGATTTTAAAAGACCCTTTTAATAAATATTATTAAAAATAAATAAAATTAAATCGTGACCATATAAATTCATAATGACTAATCTAATTACATAATTTAATTATTTATAACTAACTGCTTATCCTTAAAATTATCTCTGCGTATTAAAACCAGTTATTGCCTTTCTTTAATCCTTATCATGGTCACAAGATAAAACACAAAAATATAAAAATTCACGTAAAACTTATTCTTTGCATCTAGTGAGACTTAATATAATACTAAATAACTTATCACCTCTGGTGCTTTAGCGGTTTATTGGAACCTACATAGTCACAAGTCACAAGAAATATGAAATATATATTACCAAGAATTATTACCAATATTAACTGGGTTACAATCCCTGGGACTCTACACGAAGCTACAATACTAACTGTGTCAGACAGAGTCCAACTAACTTTCAAAACTTGCCAACCGTGCTCACATCAGGCCTTTTAGGTTTGCTGTGATTATCAGGTCTTTCTCTAGGCAAACAAAAGTGGTAACAACAGCCACTCTTTTGTTATGAATCATGCCCCTTGACATAAAATGTACCTGCTATTTATTAAACCTCTAGACTGAAAAGTATTTGACAAAATGAGACATTAAAAAAAATCATCATAAAGCTAACTGTTAAGTAAAGCATAAATAAAATGTCACATATCTTCTTTCAAATATGTCGAACTATTATAAGTGTAAAATATTTAATGCTACTTAATAAATTTCATACAGTTTGTTTTATTCTCAAACTTCTTAATAATTATATTTATTAAGTTATGTTTAATAATCATGTATCCTACTGATGGATCTATTTTATTTTTAGGATGGTATTACAAAAGTGAAGTTCAGGTATACATAATATTTTTAATTAAATTTATTTAGTTCCCATTTGCTCATAGGTCCTTAATTTTTTTCATTAATGGTCCTTAAAAGTCCTTAAGGGTACTTATTTTCCATGTGCAGAAATGTGTACGAACCTTGTTGATTCCATTATGTAGCTAACCATATCCCGGCTTCATATGCCTTCGATTAATTTCAAGAAGTGGAAGATTCTAGAGATTTCTTGACAACTGGGGGAAACTATATAAGGCTGGAGAGAGCATCAGTTTTCCAGTTGTTAGTTCAGAGTGACTTTGGCATATTAAAATATCTGAGAATTTCACCTTTCAGGAGCGCTTTGCATTGTATCATGTTTAATGTTCTTAGTAGTTGGAGTATAACTACTGATTGTGTTCTGTGATACTGAGAAGACCTGCACAAGTGCTTTTGTAGAAATTTCTAGAACTGTAAAGTATTTCTTTTGGTAAAAATAAATTTTATCAAGATATCATCAGTTCTGTGTGTGTGGAAAGGGCCGTCAAATAAGTTCAAGAAAAGACTGAAGCAGGTCAAGAGAAATTACACCCATAATTAGAAAACAAATTTGGTTACTCCCGTAATAGAAAGCAAATTTGAAGTTATGGAAGGAGAGTAGACTCAGTTGAAACAATGATGGTGAAATTGAAGAAAGGGTTTCTGCTGCCAAGCTGTAAATTGAAAAAAGAAAGAGTTTCTGCCGCTGAGTAACCAGTTGGAGAAAGAGTTTCTTCCCTCAAACAGAAAATAGAAGGGAGAGTTTCTGCTGTCAAACAACAAATTGATTACAAAGTTTCTGCTGTCACCAAAGAAGTTGATAGCTTTAAGAAATTCACAGTGACAGCTGCAAGCAATTCTGATGGTTTCAAATTGTATTCAATTCTTCTAGACCTCTGTCTACTTATGGTGGAAAGCCTTCCTGGCATGTGTATAAAACTCACTTCTGTGTAGTGTTGTATGCAAATGAATAGGATTCAGAAGGTAAGGTCAGCTATCTTGCCACTTCTCTGAGAGCAGACACAGTGGATAACCTTCAGAATCTGCATGAAAATCAAAGGCTAGACTTCGAAGCGTTGTGTGATGTGTTGGAGTTGTGCTTTGGCAAGCAGTGCTTTGGCAAGAAGTGCTTTGCCAAGAAGTGTATAGCATGCTTCAGTGAAAATCTCTTCAACAGAAGCCTAAGAAAATACTCCAGGAGCTGAAAACAGATGCTGAAAGGCTGTCTCATCTCATCTTTTCAGACTGCCCTGTAGTTGGAAATTCTATTTCTGCAGTACTGCATCAATGGCATCTGGGATCCTGAGACACAGAAAGTCCTGTAAATGGCAGATGTCAAGGACTTTAGTATATGCCATGAAATTCGAGGCAGCCGGCAAGCAACTCATAGAGACTGCCACCCAATCGGACATGCTCACATCCATGAGCCAGTGGATCAAGTGTCTGCTCATCTAGGCAATTCCAGACAAGTCATTGCCTTGAGGCGGAATAAGAGTGACAAGAAAGTGACCTTAAAGTGCTGGAACCGTTTTGCTGAAGACCACGTATGATGGAACTGCAGATCATCTCGAGGCACAGAAAGTAAAAACGCTCTCCAGCAAAGATTCAAGAAATGAATTAGTGCCCAACTCACCCCATTTTAAAGTGCTTCAGATTTCTGCAGTGAGTGGTGGCAGTAATGGACCTTTTTATCATGGGTATCAATGGAGGTTCTTGCAATATGACCATCAATACTGGAGCTAATGTTTCCATGTCTGAAAAGATTTTGCTCCACAGTTGGAAGGTAAATTCATTTGGACACTTCTCTGCGTCCCGTTTCATACTATCGGGGAATTAGTGTGACCACAATGGTGTATGTGGCAAATATTTCAGACTCTTTGATACTGGTATTAGACATTATACAGAATTATAATTTCTCGTGGCACTTTAAAAATAATGAACTGAATTCTGCCTCTGAGGATATAACACTGTTTGGAAATAAAGATGGAGTTAAATCCATTCGCGGAATAATAGCTCAGGACGATATCACAGTACCAGAAAGAACAGAATTCTTGCTACTTGTTTCCATAAACAGAAACAGGAATATTTCAAGAACTGTAGCATCCCAAGAGGAGTACTAGAAGCCTCGGGACTTGTTGACTTTTTGAAGACCGTCATCCCATTGAGAGTCACGAACATAAGGCAAAAGTTATTATTAAAGGCGAAGTGGTTGCAGCATGTTCTCCAGTGACCTACATTATATGACTGAATAGTCCACTAATCTCTGTATCTTCGAACAGCCTAACATCAGAGTTACCGCGGAATGCACAACTAAGCAATAAAGAGAAGAGTGCTGCCGAGTGTATTATTTAAGAATTTCAAGATGTTTTGTCCCACACATCTTTTGATGTAGGTCGAACCAGTTTAGCAGAGCATAAAATTGATACTGGAGATCATGTCCCAGTCAAGCAAGATCCCAGGCAGATACCGATTGCTGAACAGGAGGAGGTAGGGAAACTTCTAAAGGACATACAAGAAAGTGATGTTATCAAGACAAAGTGGCCTGAAGCATATTGTGTTCCTGATCAAGAGGCTGTCACGGAAGCTGAGGTAATGATACAGAGTTGGATTTCCAGGTTTGGTGTGCTTGTTCAGTTACATTCCGATGAAGGAAGAAATTTCACCTCAGCTGTAATTAAATAAATCCACAAACTACTCGTCATATATAAAAAACCAAGCATCACCATTACATCAGCAATCAGGCAACATGGTTTAATCGAACCATCCTTAACTTCTTGCTGATGGTTTCCAGAAACCACAGGACCAGAACAAGAAGTTACCTCTGTTCTTACTAGCCTGTCACAGTGCTGTCTAAGAGACTAATGGCTATTCCCCATTCCTGATGCTCTTAGTCCGTGACCTTAGTGTGCTTTGTGATTTGTTATTTGGTCACCATGCAGGTTTGTCTTCATCATCTGAGGAACACATGCAAGATCTGCAGGCACAATTTAGCAAATAGGCAGTAATAGGAAACATTAATGTGAATTATATCATTTTGCTTTCAGGAAAATGAAAATGGGGTCGCAAGAGTTTTAACAGTGTTTCAGAAAGAGTGCTAACAAAATCTCATGACAGAAAATGTTTTGCTAAAGGCAATTTTTTGAATTGTATTATCACTATTTATATGTTTGTTTTATCAAAGAAATTTTGCTTTTGGCTTCTGTGCTTAGTTTATGCTTACATTATAAAGTACAGGTCATGTGGTCTCATTTGCACCCTAGCCAGTTTTTGTTTGCATCAGTTATTATGTTGTTGCTCATCCTTTTGATTTAGGACTCTAAACCAAGTCCGAACGATTGTTATGCATCAACAAGTCATAAGCAAACCCTAGTCCTTCATAGAGGCACTGATGATATGAGGGTATATGTCTTCTCCTTTACACTGATGATTGCACTCTTAATGTGTCGAGTCCTAAATCTAAATAAAGCTGTTTTAGCAGATTTGGGGTAGGAGCACTGCAGTGACAATAAAGGGCATTTTGCAGCTTACGATGCATGATCTGGTGGGATCTTCGAAGTGTTTTTAACATTGGTCGGAAACGGAATAGACCTCAGAATCTTGTAATTTGGAGGAAGGGGCAGTGGGCAGTTCACTGTGCTCTCTAGCTAGCAGATCAGCAGTCAGTCCTTCAAGTATTGGGCTGCACTTTTGCTGTCAGTCAAAAGTTGTTGTTTCTATATAGGTCTTAACATTGAAATCCAATTCAATCAATATGGGACAGGCCCACCAGCGACTGAGAGGTAAAATTGCTGAACATTGGTAGACCTGGTTTCTATTCCAGGCAAACAGGCTGGCTGCATGGCCTTTTTCGTGGTTTTCCCCATGCATAATGTGTATACGAGCCAGTTTCCCTTAAAAAGTCCTCAACAAAGGCATCCTTTCCCTTAGGCAGGTAGTTCTAGTGTGCTTTGCCATATTAAATTAAGCCAAACCAATCAAATATGGGACAGTGATTACTGCTGACATAGTCAACTACTTTCGAGGAGCTATATGGAAATATGTCTGCTCTGGTGATGGTCATATCCAGAGCATCAGTAGTATTATGACTGTGGGAAAGATATGTTTGAGTTCCATTGTTAAAAACAGAGCACAGTTATCATTAGTTAAGTTCTCCAAGTCTTGGCCTCTACAATTAGCCGAGGCACCCCCGCCAAGTTAAGTGTTTGACATTGAGATTGCCCAGTAGAAGTGTGAGTCCTTGAATAGCCCCTCCAAAGTATCCAAATCAAAGGTCTGATCATTACATATTTATGATGGAGGAAGATGATACATATTTATGACGTTAATGTAGCAGTTTTTCTTGAAAGGACTTTAATTCCCTGACACTCCAGGCCAGAATTTAGTGTAGTGATGCCACTAAGTCTTTGATAATGAACATCTCTAAACAGAAACATGAGGCCACCACCACTATCTGTAGAAGGCTTGTCCTAACGTACTGTGTTGTAACCATTAGCTCTTAACTGGTGTATTTCTCTTAACCCTTTGTGGCGCACTATACGTTGATGTCGGAATTTCAACAAAAAAAGTTGTATGCAGTCTATTTAGTCCTAAAGGAGTATACAGGTAAAATTTTGTAAAAGATGCACTTACTGTTTTAATTCTGTAGGTGTTCCATGAGGTGGAACACTGCGCCGCCAGAGCTTTTAAAAGTGCGACTAAGCGAGCATTGCAGTGAAGCACGAAAACGAGTAAAAGCGTTTGTATAAGAATGAAAAAACTCTGTATTATGGCTGTATACATGGTTTCCTGGATATACACAATATTCTATTTGGATAAATGAGATAAATATTTATATACACAAGTCGTATATACAAAAATGTTTAAAAATTTTCGGAAAGAGCGCTTCGGAAAGAGTTAGACCTCTCAGCGCCATTTATGGAAAATTAATAATAAAAAAATTAACTACGATTAATATTAACAATAAAGAAAAATAGGCTTATGATATATACATACACGAAAAATATATACACAATTATTGAAAATAAACGGGAATGAGACTAAAAAGCGACAGCAAAAAATTCGCGCAGGTCTAAGTAAAGACGAGCCAAGCTACTAATAAAATTTCCGCCTAAAAAACTAGTCCCAAAAAATTCGAGGTGCCAATATTAGAGCATTCATAACACAAAACACGCCTCACCCCTCAATAGTGCTTTGTTTGACTTCATTCCCCCCCAAAGCAACGGAAACAGAAAACGTAAACAACGGATGTCCTCTCCTAAGCACAGATGCTCTGATTCGTAACAGCATAAGATCACTAAAGGCGCAGTGTTCCCGCTAATGGAACACCTGGTTTTATTCAATGATTTTGCGTATGGTTTTTGTCTGAAAGATTTAAAAAAATATAGAACAGATAATTTGGAGTACAGCCAGCAAAATTATGCCTAATTTTTTTTTTCCAAATAAAATTTTTTATATCATTAAAAAAATAGAGAAAATTACTTGAAAAAAAGTGGATTTTAATAACACATAGTAAATGAAAATTCTGTGTCTCCTTGTGATATGCTGCTATCTACTGTTTAAAAAGAAAAGTTCAAAGTATATTATAAAGACATTTTTATGTATTTACAGTTGAATTTAAAGCTTTCAGAAGCGATTCAATTTGGGTGTTCCATGTAGTGGAACACTGAACTGCAAAGGGTTAACTTTGTCTCCTGAAGAGCAAAGATTGATACTTCGTGTTTATCAACAAATTCTAAAATATTTTCAAGCTTGACCTTAGATGCATAGACCATTGATGTTATACTGTAAAATACGAGGGCCATCCAGGAAGTAGATTACGTTTCCGTCTGTGTCCGCTAGGGGCGGGGCTAGCGCGGCCATCTTGGGGTCAGAGCGTTGCGCAGCTCAGTCTGCATCTAGCCGTGCTAGTGAGAGGTTCGTGCTGTGCTCCGTTCAGATACTGTGACGGTTTGAAATGTCTGCGTTAATTGAAAATCCCGCGAGCTGCGATGTGCGCTCAGTAATAAGGTTTCTGACTGCAAAAAACTGGAGGAAATTGGTTTATTGTAGTGCCTCCTGGAAAGAGGCACTACAATAAACTCTCAAAGGTATTGCCAAACTCTCCAAAAACTCAGAAGAGCAATTCAAAACAAGCGCAGAGGAATGTTGAGCTCTAAGATCTTGTTGATTCACGACAACGCCCGGCCCCACACGGCAAATGTCACTCGTAAAGTTCTTGAATCTTTTATGTGGGAGTTGTTTCCTCATCCGCCGTACAGTCCCGACCTGGCACCGAGCGACTTCCACCTATTCCCAGCAATGAAGAAGTGGCTGGCTATGCAGCGTTTTGATGACGACGCACAGCTGCAAGAAGAGGTAACGAAGTGGTTGAAGGCGCAGGCGGCCGAATTTTTCGACGAAGGAATTTCCAAGCTCGTACATCGCTACGATAAATGCCTTAATTTGTATGGTGACTATGTAGAAAAGTAGTATTTGAGTGTGGCTTTCATCTGTATATAATAAAATTTGTTTCCTATACTTTGTTTACTTTTTTATTCCAAAACGTAATCTACTTTCTGGATAGCCCTCGTATGTTTTGATAAATTTTTACATCTGGGTGTAGAATGTAACTTACTTGTCGACCAGTACCCTCTACCTAAACCCTGGTTGCATCCCTCTTTATCGAGCGTGATGGACAATGCTGTATTGGAATCAAATAGATGTGCCTGATCCTTGGCTGTGGGCAAGAAACAGCTTCCTTTAGGTGAGAAACCACTAGGGCTCAAGTTTGACTTTCCCTCAAAGTGACTACTAAGCTTTAGCTGGTCATAATGGATTGGCCCTACCGGGAGAAAAACTCCCAGCATACTTCACCCACCCTGTTCTGGGATGTCCTCTTGCCACATTGAGGACTCTTGCCACAAAGCAGGACTTTGGGAGGACCTCAGCTTGTTGTTACATTTAAGAGTCTGTCAGTTTGAGGTGATATGCTTCCTTTCCAGAAATCATGAAATTAACTCCTTAGTGGAAATTCCCTTGTTGACAGCTGTGGGGTAATAATCAAGAATCATTGAACAATGTAGTAAAAGTGATTACAGATTTCTGCCATTATGAATTCATTTAATGCTTATTATTAGTTTGCAGCATGTAACTAATTTTAATTCTGAGTTAAAATAACATGCCACGAGGAGTTAAAACAGCAAGAATCAGCATAATAGTCACAAATTTTTTGCAGTACTGCAAATGTATGAATATTAATCTTATTCCAATAATTTTAGCTTGTAAATCCTTGCCACAATAGATAGTTTGTTACATTACCATTGTGTTGTTAGAAGGCATTGAAAAACTGTATCTATGAGACTATAAAGCTGACTTTTTTTTAAAAAGTTTTAAATTGTTGAATGCTTGTTTTGTTTTTAGTGTAAATCATGTCTGAAAATAAAATTAGTGTAATTTTAGCGTAAATTGTGTATTTTTTTAAATAGAAATTTTGATACAGTATATTTAATTACAAAACTTTAAAACTTGTATGTATGTGTTGTATGTTTAACTGATAACCATGTTTTCCTTTTCTTTTCACAGACTGATAGTTTTCATTCAGATGACCAGAAAAATGAAAATAGCACTAATGGGAACATGAAAAAAACTTCCAATTATGATGTTTCAAATCATATTTCATCTATCAAGAAACGGGGTAATTGAGAAATTTTAGACCACTGATCTGCCATGAAATTTCAGACACTTTATTTTTCAGATATGCTTTTGGTTTCATTCTTACTTATGCAAAATCTGTATTTGGTCCATAAGTTGTATATTTTATATTAGTATATTAAACTGAAGCGCTATGTTAATTGCAGTAAAATAAACTTCCATCCATCTGTGTACTTTGGAACGAAGGGTTGTATGAATTAGAGAATATATCTTTCTGAATTTTATTTATATTTTTCCTTTTTAATTTTTATACTAAATTTGGATTATTTGCACATAACTAAACATAACCATTATAACTAAATAAAGGGTAACCAAACATTGAGAATTATTTAACATAAAATTATTCTATTTTTTAAATACAATTATGTTCAAGGAAAATAATGGTTCCATTGATAGGAGGAAAGAATGTAGAAGAGAAAAAGGGATGAATGATAGGGAAATTTTTATGAGAAACGAAAGTAGTGGTGTATTTACTCTCAGTATTTTTAAAATGTGGCATATATGAAATGAAATGCATTTCTGCCTGCAAAATTGTCTTCAGAATTTGTATGCAATTAAGCGTACAAATTAAATTAATATATTGCTTTTAAATATCCTTGTAGCAGGGTCTCCCCTAAAGTAATCCACGTGCTACTCTTGTCGTTATGTACCGCACATATCCAGCTGGATTAATGACACTATTAGTAATTGACAGAATTTTCTAGATTTGAAAATTTAAATTTTCTAAAAGGAAATTTTTTGTCTTTATTATGTTTTCCATGTTTCACTTACGGAGAATTTCTGCAAATGCAAGAGTTTATTCCTAATCACCATCAGTGTAAACAAGTTAACTACAACAGCACAAACAGTGTATTTAAGTTTAAATAAATAAATAAAGTTGTGGACAAATTGTGGTCTTTTGTAAAAAGTTGTGGACATATAAATTCTTAACATACATGAAATGCATATATTCAAAATTGATTTAAAAAAACAGTGAAATATACATGTCTAATTCAAGATTTATCTGAAATGAAAATATTTCAGAGAAATATGATTTCTGTTTATTATAAAAAAGAATTGTGTCATATTATAAAAATAGATTACTGTTGTGTATGCTTCAAACTCTTAAACTATTTGAATCATAAAATGAATTTCCTTCTTTAAAAACACATTTTATAGTGCTGCTTTTTCTCGAAAGTTTATTTGCTCATACACTTGAGGAAAAATTACTGGTAAATTTTCCAGCATACTTAATTTTTAGAATTGTTTTGTTGTTCACATTCTAAAAAGAGCACATAATTCGGGTATTTGCAAATTAAGTGCATGCATTACTGGCAGATTAAGTGGTTGCTGATTATTGGCATCCGACTGAAGTATATAATAGCAATATGTTAAGCCCTTTTAGTTAGTGCTGTCAGGTTTATATAAATGTGTTTTGTTAATGACAAATGACTTCATTTCAATTGGTAAATAACTTGTTAATAAGTAAAATAAAAATTATCCTGTATTTAAATGTAAGAAGTTGATGTAATTATTTAATGCCGAGTCTTAAAATATGTGCCAATATAATGTCTCAAAATAGGAGAGATTTAGTGTAGCATAGTTATTTATTAAATATTGAAACAAATTTTGATATTTTTATTGGAAAATATCAAATTTTAGGTTTCAGATACTTTCATCCATTGCAGAAGCTATTTTGGTAACTTTAAGACACTGAAATTAATTACGTACTTTATTGACAGGAGCATTAATGATGGAAGAATCATGAGTTTTTCCCCTCCTAAGAAATATATTTCCTTGTTCTTTAAAGCAAAATGTTATGTATTTCTTTGTAATATATATTTTAAATGTAGAGCCATGGATTTCTTGAAAGACTACATTAGATTTAAATGGCTGCTAAACGCACAGTACTTTTTGGCACTGTAGTTAAGTACATTGAAGTACTAACATCTCTAACAGTGCGCATTTTGTTAAACATTATTTTGATAGTTATGTGTTTTATCCCTTTCTTTTAAGATTGAGAATAGTGAACAACTTAGAAGAGCAAGTTTTGCAAGATGTTGAAATCTGGAAATTGCTGCTAAACAGTTTGTTCAGAACTTGGTTACATGTATTGATATAATCGTCAGACAGTTCATGGTCATCTCCAGTTGTGCATGTGAAGAAAAAAAATGGTGACTGTCATTTTTTGTGTCGGTTTCAGAAAATTGAACAAGGTAACCAAAATGGATGTCTATCCATTACCCCACATCACTGATGCTTTGGACTGCCTGATTGGTGCAAAAATGTTTTCTCTGTGATGGATTTGAAGTCAGGCTACTGGCAAATAGAGGTTGATGATAAAGGCAGAAAAAAAGACAGCTTTTGGACTCCAGATGGTCTCTATGAATTTAATGTCATGCCGTTCGGATTATGCAGTGCTGCAGCCACATTTGAACAGATGATGGACATGGTACTAAGAGGCCTCAAATGGAATATTTGCCTTTGTTATCTCAACGACATAATCGTGTAAGCACCTAATTTCAAAGAACACCAAAAGCGTTTGAGGAGAATACTGAAATGTATCCAAAGAACAGGACTGATGCTAAATTCCAAGAAATGTTCATTTGGCAAAAAGAAGCTGACTATACTGGGACACTTAGTTTATCAACATGGGATATATCCCAATCCACAAAAGGTGGTGGCCAGTGTTATTCCTAGGATTTTTTTGGAAGAGTAAAAATAATCCTTGACTTTTTTAGGAGGAGTGAAATACGGAAATAGCATAAACTACATATACAGAGACTAATTTGTATAAAAAAAGATGCTTTTTTAATAGAAAAAAATGAGGATGCTATTTTGGTTTTTGGCAATTATAGGATATGTTAAGTATTAGTAGAAAATATTAAACATTATACATAAAATAATTTATTTTACATTAAACGTTCTAAATGAAGTATTTATTTAAGATTTCAAATTTAATATCCTTTTCATCTGATTTACAGTGTTACAGCTGATTTCCTTACAATATCAAAATTCTTTCAAAATTAAAGTTACAAAAACATTTATTCTTGGTTACATTACAATTTTAATCTCTTTCCCCTGATTGCCTTACAGTATCACAGTTCTTTCAAAATTAAAGTCACAAAAAACATTTTTCCGTGGTTACATTACAATTCTAATCTCCTTTTCCTCAAGGTTACTGCTCTTTCAAAATTAAAATCACAAAAAACATTTCCCCTTTATTCTTTGAAATCTGAGCCTTTCTCCGATATTCTTGGTAGAATTTTCAGTTGTTTTTCCCCCAATCTGTTTCTACTATTTGAATTGATCCTATTTTGAGTAGAAAATCCTCTTTTACAAACAGCCATTGACAAAGGTATAGTCATAGCTATTTGTGCCAGGGCTGTAGTGCATAAAAACACTCTACTTCAAGGTGCACTTGCTTTAACTCTTCTGTTGAAACACCCAAAACATTATCATAGGCCAGATTCTACTTCGGTTTGTACTTTGTTTAATAGCATTATCTGGGGATTCCAGTCTTGATTCTGTTATAACACAAGATGGATTCAACAAAACATCAAAATCCTGCAAAAGATGCATCTGCTGCAAATTAAATCATTCTTGCAGCTTCTCTATCAGTGCACTCAAAAAATCATGTTTAGCACTCATGAAATCATTTAAAGATTTAGTAGAAACAGATAATTTAATATCTTGGAACTCTATAATACCTATTATCAAGAGCAGACTCTTAAAAATTCCTTTAGATGAATGCCATGACCTTCTTCCTTTTTCATTTCCTGCATGCGATTAATAGTGGATTCTAGACTGTTAACCAACACGACGAGGTCCACATCATTGCTCTGAATCAGTAACACATCTCTCAAAAATGACAAGGTGGCTGCAAATGAAAATTATGAGCATTGTTTAAATAGTTCTGAGCCCTTGTCCATAGGATTGTTTGTTTTTCTGTTTGCAATTATGTCTGTGAGGGCAAGGATCACAGCATCATAATTGATATGACATGCATCAACTGCATTCCCAAGTGACAACTACCAAACAGCATTTGTGTCTTTGAGAGTTATGTTTGGCTCTTTAACACATCTTGCATCAATTTCAGCTTTTCAATCCTAATATTGGACGTGTGAAAATAAGCATACAATGAACCTAAAATTCTCTGACTGCTTTGAAACAGGGATATTCCGTAAGCAGCTTGGGATACAGCTAAAACTAAACGGTGAGCTGTGCAGTGATAGTGCAACAAACCGGGTATCATATCCTGAAATTTTTTGCCAAGTCCGTTGTTCTTTACCATCATAACAGCAGTACCATCTGTTGAAA
This sequence comes from Stegodyphus dumicola, assembly GCF_044657685.1. Taxonomy (NCBI): domain Eukaryota; kingdom Metazoa; phylum Arthropoda; class Arachnida; order Araneae; family Eresidae; genus Stegodyphus; species Stegodyphus dumicola. The sequence continues at coordinate 122,608,378 of NC_140781.1, forward strand.
GGCCAACAACTTTTGATAACGGTACCCCCTTTTTTCTGTTGTTGAGAAACTTTATTACTTTTTCTTTCAATGCATCTGCATTTCATTCACCTGGTAGTTTTAAATTTGCCCAAAGACTGTTCTCACTTTCATTTTTTTAAAAAATATTTGACATATATAATTAATTTATGGTCAACTGAAGTATCTGTTAACTCACCTATCATTAAAGAAATATTAGGGGCTTTGTGAAACATCCTCATCTAAATTTGATTCTAATACTTCTGAAATAGCTTTAATTATGTCTGTAACTGAATTTTGACATAAATTCAAGTGAGTCTCTTTCACAGTCTCATTTCCACAGGATTTTATAAGCATCATTAAAATTTCGTTAAAGGAAGTTCTTTTCCAATAGTATAAACAGTTTTGAACACTGCCAAATTTCCATGTGTTGCTGTAGATTTTTCCTTTTGATGAAAGCCTGTGTTCCATAGTTTTTTAGTGGCGAGACAGAGCACTTCTTTGGAAACATGATGAACCCATCACACCCACGCCATTCTTCATATTGGTAGATTGACATGCTTTACAGAACATTGTATTTTCCTCTTTATTGAAGAGCACCAAAGGAAATTCTTTAAGCCACTTACTTAAAAACTTATCATGTTTAGAAGTAGTTTCTTCTGGTTGTTCATCAATCTTTGGTTTCTTAGCTGACAGTTCTGAGCTGTTTGACACTTGGCTTGACGGCTTTTTTATCAAAACCACCTTGATAGATTTAGAACTCGTATTTAAATTAATTTTTCTCCTGGAATAATTGCTTCAGTCTCAAGGATCCCTATTGAATTAAATAGTTTTAAAAAATTAGTTAGAAACTAAAAAATATTTTTGATGTGCTTCTCCTAAAAGCTGATCACTTGTAGAAACTTTTGTTTCGTTTTGCAGACTGTATGGAATTTCTTAAATTTAAAATATAAATTTTTATATGAAAGTAATTTATCTTACAAGTGCAAATACAAATTACAAACATTTTAAGAGCGACATTTGGTTAAAAATCAGTAATGAGTTTGGCGATCTCGTGCCATCATATTAAAACAATAATAATAAAAATTATACTCCTCTCCTACAGTACATTTCAAGAAAACAAGAGTATTTACAGCAGGGTTTGTACAATCTGAAAAGTACTTATTTTTTTCCCAAAATCTCAAAATTTACTCAAAATACTGATTTTCGAATAGATAGATGTCAGCTAAGTATCGATTTTTGCATGAGCTGACTCTTAGATGAATTAATTTCATATAACCAGAACGTTAAGTACTAATTTGCCCACTAGAAGATTGCGGGTCCGTGACACTTGCCCAACGGGACACTTAACCGACAGGACATTTAGCCGACAAGACACTTAACCGACAGGGACACTTAGCCAACAGGTCATTTAGCCGACAAGAACACTTAGCCGACGAGGACAGTTAGCCGACAGGACATTTGCCCGACATAGAGAGTTAGCCTTCAAGACATTTGGCTATGGTACACATAACTGTCAAAACTTTTAGTCAACAGGACACTAAGCCGACCGTGACGTTTAGCTGACTAGTACTCAATAATTATTTAAATTTACTAGAATTACAAAATTTCTCGATTTATCCATAAGTTCAATATTTGTTTATTTTTTCACCTATCAGTAACATTCATTTTTCGATTCTTAAAGATCTCATATGTGCTTTTAATCATTGGGATAATTTAGCATTGTTTGATATGTATCGTGCTGTTTAGTGTATATTGGCTAAATTGGAAAAGTGCTGAAATCAGGGAATATGAATTAAATTTCGAAAAGAAAAAAGAATTTTTTTAGCTAAATACGGTGGTCACTTAATTACATTTGGGATCTTCAAAAATTATCCATAAAGCTTCTTGATTTAATTAACTGGGTTTCTTTGAACACTTTCACATCATTAATAATTTTTCTTGTTTACTTAATGATATTAATTTTCCAATCTCTCTCTTCCAAATGCTTTCAAATTTCTAATACCTGTATGTTTGATTAATATTTTACTCGATACATCATGTTACATTTCTCTTACAAAATTGTTTCGCTCCTCCCACTAATGAAATTCCTTTCCCTGTCATGAAGAATCTGAATGATGCAATAAAAATTACTGTTATTCTTAAATTATACTTTTTATAGAAACATATGGCCGTGAAGGGTTAGTTTCGAAGTATATATTATCTTGTTATCAGACGCAATTAAAAAAAAAGTGGATTTTTAAAACAAGACAAGCAAAGGTATAAATTATTGACGTCTATAATGGGCCACCATACTTAAGATAAAAATTCTGTGACATTTTATTGACCATGCCTCTTGCTGAAAATACTTAGGGTAATGTTTATAGCACTAAACTGGTGCATTATATTTAATTTAGAAGTAAAATATTCTTTAAGGTTTTTATTCCATTCATAACTGAATACATTTCTTCAAAAACTACATTTTCACTCTTCATTATAATGAAAACATTGCTGATATGAAATTTTGGACGTGGGAAAAATCTCCGAAGAGAAACTGAGGAATCTACAGAAGGAGGGGCACCAAGCAGGGTGGAGCAAAGCGCGACATCCTGAAAAGTCACTGTAATGTGGTGTCATCTGTCGATGCTAGATATCACTAGATAAAATTATGTAATCTGTTTTGAAAGTCGCGATGTGTAATTTTCAATATAATGTTAGATTGTTTCATGTTTTTCTTATAAAATGAAACTTTCTCAATATCTGTTAAAAATGTATAAATTTTCATTTTACTTTTCATTAATTTAAATTTTTTTGATCTTTCATTCCTTCTCTTTCTCGTTTTTGTTTTAGCTACATGGTTATAGGGAAATTTTTAGTGCCCATTTTCCTGAATGCATTTATAAAGTTCTACCCTAAAAAGGCAATTTTTATTGGAAGAGACTGTTTATATATTAAGTAAAATGGTCACTCTATTCCTGTTAAACCCAGCAGTCACTGAACACTGGCAGTTTGGTCCGAATTTCGAATCCCGCGGACGGACAGGCTGCATGGGTGTATTCATGGTTTTCCCCATGTGTAACATGTATATGAGCCAGTTTTCCTTACAAAGTCCTCCACAAAGGTATTCCTCCCGTTAGGCAGATAGATTTCTGGCTTTGCCATAATTACATAAACCAAACCTACTTCTGTTAGGTGGCCGCAGGCCATGAGGTATGAATTCCCGTGCCGGAGCCCTATCCCAGATTGATAAATATGCAATGCCTAACCTATAAATAGCATTCTGAGGGTGTAAATAGCATTTTAGAAAAAAAAAAATAGTTCCAGTGTGGCAAGGAGTAGGGCAAATCACTCTACTTCCTGACAGGGAAAGGAAATTTCATTAGTGGGAGGAGCGATTCTACTTTATGCGGGAAATGATTGTAGTGCGACGTGTTGAGCAAAGCAGTAATGAAATGTGAAAGTGTTAGAAATCTAAACGCATTGGGAAGAGCGAGACTCATTGTCGGCTTAATGTCATGTCGGCTAACTGTCCATGCTGGCGAAGTGTCCTTGTCGGCTAAGTGTCTATGTCAGCTAAATGTCCTGTTGGCTAACTGTCTTTGTCAGCTAAACGTCCTGTCGGTTAAGTGTCCGTGTCGGCTAAATGTCCTGTCGGCTAAGTTTCCATGTTGGTTAAGTGTCCCGTCGGCTAAGTGTCCGCAACCGGAAGTTCGCAAGAAGATGACTTTTTATTACAGCCGATAATTATCGATGCGATTCCAATTTTTGTACCGAAAAACGTTATAAAATTGCTATTTTTTAACGAAAAGATAGCAATAAATTGCACAGATTTGCACTGTAAGATTAGTGAAGATCATGATTTCTTAAAAAGAAGATTGGAATTAAAATTTTATTTTTGTACTGGTAGTTCTCGGTAAAATTTTGACTTTTTTCCTGACTAGCGCAGAATAATGAAAGAATTAAACATGCAAACACTATAAGCATAAAAATAATTTAAAGGCATATTAGAAATCATGCTAGAAAAATTTAAAAAAACTTTATTGTCTTTATATATACTTTTACTACACTTTCAATTTTCTGAAAAGAGTGCAAAAGAATTTTTCAGCTGGTAATGTGAAATTTCACCAAACTCCCAAACCACATGTGTCGATAACCAATTCTACTGTTCAAATGACCATCCAGTAACATGGAATGCGTGACGAAATCAGTGCTCGTAAATATACAATGAAACTTCAGTTTCATTAGTCTTACGAAAATGTCTCAGTGGTGTTTTGAGTAGAAAAAAAGATTATTTGTTGATTTCGGTGGGGCACTATGCATTTTTTAAGCTAAACCTGTGTTAAAAATTCAATGCGGGAAAATACGCTTGGCTAGTTTTTTAAAGCGTATTTCTGTAAATATGCTTTCAGAGGTGTTAGAAATATCTCTGGTGGAGGCTGTAGCAAAGTTCCCTGTTCTGCAAAATATTGCTGATGTCCAAAGTTGTTAGGGCTTGTGCTCCTACTACCCGACGATTTATTAAAAATTTCGCAGATATTGCAAAGTCTTTGCATCACTTGTTGAAGAAAGATGCAAAATTTTCCTGGAACACGTTACGGACTGAATCTTTCACAAAGCTCAAAAGGTTGCTGACCAGTGGCACTGTTTCGAGACATTTTATTCCAGACGCAGAATCGAGGATACATTCTGATGCTAGTGACTATGGCATCTGTGCAGTACTGGTCAGATCCAGGATGGCAAAGAAAGACCAATAGCCTATGCATCCAGGTCCCTTACTGCGGCTGAAAGTAAATTCAGTAAATTCAGGCCATATCTCTATGGAAAACCCTTCACAGTAGTCACGGATCAACAATCTTTGTGTTGGCTGGCCAATGTTAAGGATCCATCCGGAAGACTTGCAGGGTGGGCTCTCAGGTTGCACGAATACAACATAAATATCGTTTACAAGAGCGGTTACAAACACTCTGATGCAGATTCACTATCAAGGAAGCCCCTTATAGAACCAATAATTGAGAACAATGAAGATACCCCTTTCTTCGCAGCAATTGTAGATTATGGAAAAGAGCAGCAGAAGGACAAACAGTTAAATTCCATCATTACAACTCTCAATAGAGGTGACGCATATCAAAATTATCAAGTAAGAAATGGTATACTGTATTAAAGAAGCTATGATCGTATGGGACAGCAGTGGTTCTCGGTAGTACCAAAACAACTTCGTAGTGAGGTTCTAAGAAGTCTTCATGATGCTCCAGCCACTGGTCATCTTGCATTTACCAAAACATGCGACTGAATAAGGAGGAAGTACTATTGGCCAGGGCTATATGGGAGCACATGGCAGTATGTATCACGTTGCCAAGAATGCCAAAGATGGAAATCGCCACCGCAACTTCCACCAGAACAGCCTCATCCAATAAAACCCCCTGACACACTGTTTACCAAAATTGGAATAGATCTACTTGGACACTTTCCTGTTACTCGAAATGAGAACCGGTAGCTTAAAGTTTGCAGAGACTACCTTACCAGATTAACAGTCACAAAGGCAATACTGACAGCTGAGGGCACCAAAATTGCCAAGTTTATAGTTGAAGAAATTGTACTGAAGCATGGTGCCCCCAAAGAGATGATAAGTGACCTTCCTGTCCACCATTGTTAAAGAAGTCATTCAACTATGCAAGACGTCTCATCTTTGATAACTGCATACCACCCTCAGGCTTAACTGAAAGCTTCAATAAGACACTGGCAGACATGTCCATGTACGTAGACGTTGAACAGAAAAATTGGCATACTATTCTACCATTTGTAACCTATGCCTATAATTCAGCCCATTTTTCTCATTTAGAGTAGAAATATCTAGACTTCTCTTGGTGTAATTTTTCCATACAGTATCGAAGATTCCAACGATAGTTCTGCGCAACATCTGATCACTAGAGCTGAAGAAGCTAGACAGCTTGCTAAACTCTATATTCTTAAAGGGTAAACCACAGACAAGCGTCGATATGATGAGAGGCATCGATCTGTCATCGAAGACTTAGTCTTTGTCTTCACTCCAGTACGAAAGGTTGGATTATCCGAAAAGCTCCTAAGACATTACTGTGGACCATATCGAATAACATGACAGCTCTCTGACGTGGCATACTAAGAAAGTATAGATTAAAATAGGAAATGAGAGAATTCAAAGACATTGTTCACATATTGAGATTGAAGCCGTATCTTAATTCAAAAGTACAACTAGACGGTGAAAGAAAGCCCAATATTTCAAGGAAACTTGTTACAAGAAGCCAAACCAGATCGCAGCGGGATGCTGCTGCTGCTTAAGAAGGGGAAAATGTAGCAAAAATTGCTCCTTTTGACTGAGCTCCTCATAGCTTAAAATAGAAGACACAGGACTTGAAACCTGAAGGTCCCAGGTTCGAAACCCTACCAAAGGCAAGTGCCGTATAATTCGTTTTTATGTAAATTTCCTTCTTATGAATCTGTTTTCTTTACGTTCTAGAACATTCAGAGTGTGGAATGTTCCAGCATGTTCATCAGCTGTATATAAGTAGTTTTTCATTCAGTTTGAAATAATAAAAATCTTGAGTTTAGACTTGGGTACTTTCCTGTTCATTTGTACGATCTCTTCATCTACGCAACAATATGGTGTAAATCTCACATACTGTTACCCTTTTGGTCTGTGCTGTGTGCGAGAATATATATATATATATATATAATTATGTATTGCCTAATTCTCTATTTGTTGCTTAAGCTTTGGACAGCAGTATATTTTTAACCTGGATTGCAATATAGTTAGTTATTGAGAGAGAACTAGTATTTTGGTATTTTTAATTCAATAGCATATTACTGTATATATATATATACCCTTCTACTAAAAAAAGAAACAGTATATGCTAAAAGGTGTGAATGAAAAAAAAAATGGAATTAAAGCATGCAGTTTACATATGAGATAGAAGTTGCATCACCAAATGCAAATAGCTAACCAAAATTTATCATAAAACGCAATCCAACAGCCGCACTACGATGCCTTAGAAAGGGGCATACAGGACCTCTGCATAAATTTGCAAGCAGCAATAGTTCCATGTAATCCGAGTTAGCCAAGCAGAAAGCATGAGCCAAGGATATCATTTGGCTGTTGAAATGCGATGGATAGTTGTCAAGATGTTGCAGGCGAGTGCAAGAAAATACGCTGTTGCGACAGAGCTGAATGTGCATTGTACTGTCATCAATAGGCTGTGGAATCGTTAGCAAAGGATCAAAACTCCAGCTGTAGGATTATCACAACGGCAGATGAATGCTTCCTGTACTATGTGCAAGATGTCGTAGATCACTAAAAGCATGATAGCCGGCATCGCATCTCTCTGGTGCTGTAGGATGGCTCATATCTTTTCAGACTGTGCTACGTCAATTGCATGAATAAAGACTGTACGCCTGATGACCTGTGGTTTGTATTGCTTTGTCCCCATTGCATGTCAGAACATCATTGAGTTGGGCCCGTGAACTTCACAGTTGGATGGATACCAGAGCAGTGGAGCCACATACTGTTTATGGATGAGCCTTGATTTAACATACAGATCGATCCCCAAATGGCAATGATATGGCAAGAGACAGGGACATGCTTTAGAGCACCAAACATTATCGAAAGAGACTATTACAGAGAATTACTTGTAGGCTGTGATAGCAATGAAAGGCCACACCGACCTCTGTGTGACTCATGGTGCTTCCATCACAGAACACCAGAACAAAGGGGCTCTCAGACCTGGCATGTTCAAGGCAGACTTAACACAGTTAAAATGCCTCAGCCCCTGGAGGCTATCCGAGGAGGCACCAAACCCTTGGTCAATCCAGAGGAACTTAAGTGTTTCACGTGCACAATTATAAGTACGCAAGAAAACAGTTGTGGATAACAACACATCCACTGAAAAAGAACAAAGTCACAAAGTCAGACATCGACTGTCCCTTAGTATTGATCAAGGGAAGCCCATTCCTCAAGGACGACCTGCAATACCAAACAATGTAACGTTCCCACAACCAAGTGGCTGAGAAGATGTTTGACTGTCTCAAATGCAGCTTTAGCTGGCATTCTGCCAAAATGTATAGATTCGTTCAAAAGGGGCATTTTTACTTGCTGCGATGTGAAAGATCACATGAAGACCTCTGGAAAGAGATCATGGTCGCTAATGACGAACTATACCAGTACGTTCCGTACCAAGTCTGAACCTACCACCAAATAAACAATAGCTATAGTCGCTGTAAAGACAATTTATTTACCCCAGAAGTTGAGGCAGTCTAGATATTGATCCAGCCAGTAAGCTGGGATGGTCAGTCCCAGTTGACCCATAAGGATAAATATAGTCAGTCCAGTCAAACCTGGTTACCAGCGGCGCCACGAGAAGGCTTGATTTGGACAGTGAGAGGCTATGTGGTGCACATCACTGCTCTGTAGCCTACACCCTATCTCAGAAGGTCCAAATCAAACCCTGCGTCTCCTCTCATAAAATGGTCAGTTTTGGAAATTCGATCTTTCCAACTTCAAGGCAGCACAACTACTCCCGCCATGCTTCCGTCACAGCCATCTGATATCCCGTAAAATTCTACACCTTCTTGTGCACCTTTGTCACTGCAATGGTATCAACATGACATTTATAGAAGAGAACACCTGCCCACATACAGTTCTAGTGGTTTGATGTTATCTGGAGATTGAAATGATTCCACATCTGCCGTGCTAGATCACCGGACCTGAATCCCTTAGAGCAGCAGTTCTCAACCTTTTGACTAATGCATACCATCTAACAAAAATTAAAAACCTTTAGTACCACCACTACAAAGTACTACTACCACCACCACTCTTGAACAAAGTTCAGATCACATAAATTTACGAGTGTTAGAAAAAAAAATCAGGATGTTGGGGTTTAAATTTTTGAATTTAATGGTTAAAAATACTTTGCTTCTTTTAACAAACTTAAGAATTATAATACTTAAAATAATTGCAAAAAATGAATGAAGCTTTGGCTATAAATGGAAAAGCACAGATAGACCTCAGAGGAAAATGTACAGTTTCTGAGGAAGGTATATCTAAAAGGATCAAGTGTACAAGCTACCTAGAAAGGAGAAAGCCTCATTATTCCTTAAAAAGTGTAAGAAAATGTACCTTTTCAAAAGTGTTAAATATCGCAAAATTACACGGCATTGTGTTGTATGATAAATTCAGAGATATTTTTTATTCTAACTTTGACATTAAAGTCAGTTACCAAAGAAAGGTTTGGTTTGGTTTATTCGATAATGGCAAAACATGCTAGATTTCTGCCTACACCTAAGAAAAGATGCTTGTAGTCTTTCTGATGTACACTGCTGGCCATTAAAATTGCAACACCAAAAGGGAATGATCTGAGGAACGGGAAGGAAGAAGAGGTTGAGATATGCAAGTGATTAGTATTTCAGTGCATTTAGATGATGCAGAAGGGAGAAATGACATCTGAAGCAGTGCATAAAAAAAGTGTAGTGGATTTCTCATTCAGAAAGTGCTTTGTAAGGTCAGAGTTAGCTCAGAATATTGTGTTATGCCTTGAATAATAATAAGAAATGCTTACCAGCAAGTGGTAGAATTCGATATTGCCCATTGCACTGGTCAAAATCCAACCACTGTCATGCAAATATGGAGTGATGTTCACAGCATGCCCAGTATCTGCTTGTATGGTGCATTGATGTTTGCAGCAGTGTGGACTATCAGCACAGCGATCATTACGTTGGGCTTCCCTTGACAATGCAACATAGAGATAGCAGCTCTGGTGCACCAAATGACAAAGCTGGATACAGGAGTGGAGTGGCACAATGTCATCTTTTCGGATGAGTCCCGGTTTTGCATGCAGTATTCTGATGGCTGTATACGAGTCAGGAGGCTCTGAGGAGACCACAAGTCACCTGGTTGCATTCGATATTGGCATAGAAGCCCTGCACCTGGTGTGATAGTTTGGGCAGACATTGTGTACATGGCATGCACATCTCTAGTTTGGATTGACGGTAATTTGAATGCAAATCGGTAAATTTCTGACATCTTAGGTCCAGTGGGTTCTGTCCTATCTTTAAGGCCGGCCAAACGCCATCTTCAGCAATATAATGCAAGACCACATGTTGCATGTTTTGTTCTGACATTCCTCAATACACAGGATATTCAATTGCTGCCCTGGTCTGCACAATCTCCAGATCTGTCACCCATTGAAAACATCTGGTCATTGGTAGCTGAGAGACTGGCCTGCCACCCCTCTCCAGCTAATACAGTTGATGAAGTGTGGTATAGACTTATACCACACTTCAGAAGCAGTGTGGAATGAGTTGCCTGTTTCTGTCATCCAAGCCTTGTTCGACTCCATGCCTAACCAGGTAAGAGCCGTTTTAGCTGCCAGGGGTGGCAGCTGTTTCTGCTTATTTCACACCCTTGTAAACCCCCAAACTGCTTACAAATTTAATTATTTTGTCTTCATGTCGTACTATTTGCGTACATTAAATATCTCTTCTGTATTTGCTTTCCTTCATGGTGTTGCAATTTTAATGCCCAACAATGTAATAAAACAAAAATTGATGTGGTTGTCAAAAAATCAGGAAACCCATTGAAGAACAGTTAAAAACAAAACTGATTCAACACCTGAAAATTAAAGTGACAGAAAAAGAACTTTATTTGAGGATGAACCAATTATCACAGCAAAGAGCATATTTGTACACTAACAGAAGAAACTGCGGAAAAAATTTTTAGTCACCATGAAAATATGTCTCTCTCCTGTTTTGTATGTATATACAGTCAAAAGTCGTTAATTCGGAGACACCGTAATCCGGAATGATCTATAATCCGGACCTCAAAGCTACAAACTTTCTGCGCATGCGTCGCGTTCACGGATGCGCACAGGCGTTTAAGAGTGCGCGTAAGACCTTTACGTCTGCGAATATGTTTGTGCGCATGCGCGTTTAATGTGTAACGGAGGTATAAGCTAAGCTAAAAATTCAGTTAATGTTGCAGATTGCGTTGTTCCTTAATCTTCGAATTCGATCCGGCTTATTATTTTTTGCAGACTGTTAGAGCAATTTCATAAAAGTAAGCTTGAACTTTCGATTATGTCAAATAGAATTTCCGATATGTATTTACTAATATGTAATTTGTATCTACAAAGCGAAAGTATGTTTTGAAATCCGAAATCTGTTTATCAATTTCACGCGGCGGATTGGAAGTTGATCTGTCAGCACTATCCTTATCTTCAGGGCAGATGGTATACATTTTATTTGGCTTATAATTCCTTACTAAGTGTAGTATTTCATCTCGATGTACTCCGTCTTTGATATGATTTAAATCAAGTTCCTCGTCATTATAATTCGCTTCCGATAGTGAAGAAAGTGACCCAGAGGTTATTGAAAACGAAAACATTTCGATTGACAAATTAGTCGGTATTCTCAACACAGCAATTATAGGACTTGAACAGTGGAACTTTGTAACTAAACAAGAAATTATGTCTGTTTAATAGAATTAAAGAGAAAGTATTATCACATGAAACGAAGCAACTTACATTGAAAGAAATGCTTAATAAAGTAAACAAATAAATATTAAGCTTTTTCTTTTTGTAAATTTTGGTACCCTTTAGATCATAATTGTTCTTTATTTCATAAATTACGGTTTCATATTTTTAATTTTGTAATTTCTGCATGCCATCTTATCAGATTTAAACTGATGATCTATAATCCGGAAAAATCGATAATCCGGAATCGCCGAAGTCCCGACGAGTCCAGATTAACGACTTTTGACTGTATATATTTTTTATACAAATTTTGTTAAATGAAGTTTGAAAGATCGTTAAAAATTTTTGTATGATTTTATAACAATATTTTCTTTATTATTGAAGTTACCAGAACTAAAAATTCTTTTTTTTTATTTTAAATTCCTGCAAGTGGACATATATGGTTCCATCAAACAGATTTAATTGAGCTGGTTCAGAATTTCACCTGCACATATTTTAAAGCATCAGCTAGCAAGATACTGAAGCCAAAATTTATCTATAAACAGAAGTTGCGAGAGTAAGTAATAGCGAAATGCTGCTGCCAACACCACTCATCTAAACAGTAAAAAATCTCAGCGCAAGTACTTGAAACCTAATTTGCATTCTGGTGAGAAATAGAGAAAGAAGTTATAGTAAAGACGTAAATAATCATAACTGGTTAATTACAATAAAAACTCTAAAAATTTATTAATGATTATGAGAATATTGTGAAAAAATGAAATGGATATAATATCAAGCTAACAATATTTTCTTATTTGTATATGTAGTATAATCAGTTTCATCAGGATTACTAATGAAGGATTAACTATGAATAACATACTCAGATGCTTTTGTAGGAGAATTTTGGTACAGCCATCATTTTTTAGTTAATTTTTTGCATTTGAAAAAATTTTGTGTTTTGTTATTCCAGAATGGAATATGATATTTGAATTTAATGTGTATATTCCTTGAAATTTTCTTTATTTATCCAAATTCTCTTATTTCAGTTGATAATTGAAAGTTATAATTCTAGCAATATATCTATCTGCTTTTAAATGATTATAAGCCCCCTTTTTTGTGTGGGTATGCGTTTTAGGTGTAGAGGGAGAAGCATTAATGATAATTAGATATCAGTTACTGGTGAAATCATTTATTATCTTAAGAATGTAATTTTAATAGTTTGTTTTTTTCTTTTACTTGCTTTAATTTATAATAAAGAGAAAAAGATTTAGATTATTATTTTGTTTAATTATATGAAATGATTTAAAATGCATTTTTTAAAATTTTTGTAGCTTCACAAGTTGAGAGCAATTCAGACAGTCAATTAATTAAGCAACCTGGAATAAAGAGTGCTCAAGCGAATTCTATCCATCTTCAGAATAACACTGAACCATTTTCTAATAAAAATTCATACCCATATGGCTACATTTCTGGTCCATTTTCTTCAACAACTAATGTTAAGGTATGCTTATTTTTTATGGTTATATATTTCAGTGAACAGTATACAGGATACCGATTCAGAAGTCAAACAACAAAAATCAGCGTTAATTCACAAAATTTTCACAGGACTAGTTTCGATGGTTTTACCGAACCATCATCTTCAGCTGCAAAACCGCAAATGAACAAGATAGGAAATAATGTTTAGATAAGATAAGAAAGCCTGGACAAGAATAAGCAAGTGGCGCCATCTGTTGGCAAAACCAGAACTAAAACATAATTTCTCTAAAAGCCGAAGGCAAATTTGGATTGGAATTAGGATCGTTAACCAGAACAGAAAGATTTTTATGAATGTGAAATGCCTCTAGAAAATCCAGTTCTCCAATGGAAGATGTTTTTTGAATAATTTTGGCAGCAGAAAAATTGAAAGTGTAATTTTCGGACCAACAATGTTGAGCAACAGAAGACTTCTGTGTTTCCTTTTTTCTAACATATGCCTCATGTTCTTTGACGCGAAATTTTAAGGCTCTCTTAGTTTGGCCAATGTAAATTAAACCGCACTGGCAAGGAATCCTATAAATACCCCAGGAGTTCATATCCGGAATGGGGTCCTTGAGTATAGAAGTTGGAATTTTATTGATGGGAGAGTAAACAACCCGAAAGTTAAATTTCTGCAAAATATGTGCAACTTTATAGCTAATTGATGGAAAGAAGGGAATGACAACAGAATTTTTATAATCTCCTAAAATAAGAGTGTGGCTTTTAGTTTGTTGAGATGAGAATTTTTTAACTGCTTGATTAATAATGTTGGGTGAAAAGCCCCTGTCAATAGCTATTGCTTTTAAATAATTTAGTTCTTCATCAAGGGCTAGTTTGGAGGAGCAAACTTGAAGAGCACGGAAAACATAGGAATAAAATGAAGCTAACTTTTGTTTAGTCGGATGACATGATTTAAAGTGTGGTGGAAGGCAAACCGATGAAGGTTTACGGTAAACTGTAGTACTGAAGTTGGATGTGTTACGTGTGACCAGAATGTCGAGAAACGGAAGAGAATTGCAAGTCTCAAGTTCAAAAGTGAACTGAATAGCAGGATCAATAGAATTCATTGTAGAAAGAACTTTATTTAAATCATCCTTCAAACAGGGTAAAAGTATCGTCTACGTAGTGGAACCATACCGGGAAGTTTAAAGTTTCAAACAATTTTGATTCATAATAATGCATGTAGATATCAGCCAGGATGGGACTGAGGGGGCTTCCCATGGCTAATCCCTCAGTTTGCTTGTAATATTTATTTTGGAAAACAAAATGTGTTTGTTTCAAACAGAGTTGAGTTAGAGAAATTAGCTCATCAATTTCGATGCAAGAGAAATGAAATTCGCGAAGTCTGGTTTCTAGACATCTTAATGCACCCTCCACCGGGACATTAGTGAATAATGATTTTACATCAAAAGAAACCATGAGTAAATTACGAGGAGAAATGTTTTTAACGTTTTTTACAAACTCTATTGAATATTTTATGGTGTAAATGTTATTGTCTAATAGAGTGGAAAATCTAGAAACTAAATATTTAGCTAATGGATACGAGGCAGTACCTAAATTTGATACAATAGGGCAGAAAGGAATACCACTTTTATGAATTTTGGGAAGAGCATATAATCTGGCACAATTCGCAACAGATGGGATAAGCGAATGTTTTAAGTTGCTTGAAATGATTTGCGAAGATAAAAAATTCTCATCTCAACAAACTAAAAGCCACACTCTTATTTTAGGAGATTATAAAAATTCTGTTGTCATTCCCTTCTTTCCATCAATTAGCTATAAAGTTGCACATATTTTGCAGAAATTTAACTTTCGGGTTGTTTACTCTCCCATCAATAAAATTCCAACTTCTATACTCAAGGACCCCATTCCGGATATGAACTCCTGGGGTATTTATAGGATTCCTTGCCAGTGCGGTTTAATTTACATTGGCCAAACTAAGAGAGCCTTAAAATTTCGCGTCAAAGAACATGAGGCATATGTTAGAAAAAAGGAAACACAGAAGTCTTCTGTTGCTCAACATTGTTGGTCCGAAAATCACACTTTCAATTTTTCTGCTGCCAAAATTATTCAAAAAACATCTTCCATTGGAGAACTGGATTTTCTAGAGGCATTTCACATTCATAAAAATCTTTCTGTTCTGGTTAACGATCCTAATTCCAATCCAAATTTGCCTTCGGCTTTTAGAGAAATTATGTTTTAGTTCTGGTTTTGCCAACAGATGGCGCCACTTGCTTATTCTTGTCCAGGCTTTCTTATCTTATCTAAACATTATTTCCTATCTTGTTCATTTGCGGTTTTGCAGCTGAAGATGATGGTTCGGTAAAACCATCAAAACTAGTCCTGTGAAAATTTTGTGAATTAACGCTGATTTTTGTTGTTTGACTTCTGAATCGGTATTTGTTCGGCGTGTTATTGTGTCTTAAGTATACAGGATGTTCCAGAACTCCACATGCAAACTTAAAGGGAAAGAAGAAAGTATCAATAGGAATCAGAGTAACATAGAAAAGCAGAGTCCCAGATGGATAGGTGGCTCCGTAAGTGAGCTCTCGAGGTTAGCACACAAGTAGTAGTTTTCTCATTGTAGCCAGCAACGGAGTGAGGTGAACATGCATCATTTTACTAACAATGAGTTAGAATGAAAGTCCAATAGATTCTAAAATGGTCCTTGTTGCAAGAATTGCTATCACTACTGTTTTAATCCATGAAACGTTTAGTATTTTTGAACATATTCGCTAGTCCATGCAGCTTAGATATCAGTCATGCATTAATGGCGAGGGGCGGAATTTTGAACACCTCCTGTAATGCTACTGTACTTTTCTTTTAGTATAGTAAAGTGCTCAATACTGCTTTCTGTATTGTGGCCTTGCTTTGTCTTTTATGTTGCTTTATAATTTGAGGGCAGCATGTGGGATCCTGCTTTCTTGTGTGATGATTGCAATTCCTATTGATATCGTCTATCTCTCCTCCAAGTTTATACGTGGAGTTCTGAAACATGCTGTACATTTATAGTACTGATATATTTTGGTATCTGAAAAGTCATAACTGATCAAAGAATTCATAAATTGTGTGACATATGATAATGCATTGAGATATAATATGAGTGTTAGGGGCATTTTCGCAACCTACCTAAATTAGCTGTTTCATAGAAATGACCTTTTAGGTTTGTTTTTTTCAGTTTCTATTTATATTATTAAAAGAACATTCAAGATAGTGCTATTAGGATAGGGCTGAAAATTGCCAATGATGTCATGAAAGTCTGCACATTAGGTAAATACTGTTGTTTATAGCCTAAATCTCATACAAGAGAAAATGAAAGAGGCTAGACTCTGTATGAAATAAGTTCTTCATTGAACAAGTGTGTTTACAAGCAAGTTCAGTTATGGCGTGAGGGATTTTATGCATTTTTATTCTAGGAAAACTGAGAATGCTTTTCTCTGTCTGGTATTTGAAAAATACTCATAGGATGAAGGTAGTGTGATGTTTTGGTCTTACTCAGGTGATACACTGAAGAATTGTGAATGTTAAAAGTCATTAAATCACAGTCTAGACTCTTACGCATATCTTTATGCAGGTGCAGTGCAGTTACATTCTTTCAAGCTAGTTATGTTATTTCCCATTGAGCTGGTGAGGGAAAAATACACGTGAACCACTTTCTTTTATGTTGCTTTCCAAAACTGAAGGAGGTGACAGTAAATTATAGATTGAAAAAGTTAGTTTGGCTGCATATATATGACTAAATATTATAGCAAGTAGCTTCATAATCATTCATGCATATGCATCATATTTTGTGTATTCGAGTGGGAACTATATAAGTTGTGCAGACTTGTAGTTTAACCCTCCGAGTGGCATGGATTTTTGGATCTTCTCATAAAGACCTGTATTGAAACCATATTTAATAGCTAGATTTGTATAATTGCTTATTTTAGTCTTGTTTTCATAAACTTCCAGTCATTCAGATGATACTTACATCATTAATGAATAAGAAAGCAAAATATTTAAAATTTTAATATATGCAGCAAGACAAAAAACTCATGATTGAATAAAGGTAATTATGCATTTCACGGTTAATAGGACATGTGACTACTTCTGATTCTCATATAAGCTCTGCTACAACGTTTCATTTTTTTTTTTTTTTTCAATAAAGTGATTAAACACATCAGAGAGAAATAGTTGCTGTTTCTCCAATAAGACAGTTTCCAGTATTTCGAGATTAGCTAAAGAGAGCACATCTTTGATGAATAAAATTAACACAATACTGACCCTTCCAAAGTAATCATACCCTTATTAAACACTTTTAGAACTTTTACCATCCATGTGACCAGTTTTCTTACCTCTGGAAGAAGCAAACTGGAATAATTTTTCTCTTACATGCGATTAATGGAAAGCTATGAAGATTCTACTGGTCTCTAGCTGTTGCCTAGAATTTTAATGGGTCACGAATGCTTGCCAGAACATCCTCATTCAGATAGGCTTGGTTGACTTACTTAAACATATGTAACTTAATTCATTCAATATAACCATTGCAGTGAACTTGTAAAGTTATGAAATTTTTTGATCTGATGACTTCATGGTCAGAAGCTGATCATTTATCAATAACTGCTGTTCCAATAAGCTGAAAATTTTGTCACTAATATTTACTACACGCAATTAAACAGAGATATGAAATGTGCAAGAGTAGTAGATTTTCTTTTTAATGTTGAAATAAAAATTTTGTTTAGCATGGGAAGAAGAGAACTAAGACTTAAATTATTTTCTTAAAGCATGTATGTGTGTGTATATATAAAGTTTGCTAAGACGTGTAGCGCATACCTGCCAACTTTTACGAATTTTTCGTAATTTTTACGAAAATGCGTTTGTCTTTTACGATCGTAATCCATTTTTTACGATTTTTTTTTTCCTTTTTCAAGTGTTTTTAGTGATTTTCGTCGAAATTTTAGAATTTTTCACCAATTCAGCGATTTTTGCCAATTGCATCGTGTTTTACCGCCAACTACCAAATACTTCGAATCCAGTAACCTGCGGTTTCTCCCAACTCTCCACTTAACCAGCCAATCCAATGTGCCGAACTTGTTTCTCCCACTTTTTTGTTTGTGGGCACCAGATTATTTTTTTCGCGTTCACTTCAGCAACAAGGGAATTACTCAGCGAGCGTGGATTGTCGCATTCTGTTTTTTTTTCTTTTGTTTGCACATGCTATGAATTTTCTTAATACGTTGTTGTTACGAAATGAGTTAAAAAAAACGTATTCTTAATATTTTCAGCCTGCCTACAAAGCCAAATTTCCAACAATTAAAGAATCCTTCAAAGGAAATAACTATGCATTTTGCAACGTGTACTGTGACTTCATAATAAGTCACGGTAGAAGAAGCGACATTGTGAAGCATGTTAATTTCTAAAAAGCATGAAGTTAATGCTTCGACTTCAACAACGTCGAAGAAAGTGGATGATTTTTTGGGTTTTCATCCGCAGAGAACCCGTTGGCGCCGTTGAATTTTTACTCGCCAAGCTCGCGGTTCATCGACGATGAGCCGAGCCGTAAACGTGATTTTTAGTGCATGTAAATTCAAGTTAGCAGACGAAACAATATATTAAGCATATGGTAGTAAAAATTCAGAGATAATAAGCACGTAGATGTAAAACTAACCGGTTAAACGTGATATACGAAAATAAATTTGTATTAAATTCAAGTTAGCACGGAAGCATTTATAACGGAAATAAAAATTCATTTAAAAAACATAAATTAGTATTAATATACTAAAATTAACTGGTTAAACGTGATATACGAAAAAAAATTGTCTTAAATTACGGTTAACTCAGAAAACAATATATTCCTTACACCAGCAAGTGGTCTGCTAATTTTGATGACTATGGCGATGCATCAAACTATTCTGTCATTTTATATAATCAGTAATATTTTTTGTTTCAATTTAATCATCTATTTATGTCACACCTGCCATCCTCTGAAAGGTTATTGTTAGAAAAGTATTAACAATATATTATCTTGTTAAAATTTTATACCGTAAAAATTGATTTATTCTCATAATTTTAGATGACAATAATAAAAATAAAAGCATTACTTAATTATTTAAAATTCACATGCACATTTTTGCGGCCTACGAAAACAAATTATTTTAGAGGTTGGAAACCTCATGGTTCTTAGAGCTGTTAATAATTAAGAACACAACGTGAACAGCCGTGTTACAAATTAGCATTCACCCCACCCGCCATATTTTCTTCCTTTCATCCCGAACCGAGAACCGGCATCTATCTACAAAAATATTTCTATCTATTCGTTGTTAAAAAATTCAGAAAAAATAATAATAAATAAGAGAAGAATAATATAAATCTGCAAATGCAAACAACGACAGTGATATTTCAACAAAATTTAAACGCAAGAGGAATAGTTGCAAACTTCAAACAAGCAAATAGGATAAATACTCTGGGCTACTAGGTTTGAACTATTATCGCCAAAGTTGGCGATGTTTACATTTACCGGGTTCTCTGCAGAAGTGCTTCCGATTTTTTTTTTTCAAATACGGCTACGAATTCGGATGCCGATGTCATTTTGGCAGAGTGTTTGTTTACTGCATTCCTCATCGAACACAACGTGCCCCTAAGCGCTGTTCTGGAGAAGATAGACTTGATGTCCTCGTTGGTACCTTAAAAAGAATAAAAAGAGCTGATGGAACACCAAAATATGATAGACTAGCAAGAGTTTTATCTGCTATTCTCGTAATTCCACACAGTAATGCTGAGTGCGAGAGAGTCTTCAGTGTTGTGAAGAAAAACAAAACTATGTTTCGTTTTTCAGTTTTACCAAAAACTCTAGAAAACATTTTAATTGCTAAATGTTATGAGGAAATTAATTGTTATTACAGGAAATTTTCCAAAGAATTTTTGGCTAAAGCCAAAAAATGCACAATAAATTCATTGCAATAATTTTTTTTTTGTAACATTAAGTTCTTGTTTTATGTTTCCTAATAAATTTTTTAGTTACTACTTAATTGAGATTTACTAATATAAGTACAATTTTCTTTTTTCTGTTTGTATAAATTGTTATTTTTTTAATATCAATGCATGATATTAATTCTTCGTGTTCTTCTGAATTTTGGAGAAATCTTACTTAATTGAGATTTACTAATATAAGTACAATTTTCTTTTTTCTGTTTGTATAAATTGTTATTTTTTTAATATCAATGCATGATATTAATTCTTCGTGTTCTTCTGAATTTTGGAGAAATCTGAATTTTTATCTTTAGAAGTTGGCAGGTATGGTAGCATATGTAACGAGTTTTGATTAATAATATATTCAAGTCAAAATTAATATAGATATTTCTTTAAATAGGCTTACTTGAGTTAATATGTTTCTCAGTTATGGGCCCTTTTCTAAACTCTTGACAGCTCACAGAATCCTACTTGAGAAATCATAATTGGTATATGTGCATTACCACCCAGATGGGATAGTGGTTTGTGACACTGACTGCCAAACCAAAGGGCCTGTTTTTGAATCTCAGAGAAGGCATTTATATTTCAGGCATGGCCAGACTATGCCTTTCCAACATCTTAACTGCAGCTTGTGAGACCCTTCGGCTTCTTAAATGTGGTTTAATAAATAGGAGTTTTTAAAGTATAATTTCATTTTAAAATATAAATCATACAATAACATATTTCTTTTAAACACAAATTAATTTTCTTAAATTATGTACCTATTGATTTAATTGATTTCAAACTGTCTGCCACATGTGGATCTTTAGACTAACAAAAAATTCTAAATAATTTCATTTCTGCTAACTTTTATCTTAACCATGTTACTTTTAGAGCAGATAATTGCCATCAAAGTAGGAAAAAATAAATATGCAAATACGAAGGTATCTTAAAAAGTAATGCTCTCTATTTTTTTGTTCTCTCACGTTATTTATGTTTCAGACGGTTTCTGCTTCTGTGTAATTACTTTTGCTTCACAACAGTCATGATCCAGTGTCTTGAAAGATGTGCTATTTCACAGAATACCATTTTTATTCAGTCCCTGAACGTGTAACTGCTGAAGAAACGTATTTCAAAGAGGAAAATTGCTTACACGCATGGGCACTTTCAGTTTTAAGAAGAATTTTAAGGCTGAGGATTTTGTGAGGTAAACTTCTGTGCCGATACTGGTTAGGAGTCTTGTCTCAACTTTCTCATGTGTGAGTGTTCTTCAAAATTAATTTTCCATCTCTAAGCAAGTTAAGTCATTTTGATGCAATTTTGTCACAATTTTTGCAATTGTTAATAATAAATGTGCTGCAGTTAACACGTTTTCCGCATGAAACTTTTATAATACCTTATTAATCCTAGGGAGAAAGCATTTATTTCACCATTGACTGAGCATCTTGAAATTTTTTAGGTTTGAGGAAGAGTGGACTTCACTGGATTGACAATTTCAATGCTGGTCAAAGTTTTTAATTCATGTTTTTTTAATTGCCATTATTTGAGATAGAAATGTTTCACCTTCATCATCAATTCTTCGTTTCAATGACTTTGCATCAAGCAATCATCTAATCTGTGGAAACGTACGGTATTTGTTTTTTGAGAGGTGTATTCCATCAGTTTTGATTAATTGAAACTTCATGATATTTAGATAGATTCTTTTTTTTTTTTTTTTTTTTTTCCCCATAAAACGAAAAACTTAATAAGAGTATAACTATGTCACAGTAAGTAGTTTTAAACTAAGTATTTAACAATGTAAAATAATCTTTAAAAATTGACAGATTTTGGTCATATCTTTTGATTAAAATGTATGAAATATAAATTTTTATATTAATCTTCTTACAAAGAATTTGTCAAATAGTTTTCCTCATAACAGATAATTTTAAAAAAATATGCTGTTTAATGTGTCATTTACTAGTCTTAAAATTGTCAGAATTACATGATTTATATTATTTGAATTCAGTATGAATATCAGATCCCTAGGTGAGACTGAATAAGTGCTGGATTTTGTTGACCAAAAAAGTTTGTGAGATGCATTATTTCTCATCCTTTTGTAAGCACATTTTAACTCAACTAATTGCCCTGTTAAACTTTATTTGCTGTTAAAATGTCTAAAAAAGGAAAAGCAGTCTCCTTGAAGGATACAACTTAATTTTTTAAGAATTTGATAAGAATAAAAATTTTATGGAAATATAACTTAAAAAAAAAAAAAAATGCTTATGTCAGCACTGAAAACAAATGTTTTTGAAAGAAGGAAATTCAAAGAAAGAACAGTGGTTTGAAGAAAACTGCATCAAAGAAACTGTGCTCAAGGCAAAATATCCCAAGTAGCACACGATGTAGCAAAGACGTTACTACGACCACTTTGCAATCTCTTGGACCAGTTTGCTACGTGTTGTGCTACTTGGTATCTGTCTACCGTATTCTGCTGAGCGTTTTCACTCAGAACAAATGCATCAACTGTTTCAGCAAAAGTGCATGTGCTAGTGAAAAGGACACAAGAAATAACATTGTGAAAGGCGACTGTTTTTCTCTGAAGGACTGCATACTTTTTAATTACTTTTTAGAATTTTATATTGTATCATAAGTAGAGAATATAAAGATGTCTTAGCCGAATTTGTTGAAGATTCAAGCATTTACCCAAAGAAGTTTATGGATATCAGCTAAAGCTGTTTTCATTATAAAAGAAATCTGTCTTTTCTTTCATGTAATACCTTCAAATGCCTGGCCTGTAAAAATGTTCAGTAACATGAACAAAATTGCTTCATTTTTTTTATTCGGGCCAAATGCTGATGAAATGGAAGGTGACACCTAAACTCAGAATGCCATAGAAAACAAGCTGTTTCAAAAGTGAGTATGGTATATAGAGAATAAAAAAGAGAATGACTGCAGTTATAGGTGGAGAATGTCAGGAAAATTATTAAGGTTTTGAGTCAGGTATTAAAAAGATAAAATATTTTTTATTTATTTATTTATTTGTATAAGATTTAGTTTTTTTTTATGTTATGCTCTATGATTCTTGCGAAAAAAGTGAAAAATTTTAACTTATTTGGAAATGTGGATGATATTTTAACAAACTAAAAGTAGGCTGATGAAATTGTGTAAAGCAATAGCACAGTGACAAAACTGTAAAAATTGTGTGTTTACAGTTCCGATTCTAGACCATCAGCTGTCCACATACAAATTAAAATTAGCCATTATTCTACAGAAATTCAACAGAAATATAGTATCCTACAGAAATCATTTCACCGCCCTTAAATTTGCCCATTCACATGCTGTGCACCCTCTTGCCTCGTGCTAGGATCGGCCCTGTTTGTATACATATCATTCTAAAATAAAATGTAGATTATGTATCTTTCTGAATGGCCTACTGAAAGACATGTTAACTCTTTCGCATCGAGAGAGGGCAAAATCTCAATTCCCCAAACATCGAAAACGCCCGTATCTAAGAATTTCTCCTAGAATGCTTTTCCTTCCCCCATGACAAGTTGAATACTACAGCGCTAACAATAGCCTTACTTAAGTAAAGCGAGAACTTATTTCAGCTGATCTTTAGAATATGGTAACTGGTAGTTTGGCGACATTTTGGAGGCGATAAAGGTTACTACCTGGGACTTTGGTAATAATGTGAGCAGTACTCAGTTCCGATTATGCATTATTTTGTGTGAGGTAAATGAGAGATCATGAGATATGTCATGTGATATTAATGGACGAATTACGGTTCTTTAATCGGAAAAGGGGGGAATTTGGAAAAATATCTGTGGCTGTATATTATTTTGTATTAAGCTCATTGTGTGTTGTGTGAAGTAGGGTTGAATAATTTTGGGATTGTATGGCGCTGTCTAAAGTGAATTCTAGATTTTTAATGTGTTTGTGTGATAATTTAAAAGAATTGGTTGAATGGTGCATGAGTGTAGGTTTAATTGCGGATAAGTATGAATGTCCAAAATGCGGGAATGAAATGAGATTGTGTGAAAGGAAGGATATTACTGATAAGTTTGAATGGCGGTGCGAGAAATCTGGTGAAAATGGACATTTTGTGAAACGGAGTGTAAGGGTTTGCTGAAAGTCGTTTGAGTATGGGTGAGATTTTATTGATTTCTTATTATTGGGTGAATAGATTGCCAGTTGACTATTGGATTTCGGATTTAGAAATTAGCAGTAGGACTGCATCTGATTGGAATTCTTTTTGTAGGGAAGTGTGCGTGGAATTTTGTGAAAATGATATGGGTATGCTTGGTGGTATGAATGTTATTGTGGAAATTGATGAGAGTAAGTTTGGGAAGCGGAAGTATCAGAGAGGTAGGAGAGTGGAAGGAAAATTGGTGTTTGGTAGGAATGAAAGGGGTACTAATAAATGTTTTTTGAGGTTGTGCGAGATAGAAGTAAAGATTGTTTATTAAGTTTTATAAAAGAATATATTCTACTGGGTACTATAATTATTTCAGATTGCTGGAAATCGTATGAATGTTTGGAAGATAAAGGAACATCTTGCTGTGAACATCTTGCTGTTAAACATCTTGCTGTGAACCACAAATATTATTTTAAAGATCCGGAAACAGGTGCACATACCAATACAATAGAGGGCACGTGGAGTGCTATAAAAGGTGCCATTCCGAGGCATTGTGATAAAGATAATTTTGCTTTTTATTTAGCGGAGGAAGTGTGGAGGAAAAATTCGCAGAAAAAATCGTTCAATAATTTTATTGAATCCATAATAAAAGTGTATCCACCATGTAAGCAAGATTCTGAAGAAGATTAGGTAAGTTGGTATTTTTAATTATTTGAGGATATTATTTTTATGCATTGTTTTAAATGTAAGGTGGAAGTAAAGTAAATTGGTATTATTGGGAAAATTGTTATTAGCAATGATTTAGTTTAAAGTAATTAGGATTGTAAGCTAATTTTTATTAATTTAATGTATGTGCTTATTTATATTTTAAGTAGTGTTTTTGAATTTAATTATATTTTAATTAAATGATAGTTATTTTGTGAATTTTATGTTTGTAGGAATTTGGTATACGTTTTAGTTGAAGTAAACGTGCATGGAAATAATTTAAATATTTGACACTAAGTATTTGTAATGTTTGCGGTATGAATTTGTTGGTGACGTTTATAATGTAATAGATGATTTAGAGGTAAAAGGTTTTGGATATTTTATTTATTTTATACGTGGAAATGTTCATATTTGGAAAGGGTATATACTTTTTCGTTATTAGGTAATTTCATATATGTTCTTTTTAACGGGTTTAAAGATTCAGAAAATTGTTATGCATTTTCGTGAAATTTTTCTAATTTATGAGAAAAAAGCAGTGTACATGGATATGGTGAAGAGTATAAGTCGACGTGTACATTGTTTAGTGATATTTTAATTAAATGATAGTTATTTTGTGAATTTTATGTTTGTAGGAATTTGGTATACGTTTTAGTTGAAGTAAACGTGCATAGAAATAATTTAAATATTTGACACTAAGTATTTGTAATGCTTGCGGTATGAATTCGTTGGTGACGTTTATAATATAATAGATGATTTAGAGGTAAAAGTTTTTGGATATTTTATTTATTTTATATGTGGAAATGTTCATATTTGGAAAGGGTATATACTTTTTCGCGATCAGGTAATTTCATATATGTTCTTTTTACCGGGTTTAAAGATTCAGAAAATTGTCATGTATTTTCGTGAAATTTTTCTAATTTATGAGAAAAAAGCAGTGTACATGGATATAGTGAAGAGTGTGCGCAATGCCATTTTTGTGTAATTCTGGGATGTTTTTTTAACTAAAAATAAGTCGACGTGTACATGGTTTATGTGTTATTTTAAAAAATGCATAAGGAGTATGGTATTGTGCACTTTTTCCCAATTTTGCAGTGAATATTTGTCATGATTAAGCAGTTTTGTTAGATAAAATTTCTAGCATAAGTGTAATTCGGCTAGTAGATTTTTGGAAGAAGTGTTCAGTAGATAAAAAGAAAAGAAACATGTCTTTACTTCGTGAAGACAAAATGGCGGCGGGGAAAAAAATAGAAGGTTGCTGTAGGAGAGTTGGTCGCCAAATTTTCGCCATAAAATCGCCAAGTTACCATAATATAAAGATCAACCCTTCTTTCTTCGACGCTTTGACACTGTGTGAAGTTTCCCTTTGGTACGGGATTGCAACTTTGGGTATCAAAAGCTAAACACTGACAGTAAACAAAGGAAACAAGGAAATGATTGACATGTGATTTAACAACACCTGAAAGCAATGAGTAATGCAGTAACGTGATGGGGGAAAGCACTGGGTAGGAAATTATTCAGGCGTTTCGGGCGTCCAGCCGATGTCTGAATGTTTGGGCGTTTGGGGCGACTTTGATGTGAAAGATTTAACCATGATTTACAGTATTTTCTCTTACAATGCAGAATGCAATTTTCAAAGGTATCGTTTTGAATACTGGGTCACAAAGTATCAAAAGACATGCTATTTAAGTAAATAAAGTCAGATAAAAACATTTGAATGAGTTAACATGCTTAAAGAACACAATGCAAATGAATAAATAAAAATTTGTATAACTGTTTGAAAAACTACAATACAACCACCAAATAATTAAAAGAAAATTCTTTAAAAAGGAAAAATCTTAAAATAGCAGCTGTGATTTAAAAAACTAATATAATATAAAAATATTTCCAAGAAAGAAACAAAGTGACATTTTTTCCCCCACACCTTTAGGATAAAAGGGAACCAGAAAGGCTAACATAAACTGAGAAATTTGCCAAGAAAATTACTCTTAGTAGAAAGTGAAAAAAGTCCACTGAACTATGTTTTGGTTTAACTTGGTCATTGTGATGCGTAGTATTCAAATGGAAAAAAACTGGCGGCACGTCATTTCTGAAAAAGCCCAATTTTGAGTCAGGATTAGCATGTTAGAACATTGATTTATATTAATCTAATATATATTCTAAATCACAATTTTAAGACATAAAATGCAAGTTGAATTTTATCAATCGTCCGAATTGAACAGAAGGCATAAAACTGCCACTTCCCCTTTTTAATTGTACATTAATTTTTAATTTTACTTTTATCTTATTTAAAAATACTTTGATAAAAAAAAGCTTTGTAGGCCAGATATTCTCAAAAGTAAACAGTGTAAGATAAATACAAAGTGAAATTAATCAAGAACATAAAATTTAAAATACAGTCAAAAGTCTTTAATCCGGACTCGTCAGGACTTTGGTGATTCTGGATTATCGATTTTTCTGGATTTTAGATCATCAGTTTAAATCTGGTAAGATGGCATTCAGAAATTATAAAATTAAAAATATGAAACCATAATTTATGAAATAAAGAGCAATTATAATCTAAAGTGTATAAAAATTTACAAAAAAAAAAAAAAAGGCTTAATATTTATTTGTTTACTTTATTAAACATTTCTTTCAACACGCGCATGCGTAAAGCATACATTACGCATAGTCGAAATTAGAAAATTGCAACCAGAAAACTATTTGATTTGTATTCGTGATATTTATAATGACGAGGAATTTGATTTAAATCAGGTCAAAGACAGAGTACATGGAGATGAAATACTACATTTAGTAAGGAATTATAAGCCAAATAAAATATAAACATCTGCCCTGAATATAAGGATAGTGCTGACAGATCAACTTCCAGTTAATTGCCCGCCGCGACGTCCACCCTCTCCCCACGCAGAGCAGCGTGAAATTAATAAACAGATTTCGGAATGGTTAGAGAAACAAAGGAGCCTTTGTCCATTTTTTTTGCAGCAATTCCACTTTTTGTTTGATGGACATCGAAACATGCTTTCCCTTTGTAGATCCAGCATCGGATATTCTATTTGACATAACTGAAAGTTCAAACTTACTTTTATAAAATTGCTCTAATAGTCTGCAAAAAATAATAAGCCAGATCCAATTCAAAGAATAAGGAACAAAACAATCTGCAACATTAACTGAAATACATAATTAGATAATTTTAGCTTATTTTATACTGTCCGTTTTATATTAAACGTGCATGCATAAACCTATTACGCGCATGCGCAGGAAGTTGGTAGCTTTGAGGTCCGGATTATAGATCATTCTGGATTATGGGTGACCGGATTAATGACTTTTGACTGTATTTAACTTTAAAATACAGTTTGCATCAGGAATCATTTTATCAATATTTCAGTAATCTGTATCGTGTATTATAAAGTGAATTTAAGTCAGTTTGGATTCTTTTGAAAGAGCATTGGCTAGCCACGTATGGACCTCCCCGAAACTCCTGGTTTTTCTTATTTCAAGGTTGGAAACTATACTAAACTGTTAATCTTGTCATTATCAAGTAACTGCAACAAATCTTAATTTAATTCTATGCCCAAGTCTGTTTTTGCAGACTTTTTAGCGGTTTAGTGAGAGATCTGTTTTACCTACTGCATCTGTACTACCTTTGAACTTTATGGGTAAAATTTAAGAAATGATTTTGTTATGAAGTATTAAATTACATCAGTTTCTGTTATTGTGTCATGTATTAAGTTTGCATATATACTTTTCTGTTCTTTATATGCTAAACATGCTTTAATAATACATTATAATTTGTTAACTGACTTTATTTGTTCTATGTAATATTTCTTTGTCATAACTAAGCCTTATCTGCTATTGTTTCAACAGCCATAAATATAAAAATTTGAGTTTGAATTTACTTTCCCCCCCCCTACAGTTTGGATCAAAATTGACTTCTGTTGATAGTGATGGAATATATTTATTCATATTGAAAGTGAAAAGTGTTGATCAGAAGAATTTTAATATGTCAGGTAAAATCTGTATTTAAATAGAAATTAATTTTAGAAATTATTTACTGAAACTTTTCTTTTTAAAATATTTTCATTATTTTCAACATATAGCTAAGTGCAGTTGCATATTTTTCTTTTTAAGTGGATGTCGCTATGAAAGGTGAACATGGCTATCTCTCTGCTGTTGATTTCCCTTTGCTTTTGGTATGTAAATCATTAAGTATGGACTTAGTGTAATGATTTGTGTACTGCGTTCTTTTCCTAATTTTTAGCATTGCAAATCTCTGTCAAACATAAAATATGTTAGTTTTTATAATTTGAATTGTTCCTTTGTTCTTATTGCTTATTAAAACTCAAAATCGTAAAATTTTTCCGTTATATTTAATAATTCTAAATCATATAAAAAGTTAAGGTTAACAAGCGTTTAATTATGGTTCATGCAAGTAATATTTTGGGCACTTTTTTTTTACATTTAAAAAATTTTTTTTATCTTTGAATTTTATTAGCTTACGTAGCTTAAAAACTGTTACTTCTTCTAAAAATAGTTACAGAAGTCTGGAAAATAGAGGCAAATGACATTATAAATATCCAGATTTGAAGTGTTACGATTACTGTTTCAATTGTAACAAATTGTGCGTAACAGCTTGTGCTGCATCATATTGTTATAAAATATAAAAAATTGCACTCTTTATGTCAGAATTTCTGAAGTTCTGTGCATATTCTGCTACAAATTGGTGATAAAACTATTTTATGTTCGTTGGGCCCAGTATTTATGCCATGTTATGGTGCTGATATTGATTTGATGTATTTCTTGATCAAGTCGTGTTCTTTCTCCAGATTTGCAATACAGAAACAACTTTGTCCATCGCATTCTGTATTTTTCTTAATCTTCTGCTCATCACATTCTGTATCTTTGTTAATCTTATCCTTGTTGATATTGAATCACATTTTAGTCAAGAAGACTAAAAGAACCTTAATTTTTATTTCATTTTATCATTATGGTAATGCATTTTTGGTGCAAATAATTATTCAAAACATTGGTGCCAAACCTGTGGTTTGTGTACCCCAGGGGCTAAGTTACGGCTTAGTTACGAGTATATAAAAAAATTATGCATAACGGCAGAAAATAACAAAGTGCTGTAATAAATGCTGTTGCAAATAAAAATATTGGGAAAACTTTTAATTTGAGATTGAATAAAAAGAAAAGCAATATTAACTATTTCCAGTATGACCATTACTGACCAAAATGTGTCCAAATGAAATGTAACAAGGGTACCTGATTCCTTATGTATCATATGTAGCTAGTCCTTTGCTGTTGTATCACAGTGTGTCATGCCAGATTGACAGCTGATTATATTTTCAGTACTGAGCAAATAGGTTTAGTCATATAGCTCTCTCTTTACAGTTTGATAATCAAACCAGTTTAAGTATGGAGTTTTCTTTTAAATTCGTCTATTTTTAAAGCTGTTAAATATAGTGTTGTGTGTATAGTAATTTATCAAATGTTTAAAATGTAGACTTTCGCACCAAATAGAAAATATTTGTGGATAAGGGTTCTGACTTGGTACATAGGATTAACACATTTTTGAAGGTTGCTTACTTCAGTTAAGCTGGAAATTTCATATTGATGAATGGTTTCAAGGGATAGCAAAAATATATTGCAATGTTTAAAAAATAAATAATTTGAGTTTAGAATAGCAGAATAGTTCCATGACTGTTTTCAAAGCAAGACTGATTTTGTGCTTGAAGAGTTAGATTTTTTGGAAATCATGATGAAAAAAATCAGATGGAAATATTCAAGATACTTTGCATAATCTCATAAGTAAAGTGAGTTTTTTATAGAAAATAAATGATGCCTTATACAAGAAACATGCAAATGTTACATAAATAAGATGAATAGTACTGACTTTTGCAGTAAATCTCAACACTGTCTCTTCCTATACTATAAATTTTTATTTCCTCATATCAGCCAATAGATTTGAGTAGAAGAAACAAAGCATTTGTATATTGAAAACTATTCTTATTCACTGCCAGATGGTATGAAACACTAGAATCACATACCCAGAAATCCACTTGCATGTTAGTCTGAGTTGCTGTAAATACAGAATCTTTGTCAACTTTTGAAGACGATAAACATGCATTATTTGATGATCCATCAATGAGACCTTTTCTTTGGAAACCATTTCCACAGAATAGCCAATTATACCTCATTTATAACATTTGTTAATATGTTACATCTGCCATTAGAAATTTCAGGCACAATTTATTTATTTAGGCACTTTTATTATTTTTTTCATTGAAATCCATTTACAAGTTGAAAAAGCAATAGATTCTTTACTTAAAACAGTTTTTATATATTGATCAATAGTACACATTTTTTTTCTTATAAATAATAAGTTGCATAGTCTGAAAGCTCATGTCATAAATCACAACTTCTCCAATGACTCGAAAACACTGTTAAAGTTAGGGCTGTAGCTTTTATTTCACATCTCTGTAATTACTTTAACACTTTCGCCACAAAGGCGTGAACACTCTCTTCTCCAAAGCAAGAACACACTCTCGGTTTTTCTATTTTTGCACAGCATGGCTCTCTGGAGGCATTTTCTACATTTTTCATTCATATATCAGGGAGGTGAGACTGAACATTCTCTCGCCCATTGAAATTGCAAATTTCAATATGAAAATATCAAAACAAATTTTGCAACTTGAATAACAATAATATATAATAATAAAACGCATATTACAATAACACTGTTTAACAACTTAAATGAAAATAATTGTAACATAATGAATACAACACAATTGCAATAATACACCATATAGTCTACTATTGATTTGGCAAGATACATATGTGCCGACTACTTCTTTTAAGAAATTTTCCATCTGATACACGTAAATTGACAACTCTTACCTTTCCGTTCTTGCCAGGAAATATCTCAGCAATTCTAGCAACGAACCATTTGGTTGGTGGAAGATTTTCATCCTTTATAAGTATAACAGTTCCAACTTTAACATTATTTTTATCAAACTGCCACTTTGGTCTTTGATGTAAATTACTAAGATAATCTTTTTGCCACAACTGCCAAATTTTTTTAACATAATTAGTTATTTTTTGCCACTTGGAAAGTCTGTTTTTAGGGGTATCTGTTAAATTAGGCTCAGGTATAGAGGTGATTTCTCTGCCGATCAAAAAGCGTCCAGAGGACAAAACTCTAAAATCATTGGCATCGGAAGACATAAGAGAAAGAGGGCGTGAATTCAAAAACCCTTCGATTTGTATCACAATTGTTAAAAAACTCCTCTATAGTTAAATTAGTATTTCCCACGATACGTTTCAAATGGTATTTGAATGACTTTACGCCAGCCTCCCAAAGACCGCCAAAATTGGGAGCCTTTGGAGGGGTTAACTTCCAGTCAACACCTTCGGAAGATAAATATCCTCCAAGAAGTTCATCAGGAGAATTCACCATATTAAACAATCTCTTTAACTCTGCTGCAGCACCTACAAATGTTTGTGCATTATCTGTAAAAAGTTTTCTAGATTTGCGTCTTTGAGGAAAAATCCTTTTAAGACAAGAAATAAAAGTTTTCGTCGTTAGATCTGTTATGATTTCCAAATGAATTGCATGGGTTGCGAAGCAAATAAATATGCCAACATAAACTTTGTTAAATACACCCTTATGTTAGTTTTTGTATTTTACAAGAAAGGATCCACAGAAATCGATTCCTGTATCATTAAATGGGTTAGGGGGTTATTCAATTATGACAAAGCACACGAGGGAGCCTAAAGGGAGGGATGCCTTCGTGGTGGACTTTCTAAGGGAAACTGGCTATTATATATGTTACACATGTTGAAAGATGGAAAAATGTCAAAATGGAAATATGTCATTAAATGGAAAATTGTCATTAACACGTTCTGATGGCAGATTTCATAGTAACTGAGAAGTAGAAGGATTTGCCTTAAAACAAACAATGCGCTGATGGCAAATCTTTTTGCAAATATTTCTCCCATTTATGGGCCAGTAATTTTCTCACATAATATAATAAAGTTTGCAATCCCACATGAAAGCATTTTTTGTGAAAATACATTACAATTAATTCTGTTGAATGGTTTTTTGGTGGAAGCACCATAGGATGTTTTTTACAGAACTCAAGATTAGAATTTTGGAGGCAACCACCAACTCTAATAATAGAATTTTTATCGATAAAAGGGGCTAAACCTTTTAGCTTACTATTGGGGGCTACTGTTTCACCCTTAGATAAACTTTTCAGCTCTGCCGAAAATTCTTAAGATTGTACCTGTCTGATTAAGATAATCTCTGCTTGCTCTAGTTCAGCATCCTGGCCTTTCAGTACTTGGGTTTCTTCCATTATAGATGAACCTGAAAAGAAAACTTAAAACACGTAAAATATGCATAAAATCATTACTTAAGTCAAAAATATGATTTAAAAAGTCCTTTGTTATACTAAAAAGTTTCAAAGAGTCAATATTGTCACAGTCCTTTTTCAGTTCATTAAAATACTCATCCTCTGTGACACTAAGTTCTGGAGGCTCAGGAATAATATCCTTTAGGAAGTCAGGTCCAGTCCATCAAGTTGAATTATTTAGAAGAGAATCACTACTGCAGCACGGGTAAGTAAATCATCTGGATTAGCCTTGCCTGGACAATGATGCCACGTAGCGTAAGTTGTCAAGACTTGTATCTCCTTCACACGGTTTGATATAAATTGCTTCCACTTTTTACTTGGACTTTGAATTCAGTATAAGGTGACCTTCTTATCAAGATTTCGTTCTCGACCTTTAACTTAACATAAACACCTGCCCCATAAGCCTTCATACTAGCATCTGAAAATGTATAAATTTCCTGTTCTGCATCTTGATCAATAAAAGAACCAAGTATATATCTTGGAGCCTTTAAATTTTTAAGTAGTGGAACTTCTTTACACGACCTCATCCACTTCTCGCTTATATCAGGAGGTAAAGCTTCATCCCAAGAAATTTTTCTTTGCCAGATCTCCTGGAACAGACAGTTGAAACGGATAGTAAAAGAAGTCACAAGACCCAGTGCGTCGAAGATTCTTCCAGCAACCATTACCAGAAATCGCTTGGTGTTCCTTTCCTGTTGGTGAAATTCTAGCAAACTATTAATTTATTAGGATAGGTAATCACTGCATGGATCCCATAAGAGACCAAGAACTCTGTGTAATTTATCCTTTAACTCTTCTGGACATAACTGCTTAAATCCTACAGCTTTTCCCTCCTTTGTTAACATTTCAGAATTTGAAATCCACTTCCTTAAGGGCATCCCAGCATCTCTCATTATTTTTTCAGCACCTTTGGAAATTTCAAAGGCAGATGGAATGTTGTCATTACCTGTAATAAGGTCATTTACATAAAAACAGGTATCAAGCGTTTGTACTGTAGCAGGAAAGTCCTTTCTATACTTTTTATATGGTTTTTAATAGTTACTGCCAATAGAAAGGGACTAGCATTTACTCCAAAATTTATCCTTTTGAATTTATATACACGTACATTATTCATATGGTTAATGAAAAGAAATCTCACTGCGTCTCTGTCTCTTTCACATAAAGAAATTTGCAAGGAAGCCTTCTCTATATCTGCGAAGAAGGCGATCTTTTTCAAGCAAAAAAATGTTAATAAATGAAATATATTTGGGTTTAAATTAACTCCTTGATATACAGAATCACTTAGAGATAATTGTCCTGGTTCATGCGGACTTCCATCAAAAACAATCCTTACGTTAGTAGTTAAGCTGTCTTGCCTTACAACTGCATGGTGGGGTAAGTAATATAAAGGTTTATTTACTTCCTTAACAGGACTCATCACTTTCTCAATAATTCCCTCGCTCAAATAATTATTAAAGATATCACATTATAATTGCAACATCATAATTGTCTTCAAGTTTCTGCCAATTTTTCTTCTAAGGTAACTCAACCTCATATCGTCCATCTTTAAAACAAACTGTTTCATTGAACATCTCTAGTGCCTCCTTTCTCAATTCGGTATCTTTTATACCAAGAGATTCGAACTCCCAGAATTTTGTTAATTGATTATCTAAATCTTCGAAATTGTTTACTAATCCACAATGATAACGCTTTTGTTTAGTTAAATTCACAGACCCACTCACCATCCAACCAAACACTGTCTCTTGTAACATGTTAGATTCCTCTTGTAATTTTATTTGACTTGGTTTGAGCAGCAGGTAAAATATCAGCTCCTAGAAGAGCATCGATCTTGGTTGATTTATAAAAATTGGGGTCAGCATAACAAATATTTGTTGAAAAGCAAATTTTCTTAACCTCCAATTGCTTCGAAAGAGTAAGGATTAGATTGGATTATTCAATTATGGCAAAGCTCACAATGGCTATCTGCCTAAAGGGAGGGATGCCTTCGTGGAAGACTTTCTAAGGGAAACTTGCTCGTATATATGTTACACATGTCGAAAGAGTAATATCACTAATATTATCTATCTACAATTAAAAATTCAACATTTCTTTTAAAGTCTCCCTTTGAATTTTCCACTGATGTTGTTAGCTTACTTTTAACAGTTAGAATCGAATTTTTCAGGCCAGATATAATAGCATTTATTGCTTGTTTTTTTATTTGTAACATATCTGTGATTTCCCTTCAAATTAGGCTGACTTGACTGCCTACATCAAGAATTGCTAAAATGTTTATTATTTCTCCGTTTTATATTCGAACCTTAATTACAGCAGTAGAGAAAAGCGTGTAAGTTTTTCGTCCTTGAAAAGGAAACCTTTGCTCTGGCACCGAGAAGGATTTATGTTCACATTCATAACTCGTTACGACACATAACTGATTTATATTAGGAATCGCATTTTTAGTTTTGAAAGTAATCACGACCGGATTTAATTTGCTTGAAATGCTTATTTCACTAGCATTATTTGGGGCGAAAGATGCTTTTTGAGAATGTACACCATGGGATGAATTATTATTTCTTTTCTCAAAGTGAATCAGGGTGTTATGTTTTTTACCACACTTACGACACAAAAATTTTGAAGAACACTGTTTTACACTATGGTTTAGAAAGCAGTTAAAACACAATCCTTGTTTTTTTTAAAAATTCAAACTTACAATTTACTGATATATGTTGAAATTTAGGACATTTATATATAATATGATTATCCAAACAGAATTTACACATAGATGATTTGATTTTAATCAACAATACAGTACTTTTAGAACAATGCTTTTGGTTAGTGTTCTTAGAAACTCTAGACGCTTCTAAAGTTCTTGCAGGATTTTTTAGAAATTCAGTTAAGTCATTCAATTTGGTAACATTTTTCTTACCAAATTCGCATTCAAACCATAATTTTGTTGAAGCATCTAATTTTTGTAACAAACATATGCAAACATTATATCAGCAAACCCATCAATTTTGTGTTCTAAAATTTCTAATGCTCTTGTACATTCAAATGGTAATGTCAACTAAATGTAGTAAAGCACTAGCATAGTCACTCTGAATAGGTGGAATTAACATAAATCTCTTAATGTGGGCATACAGCTGTTCTCGATGATTTGAAAATCTTTCTTCTAGGAGTGACCAAGCAGCTTCATAATTTTGATTCGAAACTGAGATTGATTTTACGACTCGGAGTGCATCGTCTTTAAGGGCTGATAATAAATATTGAAGTTTTTGTCCTTTTGACAAATTATTTTTGTTATGCACAGCAGCACTGAATAGATCATTAAATGTTATCCATTCAAAAACATTACCAGTAAATGTAGGTAAACTCAATTTTGGGAGCTTTACATCTGGGGCTATTTTAGATCAATTATTAACACTTATTATTATTTTAACTTGTTCATTTTCAGTACTTTTCACAGAAAGTTTCACATTTAATTTACGTAAGAATGTTTTTAATCGTACTTCAATTTTTTCCAGACAAATCTCCATCTCTTCTAAATCCGATTCTGCTTCACTAATATCCACTTTTATAGGCAATTTGAAGTAATCCTTTTGTAATTCAGCTATACAGTGATGGCAAAAATTGTGGACACTTTTGGAAATTTTTATGTTTTTGAACTTTGTATGCTTATAGAAAATGTTACATTTCACAAAATGCGAACTTGTATATATCATTTTAAAGAGAATTTATTACTGAATTGAATACAAGACACAAAATTCAATTATTTGCAATACAAAAAAAGTTAAACGATAATAGTTATCGATATACATTAGATAGTGATGATTGCAGTGAGTTATCAGTACTTAGTAGGGTACCCTTTATTTTTGATTATAGCTTCACATCGACGTTTCATTCAGCTGACAAGAGTTTTAAGCTCTTCTTTCGTTATTACATGATGCCAGGAAACAATTATAGCCTCAATTAGTTCCCTTTTATTTAATGGGCACCTCATTCGGACAAGAGTTTTCAAACGGTGCCACAAATTTTCGATAGGATTGAGATCAGGACTGTTTCCTGGCCATGGCAACAATTTAATGCTCTTTGTACAAAACCACTCTTTCGATATTTTGGCCATGTGGCAAGGAGCAGAATCCAGCTGAAAAATAAACGAAGCATTGTTGGGAAAGAGATCTCTGAGGGAAGGTAGAAGTTTTGGTTCTAGAATAGTGTCAATGTATTTTCTGGCATTCAGTGTCCCATCGATGACATGAAGGCGACCAATACCATCTGCTGACATGCATGAAGAAATCATAACACTAACTGGGTTCTTCACAGTTGCTTGAATGCAGTCAGGATGTAGCTCTTCTCCTATTCTACATCTTACATATTTTTGCCCATCACTACCGAATAACTATATCTTAGTTTCATCACTCCATATAACTTGTGACCACTGATCATCTGTCCAATTAATGTGTTTCTTTGCCCACTGTAGTCTTTTTTTCGTTGCTGAAAATTAAGGCTTTTTTCGTGGAATTCTACCTCTCATTCCAACATCTGTTAATGTTCTTCTGATTGTTCTTGAACTGACAGAAACGCCAGCATCATTCAGATCACTTCTGATGGCCGCTGATCATTTTTCTGTCTTGGAGGCTTAGTCTTTTTATTCTTCTGTCATCAATAGATGTGGTGCACCTTTTTCGGCCTTCTCCTTCTTTGTTTTTTATTGAAGTTGTCTCCTGATATCGTAAACAAAACTTTCGGACTCCAGATGTAGTCACTGAATCACCCACCTGTCTTGCAATTTCAGCATAGGAAAGACCACTTTCTTGTAACACAATAATATTACATCTCTTTCTAGGTGTCCAATCTACTCTTTTATTTGATGTCATTGCTTCTTGACTAAATATTAAAAATTTTTACAAAAATTCCTACTTGTAATTGCAGTGTATAAGAAACAGGTCCTCCTTCTACAGAACAAAGCAAAATAATGAATTGTTTCAAACATGATGTCAGCTTCTACTCTCAGTTACTAACATTTGATTGGTTCTCAGAACAAGAACAGTGATTGGCCAGGAAAGCTAGACATTACAAACCACTTCATAACTGTGTTTTATATTTATATTAAAGTACATATAACATTTTTTGTATTGCAAATAATTGAATTTTGTGTTTTGTATTGAATTTAGTAATAAATTCTCTTTAAAATAATTATATACAAGTTTGCATTTTGCGAAACGTAACATTTTCTTTAAGCATACGAAGTTCAAACACATAAAAATTTCCAAAAGTGTCCACAATTTTGGCCACCACTGTACATTCTTTCAGGGTGCATACAGTTTCTAATTTGGTTATAATATGTTCATTTATCGGTTCAAACACCGATTCTACAAAGGTTCCTAAACAGGTGATTTTACCGTTTAGGGTAGCTCTTTCATGTTTTAAAAAATTAATTTTTTCTTCTATTATTATGAACACAGGTTACACAACACAATCGCTTCAGAAGAGGAGCACACTTTCGTTTTCACGAATTCACTATTTAGATGTCGCTGATTTGTTTCTAATTCTGGCTCGATGGCCCATGAAAGATCATCTTATAAATCACAACTTCTGCAATAACTCGAAAACACTTATAAAGTTAGGACTGTAGCTTTTATATCACATCTCTGTAATTATTTTAACACTTTCACCGCAAAGGCAGGAACACTCTCTTCTCCAAAGCGAGAACACACTCTCGGTTTTCCCCTTGTTGCACAGCATTGCCCTCTAGAGACATTTTCTACATTTTGCAGTTTATATATCAGGGAAGTGAGACTGAACATAGTCAGTCAAAAAAAAAGAAAAGAAAAAAGGTCTGTTTTACATATCTCCTTTTCCAGTTAGCTGTTCAATAAAATTCACTGTGTGTTTTTATTAGAAACTCAATATAGCAGAGAGTGGTAACTTGCATGCATGAGAATAAATAATACACAACATACCTGTTGGGAGTTTGGAACACAAGTGAAGTTTTATTGAAGTGCACAGTTATAGAATATAAAAACAGTGGCGCCATCTATGGGCCAAGAACATATTTAAAGCTAACCTTTTTTACACTCCCACTTTAGGTTTAAATATCATCCTAATTAAATACAATGAGAAATTAGATCAGCACACATACATATAATAAAACATTAAATTACATTGGTCTTCATTTTAAACCCATCATTTTTGCAGACATTTCATGTTTTGCACTGTTTACAATTTTTGTCAAAAAGTCTGCAATCATATCATTAGTAGTCTTATATTGTATGTCAATGTGCTGAAGTTTCACAGCTTCTCGCATGAAATGATGTTGTATATCAATATGCTTTGATCTACCATGATACACACTATTTTTGCTGAGATAAATAGCACCGTTGTTATCGCAGTATAATAATACTGGCTTTGCAGTAATAATCCCAAGTTCTTTAACAATTTTGTTGAGCCATATGGCTTCTTTAGTAGCTGCAGAAAGAGCCATATATTCGGCTTCTGTTGTACTAGTTGCAATGGTTCGTTGACGCTTACTACACCATGACACTGCACCACCTCCGATGAGGAAAACATATCCAGTGGTTGAT
Organism: Stegodyphus dumicola; assembly: GCF_044657685.1. NCBI lineage: Eukaryota > Metazoa > Arthropoda > Arachnida > Araneae > Eresidae > Stegodyphus > Stegodyphus dumicola. The sequence goes on from NC_140781.1 coordinate 122,648,060, forward strand.
CGTCGATCCCCAGCATCACCTCCATAGTTTGAGTCGCTGTAACCAAGGACATCAGCACTATGGTCCTTTGAAAAAGACAATGTAGCATCTGTAGTGGCTCGAAGATACCGCATGATGCGCTTGACAGCATTCCAGTGAACCCTTGCCGGATTATTGGAGAACTGGCTAAGGAAATTCACAGCATAAGTTATATCTGGCCGTGTTGCTTGAGCTGCATAAAGAAGACTCCCAATGGCAGCCTGATAAGGAACAAGTAGCTTTTGTTCCTTACTAGTTGGTATCTGCAGTTTAGATAACACTTGATTTTGGTCTAATGGTGTTTTTACACCATGAGATTCATGCATATTATATTTGCAAAGCATACTCTCTACATACTGAGTTTGACTAAGGCTAATGGACCCTTTAGTTCTATCTCGTTCAATTTTAATTCCTAAGCAATAATTTGCTGGTCCCAAGTCTTTCATTTCAAATTTTTCTTTAAGTTGTTGTTTTACCCAGTTTTTAAGTTCTATGTTATTACTAAAAATGAGTAAGTCATCAACATAAATAGTAACAATAACAAGATCTTTATTTTCATTTATTTTAATATAGACACAACTATCAAAAGAACTTTGCCTCAGTCCCATTTCTATTAAACCCTTTTCTAACAGTTGGTACCATAGTCTACCACTCTGCTTTAAACCATCTAATGCTTTGTTTAATTTTAAGACCTTTCCCTTTAAGTTTTGCTTGTAAAATTCACTGAAACCGTCTGGAATTTTCATATAAATGTCTTCATTTAGAGTTCCCTGTACAAAAGCCATTACAGCATCCATTTGGTCAATTTCCCAATCATATATAGCTGCATAAGCTAATAAAACTCTTAATGTTACGTATCGGACAACTGGTGCAAATGTTTCAGTATAATCTATTCCCTCAATCTGAGAATAGCCCTTAGCAACTAAACGTGTTTTATATCTTTCAATCTTGCCTACTGAATTACATTTAATTTTGAAAACCCATTTACAATCTAAAATGTTCTTATCATAAGGTTTATCTGTTATTTCCCATGTTTTGTTTTTAATATGGCCTAATATAGTCTCCCATATAGAATCCTTCCAATGGTTTGCATCATTGCCCCTTAATGCTTCATCAATGGTTTTCGGTTCAGAATACACATCATTTGTTGCTGCTGCCATAGCTTTAACAAAGCACATTCGATCTAAATTTGGCATTGGCATTTCTGGCATCCCGTGTGTGTCATAGTCCGTATAACTATTTGGGAATCTAAGTTTTCTGTTTCTAGTCAATGTAGGTAGCTCATCAACTACACTACTGTTATCATGGCTATCATTTTGAGCAGTATTATGTTCATCGTGATTAGATTTAACACTAGCATTAACTAATTCATGATCAGACTGAGTATTATCATTAACAATCCCTTCCAATTCACCGTTCTGATTATCAGCTATTGCATTCTCAGTATCTGAAAATGTCGTAATCACGCTCCCACTGAATGAGGATTCATCATAGAATTTTGGCATATTACTTGCCTTTTTGTAGTACATTTCATTTTCCAAAAATTGTACATCTCGTGCATTTATTATTTCATAAGTTTTGGGATCTATTAATCGATAGCCTTTTCTCTCCTGACAGTACCCAACAAGCATTAATTCATTTGCTTTTATATCCCACTTTTTACGTTTTTGCTTTGGAATGTGAGCAAATGCACGATATCCAAATACTCTCAAGTATTCTAAATTTGGCTTATCCCCATACCATTTTTCATAAGGGGTCATACCTGCAACTGCAATAGTTGGAGATATATTTTTACAGTGATTTGCAGCTTGCACTGCTTCAGCCCAATAATTTTGATCAAGGTGAGCATCCACCAACATTGATCGTGCTCGCTCTACAAGAGTTCTGTTACTACGTTCAGCTACACCCATTTGCTCTGGTGTAAATGGAATAGATTTTTGATGCTGAATTCCATTTGATGCTAAATAGTTATCCATCTCATTGTTTACATACTCAGTACCATTATCTGAGTGTAAGATTTTGATTGATTTGCCAGTTTGCCTTTCCACAAATGCTTGAAATATTTTGAATTTTTCAAAAACTTCAGATTTATTTTTCAAAAAATAAACAAAAGTCATTCGCGACAAATCATCAATAAAACTAATAAAGTAGCGAGAACCACCAATTGATGTAACATTCATAGGCCCACACAGGTCACTATGTACTATGCCTAATAACTCTTTTGCACGCTTAGCTTTTCCCTTGGGAAATGGTTGTCTATGCATTTTGCCTTTAATGCATGACACACAATTTAACAATTTTCCGTTAAATGTAAAACCTTCGACCATATCTTTTAATCTGGTCATTCCTCCTTCACTTAAATGGCCCACTCTTTTGTGTAATAATTCATTTGAAATATTTTTATCAGTAATTAAAGCCCACTCATTACATAAATCAAGAGAATACAAATTATCTCCCATACCTGTTCCAGTAGCAACTAAATGTTTACCATCATACACAAAACATCTTTCACTTGTAAAAGTACTAACCATTCCAAATACTTTATTTAAATACTTAATGGACAGCAAATTGGCTGTTAACTTTGGAACGTGTAAAACATTACTAAAAGTTACAGACTCCCTTTTTTTATTTCTAGATAAGAGGAAAGTTATTTTACCCTTACCCTCTACTTCTATTACTGAACTTCCTGTTTTTATTTGATGAATACTAGCATCCTGATAATCATCTAATAATTCTTTATGTGGAGTCATGTGGTAAGAAGCACAAGAATCCATGTACCAAATATTGGGATGTGGATTAGAATTAGCTACACTAATTTCCACTACATAAGCTTCTTCCCCTTTTTTATGTTTTAATCCAACATTAGACTTTTTGTTAAACTTGTTTTCATTATATCTATCCTTTTTGAGAGGTGACTTCTGACAATCAGAGCTTTTGTGGCCAAACAAATTGCATTTAAAACATTTTCCTTTAAAGTACCTTTTGCTTCCGATATTTTTATTAACAAATGCGTATTCCTTACTTTCATTGACTAGGGGTTTTGAATCTTTAGCTAACAAGCGATTTTTAACATTGTCAACTGTTATTGCCTCACAATTTTTCAAAGCCATTATAAGAGGTTCAAACCTATCAGGTAAATTAGCTAAAATTATTCCTGCAATTAATTCTTCATCAGGTTTAACACCAGTAGATTTTAACTGCTGATAAGATGAAATGACCCTATGTAAATAGTCAGACATATCCTTACAATCAGTATAACGGGTGTTCACTAATGTTTTAATTATTGAAACCTTTCTTGTGATTCCCTTATCCTCATATGTTTCAGCTAATACTTTCCAAGCTTCCTTTCCACTTGTTAAATCCCTTATATCATTGAAAATAATTTCACTTACCCCTTCAACTATATATGACAAAGCTTTGGTATCCTTTACTGGATCTTCTTTTGTACCCTCTACATAAGCCCATAAATCTAATTTAATAAGATACATTTTCATGGAAAATTTCCAATCCATGTAATTTTCCCTTCCACTCAATTGTTTATGACTAAATGAACCTTCTCCCCCTGGCATTTTTCTTTTTTTAATTTTAATCAACAAGAGACAAAAAAAATTATAATTTGAGATAAATTCAAACAAATTTTCTATTGAATTAATTTTATTCTCAAAGAAACATTTGCCCAAATAATTAACAGTCAAAAATATTTGTACTAGTTAAGCTTTTGCAACCATGTGCTATGGCTAACCCTAACATAACCATGTGGTCAATTCTGGTTAAAGTAATTCTAAAAATTTACAAATAGAATTAAATAAACAAACTAACTTAACTAGACACTAGATTATTTATCCTCATTTCTTAATCTGGCCTGGGCCCATAACCTATTAGAAACTCAATATAGCAGAGAGTGGTAACTTGCATGCATGAGAATAAATAATACACAACATACCTGTTGGGAGTTTGGAACACAAGTGAAGTTTTATTGGAGTGCACAGTTATAGAAGAATATAAAAACAGTGGCGCCATCTATGGGCCAAGAACATATTTAAAGCTAACCTTTTTTACAGTTTTTTATGTCGTGGTAGGCAGATAACCCTCGAGGCTTTGCTATAATCACGATAATCATAATTACAATTTTATGTCACGAAATCTCAGCTTAGGGTATACATTAGATTTATACTATACAGTGTTATTCTAAGATATTATTGCATATTATGACACAAAATCAGACTTTTTTTTTAAAGTCATGCTGTTTTTATTTTTTCATATTCCTGTCCTTTGAATGCCTATTTTGTGGCCTTTCTATAGTAGTACAACCTTTTGCTAAATGCTTCGGATTATTCTACGGTTTTATTTAGAAAAATGTCTCCCAATAGCAAAATCGCTAAAAAATACTGTAGTGCAAGGGCAGAAATGGTTGAAATTTCTAAAGAAATGGGTATGAAAAATAAATCTTCAGTTACGGATTGCATTAACTCATTAACTGCCAAAACTACAAGGAATGATCCTATTCTCATGAAAATAATAACAAATATTAAATTAAGCATTTATAACATAAATTTTCATAGAAAATAAGGAAAATGCTCTTACCTGTGGAGAAAACGAGTGTTGTGTTCACGCAACATCAGCGAAATAAGACTACTGATGTTTAGTGAGTGGGGTTGTACTTGTGCGATGCTTCCTTTGAGTGGAGCACTAGATTACCTTTTAGCTGTATAACATTTTATAAATCTACAAATCACTTTACTTGTAATTAATTTAACATTAAAATATACATTATATTTCTTTTACAAATACAGATTATTTCAATTGAAAGATTCAAGCATGAAAATCTTCACTACAATCATGATATAAAGCTACATTACAAACTTTGCATCTATGAATAGTTTGGCTATGTCACTCTTTACAACGAAGTCTTTTGTTGTCATCGGACTTTACAATAAAATGCCTACCATCTCCATGCAGTGGTGTTTGAATACTGAATTTACTAGGTCTTCCTGTTGTGGATCTATTTCTGGCTAATTCTACACTCTCAATAGGAGTTTGCAAAAGAAATAATGCAACTGGCTAATTCTACACTCTCAATAGGAGTTTGCAAAAGAAATAATGCAATCTCGCTTCTGAAATCTAAAAGAGACTTTTTATTTCCAGTAGTAGAAAGTTGTGATATTTTCCATGCAATTATGAAGGCTACATCAATGTAATTAGTAAATGTTAGCCAGCACAATTTTTTGCCAGGAACATTTTGCATTCCGTAATTAGTTACTAAATTGTGACATAAATCGACTCCACCCATTTTGTCATGGTATTGTTCAATAAGATGAGGCTGAGATATAAAACCCTTTTTCTTTGTGTTTTAGAATAACGGGAAAAATTTTTTATGGGCTGAATGTTTCCAAATCTTCAGCAAACAGTTACAACGGAATTGTCGTTCCATCGGACAAAAATTATTTTGTTTTTGTCTTCATACTGTAAATCATAATAAGTTCTATCTTTCTTATGGACACATTTCACAGTTTCTAGTGAACACATTTGTATGCGGTTTTCCTAAATTGTTCCTGTAGCGCTGAAACCGTTATTTTTCAGATGACAGAGAAGCTGAAATTATGTAAAAAAGTTATCAAAATAAATAGCATGCTTGGCAGGAGTTTCAACATCACTGAGCATTTTTATCACCACACTTTCTCCAAGCCCAAATTCTTCATATTCTGGTAACTTTAAAGCTGTCGACTTACCTGAATAAATATCAAAATGAAACATGGACATCATTGCTGAATGTTTGCCTCTTCAATACTCAGATTGTGGGAAAATATACCAAATTGTTGGAATTTCTTATTAAATTTAGATACGGTCTCAACTTATATAATTGATCAGTATTGTCAATTTGACTATAGTCAGCAAAATATAAATTCTGCTTTATATTCCTGTACTGCAAAGGCGGCATCGATTCTCATACAATAGGAACAGAAATGTCCTTTTCAAGAGACCAATACATTTCTTCTTGAGGTAAAGAATGATATCCCGTAAGCAATAATATTCCAATAAATCTTCTCATATAGGCTTCAGATGCAATAAATTCTGGGTGATTTGTTTTGCTGAGCGTATATATTTGTCTGTTCAACGAGAAGAGAGTAAATGTCTGAACCAAAAAGAAAATTGAAAATCTCTCTACTAGTTTTACCTTGTATTTTGTCTTCTATAGTTTATCTTCTATCTCTTTCTTTATTTTCTTTCTGAGACATAACTGACAGTTCCTTTTTTATCCATTTCAAGTTTTAAGTTTTCTGGTTTTTAAACTTTCTCGTATGACTACTTTTACTTTTAGAAGACTGAATCTTACTTCTTAACGTGAATTTCAACTTCCCCAGCCATATGATAAGGTAAAATATAATTATCTTTGCTTAAAACTTTGTCATTCCCTTCTTCATCACTAGCTTCTGCTATTTCTGTGGGAACAACAACAATATCAGTTTCATTCTGGTTTTTATTAACATTATCATCATCTGTTTCTTCATAAAAAAATCTTTGAAGGGCTTCTTCTAATGTAAGATACCTCATTCTATGCATTTTAAAGCAGCCAGAACATGAACCAGAACATCAAAATGAATGCGTAAAAAAGGCAATTACCCATTTCCTGCTGACGTTGTGCCAGCACAATACCTGATTTTCTTTCCTTCCCAACGCAAATATAAACATCTGATTGATGTAATGTTCTGATAAGCGGTGACCTTGATGAAAAATAGATAACTCGTAAAGACGGCAATTCTTTCGTTAAATAGTAATTTCGGCAAAAATACCCGGTTGAAAGTGTTGCTTAAAGTATGAGATTAATTATTATAAACAAAATGATTGTTGAAGGCAAATATTTTTTTACAGAAATAATCTTCATGATATTCCAGACACAAAATCATCTGCTGGTGTAAAATATCTTAGGTAGTTATACGAATTTATTTTGACTGTTGCGTCAACACAACAGCAGCTAATGTGTTAAAATATCTCCATTCTACCTCTGTATGGTTAAAGGCAAAAATAACTAGTGCAAAACTGTATCCAATTGTTTCTTTTTATAATCCTTCAGAAATTGATTGTTATTTCTCATTGTAGAAGGATGTTGGACGGGCTTTAATATCGCTCAGCTAATTATTAAATCTTCATTAATTCCTCTGAATAATTGCTTAGCACTTACTGCCAACATTGCACCAGTAACGGTAGGCTTCAAGATTGGTGTTGCAGGAATCTTAAAAAAAATTTAAATAATCCAGATTTTCAAATTATGAGGTGCACCTGTCATCTCTTACATTTAGCAGTTGAAAAAACGGCACCTTCTTTACCAATAAATGTGAATGAACACATTGATATTTATTATGATCCTGAAAAGAGTTCTAAAAGGAAGAAAAAATTGAAAAAATTTCAACAGCTGCATAATACTGAAATTATATAAAAAATAAATAAATAAATAAAATGTATGTATGTACTGATTACCTTTATAGAAATATTTATCTTCTTACACTTCTTACATTTTTTAAAGAAGAAGAAAACGCTTCTAGAATTAAGGTAAAAAGGTCGGAAAGTTATCAAATACCTAAAGTAAATGGAGATATATTTACAACTTCCACACTGTTAAACATAGGTTTGAGAAAAATAATTTATGTACCTCCGAGCAATTTAATAGGCAGTTCTGAAAATAATGCTGCGAAACATAAGCAGGTGATAAGTTTTATGTGTTACCTTTATTTATTAAATATCATGTTTTTTGCACTTAAACCATAAAATTCAGTTCAACAGCAATGTCTCAAAATAATTTTAAGATGAGCATATCTTTAGTAATTCCATTACAGAGTTCCGCGCACTGGAGATAAAAAGGTTCTCCCCCCCCCCTGTAGAGTGTTGTCATTGCTCGCTTTTAAATCGCTGAGTTTGTTAATAAAAAATTCATTAAGGTTTTACAAAATATGAAATCGATAATGAAACAAATTTCAAATTTGATCTTTCAGATGCCCATATTTGCAATAGGATTACATTATTCAAAATTGGATGGCTCTAGGTTTTATCACAATGCGAAAAACATACATTTATGCAGATTCTTCATTATTTAATTTCTTCAAATATAATACAGTGCAATAGTATTTGGTGGCAACAATTTGAATAGTGAAACAGCTTTTTAAAGTTTTCAATGCAAAGTCGCAAAAGGAAAACAATAGTCCTTCAGGAACAATAGTCCCTTTGGACTAAAAATGCTTGACAATTGAAACATTTTCTGATTACTGTAAGTTTATCTTGTGAAGAACGAATGTTTATGTTTTTGTCTTTGAACCTTAACAAAGCTTTTTCCTTTTTTTGTAGAATTGCAAAATTCAATTAAATTACGTTTTACGATCAATGATTAGAGATCTGTTTAAAGAAATTTTATCAAAGTTTGTCAAACCAACCTTTTCTATTTTAACATAGATCATGCAATTTATGTTAAAATAGAAAATCAGGAGGGAGCTGAAGAATTTGTAATATGGGCTGCCACTATGTCTAATAGTGGGACAACTTTCAGTGGAAGAGGAAAATAGGTTTTATTTCTCCGTCAGAAGCTACTTCTGCCAAGTAGTGATCACATACTACGTAAATTTGTGAAGTGATTTTATGTGCTAAAGTTGCAGTAATTTTACATGCTCTAGCACAGCATTTCTTGAACTGTGGGTTGCGAGACCTGCAGCAGGGAGTAGCCGAAAAATTTAGCAGTTTTGATATTTCTTTAAGTTATTATAATAATTTTACAATTACCAAATGTTTTTACACAATGTATCTGAAAACAGATAAAGATAAGACAATACAGAGGAAAAAAATAAAACATTTTGATGCATTCTTTTTATAATAGAAAAGTTCATTTTACTTGCTTTGCACGTGATGCTGTCATTTTGCCTGTTACTCATTTAAAATTGTCACATTGCGGTGCGCAATGAACTGGAAGTTGATCTGTCAGCACTATCCTTATCTTCAGAGCAGATGTTTTTATTTTATTCGGCTTATAATTCCTTACTAAATATAGTAAGTATTTCATCTTGATGTACACCGTCTTTGATATGATTTAAATAAAATTCCTCGTCATTATAAATATCACAAATATACATCAAATAGTTTTCTGGTTGCAATTTTCTAATTTCGACTATGCGTAATGTACGCTTTACGAACGCGCACGTTGAAAGAAATGTTTAATAAAGTAAAAAATATATATTAAGCTTTTTTTTTTTGTGTGTGTGTGTAAATTTTGATACCCTTTAGATTGTAATTGCTCTTTATCTCAGAAATTACGGTTTCATAGTTTTAATTTTATAATTTCTGCATGCCATCTTACCAGATTGAAACTGATGCTCTATAATCCGGAAAAAACGATAATCCGAAATCATCGAAGTTCCGACGAGTCCGAATTAAAGTTTTTTGACTGTACTGTAATATTAATTGTCACATTATTATTATTTCTGCTACATTTGCTGTTGTAATTTCTTCAAGTTCATCTTGTAAAATAATTTTAAAAATTCAAGAAGGTAAAATTTTCTGTCCATATATTGTTAATTTTATATTAATCAAAGTCTTAACACCTGCACTTCCACTGTTTCTATGAACTCTGCTGATTACAAATTAAGTTATTAATAATTTAAGTTTCAGAAAGTATTGTCACCGTGTGATACACAACATCACCATATTCAGCTTCCATATCACTCAAGAACTGTTGAAATTGCCTGTGATTAAGTCCTTTAGACTGAATGAAATTAACCACCTTTTACAACAACATTCATGTTCAAAGTTTGAGAAGGACTTCTTGCACAAATTTTCTTTGTGGATGATGCAGTGGAAAGTTACCAAAGTATTACTTCCACTTGCCTTCACATCAAATTTGAATAATGTTCTTACTCCTATTTTCTCTCCAATCGTAGATATAGCACCTCCCATAGTTATAGCAGATATATTACTGAAGTCTAATTCACATTTATCCAAAATTTGGGTCACATTCGAATACAAATCTGTTCCTCGTGTTGTACCTTTAAGTGCAATGACACTGGCTAATTCCTCTATAATTGTGTAGTCAGTATCAGTGCCATGAATAAAAAGGGCTACTTGTGCAGTATCTGTTGCATCTGTTGATTCATCCATCGCTACAGAATAAAACTCCAAAATTTTTGCATTTGTATTTAAATTTACTGAATATATCTGTTGCAGGATGCTCTATGCGTCTCACTACTGTCACACCAGATAAACTAATATTCAATATGCTTGAGCTTGTGATGGACAAAGCACATCAACTGTGTTCTGAAGACATTCTTTTACAAATTCTCCATCAGCAAAGGGTTTTCCACACTTAGCAATTTTTTCTGCTATCATGTAACTAACACAAATACTATTTTCAGATTCTTTATTCACTGTGGTGAAGAAAGACTGCTGAAAATTTTGTTTTGATTTTAATTCACTTGCCTTATCACTTCAAAAATGACCTTGCAATGCAGAATAATTCTCACTGTGCTTAGTATCATAATGTCTCTTAATGTTGTATTCCTTCAACACAGCTACACTGTCATTGCAAATAAGGCAAACTGCCTTACCCTTATGTACAACAAAAAAAAAAATAAATAAAATAACGATTTGACCACTTTTCTTGAAAACATCGCACTTTTCCTTCAACTTTTCGTTTTTTGTTATCATGGCTTGTGATTGTATACTCATTCAAAGACCATAAATGCTTCTGAATTTTAGAATGTGGAATGAGCGTGAGTAATCTAGCTTGAAATCTGCTTGTCACCAAATCAAACAGGATGTTTATGATCATTGTTCCCTTTGACATGTGATTGCAACATTAGGAGAAATGGAATTCTGTTAATTTATTCCCCCTCCCCTCTATAGTAGCGGCACGCTCAAAGTCACCTTTGGCGAGGTATTGATGAAATACTGACATTTGTTGCAAACCTGTTAGAGATAAGAATCTACTCTTTTTGTGGAATTAAGATTTTGTACGTAGTCAATTTTTTTATTCCTTAAATTACATAAGATAAAGTGAAATTTCTGAAAAATTCGTCATTTTCAGAAAATTTTATCTCAAATAATGTCACGCATGTCATTAAAATGTTTTAAATATGAAGAATAAAAGAAAAAAAAAGAATTTATGACAAAAAGCAGACAAGGCAATTTTTCTTGAAATCAAAATTTCTTAAAATTCTTCAATTTTTCTTCAAATGCAAATGTGGGGGCCACTAAAATGTCTTCATTGGGCCACTTGTGGGCTGCAGGCCATGGATTGAAGACCCCTACATTAAGTTCTGAATGTTATCAGTGTGAGGATGGTCAGAGTTTATGATTGAGAAGGCTGAAATATTTTTAGTTATTTTGAAATTTTATAAATTTATAATAAAGATCCGTTACTATTTTTTAACAGTTTTGCTTAGAATGCATTGTTTTAGGAAAAATCATTTCTGAATTATGTCTAAAAATACTTTCCACGCCTAAAATTTGTTTTATGTTTTAGTTTTATGGTATAATGTGTGGCTTGTATGTCATATACGCTATTGCATGGCTGATTTTATCTGCACTACAGTGGCGAGACTTACTTCGTATTCAATTTTGGATTGGAGCTGTAATACTTCTGGGTAAGTCTGAAATGTTATCCTTTGTGATTAATATTAGCTGTTAAGTATTGCCATCAATATTAGGACTTGAAGTGTTTCGTTAGTTAACAGGCATAATTTTTTCTTCTCTCTGTGTAGTCTCCCACCCTCCTTAACTAAAGAATTTGAAAATTAGATATTAATAAATATTACACCAAAAATTTTGTTTTTCAAGATAGAGTAATGCCATTTTTTAAATAAAATATTTGATAATTCTGACTGGATACATTGATGGAAAGATGCATAAACATAATTGTTGAGAAATGAGTATGTATATTTATCATGATGGTTAATACAAATCAGGCTATGCAAGAATTAAGAAATTTCCCTTTTTCTTACTAGGGAATAAAGAAGCTTTCACAGAAATACTACAGAGTTCACACATGTATTATAAATCACTTTAACTATAGCAACTGATCCAGTCTCCCATTATGTTTTAATTGTATTATCTATATGTTGTCTGATGATAATGTCTATATGTTGTCTCTCTCCACCTTTGTGGTGCAGTATCAGCTGCTCTTTGTAATATATCATTAGCTTTTTTATTCGTGATGAGACAGTTAAGGGAAATAAACTGCCCCAAAGCTTTTTCTTTAAAATATTACCTAATAAGTTTAAAGATTAAGGTAAAATAACACACCGGACAAATATTAATTTAGAAGTCAAACAACAAAAATCAGCGTTATATTTGTAAATTTTCACAGGACTAGTTTCGATGGTTTAATTGAAGGACCATCCTCAGCTGCCAAAGTGCAAATGAATGAGATCAGATATAGTGATACAGGAGTTAAGCTACTGACACCATCTATTGATGAAACAAGAAAACTAAAACATAATTTCCTTAAAGGCTGAAGGTCAAGATGAATTGAAATTAGGGCTGTTAACTAGAACAGAAAGATTTTTTTGAATGTGAAATGCCTCTAGAAAATCTAATTCAGCAATGGAAGATGTTTTTTGAATGATTTTGATTGCAGAAAAATGAAAAGTGTTATTTTCAGACCAACAGTGCTGGGCAACAGAGGACTTCTGTGTTGCCTTTTTCTTAGCATATGCCTTATGTTCTTTAATGCAAAATTTTAAGGCTGTCTTAGTTTGACCAATATAAATTAAACCATACTGGCAAGGAATCCAGTAAATACCCCAGGAATTAATATCTGGAATGGTGTCCTTAAGTATGAAACTCAGAATTTTTTGATAGGAGAATGAATGACCTTAAAGTTAAATTTCTGTAAAATACTTGCAATTTCGTAGCTAATTGATGGAAAGAGAGGAATGACAACATAATTCTTATAATCTCCTAAAACAAGAATGTGCCTTTTGGTGAGCTGAGATGAGAATTTTTTAAGTGCTTTGTTAATATTGTTAGGTGAAAAGCAATCCCACTTATTCTGATTCTGGCTGATATCTACACGCATTATTATGAATCAAAATTATTTGAAACTTTTAAACTTCCTGCTATGGTTTTCCTATGTTGACGATACTTTTACCCTGTTTGAGGGTAATAAAGATGATCAAAATGAAGTTCTTTCAATAATGAATTCTATTGATCCTGCTATTCAGTTCACTTTTGAACTTGAGACATGCGATTCTCTTCTGTTCCTCGACATTGTGCTCACATATAACACATCAAACTGCAGTACTATGGTTTACTGTAAACCTTCATCGGTTTATCTCCAACCACACTTTAAATCATGCCATCTGACTAAAGAAAAGTTAGCTTCATTTTATTCCTCTGTCATCCATGCACTTCAAGTTTGCTCCTCCAAATTGGGTCTTGATCAAAAACTAAATTATTTAAGAACAATAGCAATTGACAAGGGCTTTTCACCCAACATTATTAACCAAGCAGTTAAAAAATTCTCACCTCAATTCATTGAAGGCACACTCTAGTTTTAGGGAATTATAAAAATTCTGTTGTCATTATTTTCTTTCCATCAATGAGCTATAAAATTGCAAGGATTTTACAGAAATTTAACTTTTGGACCATATATTCTCCTATCGATAAAATTCTGAGATTCATACTCAAGAATCCCATTCCAGATATGAATTCCTGGGGTATTTACAGGATCCCTTGCCATTGTGGTTAATTTACATTGGTCAAACTAAAAGAGGTCGCATTGAGGAATGTGAGGCATATGTTAGGAAAATAATTCCATGACTGTTTTATGCAGTTTAACCAAAGGCACAGAAACCTTAACCAGATCATAAGAATAACATAATTCAATCGCCCATAAAGAAAAAATACACAATTTACAAGCATCCAAGAGGAAAAGAAAAAGAGCTTATCGAGCTGTGCAAGAGAGTGAATAGATACCTATCCTCTTCCTTACCTGGTTCAGTGAACTGTTTCATATATATATGTTTGGTACGGCCAGTTGCAACAAAAAAGGGCCCCCATAGCACAAAAACATCCTTGGGATATCCCGAGGATGTTGCTTGTGTGATATGCACACATCCTCAGGACATCCCGGAATATCCCGCAAACCTCCTAAACACCTCCTCCTGAGTGCTTAACCCTTTGCGACACGCATATTTAAAATATATTTTAATCTTTAAAAAAATGCCTTAGAATAAGTCAGATAAACTTACTTAAGTGCCTTTAAGGCTTAAAAAAAATTCTGGGCTTTTAGTTTTTACGGGAGAAGGTGGGATACCGTTTGTCCTACCATGCAGCTAGCACATGTCTGATAGCATATTGGTGTATAGCAGGAAAAAAAATAATATGTGGAATGAATAAACAAAATAAAGCATGCATTCTAAAATATTCATAATAAACACTAAAATGCATTTTGTACTTATTGCATATATGCATGACTTGTAAAATTTTGCATATGCACATTTTGCATATATATATTTAATATTTTTAAATTTTAGGAACAAAAGAAAATATTTTCTTAAATATTATTTTAAGATTAAAATTTGATACACGTACATATGATACTAAATAAAATCCTAAAATTGGTACTTGATTCAAAAACATTTATATATGATTAAAATTGAAAAAAAGTCATTTTTCATGAAACTTTGACAAACATGTTGTTTCATTCTTTTGTAAGCATAGAGGCACTTCACATGTTTCACACATCCAAAATGTCCGTCGTTCTTCTTTCGATGTGCTGCAATATGCACATCTTCTCCTGCTCGTTCTCTTTGGCGTGGGACTTACATGTTTTAGTCTCTTTTCTGGTTGTACAAATGGGTTTTTAGTTTTTATTTGAACTGGGGGTTTCAGTTTTCTTTTCACCTCTTTCTTGCCTGCAAGTGCCATTAGAACTTCTATAACTGTGAGAAGAAAATCTTTCATTGTGTTTACATCATGATCGGGTTCGGGAACAAACTTAAATAAAATAAATGCGTTTACTATACTCACATCTAAAAAGTAAAAAAAGAATCATGTGCCACCATTTCTTGCTTTTGCAATCTATTTCATAGAGTCCTTTCAGTTGATCAATCAGTCGACATATCCCATGTTGTTCTTATTGTATGAAATAATGCTGTTTGGGCACAGTACTTTTTTTGTCTTTCCATCTCGTTCTTTTCTATTAATTTCTTTCATTTCAGTTCCCTTTTCCAAGCAAGACAGGATAGAAACGGATCTTTTATCCTTCCATTTTATGCAATAAATTGAATCATCGCTAACTGAAAAGTCTATATATTCTCTTGACATAAATTTGTGAGTAGATACTTCCGATTCATATTTACAGTGTCACATGCATAGATGGCAGCCACATGCATAGATGGGTCTGTGTCTTTAAAAAGTGAAACAAATTATAACTACTTCCCTTTCTTCTTCAGCAATAACTTCAACCTCAGTTATTCTCTCCTGGATTTCAATTTCATCTGAATCAGAACAGACACCTGAAGCATTTGAGTCGCAATCGGATGGCAATTCAGCAAAAAGATCCAAAGCTTCCTGAGTTGTTAATTTTTTTCTAGACATTTTTGCACATCAGAGCATACAACGGATGTAAAAGCGCGCGCAATCGCAAAAAAAGTAGATGCAAAAAAGAAAAGGAAAAATAATCGTGAGTGCTGCCATCTATTGAGCGGAAATTCAAGTGTGTGGTGGGACAAATTTTAACCCACTTATTTCAACTGCAAAATTAATGTTATAAAATATTGAATCCAATTAAGATTAAAATACCTTTGAATATTAAAAAGAATCATACATATCATAAATTGTATACCAAAATTTTTTAAATATTGAAAAATGCGAGATACATGGATATCACTCTTGTGATCCTATTTTGAATATTTTTTGCTTATAAACTTAAGCCCTGGTATAGTAATGACATCTACTGTCATCTGACTAATCTACTGAGAAAAATAATAACTAAAATAGATTATTTTTAAAAGATTAGAAAATTTCTAACGGAAATTGCTAACTGAGAAAATAAATATTAATTAGGTGGGACATATATTGACCCACCATGCTGCAAAGGCTTAATGCCACATCCCAGTACATCCTCAGGACATCCTAACTAAGTCCCATCGACAGCGTACGGGATGTTATTTGGGTATGAACTTCTACTTACTACATCCTCAGGACATCCCGGTGTATCCCACTAACCTCCTAAACACATCCCATTATATCCTAAAAACATCCTGTCTATGTCCCATCGACAGCATATGGGATGTTATTAAGATTTAAAGTCCTACTTACTACATCCACAGGACATCCCGTAATATCCCAGTTTCCTCCTAAACTCATCCTCCTGAGTGCTTCATGTCACATCCTAGTATCCTTAGGACATCCTATCTAGGTCCCACGACAGCATATGGGGATGTTATCAGGATTTGAAATTTTTACTAGTTACAATATCACTTTAACCTCCTAAATACATACTCTCAACTACTTAATACCCAGTATATATACAAAGAAACTTCCAGTGAAAGTATGTGAAGGTGTCGTAATGATCTAAAACCTACTTATTTTACACAGATAGTCTCAAATCCTTCTCCTGTGGTTACTCTGGAAAAATCAGAAATGTTGAGAATATTTATACAACTTATTTTGTTTTTAAAACTGAATTTGTGAATATATTAAAACTGAGCAAGGAAATTAAAATGAATTATTAATACAAAATATTATAACAGAAAATTTTGCTTTTATTTTTAAGATATTAAAAATCTTTCGATCCTTTTTAAACATCCAATAGCCCCCAAATTAAAGTATAGATAATTAAACTATTTTACAAAATCAGTTTCTAATTTCAGTTAATTTGTATTAAAAATTCAATAATAAAATTAGCCATTTAATAATCTTTACATAAATGAATCATCTTTCTTTAAAACATGTAAAGAAATTTTAGTGTTTTGATGAGACTATTGGGAAATTGTTAAAAGGAATAAATTGTATTTTTAAAACTAAATCAATTCCTAGCCACAGAATAAATAAATATGTTTTCGTAACATGAAAATGCTGCAGGCTGTTTTTAGTTTAGTTGTAAAAATTATGTTCTTGACATTATGTTAACAATTCTTTACATCATTCAAAAAGTAACTCAGTGAGCTCTTTTAAAATTCTATCTTTCTGCTCACACAATTCACAAAAAAAAAAAAAAAAAAAAAAATCTGAAAGGCCTCAGATTTGATTTTAGCAGTCACTCAAAAGGGCTCAAAGTTTATGAGTGCATAGATTATCAGTACAGATGGGGCAGTGAAAATAGCAAAACATTTTATAAGATACTGACACCGGAAAGTTAAATATCTTCTGTATATTTGAAAAGTGAACTATATCATGTAATTATATAAAAATATTAAATGTTTTCAATTAGATATATCATGAATTAAATGCATTTTAAATCAATCAGATTAAAAAGTAAAAAAATACATTGTTAAGAGCTGTGTGTATTGCTTTTAAATAGCTTGGCTTGTTAATCGATAAGAGATTAGATTTTAGTGTGTTAAATTTTGCCAAATGACAAGACTTGAATGAAAAGTGAAACAAGCTTACGATTGATGATATGAAGTCACATTTCAAGACTAATAGCCCTTTTGGATTAAAAAAATGTTCTGAAAATAATTTGCACTAGTGTTTGGATATTAGTTTATGCAAATTTCAGTAAAATGAAATTTACCGTTTGAAATCAGCACCAAATTAAGCTTTGTAAATTCTAGCACATGTTAAAGGTTATCTCATCCAGAATTTTATTACTAACCATTCATTTCAGAGCAAAATAACACAGTAATTGCCATTTATATGACAATCAATATCAAACACTTAAGTCTGCATCTCCAAAAGAAGATCTACTGTTTACCATGCAATTAAGGCATTTTATTCTGCAATCAGTTCTACCAATTATTAATACTTATAATAAGTATATTCAGTGTACTCTTTCTGCTTAATATATGCTGTGTAAAATTTTCCATAAATTTATTAATTCATTTTATTTTGAGGTGACCTGTTATTCAACTCTCAATGTCAACGAAAATGTTTAGTTCATTTTTTATTCGGTCTCAAATCAAAATACGTGGATTTATGTACGTGTTATAAATACGTGAGAAATCAGAGTGAGAAAAGCACTACTACCTTAATCTGTGATTATATATAACAAATGCAGTGAATTATAGTTAACAAATAGTGAAAATATTTATATTTCTGAAATATTTCATATATAAGATTTTCAGTTTCCCATATGTGGCAGTTTGAGAATTTTTTACGTATACCAATTTTTTCAAATGTCTAAAAAATTTTGTATTTTCAAGGAAAGCTTATTCTTTCACCTTTAGTATATAAGTAATGGTAATTTACCGGATAAAATTATTTAATGGGGAATACAGAAAAATATCTAACCACTTACCTTTGTGACTTCATCTGCAAAGGGACTAAAAAAGTAGTTCAGCTAAATCTGTTACAATAAATATTTATAATAATGCTAAATCATGCAATAAATATTAATATGACAAATTTTGTAAACCTATTTATTTGGATGAAAAATAAACACATTCAGAAATTTATGGCACTATGCAGATTAACAGAGGAAAAACACTTTTTTAAATTCAAAATAGTTTTTATTAATCCATTTATGACATTTTCTTTAAATTCCTGAAAATTAATCTTATATCCATGTAAAAAATGAATATGTATTCTTATGTATATAAGAACTCTTGATAAACTGGATCTCTGCCATTGCCTTTCACAACACCTAAAATAAAAAAAGACACAATTATTATATGTGAATATAATTCATAATTAAATTTAAACTAATGACTATTAGCATGCAAATTAAAGGAAGCATTTAAAATATTTTAACATTTAGTACCTATAAACAGAGTAGCAATTATTTGATTATTCAATTATAGTAAAATAAATGTCGGGGTTGCCTTTTAAAAATTTTTTATGTAAGAAACTAAACTCAAACCACCATCTGAACATATGAGCAGGTTTATCAATCAGCCACTGGTGTGTAACCTGGATACCGAATCAATATATGAAGTTGCCAAGATAAAGAGAGAAACAAAATTATGATAATCACATCTTACCTAATCATAAAAATATTTTAAATTTACTGTGTAAGCAAGTCCAAAAAGAGTGAGAATGAATTTATTTTGCAACACAAAGTAAAGTTATCTTGCAGGAGCAAAAAAAAAAAAAAAAACTTGTCTCGTGAGATTGGCAAGTAAAAAATAATTACCGTATTTGACGGCATATAAGACGCACCCTTATTTAGAAGGCCACACCCATGTAGATGTAGAAAAAGTTATGTGTGTCTAGATCTTTATCCGGGCTAAAAATAGCATTCAGTATTGAAAGTTAACCTGTGTCCTTCACGTATAAGATGCAGGTAACTTTTTTGAGACCAAATTTAGAAAAAAAAAGTGTGTCTTATATGCCGTCAAATACGGTAACTGCATCTGGTAACATTTATCTGACAACACATAAGTAATTGTTAGCCACATGAAGAAAATAAAATCTGATCATGATAAGAATCATGATTAGATTTTATTTTCTGCACAGATTAGATTTTATTCATTTTAAACTTTTGAATTTAACTGCAGAAATCTACCAAAGAAGTATATTTTATGTTGTAACAGTAGTAAATGAAGATGTGGCTAATCTTTACTGTATGGTACACCTTGGTTTCTGTCTGAAAAAAATCGCAAAGTGGTATTGGTTGTTCGTGAAATCTGGAAGCCCATTGTGTCAAATAAGTTTTTTGGTAATCCTAATGTTGATAATGTTGGCAAAAGTAGGCTTGGGGGGGGGGAATTTTTGTCAATAAAAAAGGGTTATTTCCACAATTATTGCCAGCGTGTTGTGATAAATTTAGTTTTGGACTCTTTTTTGTAATAGTAACCCTTTTGTATGGACCCGGGTTTTCGGTTCTTACCATTCTTTTCAATTGCTGTGTTTGTTTGCACGTAAGTGGTATGGTCTAGTATTTTAATCTTGCTATTATTTTGGTGTGGATACCATCATTTGAGTATGTTTGAGGTGACTAAGAGACGAAAAATTTAATTGAATTGCTTACCTGGAGGATGGAAGAGATGGTGGTGGGAAGCCTAAACGTATGCATGTGAAAAAATGGTGTGTTAAAAAATGACGTTTTATTTATTTATTCGTCTCTGTGTGTTAATTTTTGTTAAAAGATTTGTTGTTTAATGTTTTTATGTTAGGAAATATGTATTTTTTGTAACTATTCTGCTCTGCTTGTGTATTTTTGGTTGTCTCTGTGTGTTAAGACAGCGGTGAATTTTTTCTGGTTAACATGATAGTTTTAACTGATTTTCTGAAAGTGAAAATAGGTCGATGTGTACATGGACAAAGTTAAGGCAGTGCACAATGCCTAGTTTGTGCAGTTCTCTGTTTTTTTTTTTTTTAAGTTAAAATAGGTCGATGCGTATATGGACGCTGAGTATGTGTACGTCTTTGACTTCTTATTTTGGTTTTGTGTAGCGGCCATCTTGAAATTGGTGCCGATCCTCTCAGGTGACGATCTTGGTATCAAAAAAGAAAGGATTCGCCAAGGGTTACCTTAGAGTAAATTTTTACCTTAGAGTAAATTTTTTTTTTTTAAAGATGTTCTACCATAATCACCATTTCAATGGTTTAAACACTAGTGAAGCAGTATGCAGAGAAGAAGGTTTGAGATTTGTTTACACAGCATGGTGGTTTGGGCATTCCAGCCATTATGGTGAACAAGATTATAATAAACATAGCCACAACAATTGTCTATAAATATTGATGTATAACACTGCATGAGCTAATAGATTTCTTATGCTAGTATATACAGAATCCTTAATCGAAGTGAAAATAAGAAGACTGTGCATGCATTTCCTTTAATTGAAACATGGGTTTGACCATACAAATCTGAGTCTTACGGGACATGCCACACTATGCAGATAGACAGTAAATAGTGCTCATGTTGTTTTTGTTTCTTAGAGCTATGAAATATACTTCTACATTTTAATTTTTTCTTTTCTTGTTTCACATTTGGATTACCTATCAAAAAGTAAGGAATTTTGATATTATTACAATATCCGAGTTAAAATAACATTCCAAATAACAATTATTGGACATGTTAAGGTAATGAAAATTATCAATTAGGTTAAAAAGTAACCCTTAATGTGGAATATTTTTGAATTAAACTCTACTGACTTTAAAAACAACGAAACGTCCGTCTTTATTAGGGAATTTAATTAACTAATTTTAAATACAGAGCTATGTATGAATTTTTTCCCTTCCATGTTATAACTGAAACAAAATTACACTGATACAGTCAAAATTCCTAAATGCAAGTACATAAATTTTTTTTAGCAATTTTAAGAGATGAGACAGACTGAACACATGAATAAATTTATCAAAGAATAATTTATTAAATTTGGCCCGTTCCATAGTAAACTTTAACCATTAGATTGCATTATTACACCATGTTATCAGTTTAAAAAACAAGTCATATGCCATATCTTGATTGTGAAAGAAATACACAAAATAATATATAGATTATTGAAAAATGATCTATACCAGTGTTTATAGATATGATTAAATGTAACAGAAAATTTACTGTCACAACCACATTTTTAAGTGAAATGTATAATTTTAGCATTTTGTAATATTTAAGGTATGGCATTAAATGCAAAGCTATGTGCATGGACATAAGTTAGTAAATTTAAAAAAAAATAATAATCAAAGAATGAATGTCATGAAAAATTTCAAAACAAGCAGAATTTAATTTAGAAGACTTTTAGACACTTATGATAAATAAATTTGAGACTTCTTCACCCAAAATTAAATTATAATTAACTAAAACCAGTTTGACTGATCTTCCACAAAATCCTTCAGCTGCAATTTTTTCAAGCTTGAAAACCAAATTCTTCTCCGCATGGTAATAACAGCTTAACCAGTTGAAATCCCTACAGAAAGTTTGATAACACAATAATAGAATTAATAGAATAGAAAAATTAACACAAAAGTATAGAACATCATTTAAACTTAACATTATTACAAATTTTGGTGCTTTCTGATTATCTGCAAAGCTGTGAAAAATTGGCAAAATGTTTGTTTGGTTAGTTTCTGGTTCATATCTATTGCTCTGTTCACAAGTAGTAATTCAAATAAGCACTTTATAAGAAACAAGAAATTTTAGGATGCATACACACAAAAATATATATATATTGGGTCAATATTCACACATTTTTCATGCAACGGAATACTATTCAGAAATAAATATAAAGCATGTAAATACATGTGTGTGGTATGCATATTCCTAGTTTGCTATTATCGTGTACATACTATTGCAGTTTTAGCATAAGTTGAAGCTGTGAGGGCAGATGATCAGAAAGTATCAGAATTTTTCATGTATAAGAAAAAATTGCCCTGACAATAGTATCTAAATTGTTTAGCACTGACATTTACATAGTGCATTAGAAATATATAGTAATATATGTATAATAAAAAGATATTTGCATACTATTAAATCATTTTTTAAATGACAAACTTATAACAATTCTTTCACATATAATTAAACAGAATTCTTTCACATGAACATCTAAAATCCATTTTTAACTAAAAAATAAATAATAAAACCATGTAAATTTCTTATGAAGCCCATCATTTCCAAAATGTCCATTTCTGAAATTTCTCAGCATTTCTCAGTATATTATTAAATTACTAAACTAAGCATCAATGATGTTTGCTAATGTGACAATATCTTTCACACTTCTTTGTTACCACAAGTAATAAGTAAGCTTTGATAAATCTTTAACTGATACATGCTACATTTGTCTAAAATTTGTACAAATAATAAAATTAAATGAGCTTTATAATATACTCAAAGAAATAATTTTGTATGAAAATTTGTATGTTATGTAACAGAATATTGGCCTGATTAATGATTCAGTAAATAATTCAAATTTCAGCTTGTGTCAGAATAAAAACTATGACACAAAGATAAGCAAATTTCCTTATGAACAATGCATTTTAACATTATTCAATCACTGGTGATCACACAGTACTGATTGCTTCAATAAACATTACTGTAATTGTGTTATTTAAAAGACTGTAATATTTTAATTATTTTCTTAATTAAAACATTACAGTCTTTTCCTTTTCTTCTTTCTAACACCAAAAGAAAACCCAGTTAAGAAATATAAAAATATCAGTAAAAATAAATTATATTATTGAATGACACTTTGCATTAATTACAGTTATGCATATATTATTTTATTTTAGATTATTTCAAAATCAAAGAAGAGAAGGGGGAGAAACTAAAATATTGGCATTTCTAAAATAATATAAACATTTATAATTTAGTACAGTTTGTTATTTCAGGCAAAAAAAGAATTCACTTTTCTGGATAGCATTTATATTTCCATTTCACCATCAATAAAACATGAAGAGAAATGCATATAAATTAAACACTAGTTTATTTTATTTATCAGACAGATTATGTCAACTCAATCAAACCTATCAGTAAAACTCGATAGAAATAATTCTGAATATTAGACAACTTGTAAGATTCAACAAAAATTATCAATACTTTTATTATAATGACAATACTACAGTAACATGGACATAAAATTAAACTGCATATAACTATAAAATAAGCCAGCATTAATTATAATATTAATGGTGCATTTGTTTCTAAAACAATGGGCTGGATGAAAAAATACATGTTGTTTGAAATTAATCAATTTCTTGACTTATTTATTAACTTCGGACAAATGGTAATATATTTAGCAGAGAAAACCTTTTTAATTAACAACGAACTATTTTATTTAGCATTCTAAACATTACAAAAAGAATAACATTCCATGTGTTATCACGCTCAAATATATAAAACAACATCACTGTTGCCACCAAAAATCTACATTATAATGAACATATTAAATTATTGTGTATTAACTGAGTTCGTGCACGTTCCTGAACATTCTCCCACCTTGCAATTTTAGGAAATTGCAACATAGTCTCTACTCAGTTCATCAGTTTCTAGTTCTGATTCTTCAGAGAGAGGACATTTATCCGGCTCTTTTTTAAGCCAATCCGGGCACTTCCACCATCTGCTCTGTAGCAACATTGTGGCATCGCACCCTCTAGAGGGAAGATCAGCTGCATTGCTTGAGTTTGGTACATAATGCTAGTCGTCCAGATTTGTGCATCTCCTTATTTCAGCTACATGATTTGTCACCAAACATTCCAGTAGGAATCTTTTTGATCCATGTCAGAACTTTAGACGAGTCACTCCAAATGTACACTTGGCAGTTTGTCAATTTAAGAACGTCAGTGACTTGACGATACAGCCGAGTAGCTATAAGTGCTCCAAGCAACTCTAATCTAGGAATAGTCACTTCCTAGATTATGCTACGGCAGACGCTACTCTTGATTTACATAATACCAATTGTATCAAAGGTTTTGGAAGACTTTCTATTAAATTCGGCCCCTTTTCGAGGCAAGCATTCAAGGAATTCCTATTTTCATCCTTCAAAGATGCATCCAATACAGGTCGCAGTTTCGTAGTCAGACTGGAATCCTTGATTACTGCTTGATGAGATAGTGACCAGTATCACTATTATTCAGAGCTGTTTCAATTATACCTTCCTTGTGCCAGCCTTTAATAATACCATCGTATTCTTCGAAAAATCCCATCTTCTGCAGTCTTCGTGTATTGGCGAAAAGTCTTTTTTCCGCTTTATCTTTATTATCTTCAAGAATCCGATGACTATGCTTCCAAGGCAAACAGACTTCATACATATTGCGCTCGATTACTTTAATGTTCTCTAGGAAAATTTTGATAGTTTCATTGTCTAAATTCTCCTTAGTCTTCACTTCCGCCTGATCTTTTATGTCAATTGTCTCTAAATTCCATAGTTCTGTAAGATCCAAATAACAAAGTACGACGGTATCAAGCAAGGTATTATGACTTTGCACCGGGCCTTGTAGGGTACAACCCAATTTTGTTTCATTGGCAATAAGGTTTTTGTCAATTGGAATGCTATTATTCGTCATCAACTGTCCGGAATAGCCGGCTCCTACTAACAATCCGATATCTGGTATATCTCTTCCAGAATCACTGATTTTGATTTTATGTTCTCGAAGTGAGGAACATATATGTTTGAGTTTCACTCTAGGAATGTATCCACAAATTTTGTCTTTATCTAAAACCGATAACTCGTATTTGAATTTATTTTTCGTTCCTTGTATTTTGATATAAAAAATACTGTGGACCTGAGATTCAGTTTCAACTCCACCAAATAAATTGTGGCTCAAAATCTTTTGATCTAATGGGACTAAATCTAGTCTCTTTATTATGTCTTTCCGTAAGTAAGATCTTTGTGACCCACTGTCAAAAAGCGTTCTCACAAGTTCCTTTTTTCCATTATAGACAATCTTCACCATAATAGTTTGGAGAAGAGTTGTTTGCAGTTTTTGGTTAGACAATAAAGTCTTACTAGTTTCGTTAGCTGCTTTAGGTGCTTCCTTTTTTGAACTTCTAGAACCTTTCAGTTCCCTGCACATCACCGTTACATGACATTTGTTGCAAAATAGGCATTTCACAGAACTTTTACACTTTTCGGCAGCATGCCCAATTTTTAGGCAGTTAAAACAAGCTTTTTTGTTTCTTAGTAAATTTTTCTTATCTTCCAATGAAAGGCTGTGCAGCTTAAAGCACTCATAAGAATTATGTGTTTCCTGGTCACACCGAACACAAAAATTTAGCTGTTTCTTCTTTGAATCTCCTGCATAAATACAAGCTGCTGTGGCTGGAACCGAGTCAAATTTGTCTGGAGCAGAAAAACTTGTACGGGCCAACTGAAGACGCTCTTCACTTTCAACTTCAATTCAGAGAAAATGCAATAATTTTCCAAATTTTCAGTGTGTGCAACACTTTCCCTACGCTGGCGAGATCGCTCCCATGCCATCAGAATTTCTTCAGGTTGTGAAGACTCTACAAGGGGATACAGCATAGCTGCATAAATCTCGCTTTTTACCCCCAACGTCTCCAAAGCTCTGAGTTGTGTCTTATCATATAAGTTGGATAGAGTCATATTTCCTTTTTTGCTAGCTTGAGCCAAAATCAACTTTAATAATTCCCGAACATAGATTTCTACCAGCAATTCGTCTTGTGCAAATCGAGATCTTAGCTGCTTGATAACTTCCTTATAATTCGCGCCATAGGGAGGATAACTATCTATGAGCTCTCTCGCTGGAGATCCAACGACTGTTGCCTGCAATAGGTATTAAAATTTGTCATCGTCATCTATATTTACATCTTCGTCGATCTTCTTAAACTGTCCCCAAAATCCTAACCAGGGTTCGTAGCGGTCCTTATAAGTGCTTATAAGTCCTTATATTTGAAAATAAAATATAAAGGCCCTTATAGGTGCTTACTTTTCTTTAAAGTCCTTATTTTTTGTTTTTAGTGCTTATTTTTTGCTTTTAGTGCTTTTTTTTAAATGAATGCACAATTTTTCCCCGTACCAAAGCCAAAACTAATACTTTCATTTGGCTTGATTTTGCAATTTAAGAACTCTGAAAACAGGGACATATGTCTTGACCGATAATCTGGCTGGAAATATTTGGCAAGCGTATTCCATGCCAATACCGGGTCATCAATTTCACATATCAAATTTCTATATTCAGGGCTTACATTCATATAAATTAACGATAATGCCAATCGACTTCTATTTTGAAAGTCGGCAATAATTTCTTTTGCAATACCCTTAACATCATCCAAATCAGGACATTTTTCAATACCTTTGACCAAAAGCCATGCATTTTTTTCATTCAAGACAAACTTCATATCTTTGGACCATGTAAAATAATTACATGCATCAAGTTTAGCAATATTATGCATGACACTGACAGTAGCCATATTTGAATTTTAACAAAAATCGCCCCCCCAATCTCTTAAGTCCTAAATTAACTTTAAACTTCAAAAGTCTACACTAAAAATAACTCAGGAGCTGGTGGCCCATAACCAAAATGATGCTAAAGCAAAGTTTAAAGTTTAAAGAAATTAAACATTTAGCAGTAGTAGCAATGAAAGCTCCCTGAGATATGTTGTGCAGACATTGAAGACAATAAAAGATTTTGAACTTAACCAATTTATTAACAATATAATAAAGAATAAAAACACAAAAATAAATGTCAACAATATTAGAGTATTAGGAAAAATATAATCTAATCATCATTCATCAAATATTTTTACCTGTACTCCAAAACACTGGCATTCTATACAAACAAAAAATGTCCTAAACAGTGACTATGCGGCCTAAAAATAAAGCTGGCTACCCATTTAATCAGTCCATAATATATGGTCAAGAAAAACACCTGAAAATTTAAATGTGAAAACACTTAAAACTGGCCTAACTCCGTTTACACAAGGAGTCGTCGCCGTTCACGTATCTTTAATTCCGCCTTCGTTGAAGAAACATGGATGCCACCCACGGCAGTCACTCATAGGATAGCCTCTGGTACCGAAGAACTTTAATCTGGAACCATCATCTCGCAAACCGGAATCAAGGCATTTTTATTCACCGGACTGCATGCATCCTTTTGAAGGGGCTGGAAACCGCTCACTCACCAGCCAGGAAACCAGGAACTAGAAGGGTTGAGCCAGAGCGACGCGAGATACTTATAGCAGAAGTAGGAATGACGTCATCTCACGGCAACCAATCAACTATCGGCACGAATCGGCTTTTCAGATGATGTAAATCATGTTTCGTTTTTGCATCTCAATTAGGTTGAAACAGTCCGTTCTCAATGCAAACAGTGGCAGCAAGAAAAAGAAGTAGAAGTAACTACTATATTACATTAAAATAAGGACTAAACTAAATAAACATTTCAAGGAGGAGAGATGATGCAGTAAAAGGTTTAAAAATAAGCTATATTTTCCAACACTTCCTAATATGGAATGTCAGATGGTGAATCATACTCCCGGAAATAGCTTTTCCCCCATTTTTCTGCATTAACATAGCCTTTGGTGTGCGCGGAGAGTACAGACAGGTGCCCGTCGTTGGTCAAAGAATTGCGAAAGCAGTAGAAAATTTCGGTACATTCGGCATTCTTTTCCCCCCTCCCAAATACTACACACGTTTGAATTTCTATCAAGATCTTAATAGTTTGCATTCTCGTTCCGCTTGGTCAGTTCATATTCGTGTTTATTATGATCGTTATGCTTATATTATGCAGGGTTGCCACGCTACCTGGAAAACCGGAAAAAGTCAGGGAATTCAGAAATTGACCAAAAAATTCAGTGAAAAGTCAGGGAATTTCATACAACGATCCCGCCAAAAAAGGCGAGTTTTGCGCTGACGTCGGAAGAGATCACTTTTTTGGCGAATTGTGTATCACGTGAGTGTCATTCGGGCAGCTGGCATAGAGCCAATTTTCGCAGCTCCAAATTGATTGTCTTTTAGAAAGGCAAATCAAGTTTCCGGCAACTTTTGGTTTCCAGTAGCCTCGAGAATCGCATGTGCAGTGCAAGAACTAAAGAAAGTACCTGTTCTCGTATAAAACAAAATGGGTTTAATCCTTGTATACGGTACCATAAAGGTTAGATCCGCTCCATCACAGAGGGAAACAGCTGTGCATGCGCGATATATCTGTTGCCAAAGCTCGAAACCGGTGTCGAAGTTCGAAGGTCACGTTATCAAGAGTTCATAAAATGAATATCGTTTAAAATTTCTTTAAACTCTAAAGGAAAAGAAAATATTTTTTGGCGGAAGTAAATTAATTCATGGATTAGTTATTTTGAGGGAAAAAAAAAAAAAAGAACTACGAAAATCCGTTTTTAAGATTATTGCAAAAAATCCAAGAAAAAACGTTCGTTGATAAAACGTTTCTTCTTGGATTTTCGCAATAATTTGAAAACGGATTTTCGTAGTTTTCTTTTTTGTCAAAGAACGTTTCTTCTTAACACGTGTTTCTCAATTTCCTGTGCACATCGCGGAGAGGGAAATTCTGGCCGCCAGGTTCCGTCGCCAAATCCCTTGGCAAATTTTCCTTTCGCTTTCTAGCCGCGTAGTAGCATTTAGGTGTATGGAACCTTTCCTTCTTTACATAGACATTCTTTGGTTAGATTATTCTCCATGTATGGTACAGCGGGATTTGCGACATGATGATGAGCAGTAAACGAGTCATTTTGTTCTTGGCGACAATTTTCAAAATCGTGCGAAGGCCGTACCGTATACTAGGTTTTTACCGCAAAATCTTTTTTTTTTTTTTTTTTTTTTTTTTTCTTTTCTTTTTAATAAATACCTTGTCATTTTGCAGTAAAATAAAAAAATAGTAATCAGTCATCTAGGCCAACCATGTAATATAACTAACTATATTCGCTAAAATATCGTTGATTATTCTAATTCAATTTGTAAGTAATTATCTTTATTTTTATATTATTCATATCATTTAATGTTCCATCTTCCCTCTAAATTTATTTATCATTAGTAAATATTTCCAAATTTCAGGAAATTTTCTCTGGCATAATCCTGAAATTAATTCTAGCAGTATGATGACATCACGAAATTTAATGCACATATTTTTTTTTTTTTTATGTATGCTGCGAAATAAATATAAAATACCTCAATTTAGTAAAAAAATATCATTAAATAGATTTCTTTCTTTCATTTAGCTGCAGAATGTCTGCAAAAAAAGCCTTATTTTATTCCAGATTGGGGAGATTCTAATCTCAATCTTCAGTGGAGAAAACAACTCCTATTATAATTATATTTGTGTTTTCAAGTGTTAAGGTGCCTTTTAAGAAGACTCACACAAATTAAATTTACCTAAAATCTAACCTAACTTTTAGCATTGCGTTGTGATTTATAAGAACCGGATTAGCCTCATGTTGAACTGGTGATGATCATGAGTAATAATTAAATAAAACGTACAATTGTTATCCAATGTATATATCTTAAATTTTATTAAGTTTCTTAAGTGGAAAAGTAAACAAAATTATCAAACAAAGTGTACCAAGAATAATTAAGAATAAATGTCCTCTGGGATTTATTGAATAATTAAGTGAATTTGCTACACAGTACAAGTAATACCATAATTAATTTACCTCTTAGCACAGCCAACATACATTACACTGATAGCCTGGAATTTTCTCGAAACATACCTGGAAAACCTGGAAAAGTCAGGGAATTTCATTCTCCTGTTTGAGTGGCAACCCTGATTATGAGTATATGTATGAATGTTTATAATAACATAGTTGCAGTAACTGCTGAAGTATAGTAAACTTCCAAAAATGGTTGTGTTTTAACACAGATTAGCTTTCTAAGGAATAATATTCGGAATGGCTTAAATAAAGGGAAAGTAACCAAATAGTTAAAATAATTTAATCTCTTTGGCCAATACATTATACAGTACGAAGGTTGTAGGGTTCTCGCCTTTCTCCGCAAAATCTCAAATATTGAAACTATTACAGTTCACTGCAAAACAAGCAACGGACTTTTTTTTTTGGTCACTTTCCAATCTGGATTGAATAGGACTAAAAGTTTACCAACCCAAGCGAAGAATGATTCTATTCCGTAAATTTAATGCAGTCTGTTGAAAATTAGAATGAAAAACACCCCAGATTGGTTAGTCTCTTTCTTTTCCTTTATTTAGTTCTTTATTCTCCCAATACCGGCAGCTGTTGATTCCGACTGCGTAATATCATTTAGGGAAGAATTACGGCGCACATATTGCGCAATAATGTTTGCGATATTTTGTACAGATAATTAATTTTGATGTTCGGTCCGCGATTTGTTTATGAACGCTTAAAAGAGTTTTACTGTGCTTGCTAAGCAGAATATTTTTCTGTTCCATTGGTTTGTTTTTATATGATGCACATATCGAAATGTCAAAAGGCTTTATTTCGCAGAAAAATCTAAAGAACGGCTACAGTCTATCCCCCCCTCCGCTCCTCATTTTCAAGTTATGCTCGACTCTCTGAATATTCGCCAATTTTCAAGTATGAGGGTAGTTAAGCTTTTACTGTTAAAGGATGATTGCATGAAGCAAATTTCTGTCTTCTGATTTCAGAAAATGTTCCTCTTTTTCACTTAAATTACTTTGCTTGCAATATCTGTTAAGGAAAAACTGATATACGATGAAAATTTAGAAAATGTTCAGAATTTAGATTTAAATTAGTTAAATATCAATATGAGTAGAAAAATAAATTGTATTTATTATTAAGTTCCAAGCGAATATAATAAATGTGCCTTATTATTTATTTCCTCTATTCTGAACTGAAATTTCATCATTAAATCTTGTAATATAGTTTAGTTCTGCATAGTTTTTTTTCTCTCATTGTAAACTAGTTCTGTAAATTGAACTATTATTTAAAATTTTTAAAAAAAGTATGTAATTGTTTTCCATGGCTGAGTAATGCTCATTCTCTCTTAATAAACAATGAATTTCTCATATTTTAAATTACAAGTCTTATTTTTCTTTTAAGGTTATGCAGTTGTGTATAATGTAATTAGACAGGTGCTAATTTTTTTTCTTAAAATGTGCTTAAAAAGTGCTTATAGGTGCTTATTTTTTTAACTAAAATGTGGCCCGAAATTGGTTAGCAGGCTATGAACCCTGCTAACCAATTTCGGGTCTCCCCATTGAATTTTTGAAGTTCCAACTTTGGTAACTTAAAGTTCCTTTTCGTGGAATTTTCTAAAATTCCAGGGGTAATTACAGGAGTGGAATTCACCATTTTATTTTCTACTTTTGTTTTTAAACTGATATATTTATCACGATATGTTTCATTCCTGTCAAAATCAGCTAAATGTACACTTTCGTTTTCACTTTTCAATAAAAGTTCGGAAATTTGTGATTGAACTTCATCTAATCTGTTGAATTTTCCTACCACTGTGAGCTCAATATTTGGAGTTGATTAACTTCCACGTCAGGCTTTAGAATTTCAGCATCTAAAGCATTGGCAGTAATCGTAAACGATTGCCTTAATGGCTTACGCTTTTTTAATGAAATTTACATGATTTTAAATTCAATATGTCCAATATATTCAAATAATAAAGGATATAATCAAATAAATCATAAACTCACTTGATAAATTCCAATATGAAATCGATGTTTCGTTTTCAAACCATCGTTTCGTTTTCTTCAAATAGAAATTCCGTCCTGTCGCGGACGCCAGTTGTTTGAAATTAATCAATTTCTTGACTTATTTATTAATTTCGGACGAATGTTAATATATTTAGCAGAGAAAACCTTTTTAATTAACAACGAACTATTTTATTTAGCATTCTAAACATTACAAAAAGAATAACATTCCATGCGTTATCACACTCAAAGTAATATGTAAAACAACATCACTGTTGCCACAAAAAATCTACATTATAATGAACATATTAAATTATTGTGTATTAACTGAGTTCGTGCTCGTTCCTGAACATATGTATTATGGTAGCTATTCATATTCTTCAGCTTTCCTAATATTCTCATGTTCACTTTACATAACTAAAGTATCTCATTTTTATGTATGTAAAGTATTTATGTATGCTTGTATATTTTAAATGTATGTGTGTGTGTATACATATACACATCTATGCACATACTTACAATCCCAGGTTCATACATTTATAAATCCGGTCCCAATAACAGAACAGTACCCCCCAAAAAACTTAAAACTTCCAATTCTCCATGTTTTAAAATTGAATTCCAAACTAGATTAAGTTAATGTTTCAACCATACATGTTTTGAACAAAACAATGCAAACTCTTTTTTTATACAATTGTTCAAACTATTTAATATAAATTTATTGCTGCAATAAAATAATAACCTGATCACACATAATATTTTGAATCTGAATGCATAAACTGGACTAAAAAAAAAATCACTCATAAACATTTGGATAGCAGGACAAATCAGATATTTGAAAAGACAACCATTGAGATATACACGTAATTCACGACAGAACGGTAACAATTCATAAAGCTGTGATAGCTAACACATTTAACTGTCAAAATGACATAAATTCGAAAAGCAAAAAAGTAAACATACAAGTATTGCAACTGAACTTACCTTTCATGCAACAAAAAATATCCATAGAACAAGTAAACCTCATGGCGCAGCCATCTTGGATTTCGTTTCAAATCAGACGGACGTTTACGGATTTGCGGAAGAATACAAGGAACTAATAGTTTGCCGGATACAATGTGCAATGATGCGAAAGAAGGTAGTTCTGCAACTTCCTATATTATTCCGTAATAAACAGTACTATTTCATAATTTTTTCTTTATCTCATTAATTAATTAATAGGGAACTAGTTAAATAATGAATTAATTTTTAATGAAATGTAAAATTTTGCATGCATGTGATGACCACCTTCTGTCCAATATTTCTGAGAATATAAACACATTTTGGAATCTGAGAGTATTAGTAAATAAATGTATAGAATATCGCCTCTCAAACGACCACTTCTGAAAGTGACCAATAGTTCTGAGATTATAAATAAATATTGATATTAAGCATTATTTCTCTAAGACGACCATCTCTATATAAGGACAAAGCTTCTAGAATCTTGGATAGTCATCAGAAGATTATTTTTACTGTGAAATTATCGCACGACTGTAATTCAATATCAATAACAGATTGCGCGATTGAAAAACATTTTCTGTCCTGTAATTAGGGGAAAAAATTTTCCTCTTATGAGGTATATCTCCCGCTTTCCTAGCATGCCTTCGTGGTGTAATGGTTCTGCACGCTGGGCAGGTATTTCAGAGGTCCGTGGTCCGATTTCCGGCGAAGGCGGTTGCTAATTTTTCATCTCTCTGGCTTCCCCAAAAAATCCTAATGTCTCTACAGTGGCGCCCGAACCAAAAAAAAAGGGTGTTGGATAAGGTATATCCACACTCAGGATTTAGCGATTGGGTCCCCTTAAAAAAAGTTGCCCTTAGAAAAGGGAGTAATATAAGGTATTTCTCCCACTTTCCTAGCGTGTCTTCGTGGTGTAGTGGTTCTGCACACTGGGCCGGCATTCTAGAGGTCCGTCATTCGATTCCCAGTGAAGGCAGTTGCTAATTTTTCATCTTTCCTGCTTTCCCCCCCTCCAAAAAAAAAAAAAACTAATGTCTGTATACCCAAATTTAAAAAAAAAAAGAATTCGTTTCCTTAATTTAAAAAAAATTATATATATAATTTTACCTATATTTATAGCAGGGTTTGTAATCTGTAAGTAATTATACATGCAATTTATACATTTTTTATAAAAAAATATATGATATTTAGAACTTAGCAAATATTCTAGAAAATGCTAATCCAGTGAAAAAAATCTTTTCCATGACTAAATAAATTTTTAAAAATGTCAGAAAAATAGCAGTTAAAATTAATAATAGAATAACAAGAATAAATCATCAATCATATCAATATTTTTAATGTACAGCATTTAGAAACAACTTTGTAAAATACATATGAAAATTAAATAATGTGCAAGTTTCAGATGTGCAATGTCAAAAAATTAAAACTGGTAAATTTGAGAACAAATATCCTCAGAGTGTTTGACAACGGAAGTTTTCCGGACAATGCAGAATGAATGTCCTCAGGATGTGAAATGGTAAAGTCCTCAGGACATCTGAGAATCAACATCTTCAGGACATCCTAAGTATATGTCCAGAGATACTGCGACTTAAATAGGACATCCTGAGGATGTTTTGTGCTATGTGGGTGGCACAACTAGAAGTCACAACAGTCCTATATGCAAAATTTCAATGCCCTATAGAATGGTTTTTGAGTTATGCAGGATACATGGGAACATATGTAAAAACATAATGGAAAAATCCCCTCTGAATCCATTTTAAATTCATTTCGGAATCCATCACTTTGGGAAAAAAGTGTTATTTATTCTGTTCATACATTTATATGTCCTGCAAAAGAGAATCGTTCAAATGGATTTCAGAACAGTCAAAATAGATATTTTCGCTGAAATATGATACCCAAAGTTGTTCAGGATTACAATACTTCCTTTACTTTGTTCGAGGTAGTAAAGAACTTTTTCATAGTATATTAAATTTTCGAAATTCACTGCACAGAATGATGGTTAATATGTATTTCTGTCAAGCATAGGGGGATAATAAAAAAAACTTCCTAGATATTTGAAACCCTAGCATACTATCCACTCAAGCAATCAAAATGAAATTTCAGATATTGCTATTTGAAGGTGTGTGCTCGAGATTGTGATGATTTAAAATAACTCTTAGTTATGGTGAGCTCTTGTAGTTATGGTGACAGTGATAAACTCTGAAATTTTCAAATGACAATTTCCACTTTTTCCCGTACAAATTAATTAGTGCATTGAAAGACCATGAATGGCATTAGAGTTTTACATGTATGACAAAAATTGGCAGCACAGAACATTTGCAAAGAACAGTATTATAAAGAACAAATGACAACAGAAGATACAAGAGGGAAAATACTTTTGTTTTAATTGAGAGTTTTCAATGTGCCCACCTTCACAGGTAATAACACATTGCATGCAGGAGATTGTTGTCAACAATCATGAATGTAACATTGCAGGAAGCAGTATAACTTCTGGCATCTTTCAGTTCTAGAAAAGAACCAGAAATCCATCCGAGTGAGGTCGTGGGTTTGCAGTAACCACAAAACAGTAAAATTACAGATGACTCTATCAGAAAAAGGAAAAGGACAGAAAAAGGAAAATTTGGATTCTTAATAAATTTTGTGTATTAACATAAATACTGCCAGGATATTATTACAGAAGTTGACCAGAAACTGATTTATGTTTTGTAACAAAATTCTTTAAAATTGGTTCTAAGTGATTGTTATACAGACTATATTAATTTCTAATTATTATTTTGGCATTTTGTGTTAATTAATAATTGTCCCTCACCAGCATGCTTTAGGTGATATTTACCGTATGTTTACTTCCTTTATGTTAACTTCCTTTTTTAGTTAAATTAATCACTCATAAAATGGTTGTAAAATACAAACATTTATTTAAAGATAAATCTTAATAACCTACACGTAACGTATTCGTAAACGTACATAACATAACAAACGTACTTACTGCATCGTACCATTAAACATTTCAAGCGTACATCATCTCCATGAATATTTTTAAAAATTATAAATAGAACGACATCCAGAAATTAACTGTTGCCATTTTCTCAATAGATATTTTATCTAATAACAATTAAATAATTTACAATCATGCTTACATTCGACCATCCTGACTTTTCAGTTGTCCTCAATTGAACCAAATTTTGTCATACATTAAAACAACAAATAAACAACAACAAAAATATAATAATAGGTAGGAAAAAAATAAAATGAAATATAATTGAAAAAAAATTCTATAAGTCCTATACAAAGTCTCTATAACGCAATGGTTTGCGCACTGTTCGGTTGGGTCTTTTAAGTTCATCGTCAACCTCGTCATCTTCTGTATTTCTGGAAATGATGGCCTTCGAAGATCTGTTTTTAGCAAGTGAATCAGCTTGGTGGGGCTTTCGACAACCCATTTTTGATCTGTAAGGTGGACAAGATCTAGAGCCTTGACCGCGTGGCTGCTGTTCTTCGTCATTTGCTTCAATATCTTTACTAGTTGCTTCTCCTTCCATTCTACTTTGACTGCATTCACTGTCATTCCTATGATTTTGCTAAGTTCGAGCTCAATTCAGAAATTTCAGTATTTAAACATAGTTCAACTTCTTCTGCTCTACCAATGCATTGATCTTTTTGGAGCCTAACACTTCTATCGCCAACGTTAATCACTGGTGTACAAGTTTCGCCATTTTTAATTTCTAATAAACAGCTTCTATACCTTCGGAAGGATTTTCTATCATAATTAATTCATTATCTACAGAATCTGTTTGAGAACTGACAAGACTGATCGTATTTTTCTCTAATTCATTTTCCTCAAGAGCTTTGAGGCAGACTCGATTTATTTTTTCATCAATTTGGAGGTTACTAAATAGTTCATCTTCCGTATACCCGAAGTGAAATCTCTTTCCTATACTGACATAAGCGATGTGAGGTAGATCAAGCCATGTCCGTCCGATGATTAGATCAACTGGCTGTGCATTATCAGGTACAAGGTATATATTTATGCCTTGGCCTTTTACATTATCAACTTCAATATCGGCTTTAATCATTCCTATAGAGGTCACTGCAGGCACCCTTTGATTTCCAAAACCGTACAATTCATTCATAGCAGGTTCTTGTTTCACTTCAAGTTTCTGAGCAACTGAAGTCCTTAAGAGACAACAAGAACTCCCCGTATCAATTAAAGCCTGTACTACTTCAGAATTATTCAGTTTTGCTTTCTTCAAATATGAATTGCTCTCTTCTAAATTTTCGCTCAACAGAATAATTTTTATCATTTGAATGATTATTTTCAGCTTTAGTAACCCAATTTTTAGCTTTATGACCTGTTTTATTACATTTTCGGCATGTTACTACTGGTTTGGGCAGCGGACAGTCCATTAAGATGTGTCCAAAATTATTACAGCTGAAGCATTTTGGTTCACCATTTTCATTATGTGTGATCCCGTAGAGCTTTTTCTTTTCGTTGATTGTAGCAACTGGACCATCTTTAAAGGAGTTTTGTTTGTCGTTAGACCCTTCTTTACGCGGTTGTTTATTGTTAAAAGTTGACTTCAAGGTATCATAATCATCTAGTTTTTCAACTAAATCAATTGGTTAAATCAACTCAGACCATATGTCAATAAAATGATCTTTTACTTCTGGAGACACTTTACGTTTTATCTGATCCGCTACAATAAGGTCGCTAAGTTTCTCAAAAGTATCTACTTTAATTCCGCTTATCCATTCATTAAAAAATTTTTTTAACTCATACGCAAAATTCTTCCATGTGTTTCCTACACTCTTATTGTGCATAAAAAATTTTTGGCGAAATTTTTCAGGTGTCATCTTGTACCGTTTTAATAAGATCCTTTTAACTTCTTTGTAATCGTTTGCAATCTCATCGATTTCTCTGGCAATTAACTGAGCAATATCATACGGCAATAAGCCAAACAAATAAGTAACCCATGTATTTTCTGGTATTTCAACTTGTTTAGCCAAACGTTCAAACATGATTAAATACAAACTGATATCATTCTCGTCAGGTTTAAATTTTTGCTTCAAAAACGATGAAGCTCTCCTTTGGATTCATGAGCATACCGCTATTTTCATTGGTGCCAGAATTTGTAGATCTACTGCTTCAATATGTATTTTTTTCAGTTCAAATTCCATTTCATACTTTTCTTTTCGTTCCTCATATTCTTCTCTTCGCCTACGTTCATCATCTTGACGTTTTCGTTCTTCAATTTCTTCTCTTCGCCTACGTTCTTCAGTTTCTTCTTTACGCTTACGTTCTTCAATTTCTTCTTGACGTTTTCGTTCTTCAATTTCTTCTTTTCGCCTATGTTCTTCAATTTCTTCTTTTTGCCTACGTTCTTCAATTTCTTCTTGACGTTTTCGTTCTTCAATTTCTTCTTTTTCTTTTCTTTCATTTATTATAATGTTTAACCATTCTTTGGCGCATTCTTCATCGTACTCTTTGCTAGCCAAAATTACCTTTTAAAATCGCTCATTTTATGACTCTCATTTACATCTTCTCCCAATTCTTCAGCTAATATTCTTAAATCGCGTTTCTTTGCCTTACCACAAATAGACATTTTGGTACTCATTAAAATGCAAATTATATATATATGCTATTATTATTAACTTCCAATTAGACAACTTAGTAGAACACAGTTATTGGTATTTTATATAAGTTTGTTTGACGTTCTAAATATATTTCAAAATTTGAAGAAATGAAAAAAAAATAAACTCTCTTTCCAAAATGATAAAAAAAAATAACAAAATTAAATTCTATAATAAATATATTACATTAATCAATGCACATACCTTGAAATTCAAATTCTTTTCAATTTATTTACGTATAGCAAATCCTTGTAGCTTTAGGCTTAGGTTTCAGAATAATCCCTCTTCTGATTTATGTTAACTTCCTTTTGTAGTTAAATTAATCACTCATAAAATGGTTTTAAAAGACAAACATTTATTTAAAGATAAATCTTGATAACCTACACGTAATGTATTCGTAAACGTACATAACATAACAAACGTACTTACTGCATCATACCATTAAACATTTCAAGCGTACATCATCTCCATGAATATTTTTAAAAATTATAAATAGAACGACATCCAGAAATTAACTGTTGCCATTTTCTCAATAGATATTTTATCTAATAACAATTAAATAATTTACAATCATGCTTACATTCGACCATCCTGACTTTTCAGTTGTCCTCAATTGAACCAAATTTTGTCATACATTAAAACAACAAATAAACAACAACAAAAATATAATAATAGGTAGGAAAAAAATAAAATGAAATATAATTGAAAAAAAATTCTATAAGTCTTATACAAAGTCTCTATAACGCAATGGTTTGCGCACTGTTCGGTTGGGTCTTTTAAGTTCATCGTCAACCTCGTCATCTTCTGTATTTCTGGAAATGATGGCCTTCGAAGATCTGTTTTTAGCAAGTGAATCAGCTTGGTGGGGCTTTCGACATCCCATTTTTGATCTGTAAGGTGGACAAGATCTAGAGCCTTGACCGCATGGCTGCTGTTCTTCGTCATTTGCTTCAATATCTTTACTAGTTGCTTCTCCTTCCATTCTACTTTGACTGCATTCACTGTCATTCCTATGATTTTGCTAAGTTCGAGCTCAATTCAGAAATTTCAGTATTTAAACATAGTTCAACTTCTTCTGCTCTACCAATGCATTGATCTTTTTGGAGCCTAACACTTCTATCGCCAACGTTAATCACTGGTGTACAAGTTTCGCCATTTTTAATTTCTAATAAACAGCTTCTATACCTTCGGAAGGATTTTCTATCATAATTAATTCATTATCTACAGAATCTGTTTGAGAACTGACAAGACTGATCGTATTTTTCTCTAATTCATTTTCCTCAAGAGCTTTGAGGCAGACTCGATTTATTTTTTCATCAATTTGGAGGTTACTAAATAGTTCATCTTCCGTATACCCGAAGTGAAATCTCTTTCCTATACTGACATAAGCGATGTGAGGTAGATCAAGCCATGTCCGTCCGATGATTAGATCAACTGGCTGTGCATTATCAGGTACAAGGTATATATTTATGCCTTGGCCTTTTACATTATCAACTTCAATATCGGCTTTAATCATTCCTATAGAGGTCACTGCAGGCACCCTTTGATTTCCAAAACCGTACAATTCATTCATAGCAGGTTCTTGTTTCACTTCAAGTTTCTGAGCAACTGAAGTCCTTAAGAGACAACAAGAACTCCCCGTATCAATTAAAGCCTGTACTACTTCAGAATTATTCAGTTTTGCTTTCTTCAAATATGAATTGCTCTCTTCTAAATTTTCGCTCAACAGAATAATTTTTATCATTTGAATGATTATTTTCAGCTTTAGTAACCCAATTTTTAGCTTTATGACCTGTTTTATTACATTTTCGGCATGTTACTACTGGTTTGGGCAGCGGACAGTCCATTAAGATGTGTCCAAAATTATTACAGCTGAAGCATTTTGGTTCACCATTTTCATTATGTGTGATCCCGTAGAGCTTTTTCTTTTCGTTGATTGTAGCAACTGGACCATCTTTAAAGGAGTTTTGTTTGTCGTTAGACCCTTCTTTACGCGGTTGTTTATTGTTAAAAGTTGACTTCAAGGTATCATAATCATCTAGTTTTTCAACTAAATCAATTGGTTAAATCAACTCAGACCATATGTCAATAAAATGATCTTTTACTTCTGGAGACACTTTACGTTTTATCTGATCCGCTACAATAAGGTCGCTAAGTTTCTCAAAAGTATCTACTTTAATTCCGCTTATCCATTCATTAAAAAAATTTTTTAACTCATACGCAAAATTCTTCCATGTGTTTCCTACACTCTTATTGTGCATAAAAAATTTTTGGCGAAATTTTTCAGGTGTCATCTTGTACCGTTTTAATAAGATCCTTTTAACTTCTTTGTAATCGTTTGCAATCTCATCGATTTCTCTGGCAATTAACTGAGCAATATCATACGGCAATAAGCCAAACAAATAAGTAACCCATGTATTTTCTGGTATTTCAACTTGTTTAGCCAAACGTTCAAACATGATTAAATACAAACTGATATCATTCTCGTCAGGTTTAAATTTTTGCTTCAAAAACGATGAAGCTCTCCTTTGGATTCATGAGCATACCGCTATTTTCATTGGTGCCAGAATTTGTAGATCTACTGCTTCAATATGTATTTTTTTCAGTTCAAATTCCATTTCATACTTTTCTTTTCGTTCCTCATATTCTTCTCTTCGCCTACGTTCATCATCTTGACGTTTTCGTTCTTCAATTTCTTCTCTTCGCCTACGTTCTTCAGTTTCTTCTTTACGCTTACGTTCTTCAATTTCTTCTTGACGTTTTCGTTCTTCAATTTCTTCTTTTCGCCTATGTTCTTCAATTTCTTCTTTTTGCCTACGTTCTTCAATTTCTTCTTTTTCTTTTCTTTCATTTATTATAATGTTTAACCATTCTTTGGCGCATTCTTCATCGTACTCTTTGCTAGCCAAAATTACCTTTTAAAATCGCTCATTTTATGACTCTCATTTACATCTTCTCCCAATTCTTCAGCTAATATTCTTAAATCGCGTTTCTTTGCCTTACCACAAATAGACATTTTGGTACTCATTAAAATGCAAATTATATATATATGCTATTATTATTAACTTCCAATTAGACAACTTAGTAGAACACAGTTATTGGTATTTTATATAAGTTTGTTTGACGTTCTAAATATATTTCAAAATTTAAAGAAATGAAAAAAAAATAAACTCTCTTTCCAAAATGATAAAAAAAATAACAAAATTAAATTCTATAATAAATATATTACATCAATCAATGCACATACCTTGAAATTCAAATTCTTTTCAATTTATTTACGTATAGCAAATCCTTGTAGCTTTAGGCTTAGGTTTCAGAATAATCCCTCTTCTGATTTATGTTAACTTCCTTTTGTAGTTAAATTAATCACTCATAAAATGGTTTTAAAAGACAAACATTTATTTAAAGATAAATCTTGATAACCTACACGTAATGTATTCATAAACGTACATAACATAACAAACGTACTTACTGCATCATACCATTAAACATTTCAAGCGTACATCATCTCCATGAATATTTTTAAAAATTATAAATAGAACGACATCCAGAAATTAACTGTTGCCATTTTCTCAATAGATATTTTATCTAATAACAATTAAATAATTTACAATCATGCTTACATTCGACCATCCTGACTTTTCAGTTGTCCTCAATTGAACCAAATTTTGTCATACATTAAAACAACAAATAAACAACAACAAAAATATAATAATAGGTAGGAAAAAAATAAAATGAAATATAATTGAAAAAAAATTCTATAAGTCCTATACAAAGTCTCTATAACGCAATGGTTTGCGCACTGTTCGGTTGGGTCTTTTAAGTTCATCGTCAACCTCGTCATCTTCTGTATTTCTGGAAATGATGGCCTTCGAAGATCTGTTTTTAGCAAGTGAATCAGCTTGGTGGGGCTTTCGACAACCCATTTTTGATCTGTAAGGTGGACAAGATCTAGAGCCTTGACCGCGTGGCTGCTGTTCTTCGTCATTTGCTTCAATATCTTTACTAGTTGCTTCTCCTTCCATTCTACTTTGACTGCATTCACTGTCATTCCTATGATTTTGCTAAGTTCGAGCTCAATTCAGAAATTTCAGTATTTAAACATAGTTCAACTTCTTCTGCTCTACCAATGCATTGATCTTTTTGGAGCCTAACACTTCTATCGCCAACGTTAATCACTGGTGTACAAGTTTCGCCATTTTTAATTTCTAATAAACAGCTTCTATACCTTCGGAAGGATTTTCTATCATAATTAATTCATTATCTACAGAATCTGTTTGAGAACTGACAAGACTGATCGTATTTTTCTCTAATTCATTTTCCTCAAGAGCTTTGAGGCAGACTCGATTTATTTTTTCATCAATTTGGAGGTTACTAAATAGTTCATCTTCCGTATACCCGAAGTGAAATCTCTTTCCTATACTGACATAAGCGATGTGAGGTAGATCAAGCCATGTCCGTCCGATGATTAGATCAACTGGCTGTGCATTATCAGGTACAAGGTATATATTTATGCCTTGGCCTTTTACATTATCAACTTCAATATCGGCTTTAATCATTCCTATAGAGGTCACTGCAGGCACCCTTTGATTTCCAAAACCGTACAATTCATTCATAGCAGGTTCTTGTTTCACTTCAAGTTTCTGAGCAACTGAAGTCCTTAAGAGACAACAAGAACTCCCCGTATCAATTAAAGCCTGTACTACTTCAGAATTATTCAGTTTTGCTTTCTTCAAATATGAATTGCTCTCTTCTAAATTTTCGCTCAACAGAATAATTTTTATCATTTGAATGATTATTTTCAGCTTTAGTAACCCAATTTTTAGCTTTATGACCTGTTTTATTACATTTTCGGCATGTTACTACTGGTTTGGGCAGCGGACAGTCCATTAAGATGTGTCCAAAATTATTACAGCTGAAGCATTTTGGTTCACCATTTTCATTATGTGTGATCCCGTAGAGCTTTTTCTTTTCGTTGATTGTAGCAACTGGACCATCTTTAAAGGAGTTTTGTTTGTCGTTAGACCCTTCTTTACGCGGTTGTTTATTGTTAAAAGTTGACTTCAAGGTATCATAATCATCTAGTTTTTCAACTAAATCAATTGGTTAAATCAACTCAGACCATATGTCAATAAAATGATCTTTTACTTCTGGAGACACTTTACGTTTTATCTGATCCGCTACAATAAGGTCGCTAAGTTTCTCAAAAGTATCTACTTTAATTCCGCTTATCCATTCATTAAAAAATTTTTTTAACTCATACGCAAAATTCTTCCATGTGTTTCCTACACTCTTATTGTGCATAAAAAATTTTTGGCGAAATTTTTCAGGTGTCATCTTGTACCGTTTTAATAAGATCCTTTTAACTTCTTTGTAATCGTTTGCAATCTCATCGATTTCTCTGGCAATTAACTGAGCAATATCATACGGCAATAAGCCAAACAAATAAGTAACCCATGTATTTTCTGGTATTTCAACTTGTTTAGCCAAACGTTCAAACATGATTAAATACAAACTGATATCATTCTCGTCAGGTTTAAATTTTTGCTTCAAAAACGATGAAGCTCTCCTTTGGATTCATGAGCATACCGCTATTTTCATTGGTGCCAGAATTTGTAGATCTACTGCTTCAATATGTATTTTTTTCAGTTCAAATTCCATTTCATACTTTTCTTTTCGTTCCTCATATTCTTCTCTTCGCCTACGTTCATCATCTTGACGTTTTCGTTCTTCAATTTCTTCTCTTCGCC
This sequence comes from Stegodyphus dumicola, assembly GCF_044657685.1. NCBI lineage: Eukaryota > Metazoa > Arthropoda > Arachnida > Araneae > Eresidae > Stegodyphus > Stegodyphus dumicola. The sequence goes on from NC_140781.1 coordinate 122,692,570, forward strand.
TACGTTCTTCAGTTTCTTCTTTACGCTTACGTTCTTCAATTTCTTCTTGACGTTTTCGTTCTTCAATTTCTTCTTTTCGCCTATGTTCTTCAATTTCTTCTTTTTGCCTACGTTCTTCAATTTCTTCTTGACGTTTTCGTTCTTCAATTTCTTCTTTTTCTTTTCTTTCATTTATTATAATGTTTAACCATTCTTTGGCGCATTCTTCATCGTACTCTTTGCTAGCCAAAATTACCTTTTAAAATCGCTCATTTTATGACTCTCATTTACATCTTCTCCCAATTCTTCAGCTAATATTCTTAAATCGCGTTTCTTTGCCTTACCACAAATAGACATTTTGGTACTCATTAAAATGCAAATTATATATATATGCTATTATTATTAACTTCCAATTAGACAACTTAGTAGAACACAGTTATTGGTATTTTATATAAGTTTGTTTGACGTTCTAAATATATTTCAAAATTTAAAGAAATGAAAAAAAAATAAACTCTCTTTCCAAAATGATAAAAAAAAATAACAAAATTAAATTCTATAATAAATATATTACATCAATCAATGCACATACCTTGAAATTCAAATTCTTTTCAATTTATTTACGTATAGCAAATCCTTGTAGCTTTAGGCTTAGGTTTCAGAATAATCCCTCTTCTGATTTATGTTAACTTCCTTTTGTAGTTAAATTAATCACTCATAAAATGGTTTTAAAAGACAAACATTTATTTAAAGATAAATTTTGATAACCTACACGTAATGTATTCGTAAACGTACATAACATAACAAACGTACTTACTGCATCATACCATTAAACATTTCAAGCGTATATCATCTCCATGTATATTTTAAATAATTATAAATAGAACGACACCCAGAAATTAGCTGTTGCCATTTTCTCAATAGATATTTTGTCTAATAACAATTAAATAATTTACAAGCATGCTTACACGTAAGAGCCATATCATTCAAGCATCCCAATTGTTGTCAGTACACATTTCAGTTGGTTGTTTGGTTTGTTGGTAGAAGCTCGAAGAACATGGAAAATTTAAAATCCTGCCCTAGTGAAAGTATGACCTTCGTCTGATCGATGTCTCCTTTTGATATCATTTAATGTAAATTATCGCATTGAAACCTTTGAACCATTTGCATACAAAGTTATTATAAACAATCCATTTCTCATGACCAGTTATCAGTTGTTCCAAAAAAGGGGAATTTTCCTTGCCTTCAATAAACACATTGCAGATGTTTATGCATATTGTCAAATGAAGCTTGTGAGGAACCCAAATACTGAACTCTATTATGCATCCCAGCTTCTTCAGGGGTCGTGAGTGCATGAATGCTCAATGTTTCCAGAATTTTTCATGCTAAGTAATGTAGGTTTGGCTCAGTTAATGCCTTTATTTTGTTGTCATTCAACTCGACTTGCCTGCTTGACTGAGAAGCTTTGTTCAAAATCCACAGCACACAATTTCAAGAAAATTATTATTGGTACTGACATTCTCGTATAGCAGTCTCATGGTAAACTTTATATAGCTTTCATAATCTTGATGTGTGTTCTTTCTTGTATGGAAGTAAAACAGTAAAAATGTGAAATACATAATTTGGTGTGTTTCATCTTCAGTTTGTTGTGAAACCTGTAAAACTTGAGCAGTTGCTGTTATTTATAAGAATGAAGCCAGAACTTTCAGCCTCCAAATGACATATTAATAACGTAGATGCAAATGACTCCTGTACTTCCAGAAATAAATTAGCACAATTTGTTGCATAAATGTGCTATGTCGTATTTGACAACACAGTGTCAACTACAGTTCTGTCTATTTGAAAATTTAGAAGATGTAACAATAAGTATCAACCCATCAAAATGACATATTTTCCCCTTTTGGAAAAAAAATCATTAATAGTTCTAGTATTAAGTTATTGATGGCTGTGTATTGCAGAATCGAATGAATGAATCACAGATAGGATTTTGACTGAATAAGATATAAAGTTACGAGATTTATTAAGTTAAGATCTTATTGTATAGCCCTTTTTCTATGTGCATGTTTGTTGCAATCTTGAATGAATCATAATAATATAATTTATTGTTTTTGTTGAAATTCATCAGCTGTAAATGTGTTTAGTCACAAATGTGTTTAGCTGGAAATAAATCTAAGTGCACAAATATTGTTAATATATAAAATTTTAAAGCTATGTAGGTTTGATTTGAAGTAATGTAGCAAACATGCTCTTTATGCTAAGCATGGAATATAACTAAATATCCAAATAGAAGAAAAAGTACATACATTGTGATTTTTGGTAAGGGCAAAAGTATTTTTACCGGGTTATTCATAATTTCCTCTGGGGTTTCAGAAAAGCTATAGTAAAAAACTAAGACTTAACTAAGATGAATATAGCAAAAAAGAACATTGCACAACATATAGAAACAATTCAAGTTTTATTTGTGGCCCTTAGAGGTGTACTATGTGTGAACCCATGGTCACATGGTATAACATCAATGCGATAGTCCAGCTCCTGCCAGACTGTATTCATCATTGTACTATCAATGGTATGGACATCCCATGTGATCCTTTCATGCAATTCTGCTAAATCATGCCATGCCTCAAAGCGGGCATGAAAACAAGGTCTTTTACATAGTCCCACAAGAAAAAATTACATGATGGTAAATTTGGTGAGTGTGGGTGCCATGGCAAAAGAGGTAAGTCATCTTCAGAAGCTCGCCCAAACAAATGAGTTAATTGTGTGTTAAGGTATTCACATACATCCCACAGAAAGTGGGATAGAATGCCATCTTGTTGAAGAATTAGGTTGTCCTCCTCATGTTCATGTAATTGCAGCATTAACCTCAATTGTAGCTTATCCATGTACACTACACCAGTATGTAAAAAAAAAATTGCCCATACACATGTGAGCAGGAGCTAGCACAGAACACATTAATTTTCATTGAATCACAACAGTGTTCCACTACTGTATTAGGATTTTCAGTGCCTCAAATGTGTAAGTTATAGCGGTTTACCTTGCTGGACAAGTGAAAGGTGAATTTGTCACTAAAAATCATTTTCTGCTGTTGTGAATCATTGGCTTGGTGTAAAAGTTCATATGAGAAATGCAGCCCCTCCCGGAAGTCAGCACTTGTACCATTTGCAATTGATATAGCTTCATATGCAGAGTTTTGCATACCAATTACCACACTGTTGGTTGTGAAATCCCAATTCATGGCTTGCACAAGCGATTGATTTTGTGGGGCTCCTCAAAAATGTTTCCCATACATCACTTATGGTTTCTGCAGATGGACCCAACCGAGCACTTCATTGCTTATCATACACACACATTGAATTCCTTAGACCTTGTTGCATCACACATGAATCGTCTTGTCAGTGGGTCCATGTGCTCGATATTTTGTACGAAATGCCCGCTGCACCAACACTACTGATTACAATTTAGCAAATTCTAACACACAAAAAGCTTTTTGTTCACACATGAACACCATTTTGATTCACTTACTGCTTTCACTCAACTGTGTGCTGCCATGTACTACCAACAGTTATTATTAAAAACTTGATTTGTTTCTTTTGCTGCATTCATCTTGGGATTTTACTGTAGCATTTTGGAACTGCAGCGGAAATTACGAATAACTGGGTATTGTTATTAAGTATTTTGTAGCTTTTGGTACTGAAAATTTTAAGTTTTGATAGTTGTTTTTTAAAAAAATGTGCTGTATAAAATATAGCCATATTAAACTTGTTGCTTCATTAACAGCTGCTTTCAAAAGGTATTGCAACTTACCATATCTATACAACAGAACTTTTTGATTTGATGAGTAGTACATAAGGTTTGGAAATAAGGTGCGCATGAAGTAATCTTTCAGTGATAAGTTAAGGTTTATTCCTTAAACCTTGAAGCTTATGATTAAATCAGCTGTACACTATTTACAGTATACTACATACAGGCATTTATTTTTCGTATTTACTTTACAGTTTAGCTTAACTACCTCAATGCAGTTTGACATTATACTGAAGGAAAATAATGATAATATATAATTGTAAAAAAATTATTTATTCTTTCATCCATATTATCAAATACATATTTTGCATTTTAATTAGTTTTTATCTGAAAAATCAATCTAAAAAACCCAATGTAATAGCTAGAAGACATCAGTATATTTTTGGAGGGGGTATTTCTCCCTTTAAACATATCATATAATGCACCTTTGAAACAGAAAGACTGAGGGATGTTTATTGTACTGTAGCAAAGTTCAGTATGCTTTCTAAGGAGAGGGATGAAATTGTGAAAGACTAAAGTTATGTATTAAGGCCATAAAAAAATGGGAACTGCCTTAAATTCACATTGCAAAAAGGTCACCCATTCATATTCACATCATGTGAATACAGCATTACAAACCCTACATTATACATGAGGTAAAATCATAGAAGGCAACCTCATGTTCCAATGTGTGCTTTCTTCATCCCAAACATTGTTTGGGATTTAACAGCAACTTCAAACTACCTGTATCCAGCCATCTTATCCATTCATTTATTGGTGAGGTGAAAAATCACGAGATGTCAAATTATGATAAGAAACTGAACTGTGGAGAGAATTGTTCTTACATTGGACTGAATTGTCAAAGAAATTGTTGGGAGACTTCAATAGTTTCATGTTCTTGCTATGCCTTCCTGACTGCATCAAAAAGATTTTGAATGGAAAATATAAATTATGAGCTTAATGTCATAATTCTTACTGAGAGAGTTTTATTTCTGTTACAGCTTGGGGAAATGAAACTGTGACATGGAAAGACAATCATTTTGAAAGTTTTCAGGCAAATGCAAAATATTTCCAAAGTAAAATTCCAAATATTTTAATTCCTCTTTGAATTTTCCTCACAATTGCTTTAAGTGTTACATGTGAGAGGAGTTTTTCTAAATACAAATTGGTTAAGAAGCATCTAAGACCTAAAGTGGGTATCTTGTAGGAGAAGAACAATTGAAATAATGAAACAATCTTCCAATATGTCTTCAATAACCTTGCTTATGAAAAACAAGCAAAATAAGATTTTAAAATGTTAGAATTAAAATAGTATTAAAAAAATAATACATAGCATTTATTTATTTCCATATGTCGCTCTAACATTTTATAGATTTTTTTTTTTTTTTTTTTTTTGTGTGTGTGTGTGTGTGCATTAAGAGGGGTAGCAAATGTTTAGGGAAGTCACTGATGCCTGCAAGCAGGCCTTTGCTTTTGGTTCTGGTAGAAATTTATTCTGATCTGTTTAGGAATAAATTAAGAGCGTTTAGCAAGTTTGCAGCAACATGTTACCACATTTTCTTTCATTGCGCTCAAGTCTCACAAGTGCTTTTTTTCAAAATCGAGTTGAAAATAAAAATAAAAAAAAAATTGCCTAGTAAAATTTAAAGCTTTGAATACAAAATGAAAACTGTATTTGGATTTGGTAATTTTCCTTGTTAAAACTGAAGAATTATTTTGTGTGTGGTTGCAAAGTATGGCACATTTCAAAACTTCGTTGCCTTCTGTTAAGGTGGTTGTATTAATAACATATGTACTATATACATATAGTCATGTACAATTTTGATTTTGATTTCTCAAGTTTTTCCTGTGTTAAATTTCTTTCCCTGTAATTTTGTAAAATTTTCATGTATCTTTAGCATGGAATTTTTTACAATATGCTTGACTGAATTTGTATCAAAAATCCACAATTTTTAGTTAAAAAAATGTAGTTGTTAATAAGAAAACTTATGAACATTACTAATGTTATGACATTTGCTTTTGCTGAGCCTACAGTTGGACAACTTCATAATTCTTTTTGGTAATATTGCTTTTAATTCTTCTTTCAAAGGGTTAATGGAGAAAGCTGTCTTTTATGCTGAGTATCAGAGTATAAATTACAGTGGTCATTCAGGTAAGCATTCAGCTATGCACAATTTTTTAAGCATACTAAAATGAATTTCTAAGTTATGTGAAAAATAAACGATGCCTTTTTGAAATGGATGAAACCTATTTTGTGTTTTAATAGATCTCTGTTCTCATTCTAGCTAACTAAAAACAAATTTTGTAATACCTCACTGCATAATACCCCAGCCACCCATTACTATTCCAGTTAAGCTCCTTTTTAATGGAAATATCAGATGATAATTTTTATGAACATAACAGCATGCATGGTTATTTTAGTGTGATAAATGATCTCCCTGGAAAGCATAGCCTCAGGGCTGGTAGTTCATACATGCTAGGCTATGAAAAAAATTGACCCTCAATCTTCATTATTATTTTGAAAAAAGTTACAGTTTTAAGCATGTTTTTAGTAAATATGTGTGGTTATTTTAGTATATACGTACTGAAAATTCCATATGCATTGTATCAGGCAATAATATTAAATGAAAATTTCACCTGACATGCTATATTTTAGGACTGTATAAGTGGAATTAAACAACTGTCTATGTTCTCATGAGAAGGGGTGCTGTATTAAATTATTGTTACAGTCAAAAGTCGTTAATTTGGACACCCATAATTCGGAATGATCTATAATCCGGACCTCAAAGCTAAAAACTTTCTGCGCATGCGCCGCGTTGACACATGCGCGTCGACGTTTACGCGTGCGGTAAGACCTCTTACGACTGCGCATTTGCGTGTGCGCAAGCGCAGAATACGTTTTCGCTTACGCGTTTTATGTATAACGGACGGTATAAGCTAAAATTATCTAATTATCTATTTCAGTTAATGTTGATGATTGCGTTGTTCCTTAATTTTGGAATTGGGTCCGGCTTATTATTTTTTCCAGACTGTAAGAGCAATGCTATAAAAGTAAACTTGAACTTTCGATTAGGTCAAATAGAATTTCTGATTCTGGAGCTCCCAAAGGATCATACAAAACGAAAGTATATTTCGATGTCCATCAAGCAAAAAGTGGAATTGCTGCAAAAAATGGATAAAGACATGAAGAATGCGACAGAGAGGTTAGTGAAAATGAAAAAATTTCGATTGACAAGTTAGTCGGTATTCTCGGCACAGCAATTAACGGGACTTGAACAGCGGAACTTTGTAACTGAACAAAAAATTATGTCTGTTTATAGAATTAAAGAGAAAGTATTATCACATAAAATGAAGCAACTTAAACAACTTACATTGAAAGAAATGTTTAATAAAGTAAACAAATAAATATTAAGCTTTTTTTTGTAAATTTTGATACCCTTTAGATCATAATTGCTCTTTATTTCATAAACTACGGTTTCATATTTTTAATTTTAGAATTTCTGCATGCCATCTTACGCGATTTAAACTGATAATCTATAATCCGGAAAATTCGATAATCCGGAATCGCCGAAGTCCCGACGAGTCCGGATTAACGGCTTTTGACTGTATAATGAAATGGAAGATAGGCTTATGGAAAATTGGTTTGGAATTTTTTATTGGTTATTGTATTAGAACAATTTGTTATCTCAAAGGTCATACTGATATGAGTTGACCATATTTTGTATTTCAGTTTAAATATAAGTGATGAATGGAAAAGAAAGAAATTGTCACATGAATCTAAAATTAAAAAAATTAAAAAACATAAATGGGGACATCTATATTTTGGGCTAAAAATGTAATTACAGTCAAATGGGCGAACAAATAAACAGAGGATGGAAATTGATTGGTTTTTACTTTCTTCATTGGGGGTGCAGTATTAGAAAGCAATCATTTCAACGAGTCACCTGATTTCATACCAGCACAATGAACAATACTAAGTGAGTAATTGAAATTAAGAAATAATATATACTAATTTTAATTAAATTTTTTTTGGAAAGTTTAACCCCTTCACGCCGGCTGTCACATCTACATGCCAGCAACGAACACACTCACTTCCCGCCGGACACGCAGGCGTGCCAGAGTGTTTCCCTTTCAGCCCCGACCGTCACGTATTTGTGCCAGTGTCCTGGAACATTTTAAAAACTATAATTTCTGCCACAAGATGTCACTGGATGTCCATTTGGTTTCAGATACATGTACATTAGACCTTCTACTCGAAATGAGAGAAGCATGACTCACATACATGTGTTTTTGATTATATAAACAAAAGGGGAAATAAATGTTTCCGAATGGCGTGATTTATGACGTCTCTTTAAATTCTCACGTGGTAGTTGTTTGTAAGTAGAGAAGTTTTATTTTCGCTAAAGCGTTGGGTATTTCGTTTTGCAGTTCAGTTTTTAGATAATAATTAGATCTTGTTAGACGTGAATTCTTTCTGTTTTTACCGTTGCAATGTCGAAGCGTCGAAAATGTTTAACAGGGCATTAAATAGCAGAAATGATGCAAAATATTAACTAATCGCTCAGATTAACTGAAAGACATCCAAAACTTTGCAACAGTTTTATATATCTTGGCCAGATTTGTTATATGCGAGTCAAACTATGTTTTATTTTTTATAACAAGTAGAAAATTTTCCTGAGGCCTGGTGGTGCAGTGGCTAGCGCATCGCGCAGCAGCACCACAGGTCCGGAGTTCTAGTCCTGAGCTGGGTAAGGTTGACTCAGCCTTTCATCCCTTAATTTCCATCACTTGGGTCGATAAAATGAGTACCAAGTTCGCTTGGGGACTAAGTACTGGGGGTCGTGTGACCAAGCTGACCGCTTGTTCAGGGCATATGCTTACACACCCCGGGGCCCACGGTGAAGAAAGCAGATTTTGGGCACTGCAGGCCTTGGCGCATTAGAGCTGTTATGCACCAGAGTTTAGTTTTAGTTTTAGAAAATTTTCTTAACTGTAAGTATTCCGATCAGAGGGAAAGTTAATTTCATATTTTACACAAGATTATTTTTTATTATTTAAAAATATAAAAACATGAATCTTTGCACCATTTTAAATGTTTTTGTTAACTGGAAGTATATTTCTACGACTAATAGTTGCGAACATAAGGCAGGGTACGTACTTTTGTGGTCACTATGTATATAAATTGGTGGATTAATTACAGCTATTTCAGTGAAGAACTTGTTTGTCTTGTTGCTAGTATTGTGTAGTTTGGGGCATATAATGTGCAGATGAATAATAATAAATACATTCTTTTGGGGGGAAAAATCTTGAAATTTTGTATGCAAATAATTAAATTTCCAGCACTATTTTGCGTTAACTTCAGTCATAGCACACATTTCTACTGCAGTATGGATGCGCTAGTGGGTTGCTCATACTCAACAGTAGGTTGCCACCTGCACCGTATGGACACATTTGTGAAAAAGTGCTGCAACAAATTCATTGGCAGAATTTTCCAAAACTTTGCTCAAAAGAGACTGATAAGAAAATGAGACGACGATGCTTCGTTTGTTCACATTCCCGGAAAAATCCTCCAAAACGTTAAATTATTATGAGTGCAAGAAATGTAACGTAGGACTGTATGTAGATCCCTGTTTTCAAATTTTTCATATGAAAAGAGAATTTTAAGTAATATATTTAGTCTTCAGATGTATAATGTTAAAAGTCATAAAATGGTGAGTAATGAAAATAAAATGTGTAAAATATGCATTTAAACAAGAAATAAGGTAATTAAAGTATATATAAAAATATCTATAAAGCATAAGCCGTTTAAATACTCTATAGAGCATTATTAAACAATGCGTTGATACTTTGGAAATTTCATGGATTTAATCTTAATAGCAAAAAAGACCCCGGCCCTGGACAGACACTCGCGTAAAAAACTGCCGTCCTCCGCGGTAAGCACGTGTTTGCGCTACCCGGCGCAAAGGGGTTAAAAAAATATTCATTGAATGTCTGCCTCCTACTTGGAAAATTCTATATAACATTCGCAAAATGACTTAAAGTACTCTCTTTTGGAATACGCATATTTAATTTATTTATTAATTTAGTTTTGAATAATTTAGGTCAGCTTCCATTTGGTAAGTGAGAAAATTTACCGTACTGAAGAAAATTGTTTTATTACATATTATTCAACACTGTGTCCACAAAAGTTCTTATTGGGCTTTTATTTTCAGAGCCATTGGTAGTAGACATACACTTCCGATTAAAAAAAAGTGTTAAATGATGCAAAGATACATGTTTCTGTAATTTAAAAATGTAAATTTTATATAAAATTTGAAATTCACATTTTTATGTGCTTCTTTGGTCTCTCTACTTACAATTAGAAAATCTTTGTACATGTTTTAAAAAATAAAACACAAAATATTTGTCTCACATATGGGAAAAATTGACCAAGATATTTAACTGCAAAATTTATGATATTTGATGCCATTTTGAATTTGCGTTGAAGGGTCAGTTGATAAATAGTAAGTAGAACAAATGGAGGTTGATTTTTTTCCTGCTTAAATGCCATTCAGGGCTTTCTTTTGTGTCTTTATTTAAAATTTTGTTATATTTATAGCATGCTGAAAGAATTTTATCACAAGTAATTTACAAATTTTCAAAGTCTAAAAATATGTTAATATACTCATGAAGTTTTATTACTTTAGAATCATAATCTGGTAACTGTAAAATTTTATTAAAATGCAATGTTTTTCATTTTTAATTAATACAAATAATATTTTGGGTTGGCTACATGCTTATACTGAAACACAAATTCTATAAGATGCTTTGAGTGAGGTCTTCGTTTTGAAAAATATGGAGGTCATGTATATTGATCAGTATTTTTGACAGTAATTTGCATAGAAATGCTCATCATGTATTATCAGAAATATTTTTCTAAATGACATTTTATTTTTAGTTACATAGAAATGCAAACATTCTCTCTCTGTGTATGGCCCCTGAATATGATTTCAGATTTTTATATATCTTGGCCAGATTTGTTATATGCGAGTCAAACTATGTTTTATTTTTTATAACAAGTAGAAAATTTTCCTGAGGCCTGGTGGTGCAGTGGCTAGCGCATCGCGCAGCAGCACCACAGGTCCGGAGTTCTAGTCCTGAGCTGGGTAAGGTTGACTCAGCCTTTCATCCCTTAATTTCCATCACTTGGGTCGATAAAATGAGTACCAAGTTTGCTTGGGGACTAAGTACTGGGGGTCGTGTGACCAAGCTGACCGCTTGTTCAGGGCATATGCTTACACACCCCGGGGCCCACGGTGAAGAAAGCAGATTTTGGGCACTGCAGGCCTTGGCGCATTAGAGCTGTTATGCACCAGAGTTTAGTTTTAGTTTTAGAAAATTTTCTTAACTGTAAGTATTCCGATCAGAGGGAAAGTTAATTTCATATTTTACACAAGATTATTTTTTATTATTTAAAAATATAAAAACATGAATCTTTGCACCATTTTAAATGTTTTTGTTAACTGGAAGTATATTTCTACGACTAATAGTTGCGAACATAAGGCAGGGTACGTACTTTTGTGGTCACTATGTATATAAATTGGTGGATTAATTACAGCTATTTCAGTGAAGAACTTGTTTGTCTTGTTGCTAGTATTGTGTAGTTTGGGGCATATAATGTGCAGATGAATAATAATAAATACATTCTTTTGGGGGGGAAAATCTTGAAATTTTGTATGCAAATAATTAAATTTCCAGCACTATTTTGCGTTAACTTCAGTCATAGCACACATTTCTACTGCAGTATGGATGCGCTAGTGGGTTGCTCATACTCAACAGTAGGTTGCCACCTGCACCGTATGGACACATTTGTGAAAAAGTGCTGCAACAAATTCATTGGCAGAATTTTCCAAAACTTTGCTCAAAAGAGACTGATAAGAAAATGAGACGACGATGCTTCGTTTGTTCACATTCCCGGAAAAATCCTCCAAAACGTTAAATTATTATGAGTGCAAGAAATGTAACGTAGGACTGTATGTAGATCCCTGTTTTCAAATTTTTCATATGAAAAGAGAATTTTAAGTAATATATTTAGTCTTCAGATGTATAATGTTAAAAGCCATAAAATGGTGAGTAATGAAAATAAAATGTGTAAAATATGCATTTAAACAAGAAATAAGGTAATTAAAGTATATATAAAAATATCTATAAAGCATAAGCCGTTTAAATACTCTATAGAGCATTATTAAACAATGCGTTGATACTTTGGAAATTTCATGGATTTAATCTTAATAGCAAAAAAGCCCCCGGCCCTGGACAGACGCTCGCGTAAAAAACTGCCGTCCTCCGCGGTAAGCACGTGTTTGCGCTACCCGGCGCAAAGGGGTTAAAAAAATATTCATTGAATGTCTGCCTCCTACTTGGAAAATTCTATATAACATTCGCAAAATGACTTAAAGTACTCTCTTTTGGAATACGCATATTTAATTTATTTATTAATTTAGTTTTGAATAATTTAGGTCAGCTTCCATTTGGTAAGTGAGAAAATTTACCGTACTGAAGAAAATTGTTTTATTACATATTATTCAACACTGTGTCCACAAAAGTTCTTATTGGGCTTTTATTTTCAGAGCCATTGGTAGTAGACATACACTTCCGATTAAAAAAAAGTGTTAAATGATGCAAAGATACATGTTTCTGTAATTTAAAAATGTAAATTTTATATAAAATTTGAAATTCACATTTTTATGTGCTTCTTTGGTCTCTCTACTTATAATTAGAAAATCTTTGTACATGTTTTAAAAAATAAAACACAAAATATTTGTCTCACATATGGGAAAAATTGACCAAGATATTTAACTGCAAAATTTATGATATTTGATGCCATTTTGAATTTGCGTTGAAGGGTCAGTTGATAAATAGTAAGTAGAACAAATGGAGGTTGATTTTTTTCCTGCTTAAATGCCATTCAGGGCTTTCTTTTGTGTCTTTATTTAAAATTTTGTTATATTTATAGCATGCTGAAAGAATTTTATCACAAGTAATTTACAAATTTTCAAAGTCTAAAAATATGTTAATATACTCATGAAGTTTTATTACTTTAGAATCATAATCTGGTAACTGTAAAATTTTATTAAAATGCAATGTTTTTCATTTTTAATTAATACAAATAATATTTTGGGTTGGCTACATGCTTATACTGAAACACAAATTCTATAAGATGCTTTGAGTGAGGTCTCCGTTTTGAAAAATATGGAGGTCATGTATATTGATCAGTATTTTTGACAGTAATTTGCATAGAAATGCTCATCATGTATTATCAGAAATATTTTTCTAAATGACATTTTATTTTTAGTTACATAGAAATGCAAACATTTCTCTCTCTGTGTATGGCCCCTGAATATGATTTCAGATTTTTATATATCTTGGCCAGATTTGTTATATGCGAGTCAAACTATGTTTTATTTTTTATAACAAGTAGAAAATTTTCCTGAGGCCTGGTGGTGCAGTGGCTAGCGCATCGCGCAGCAGCACCACAGGTCCGGAGTTCTAGTCCTGAGCTGGGTAAGGTTGACTCAGCCTTTCATCCCTTAATTTCCATCACTTGGGTCGATAAAATGAGTACCAAGTTCGCTTGGGGACTAAGTACTGGGGGTCGTGTGACCAAGCTGACCGCTTGTTCAGGGCATATGCTTACACACCCCGGGGCCCACGGTGAAGAAAGCAGATTTTGGGCACTGCAGGCCTTGGCGCATTAGAGCTGTTATGCACCAGAGTTTAGTTTTAGTTTTAGAAAATTTTCTTAACTGTAAGTATTCCGATCAGAGGGAAAGTTAATTTCATATTTTACACAAGATTATTTTTTATTATTTAAAAATATAAAAACATGAATCTTTGCACCATTTTAAATGTTTTTGTTAACTGGAAGTATATTTCTACGACTAATAGTTGCGAACATAAGGCAGGGTACGTACTTTTGTGGTCACTATGTATATAAATTGGTGGATTAATTACAGCTATTTCAGTGAAGAACTTGTTTGTCTTGTTGCTAGTATTGTGTAGTTTGGGGCATATAATGTGCAGATGAATAATAATAAATACATTCTTTTGGGGGGAAAAATCTTGAAATTTTGTATGCAAATAATTAAATTTCCAGCACTATTTTGCGTTAACTTCAGTCATAGCACACATTTCTACTGCAGTATGGATGCGCTAGTGGGTTGCTCATACTCAACAGTAGGTTGCCACCTGCACCGTATGGACACATTTGTGAAAAAGTGCTGCAACAAATTCATTGGCAGAATCAAGGCTGTTTGGAGGTGAAGGTGCTTGAATGCGAAGCAAGATCAAATGATTGTATGACAGGCCTGAACTTCCTCAGTGACTTCATTGTCCACTATCCAGTATGGTACAACCTCTTCCATACCACCTGTGGCACCTTCTGATGTCTCATGGCACGTGCCTGAGATAGGTTTGTGCTCGCGTTAGCCCCTAAAATCTTTGCATTGATCCCACAAACATCGACAGTGTCATCTGGAGTGGTGTCATAGCTAGTGATCATAGTTGCCAACCAAATGACATCAGATAGTGTTCAGCAAGATACTGCTTAAGTCTTAGAGTAGGTAATCGTTTAGTCTGTGTGTGAAGGGCTTGGTGCCAACAGTACTAATGAGAATTGTTTTTCAGAGGCGCATAGCTATTACACTTCGTACGATGGTGTGGGGTGCTTTCTCTTATGACAGCAGGTTGACCCTAGTCATTCTGCATGCAACGTTAACAGCTCAACAATATGTTAATGATGTTTATGATACTCTTAATGGCACATCATGTGGGAGCCATTTTCCAACAGGATGATGCTAGACCTCATACAGCTGGCATAGCTCTCGACTGTCTCCAAGCTCTTGATACTCTTCCTTGGCCAGCAAGGTCACCAGAACTTTCACCAATCATTTATAAGATATGGTAGGCCACCAGATTCAGTCACTCCAAAATTTTCAGGTCTGGAATAACAGTTGATGAATGCCTGGCAGAATGTTTCACATGATTATTAAGAACCTATTGCTCCGTACCTCAACATTTACAAGCATCCATCGCCACCAGGTGTGACTCACCAGTTACTGACTAGAACATTCTGTGTGCAGTCGCTAGCCACTGTTGGGTCCTGTTGGATTGAATTTTAATAATTTTTTTTTTTTAACCTGTGTATAAGATTTTTGCTTATTTAATTTCAACAAACTCTTTCACTTTCTTCAAGGTGTCCCTCCTTTTAGTTTTCAAAAGAGTGTAACTTTTATTATTTATCTTTAAAAAAAAATTAAATTAATATACTATTTTTTAAAATCGAGTTACTCATTTTGTTATTCATTTCTTCGGTCAGAAACATGGAAATGGGTTGAATTGATTGTTTTATGGTACTGCATGTCTGAAGATTGCATAACCATTCATTTTCCATTCTTGGATTTATTTATTCTTGTCCTCTAGGATTCTTGGATTCTTTATTCTTGTTTTGATTTATCTATTCTTGTCTATCTGTGATTGCACTTTTGGCTCAAGATATAATAGTTTCTGCATTTGTTTCTTATTACTTTTTCACAAATTATGAGATGGTTTGGTGTTTTATTTCTTTTCTTTGTGGTATTCATTTAAATTTGTATTAAAAATGTACACTTATTTTATTTATTTATTTTTTAATTTAGTTAGTTTTGCTTTACTTTCATGCTGTTTCTCTTTTCACATGTGTTTCATTACAGCAGTAAAAATGTAGTTGTATTTTTTAATCATGTTCTTGTTGTCCTTGGAGAAAAAACATTTCCTTATTTATTATCACTGCCATCTGCTGCAGCTGTAAGTCCTCATTTAATAAGATTTGGATATTTTTAATACCCTCAAATTTATTAAATGATTATATTTTTAGCTATTGTATACTTAAACTAGTTGTATAAAACTATATCAAATTTGAATTCGAACAGTTATTTAAAAATGTACAGTAATAATGTAAAAATAAGAATATTTAGCCACAGTATTGTGCATATTATGTATAGTATTAAAAATGGAAAAATACTTTTCAAGGACTGACAGTCTTTAGCTAAGCCATTTGAAAAGCAGTACTGAAATGGTATAAAAATTAGAGCATTGTAAGTTTATAAATTAATTGTGAAAAATAAACTACAAGCATCATAATTACTCAGAACTGGAAGTATAATACAGCATTACAAAATATATGTAAATATGAGAAAAGTATGGAGAATCACAGTGCAGTATTATATGTGTATGTAAAATAATTAGCTGAAAATTATCATGCAGATTGTTTGTCCCTGGAAGTTGACGGATTATTGCTGAATATATTGCATCTTTGTTGTATGTTTCAAATTGTAATATTGTACGTCAGTGCAACAGAAATATTTTCATACCTCTTAACTCGTATTATAACAAATTTACTAATAAAATGTCTACTACTTGAATAGCAGTTTCAGTGTTATACTTGTTTAAAACTTCAAATGCAAGTATTTAAGAAAAGAAAGAAAATAAATTGCAATTAAAACTGCAACAAAGCTTTTGTAACTTCAGGGGGTGGAGTTCCATATATGCATTACAGAATATTCATGAAAAATGATTGAACGCTTCATTATTTTAAATGTCAATGTTAAGAATTTACTCTCATTTTCATTGTTTCTCTGAGGAAAGTAAATTTTATGAGAACAGTTTCAGTAGGACTTTCTTTTTCACAGTGGATGACTAGGATTCTGTCACATGAACTCATAAATCCAGTCGTTTGGCTTTCAATTTAACAAACACCTTTAGCACAACTAAGCAGTGTTCATTTCTTCCTCTGTTCGTGATTGACACTACTGTCTCTATTTTTTAAGTCACAATCTTCTTTTTTTATGTTGCCATACCGAAATAACACAGTTTTCTTTTATTTATAACTAACGATCCTTACAAGTCCCTCTACGAGAAGCACATTCGTCACCCAAGAGACGATGCTGCTCAGAGTTCAGAGAGAGAGTCTGAAAATGCAGTAACTGGGGAAAAAAAAAAAAATGCAAGACTGCTCCTTTTCAAAACAATGAGGAATAAGTTAGAGCTCCATTATATGCAGCTCCCCCAAATAAAATGATTTAATGAACAGATGCTAATATGAAATTATATATATATATATATATATACAGTCAAAAGTCGTTAATTCGGACACCCATAATCCGGAATGATCTATAATCCGGACCTCAACGCTAAAAACTTTCTGCGCATGCGCCGCGTTGGCACATGCGCACAGGCGTTTTACGCGTGCGCGTAAGACCTTGACTACTGCGCATATGCATGTGCGCAAGTGCAGAATACGTTTTCGCCTGCGCGTTTAATGTATAACAGACGGTGTAAGCTAAAATTATCTAATTATCTATTTCACTTAATGTTAATGATTGCGTTGTTTCTAATCTTCGAATTGGATCCCGCTTATTATTTTTTGCAGACTGTAAGAGCAATTTTATAAAAGTAAACTTGAACTTTCGATTATGTCAAAAAGAATTTCCGATGCTGGAACTTCCAAAGGATCTACAAAACGAAAGTATGTTTTGATGTCCAACAAACAAAAAGTGGAATTGCTGCAAAAAATGGATAAAGACATGAAGAATGTGACAGAGAGGTTAGTGAAAACGAAAAAATTTTGATTGACAAGTTAGTCGGTATTCTCGGCACAGCAATTAATGGGACTTGAACAGCAGAACTTTGTAACTGAACAAGAAATTATGTCTGTTTATAGAATTAAAGATAAAGTATTATCACATAAAATGAAGCAACTTAAACAACTTACATTGAAAGAAATGTTTAATAAAGTAAACAAATAAATATTAAGCTTTTTTTTGTAAATTTTGATACCCTTTAGATCATAATTGTTCTTTATTTCCTAAATTACGGTTTCATATTTTTAATTTTAGAATTTCTGCATGCCATCTTACGAGACTTAAACTGATGATCTATAATCCGGAATCGCCGAAGTCCCGACGAGTCCAGATTAACGACTTTTGACTGTATATAACATATTCACTCTATCAGAAGTTAATACTACAGTATTAAATTAATACTATTGGAAATATTTTGCTTTTGTATTATGAGAATAAGTTTTCTTTATTATTTAATTCTCCTTATGAGGTAACTGATACCTAAGGCATCAGATTTCCCGTGTGAACTGCCTTTGCAGTATGTCACAGTCATGTTATAACGTTGTAATGCTAAGGCTGAAGGAGACAGTTTAGCACCATGAGGGGTACTTTGGGTCAAGTAGGTGAGGGGACTGTGGTGAGACACAATTTGCACTTTGGCATCGAAAATTCAGATGTCAAATCTTTCAAGGCTTCGATAACGCAAAACATTTCTCTTTTGATGGTTGACGATCGTTGTTGACATGGAGTAAATTTTTTGCTGAAAAATGCTGTAGGGATTTCTTTGCCATGTTCAGCATTTTTAACTAAACATGCTGTGCAAATGCAGATGCATCTGTATAGAGTTGAAAAGGCTTGTCGATGTCCTGAGTGTGCAGGTAGGGCATTTTAATTAGGTCTTCGTTAAGTTTGAAAGATGCTTGCATTTTAGAGTCCCAAGTAATATTATTTGGAACACCCTTTTTTTAAGGTTTGTTAGAAGCAAAACTGTTTCAGAAACATTTGTGATATAATCTCTATAGTAACATGCTAGCGCTAAAAGACTTCCAACTTCCTTTTTTAGTGGTAGGCTTAGACAGATTCCGGATGACTTCAACTTTCTCAGGATCTGGAGAGTGAGTTCCAAAACCTATTATGTGACCTAGAAACTTCACATGACTCTTTCCAAAATCACATTTCTCTAGATTTGCAATTAGACCTACATTTCTCAGAGTTTGAAACACTTGGTCGATGTAATGGAAGTTGTCATTCCATGTCTCAGAAAACGTTGCCACATCATTAACGTATGAACGGCGGTATTTCTTATGGTTTGCAAGTACTTTATCCATGTATTATTGAAAGGTACATCCACCATTTTTCAAACCGAAAGGAAGAACTTTCCATTGGTAATGGCTAGAATGAGTGACAAATGCTTTGTTAGGTTTGGTTTTCATCGGGATTTACCAGTATCCCTTGGTTAAATTGAGAACTGTTATGAATTTGGCTTTTCCTATTTCAAAGAGTAAATCTTCAGCAATCTTCATCGGATAGGCGTCAGGAACTCTAAAGCTATTTTAGCCTAAAGTCTATGCACAGTCTAACACTACCATTCTGGCAATTGGCAACACATACCACAAGATGTGCCCATTTACTGTCACTGCGTTCTATAAGATCCCATTCTAACAGTTCTTTAACTTGGCAGTCAACTTCATCTTGAAGTGAAACAGGCACATGATAAGGTCTTAATCTTTTCAGATTATAGTCTGTTGTAACCTTTGTGTCATGACCATTGACATTGGCTTGTCCCAGTTTGTTACTAATCGGCATAAGATTTTAATATCTTAAATAGTCGTTTTCATTGGTAATGTTTTAAGTCACCTTTCAAGTTTTGTAAGTGGGTTCAGATATCTTCAGCAGTCATAGGATCCACTGGTGCATAGTGGATATCTCCAAAGTCTTGATCTTGATAAAAAAAATGATACCAACGTGATCTACACGAGCAATATAAGGTCTTAACTTATTTATGTGGAGTTCTCTTATACTTCTGTTTTCCGTGTGGCCTTGTAAGTTCGATTATGGTAGCTGGTCCTTGCCACATGTTGAGCAATTTATGCGGTGATGATGGGCATTAACATGAGGACTATGTCCTCCACATTGAAAGTATTTTCTTTAGAATGTAGGTTATATCTTGAAGTGTATTCCTCTTGAGATATTTTGGAGTTTGCTGACGCAATGTCACGAGCTTTTCTTAATTTTTGTAAAAGATCTTGTAGATAATTTCCAATTTCAATGGGAAGCTGTGACTGGAATGCTATGTTCACCTGTCCAGATCTCTTTGGACAAGGATAAAGGTCCTGATGGTATTCTTCCATACACCATCTGGAAAGGCGACAAAGTAGTGGTGCTATGTGGCACTTCTCTGTAGGCAAACAGGAGATATGGAAGATGCAATTCCCAACTTCTCATATGTTCTTGGTCATTTTTGTTCATCATCCCTTTTAAGATTCTAGTTCAACATTTGACAGCACTCGTACTCTCTTGGTGTCCTGGCATGGATATTCGTAGAGTTACACCAAGGAGGTCCTCAAAAGCTCGGGTGAGTTTTGCTGTGAAATTAGTTCCCTAGTTAGAACAAATCATCTTTGGAAATCCAGTTTGAGAAAAACTCCTCATCAAAACTTTGCATGTTGGGGGGCAGGGTTTTACACTTATCTCTTTGATGCGAGTGACTTCTGCCCATCTGGTGCATAGGTTAACTGCACATATCACAAACCAATGACTTCTACCAGATGGAGGTTCTAATCTGGTGCATAGGTTAACTGCACACATCACAAACCAATGACCTCTACCAGATGGAGGTTCTAATGGTCCAATACAGTCTGTGATGCTCCATACTTCAAAGGGTGTTTCCGGTCTAATGATAGGTTGAATTGGGATTCTATCTTTGTATGTAATTGTCCTTCTCAATTGGCATTCTTTACAATTTTTGCAGAACTTTAACATCTAGCTTAATAGTAGGCCAAAAGAATGAGTACTTGATTCGTTGAATTGTCTTTTTCTCACTGAGGTATCCAACAAGAGTGATTTTCATGTGGCATTCTCAGAACTTCCTTTCTTTTTCCTAAAGGCAACACAACTTGCTGAATGTTTACACCATAAGTATATTCAGAGTGAAGTAATATGCCATTATCAAAAGCATATGAATTTTCATTCTTATTTGCCCATTCAAAACACTTTTTCAAAGTCTCATCTTGTTCTTGAAGTGTTCTAAATTCTAGTCTTGTTTTGTCTGTTGTTTTCATAGTTTCTATGTCTCTTTGGGAAATCTGATTAACAACAGCTAAATCTGAAGTGTCTTCAACTGGTGAGGGTTCTTCTGATTCTTCGCACTCTAAGAGAGGTACATCTCTAACTGATGATTACTGTGACACAGTGCATATTTTTGCAGAGCATTTCATAAGCTGAAGAACTCGGTAATTAGTTTTTTGAAACAGCACAGGTAATGGGTACACTGCCATGAAGATTATCATCAGTTTTCAGTGGAGTAATTTTGTTCTCACTAAAAGTAGAAAAGATATCTATTTTATTTTCTCCTTCGCAAGATATGTCGTCGACCAGTCTCGCATGGACTACTGAAATTTGTGCTCTCGTGTCTACGATTCCATTTAGAACAGTATCTCTGCTTTTAACTTTGACAAGTTTCAAGTCATCTATGTTGCTAGGTATGTCCACGGATTTTGAGACGGGAATAGACATCTTGACAGGTAGCACTTCTGGTTTTTCCTTTTCTGCAAGGGCTGTTTGTGTTTGAATTAAATTGTTTTGTACTGTTGCAGGAATATTTTTTGGTATCTAATTTTTAGTGCAGAATTTACATGTATGACCCTTCTTTCCCACAATTATAGCTTTAACATAGCTATAATTAATTATAGCTTTATAGTTTGAAAATTGGCTTTCGTGGCTCGTCATTCTTACGAGAAGTGTTTACTCTTGGTGTGCTCTGAACAGAGAATGATTTGTTTTTGGAAGTCCTTTCTGGAAGTGGAGAACAAGGCCGCCACTTTTCATTAATTTTGTCTTTCGATGGACTACCATCAGTCTTTTTTGAAGTATTGCGAACACAGTCATATTTGTCAAGTTTATCCGCTAATTTGTTTGGAGAAATGAACTTCACTCAGTCGCCAAGAAGGTGGTCTGTTACTTCATGAGGCACTCTTTTTGTAATTTGGTCTGTGATAATGAGGTCTTTTAACCTGCCAAAGTCTGTGACTTTTAAGGCCATTGATTCATTCTTCAAAATAACTTGTAATTTCATAGCCAAAAATCCCTCCATGATTTTTCATTGCTCTTTTAGTGCATCACAAACTATTTTCTAAAGCTTTCAGGATTTAATTTAAATCTCTTGAATAAAATGGCATTAATTGTACTCATAATCCTCAAAATTTTCTTCATATTCTTTCCCAATTAGTTGAATGATTTCAGATGGCATTAAAATCAATAAACATGATACCCAGTCTTTAGGATCAATCTTTGCTCTTTTAGCTTGTCTTTCAAATAAGGATAAATAAGTCAGAATATCATTGTCTCTTAACATGAACGTAAGAATAAGCTTAATTAAATAGTAGGAATAAGCTTAATTAAATAGTAGGAATAAGCTTAATTAAATTGAAGTTGCGTTGTCCACTTTCATTTGACAGTGGAATTTGTGTCAGTCAATTACGTGATTCAATTCTGAGTTTCTTCAATTCAAATTCTATTTGCTCTCTTTTCTGCTGTGCTTCTAATTCTTTTCTCTGCTTTTCTTTTGTTTCTTCTTTCCTTTTCTGTTCTTCAATCTGTTATTTCTTTTGCAGTTCTTCTGTTTCTTCTTTTCTTTTCCTCTCTTCAACAATCGTTAAAAATATTTCTTTAGCAAATACTTCATTCACTTTGAACTGTTTTATTTGTTATTGCTATAATATTCATACTTGGATCTACTTGAATTTTTACTTCAGCAGCTAACACTAACAAATCCTTTTTTCCATGTCCCATAAAAACCATGGTTTGATTTTAAATAAACTTCAATCTTTAAAAGTTTAAATAAGGAAAACCTAATTTCTTATACTTAATACTACCTTAAATTTACCCTTAAGTTTAGTTAAAGTATGAACTCTCTAATTGAGGTTTGTTATAATTAATTTAGTTAATTTCACTAAATTTTTAAACTGATAATATTTTCCTTTAAATAGTGAATCATTTATGTGGAAACCAATTCAGCAATACAAAATATAATATCACAAATAATCGAAATAAAATAAACAGCCACAGTTTCATACTATATTTTTCTAACAACCACTAGATCTCGTAACTTCTTTCTGCAATAAAGACATTCTCTGAGGAAAAAAAATTGTTGCAGTTTTCCCTTTCCTTGGGGTAGGGGTATCGGTTTTTATGTGTGACACTATAACAGCTGACTGACACTAATTCATGTCCGATTCTGATAAGAAAATGGAATCAGCAAGTATTGTTAGGTACTTTTCTCTAGTTACAGTAACTTTAGAAAAAGACCCCAAGTCCCCAACAGGAGGCACCCGTTGAGGAAACAGGCAAAAGGAACATTACTTTCCTTTAGAAATTTATCCTTATAGGTAGGAAAATAAATATTCTATGATAGTTCAAAATGTGTATGAATTTTCTAATGCACTATATATATTCTGTATATTTTCTACATATAGGATCTTATATGTATAGAATCAATGAGCAGAATATTACTGAAAATATGAGGTTTTGTTTCTTTAAATATTGGGCTATAATTCTAAAGTGTTCTAAATAAGGTTCCTTGCTTGAGTTTTCTATAAAAGAACCTTTAAAAGCCTTTGGTGTTCAAAAACATTATAAAATGATTTTTTTTAGAAGTTGTTAAACAAATATTTGAAATTATCTGTGACATGGGGGGGATAAAACTTTTGGGTAGGTACCCCCTCCCCAATAAAAATTCTCACTATTGCTTTGATTTAAAAAAATTAAACTTAACTACTTTAAAAAAAATTGAATTTTAAATAATAGTTAATTTTAAAAAATTTCTTATCTGAGGATACGCATAAAATAATTAAATGCATTAATTTCAAAAGTTACAATTTTATAAATAACAGCATAAATTTATTCTTTTAGCTAATTTTGAAATTTAAGTTGTTTTTATGCTTTTACAAAATTTAATTTTTGTATTATACAAGCAGTATTGTGCTGAAAATTATACAACACGTTACATAAATTTGAAGCTAAAAACATTAAGCTAAGGGGGAAAAACTTGTAAGTGTAAAATCATTCAATAAAGTTTCAACACTTATGAAAAAATTGTTTACTTCTGTTTTTCTATATTCAATACACTACATTGGAAACTAAAAATTTGCTTTGAATACAGTATGAAAACTGCAAATTTTTACAGAATATCATTCTATAAAAGCTTTATAAAATTTCTGCATGATTTTGCAAAGCAGTGTTTCTATAGTACAGTACAAAGTCCGTAATCTGGACGTCCATTATCCAGAATGATCTATAATCTGGACCTCAAAGGCACAAACTTTTTTTTTGGTATGCTTTACGCATGCGCGTTAATGCATGTTTAAGCATGCACGTTGGGGGGATGTGTCTCCAGATACATTAAAAAATGCTTGGCATAATTTATGGTCAGCTGCCATATTTCATTGTGAGGACAATGAAGATGATAGCCATGAATTTGAAAGTTTTCGGACATCACAAACTAAAGGTGAAGTTTTCCAGTTATTGGATTTTGTAAAGAAATTTGGAGAAGTGGTAATAAATGAAGATGATATAACAGAAGTTTTTCATTGTGAAGACAATGCCCTAATCATCAATCAATTAACGGACGGTGAAATCTGTAGTATGGTTCTATATCCAGAAAATACCGCTTCCGAAAGGTGGAACTTTGTAATTGAACAAGAAATTATATCTGTTTATAGAATTAAAGAGAAAGTATTAGCACAAAAAATGAAGCAACTTAAACAACTTACATTGAAAGAAATGTTTAATAAAGTAAACAAATAAATATTAAGTTTTCTTTTCTTTTCTTTTCTTTTTTTTTTTTTTTTTTTTTTGTAAATTTTGATACCCTTTAGATCATAATTGCTCTTTATTTCATAAATTACAGTTTCATATTTTTAATTGTATAATTTCTGCATGCCATCTTACCAGATTTAAATTGATTATCTATAATCCAGAAAAACCCCTAATCTGGAATTGCTTAAGTCCCAACGAGTCCGGATTACGGACTTTGTACTGTATATATAGTTCATAATTAGAAAACATAAAAAATGACCTTAATATTATATCTGAACTGTAGGATTGTGTAATGAACATGTTCTTGATGATTAAACGTGACGTGATAACAAGACGTGAAAACATGCATCAGTAGTTTTAAAATGTATCTCTTATGATTCTACTTTTTCTATATCTTCGTAGATTCTTTGGTTAAGATTTCAGTTATTACTTTTTAATTTTACTTTTTAAAAAATAATATGTTTGAAAAGATTTTAATCTTGTCTTTTGGTTCTAAAATAAACAATTCGGTTTAAAAAATTAAATGAATCTCTGTAAATTTACCTCTTTGTCCTGCCTTTAATGATATTGATATATGTATAAAATTTTGAATTTAAAAGTACAAAAATATTTTTTTGTAAATGCATTCATTAATATGGTGTTTTCAATGACTTGCAGTTCAAGGAGCTATATTGTTTGCAGAGATACTATCATGCATGAAAAGAACATTAGCAAGAATGCTAATAATTATTGTAAGCCTTGGATTTGGAATTGTCAAGTATGTATAGTTATCATTTGTGTGGGGGGGGGGAATTCCACATGATTCTTGTTTCATCTAGATGCATATTTCTTTTTGGAATATTTATAGGCCACGTCTTGGTCCTTTGTTGCATCGAATTATTGGTGTTGGTGCATTATATTTCTGTCTAGGCACAATAGAAGGTTGTTTACGAGTATTAAAGGTAACACTGCCTCATTCTTATTTTATTAAAGTTAAAATACATATTGTTATTATAAACCCATATTTATGATTTATTTTTGCAGTGTATGTTTCCTAATTTGTGGGTGTGAATATTTTACACCCACAGATTACCATAAATATTTTTTCACCTTTGAGTTTTTAGTGGGCTGAAAAAGTAAATTTTTTATGTAATCCATGTATTATGCTGTTTTGTTGAATTTTTATAGTCTTTCAGATGTAATGAATCTAATGATAATTCGGTGTCATTACATTTTTTATATTAAAATTAAATGAGATAACTATATGATTTAAACTGGTAAAAACCATAGGTTAGTTAAGAGAATGTTGCATTAATATTGTAGCTCTGATGAGAAACTGCTACTGAAGGTATTTCTTGATGACATGCCAAGTTAAAAATTTAGGTGTTATCAGACTTGCAAGCTGATTTAACATGTTAATGTGCCATACAAAAGTGAAAATCAGAATTTTAACAGAAAAATTTTTTCATGTTGTATAATATTTGCTAATGATATAATCTTTTTCCCCACACTTTTTTTTTTCGTTTGTATTCTTAAAAGCATTTTAATGTTTTATTAAGTATGAAACTATGAACACATTCCAAATATTATTTTTACTATAATTAATAAGTATGAAACTATGAACATATTCCAAATATTATTTTTACTGTAATTTATAGTTAAACCTACCATTCATTCATGGAACCAAGACTTAAATTGGAGATCGTCAGTTGAATGGGAATGTGATATCTTTCTTGGTAGAGTAACATCATTATCACCCCTTCTTTTGAACCTTGCCTTTGATCTCTTTTTCACATTTAAACTTTTCATTTCACTCAGTGATTATGTTAAGAAAAGAGCTTGTTTTGTACATATTGTGCAAATGTCTTTAAAAGGTGGAATTTTAAAGTTTTCAACTGTTTTGGTCCCTTTTGTAACCATCTAAGGATCCACCAACATATCCATACTACTGCTATTCAAAGTTCTGCATTCAGTTATTGCCAATAATTTGGCTTAGCATCTGAAAAACAAAAACAATAAAAAAGGGTTAAAGTAATATAATTTAAATTTCATTGGCTTTATTGTTTTATCATTTTCATTACTGCCTTGGAATTAGATTTTCTTATTTCTTTATTTTTTAATAATTCTCAGTGTGTGTCTGCTCAGTGAAAACCATTCTGGAAAGTTTTCATGAGTTTGTCTTTTACTAAAATGTTCTTTACTTCAGTTTTTCTTCTTATGTAAATCTTTTGCGTTCACATGTCTTGAATATAATCAGCCAAATTATGAATCGAACCACCCACACATTCAATTACTTGTATCAACATTATACGATTTATTGTAAGAAAATGAATATTTATGCAAAGGATTGTGATCTATTTTGACATGAAAATTGTGAAAAAATTTTAGAAGAATGCAATGGTTGGTTACACTACAAAGGCTACTTTTGATATTCTGTCATAATTTTCATAGACCTGCAGAGACCAAAAACATAAATACTATCCATTTTCTCGTAGATAGCCCTATCTTAAGCAGAAGCCCTTGTTTGTTTTGCTATTTTTTTTTAAACCAACTAACCAGAGAAGTAGCCTAAGCCAGTTGGAAACTAGGCACTTGAAGTTTCCTTGGTTTCCTGCTTTTTTTCTCTAGAGCCCCATGCCATTTTTAGGAACATAGTATGTGTCATTGAAAAAAAGGATTCAATTTTCAAATTCAAATTTAAAGGATTCAAGAATTGTCTGGTAATTGAAAAGGGTTTGCTGAAATGGACTTCTCATTGTTACACTATGTTTTAGAAATTTTAAATGCTCGTTTGAAATAATTTTGCAGCTTATTTTTGAATATAACAAATAAATTCCCCTATTATAAATGGGGTGTATTTATTTTGACATTGTAACTTGTTACATATTTAACTCATGTGGACGGATATTTCATTTCTTGATGGCCAGTGCTCAATTATATGTGTATTACAGTAGCATACACAAGAAAGAACATACATGTTTCCAATATTTGCTTTTTATGAAAGAATGGAAATTGTACTAAAATGGCCATTGTTCTGTCTGTTTTCCTTTTGTAGCATATCACCAACTCACTGTGCTACTCACTTTACAAATGCATAGTTGTAAAGTAGAAATTCAACTCATTTGCACTTTGACAAGAGAAAAAAGAGAATTTGTTAACAAGTCTTAGGTAGTTTCAAATGTGTTATTTAATTTCTCAGCCTATTCCTGCCTTTGTGAAGGATTACAAAGTTTCATATTTTGAGATATAACAATTTCCTTGTGCAGTGCAAAATCCAGACTTATGAGAATTTGGGGGGTTTAAGTTGGGGGATTTTTCCAAATATTGATCATCTGTTTAAATTTAGTTATATGGACCTGTATAAATTACAAAATTAAAAGTATAAAATACTGATTTATGAAATAATGAGGCATTTATGACCATTAAAGGAATCAAAACTCTTTTTTTTTTTTTGCGCTTTATTAAACATTTCTTTCAACGTAAGTTGTTTAAGCCACTTTTTTGTTGTAATACTTTCTCTTAATTCTGTAGACAATGTCTTATTCAGTTGCAAAGTTCATAATTCAAATCTTATAATTGCCATGTTTAAAATTCCCATTATATTGCTTATTGATTTTTTTTTTCTTCACAACAACCTCTCTGTAAATCTCGTCATTACTGATAACAACTTTTTCTGGATTTATAATTGTACTACTTATTTCACCAGGCATTAGTTGACTATTAATTAGAGCATTGTTTATTGCAATGAAAAACTTGTGTCATCATCTTCATTTATTACTTATCATTATTACTTCATTTATTACTTTACTTACTTCATTTATTGCTTATTCATGTTTCTTACAAATTCCATTAATTGAAAAATTTTGCTTTTGGTTTGAAATCTGAAAACCTTCAAATTTGTGCCTTAGTATACTGAAAAGAAAAGATTCCTGGTGGTCCAGAAGCTTGGATTTTTAGATTTTTTCGAATGATGCACATCCGGATTTCACACTTTGTACTGTATGAAATTCAGAGAATTCATAGACTGAAAGCAGATCAGGTGCATTGTGAGAATTTTTAATCTATTATTTTAAAAATAGAATAGAAACATGCCAAAGTGAAACATACAATTAGCAAAGCAACAACCTTGTATGTAGCACAGATTTAGTCAAGAAGTCAGTGGAGTTCAAGGGGCAAACAGATGCGTGCTCCTTTTCATCAAGAGCAAAGAAATCTGCATGACTGGAAAGCAGTGGGCACAATGGTCATATTTATGCCCTATGGCAGTAAAATGGAAGAGAAATAGTACCCATATGTCGGCACAACTAGTAATGAAATTGGAAAATTAAATAGAAAAACGTTAGGTAGAACTGAATTGGATGGATTTAAAGTCATTTACTAAACAAAGATAAATCTTTGTGAATGTGAAAAGCTTCAAGAAATTCCAATTAATCAGTGGAAGAAGCAGACCCAAAGTCAAAATTATGATTAAATTTCCACCTATGATTGGCTGTCAAAGATAATTTCACCTTTTTGGACATAAAATTTGGGTTCCTTGATACAAAACTTTAATGCTCTTTTAGTTGGCTGATTGTATCTCAAACCACACTGAAACAATATGCTGTGAACTCCCCAAAACTGAAAATCAGAAATGGAATCTTATAAGAATGAAACCATGGATTTTATTGATAGATGAGAAATATTACATGAAAATTGTAGTTCTGGAGAACCTGTGCAATTTTATAACTGACAGAAGGATGAAATGGAAGCATGGCAAGGTTATTAATGTTATTATTAACAGTAGTTGTCATCTTTGATGGTAAGCTGATAATTTTGTAAAGGCTTAATCAATGACCATGGGAGAAAATCCTCAGTCAGTGGCAGTTGATCTCAAATAATTGAATTCATTAGCAAGCAAAGCTTCTGAGAGTCAAACTTTGCGGATGCGTAATTTTGATTGATCCAGCCAACCAGTTCATTTTTTAAACTTAATCTGACAATACCTTTGCCTTCCTTGATATTCTTATAACTTGCAATGAATCTTATTTTGTGCATTATTGTTTACCGTAAAACCTTTTCTGTTTGTTTACGGCCCCATGCTAAGGCCTGTTATTCGGCTAAGCAGAAAATTGCTTCTGTTTACTGCTATGTATTTCTTGGTTTTGATGTTTGTTCTGCAGAACCTTTGTTTGCTTATGAACTAAATTATTTAACTCCTTCACATCCAATCCGCCTGACACAGCCCTACATTGAAACAACCAGAACCACACGAAAACGGCCGAGATTGTAATGTTGTTTTCTTCCCTTCCCCTAAGGTATGCAGTAGCAGGTGCAGTTTCCCCAAATGCATTGTATCAGTTTACTGCAGACAGCTTGTCCTAAGTAAATTCTTATCTTGCCATTATCTTGCTCATGACATTTAGTTGTTGATTCTTTTGTAGTACAGTGTGCTTTTAAGCTTTAAACAGCAATAAAAGAGCAGTTTAAAAATTTAAGGATTCTATTTATTTTTAAACAATTTATTCCTTCCTATAAAAATAATGGAAATAAACAAAATCTCAGTCGTGATCATAACAAAGCCTTAAAGGCTTGTTGGTTTGACCTTCAGAATAGTTTTATAAAGAACGGGGTCAAAGACTAATGAAATCTTTGTTAGAAAGTACAAAGGATGTCATTGGAAATCTTCACACATATTTTCTGCGTTAGTGGACGGGGAGGGGAGGAAATTGCTGTGAAACTGGAAAACTATTTCGTGCAGTCCGGTCTTTTGAGGATACAGGTTAGCGAAGGGTTTGGATTTCAAAGAGTTAAGTTCAGTTCCCATTCACCAAGAATTTTCTCCTGCAGTCATCAATAAAGCCTTAAAAAATTTTTCTGCTGTTCATCAAAGAAGACATTCTGTTGTTAGAAATAGCATTAATAACCTTGTTGTGCTTCTATATCATCCTTCTGTCAGTTATAAAATTGCACAGATTCTTGAAGTTCAATTTTCGTCATTTTCTTGTCTATCAATAAAATGCATAGTTTGATTCTTCAAGATTCCATTCCTGACTTTAATTCTTGGGGAATTTTTGGCATATCATCTTAATGTAGTTTGAGATACAATCGACCAAACTAAAGAAGCATTAATGTTTCATATCTAGGAACATGAATCTTATCTCCGAAAAGGTGAAATTAACAAGTCTTTGATAGCTAATCATAGTTGGAAATTTAATCATAGTTTTGAGTTTGGTTTTGCAAAAATCATTCAAAAAGCTTCTTCCAATAGTGAATTGGATTTTCTTGAAGCTTTTCACATTCACAAAGATTTATCTTGTTTAGTTAATGACTTTAAGTACAATCCAGTCCTTCATAACACTTTTAAAATTCTATTGTCTTAATTTTTCAATTTCGGTACTATTTTTATCGTCTAATAGCACTAACTTCTCATTCATTTTACTGCCTTAGGGTGTGGATACAACCGTTTCGTCTGCTGCTTTCCAGTCCTGCAGCCCGATTAAGAAGGACCTGTACCTGTTTGCATTTGATACCGATCAATTTTTTGACCGAGTCTCTGCTAGACACAAAATTGGGGCTTTGTTAATTTTATGTATTCAAAAGTGAAAGCGGAAACATGAAAACAAATTATGATAAATATTAAATATAAGAATATGTAAATAGATTTAGCATAATACTGCATTTATGATAATGTATGTTTTAAAATATTATTTTCTTTTGTTATATTAGTTTAATATTTACTGTAGAGATAGTTTTCTTTACAAACTGGAAAATACATGCATGCTCAAAATACGTGTGCAATTTTTATTCTAGCCCAAAACTGATCCTGGCAACCAGGCTTTAATGGCAGGGATACCTCTTGCTGTAACTGATAGTGCCATCTGTTGGTGGATATCCTTTAATTTATGTATTTAAATATATAATGTGTACTTTTTTTTAAAAATCTGTGCATCTCGAAAAATTTTTCCAGAATAGTGAAGCTTAATCATAAAATATTTTAGTCATGCATCTAATTTGTGGAAAATACTTGTCATTGAATGCACAAAATCTACTAGATCAGACAAGAGCTTTAGTTTTCTTTTAATTGAGAGCATGTCATCAGTTGAAATGAGTTGCTGATATTGATAAATTATTGTATACAGATTGGAGGGATGACATGATTGTTTTGGTGATGGAGATACCTGTTATTCAAAGTTAACAAGAAATAAGTTTCCCACTTCAGAGGATTCTAGGATGTGTTCTATTGGTCCAAGTGAGATAAAATTTAAACTACAGAATAATTCAAATAATGCACTTGAAATTTATTAAATAAAATACTTTATTATAAAAATCCATCGATCACACAAATGGTATTTATTTGCATATATTGAAAATATGAAACATCATTAGGTTACAGCGCATGTCTATTAGCATTATTCTTTAGGTAAAAAGAAAGCATATTCTGCATGAGCATTAGTTACTTCTCTGCATTCCATGCTTATGTTGCAAGAGAAACTGCTACTGGTAAAATTGTTTTACCAGAGTCAGCAGAACACCTGTGCATCTGTAAAAGAATTCCATCGTGTGAAGCAGATGTGAAAAGGTCCAATGTCTCCATGTGCCTTACTCAAGATGATAAAGGAATTTGAAACACCTGGGCAACTTGACACTCATCAAGGCAGAGAAGAAAGCAGATCCTGTCTTCTAGCATTGAAAATGCAGGTACCATGGTCATTGAAGTCAGCAGTCAATCATCACAGGGTAGTTAATGTGCTATTTATTTCCAGTGTACTGGATATTCCATAGTCCACTGTATGCAGAATCTTACAATGGATTTTGTATATTTTTCCTTTCAAAATCAAGCTTGTGCACCTACAGGAGGACAAGACTTATAGGTTTGTAAAAATTTGCACTTCAGTTTCTTGCTTGAATGGTGGTTGATGATGTCACTTGGCCATGGAACATTCTGTGGACTGACAAAGCCACTTTTGCTTCAATGGGCAAATTAACTCTCACAGTTGTCAAATTTGGGCTGCAGGAAAACTCACTCTATCCAAGAACAATCCTTGTATCCTGAAAACGTGAGAGTATGGTGTGATTTTACAACTACCTTTACCACTTGACCGTATTTTTTGAAGAGATAATTGCAAATGGAATACAAACCTCTTCCATCTCAAGACAATGGTATTGTGATATGCTGAGGGATTTTGCTATCCCACAACTTCAACAGCATGACATATTGGTCACTTAATGGTACTTTTTGATATTAGTTAACATTTATAAAGCATATTAAATGTTTTTTGTGTGTATTACAGCACCGCCTATCATCGGATTTTTGTACTAAAATGTTTCATTTAATAAATACCAAGTGCATCATTTTAATTATTGGTAGTTCAAATTTTATCTCATTTTGATCAATAGAACACATTCTAGAGCCCTATGAAGTGGGAAACTTATTTTTTGGCTAGCCTTGTATAAATTGTCGACTGCTTATTAGCAGTTCAGAATGTCAGAACATCCTCTGGTTGACAGTGCACCATATAAAGTGAGTTGATGGATGTCATTATTATTGTCAACCAAGAAAAAGCAAGTGATTGATACAGATTGGAACAATTGCACATGGTGATGCCATTGATGGGGATACAAGGGGTTTTTACAGAGTAAATATAAATCACACAAGGGGAAGATAATTTGATATCAAGTATTATAAAAAACACTTTGATAGCTTTGTTATCTGAAATGTATTGACACACATCTGATTTTCCTTAATATTTTATACCTGAGCATTCTGTTACAGAAAGACTGGGTTTATGTTATCAATATAGGTTGCTCTGCAATGAATTGATTTTTGCATAGTTTAAATGACTGGAGAGTTTATAGGATTCGGAGAAAGCTCTACCGAAACTTTTCATCTGACATGGGTGTGGAATTGCTTATATTTATCACATTCACTGAGCATTACCATTTAGAAAGTCGTATCTTGCATCAAGCGATCACCTTTCATGATCATTTGTGCATATTAACAGCCCAGTGATACGTCCCTGACACCTTGTGATCTATTTCCCTTCAAATGGTGATGTGTTTGCTGGAGTCCAACTTTTAGAAAATAATGTCTAGCCCCAAAACAGCAAATGTTACCAGCAGTTGTTTATTGTCATAGTGCTGTGCTGTCCTCCAGACTTCTTTTTAGTCAAGTACATATGGGACTAGTTGCATCCATATCAGTAAGTAAGCGAATTGCTGCTGTATCTGATAAGAAGTTTCACAGGGGAGTAATCTTTGTTTGAAAGTATACATGCCAGACCGAGTGCCTTTGTACATTAGCATCAGAGGCGAGATGGCTTTGCATTGTAATTGTATTTAATGATTATTATGTTTGTTAAATAAACAGAATGATTGGTATACAGTTTTAATAACATGATCTGTGTCTTTTCATTACTGCACCATTTCATCCTAATTGAATATTTTTTGAGGTGCATGAATTTTTTTCTATGTGTGTATCACAGAGTATTTATTTTAGTGTACACTATAATTTTAAAGTTTTCAAAAACATGTATCAGTTTTGTTGTTAATTTGGTATAGGGTAAAGCAACTTTTTTTTCATAAGTAATTTCCAGTTTGAAATTTATGTTTTCTGTTTGTAAAGTTGATTGTATTCTTATCATCTCATTGCTGTCTGTTGTGTATGATTTTCATTTTTGAAAAGTGTATTTCAGATTTCTATAATGTTGTGCAAAATACATTTGATATCAGTGTATCTTATTTTCACATACATTTGCCTTAATTTTTAATAAATATTTAGTAGTCTGGTTCAGACTATTAGAACTTTACGATTAAGAAGAAACATTGTGAAACTGCAGTTATATAGGCATTTTACAAATACTCTTTTGCTCTCTGTTATAGGTAAATATCCTGTACTTATCCTTAAGTTCACACTTAAAAGTTTGTATACGATTTTAAAACCTGTTTCCTTAATTTCCAGGATCTGTTGCTTTTATGACCTGGTCCATTCATGCACATAAGTTAGTGAACTGTATTACTGTAAGTTCAGATTTATCAGACTTTTCAAGTCCTTATAGTTTTTTTTTGTACTAATAACATTATCTAATTAATTTTAAGACTAATTTGTAGGATTGGAAAGAATTATGGGTTGATGAGGCATATTGGCATTTTCTGTTTTCTACTATTCTTTTTGTAATAATGATACTCTGGCGACCAACAAATAATAATCAAAGGTGAGCTAAATTAATTTTCTGCTTAATATAAATTAAAATACAGATTACTTCTATGCAGTTTAAAAACTTTTCTCCATCAGTGTGTGAGAGAACATATTATTTTAATGTCGGTAGTTGGATTTGAATTTCTTTTTAGTTACATTGTGTTAATATATATGTAAGTGCAAAAGATTATAACTTCTTCAATTTTAGGTATGCATTTACTCCTTTACTGGATGCTATGGAGGATGATGAGGAGGAGGAAGATGGTCCTATGACAAATGATGCATATGGTATCGGTGTTTAAAACTCATTCAGTTTGTAATTTTTAATTTCTAAATTATGAAGCCTAACTTAATCAGCCATCAGCCATCAATCATTTAATGAAAATTGTTCTGTGAAATGCAGAGCAACTTTGTAATTTAAATAACTTTTTAATTAAGTTTAGAGTATGTAATTGTCTTTTTTGCATCAAGCTAGATTCTGTCCTTGCTTGTCTCTTGATGTCAGTACTTCTGAATTGTTGTTTGGTTGCATTCAGCTACATACTGCATGTAATAAATTTAGATTTGCTGAAGCTTTTATGTAATAACCATGAACCAGAAATATTAGATACATTAAAACTTTTTTTAAGCTAAGTGATAAGTAAAGCAAATTGACAGCATTATTAGAGCAGTCTAATAATTTGTTGAGCAAATGTTGCAGTTTTGGCCGAAAAAGTACTGAATTTTGAAATATATGCACATATCTGAATAGTGACTTCATTTTTTTACAGGATGTGACTACAATCATAACTAATTTTGACTCAGCACATTCTGCATAGATGACATACCATTTTCTTTTGCTTATTTTTTTCAGCTTGAAGAGTTGGATTACTGAATGTATGTTTCATTGTTCTCACATACTTCAGGAGTTCTGATTCTGTAGTTTCACATTCACAGTTTTGTAGTTTCTTATGGTACCTTAAGGAAGTTTCCCAAACACAATTTGCCAAGCTCACATTGAAATTGATAGACCACATGAGTGTTACCATCCCCAATATAACTGGTGTTATGTTGTGGTAATAGCCAGCCATTTTCACTGCTGCTTGAAGAATGAGTAGTGCAGTGGGGCCATCATTTGACAGGGGTATTAATTCAGCCTTGACTGATAAATGATATTGTAATTGCTATTTGACATTGGTAATAATAAATGCAGGGGCATTGTTTGCATGTAATAGAATTTTAATTCCCTGCAGCTGGGAAAGGAATATGCTCATGACAAAAATGTAAATATTATGGTTAAACAATGGCTTTGGATAGCTCATCTAGTAAATGTGTTTGCCCTTGGGAGAGATAACATGGCTTAAATTCCCAGCTAAGGCTCAATCTTCAAAATGGTGCTCCTAATTAATGTAGAGCTTTTGAAGTTGCAGGGTGTCTTCCCATGCTTAACAGCACTTAGCTGGGACATCTGTTGTTGCAGATAAAAAGAAGCATTTTAGTAGATGTATTTAGTCATGCAATGATTGTATCAACTAGTCACAGAAAAGTTACATAATTTACAATTTTTCTTAAAGTTATCAAAAGCTGGTTATTGGCTCCTGATAGCTCAGTTAGCTGGCAGAGTACCTGTCCATGAAGAGAATTTTTTGCACCTTACCAGGATTTTGTGGATTCCCAGCTGAGCTGGCAGAGTACATGTCCATGAAGAGAGAATTTTTCACACCTTAATTGGATTTTATGGATTCCCAGCAGTGCCCATATTTTCATCTGCTATCAGGAATCTGGAGTACATTGTCTGTGTGTTGAAAAGACTCACTGAAGGAGGGTAGGAGTATAGCATAAGGTTTGTATAAGATAGTTAATGTTAAGTAGAAGGGAATTTTGTGAACTTTGCCTTAGGCAGTGGAAAGAGCCTTATAGTTGTTTGAGGCTTGCCAGCTTCTAGCTAATCAGTCATGAGCTTTGCCATCCTCAGATCATACACTATTATATTAAGTCCTCAAAGTACCATTGTGTAGATTCTTGAAAAGTATTCTGTTTGTGGAAAAAGTGATGTATTATATTAGATATAGGTATATATATATATATATTGTTTCATAAGAATAAATTGAGTTTAATTTAAAAAATTAAATTTAAATACATATTTAATTAAATATTCTTTGTGCCATTGCTGCAAGGAATGAAATTTAAATTTAAACAAATTTAAATTCTTAACAAATACGTATAAAAGTAAAAAAGTAAAAAAGCAAATTTAAATTCTAAAAAAAGAAAAAAGCCAAAATAATTTAAAATAATTTTAAAATATGAAAACATGTAAAAGATTGAATTCTCGAACTAGATTAGTTCAAAAATTAAATCTTTTACATGTTTGCATATTTTTAAATTATTTTAAATGATATTGTAGATTAGTTCAAGAATTAAATCTTTTACATGTTTGCATATTTTTAAATTATTTTGGCTTTTTTCTTTTTTTAGAATTTAAATTTGCTTTTTTACTTTTTTACTTTTATATATATATATTATATATATATATATATATATATATATATGTTGTATGAACTTAAATCCATTTAGTGCGAATACAATTTATTATTACTTGCGCAATTGCTGCAAAGTTAGTTAATAATAATTTATTTCCTAAACAGTATTGATTAATTGATTATATTATCTCCTAAGTTTAATTAAAGTAGAATTATTTTAAAAGTGTGCATCCATACTGGTAAGTTATATTTTGAAAGATGTTTTGAAGTAATTTGAAAGCAAAATGTTAATAATGTTTTAACGGGGACTGGAGTTAAATCATCACGAAGAATAATATATCAATTGTAAAAGAAAAAATTAAAACATGTAATTATTGTCATTGATCGGAAATTAGTTGACTTTTCAAGGGGAACAAACCAATTCCCGTTCAATGAACAATAATTGATAAAAATACGTAAATATGAAAGTGTTTTGTCTTTACTCGAGTTATAAGTTAAAGCCAAACCGGCAATTCTAGTCAGGCCAAAAATTTCCGCGAATAGTTGCTACTCAAAGAACTTATTCTCATGAAGCATTTTAGTCAATTCAATTTGGAGTAAAATTCAATTACTGTAGAGAAATCCTGTAAAACTCGAGTAACCATCGCTGACACTATCATCTTTATGTATTTGAGTACTATATTATTTGTAGAAATTAAACATTGGAAATTGTCATTATGAAATCGAATTCAAAGTAAAGTTGAAATAAACATAGAAGATTATAAAAAAGATAAATAATGCAAACTTTGTAAAAACAAATCAAAGAAAACATAAAAATAATATAAAAATAATATAGAAAATAATATAAATAAGATCAGTGAATGTACATGAAGATATAAAGGCCAGAAAGATATTAAGTAACTTACATTCTTTTTAGTGGGGGAGTTGGCAAAGTCTTCTCTTCATGTCTGACTCAGAAGTGTAGGGTGTCCGAAAATTCTTAGCGGCAGTAGGGGCTTTGAATAATATCAGTCGGTAAGACTTGGGTGAAGTAATTTATGGTAGTGGGTGGGACTTGGAATTCTTGAGGGATGTATTTTGTGGAGTTCTTATCTGAGAGAGACCGTCTGTTAAGATTTTTTTGAAAATACTAGTGAATGGAAATTAATTAATTTTTGGCTAATTGTCGTGTTGCAATGATTAATAATTTAAGAAAGGAAAAAGGGCATTTTCACTGTCCAAGAGCTAATAGACAGTCTAAAGGCAGGAAATAGGCCCGTTTTTTTAGTAACAGTATATGTCTGAAGACAATTAGCTTTTTACAATATATACAATTGAGTAATTACACTGTATACAAATCTTTCAACTGACAGTCATCCAACTTATACTACCTTCTGAGGTTTAGGAATAAATTATCATATCCCTATCAGTTAAATGATTTAGAGTGAGTATTTAATGCCTGCTCTTTTAAGGCAATGGTTGATAAATTGAAAGGGAATTAGATTATTTTTGAGAATTTTGATAAGGATCAAAATTTCGCATTGTAAATCTATTGTATCTGTGCATATAGTTTTAATTCGTTGTATTTGATTAATTATAGTATTGTTAATTACTTTTTTGGATATGTTGGAGTTCCAATTTATTAATTTGTTAGTATTGAAATTGAAGTTTCTTGTTTTGTCAAAAAGTAAAATTTTCTTGTAGTTAATGATTTGAAGATCTAGAAAGTCTATGCTATTTTGTGAATTATTAGTTTTATTAAGTTTAAGACAATTCGGATAAATGTCGGAGTTTTCAATTTTACTAAAATTATTAATTGTAATAAGGTCATCAATATATCTGTAGGTGTGTTTGTAGTAATTTAACTCTTGTGGTTGTAGATTTTTTTGGAAGTTAAATTCTTTGACAAATAAAAAGATATTACAGATCGAGGTGCTGGAATGTAAGCCCATTGGCAATCCTCTGACTTGTTTAAAAAGTTGATTTTGAAACTTGATGTAGTTATGAAAAAGTGTGCATTTTAGGTAGGTTTTCCATTTGTCAAGAGTCATGATATTGAGCATATTAGGGAAAAGTTTTGGTAGATCAAGTAGACTGGTATAGATTTCTTCTAGAGGAAGTGAGGTATATAAGTTTTCAAAATCATAGCAGTTAATGTTTTGGATGTTAATGGTATGAATGGTATTAATGACAGGAGTGTTATTATGAATGATCCAGCAATAGTTATGATTAGTGTTACAATCATTGAAAATAAATTTACAGATTTTATTAAGTTGAACTGAAAAATAATAGTCTATATTTTTCTTGTAATTATTACTTCCATTAGCTATAAATCTAAATTTTAATGGTGTTTTATGGAATTTGGGAATCGCATAAAGATTAGTAAATCTGTTGTAGTTTGCATTGAAAGTAATATTGAGTTTCTTATGAAAAGTTTTAATCCTGTTTATTATAGATGTTTCTGTAAGGTTGGCTAATTGATAAGTAGTTGCGTTGAGAAGTTCTTTATGAATAATCTCAGTGTAGAGTTGTTTTCATATAATGCTAAAGTTATTAGTTGCTTTATCTATTTTTGTAATAGTAAAAAGCTGTTTTAATTTACTAATATCTGATGTAAGTTGCGACCAATTCAGTGTGCTTTTAAATTTGAGGTGACTGATTTCTGTGGATATGCATTGAAGAATTTTAGCTTTCCATTTTAAGAAGGTATCTATGGGTAAATTCAGTTGATAGCTTGCTTTAACTATAAATTCGTTGATGTTGTTTTCGAAAGTCTTGTAACAGTAATTTGTAGTCATGTTTCTGACTGGTCTAAATTTTGTACCATAACTCATTAGTGTTTTTAGTTGATGGTTTTATATGATATTCAGGTTGCCAGTAATTATGTGCTGGTGATGAGAATCTACGTAATTGCTGTAAATTGGTGTCTTACAATGTCATTCTGCAGTTTCATCTATTTCATGGTGGTTAGTAAGCAAGTTGCTTAAGGTCCTTTGATATTTAAATGCAATCATTGGTATTGTGTCAACTGCGGGGAAGTAATCTTTACAATCTCTGATGATTCTTGAGAAATGAATATTGCCAAACTGCGGATGCAGAAAATTGACTTTAAAATAAATTTTGCGTTGAGTGAGACTATTAGAGAGTCTGAAAAGACTAAAATCAAGAATCATGTCTTTAATGATTTGTATGTCGTCGTAGCTTTCTTGAATGAATTTTTTTAGTTTGATAAGGAATTTATTAG
The DNA here is from genome assembly GCF_044657685.1 of Stegodyphus dumicola. Lineage (NCBI taxonomy): Eukaryota > Metazoa > Arthropoda > Arachnida > Araneae > Eresidae > Stegodyphus > Stegodyphus dumicola. The sequence continues at coordinate 122,732,833 of NC_140781.1, forward strand.
TACAGGAGTGTAACCAGTTGAGAAGTTTCTTGGGAAAGCAGTCTGAGTCAAAAAAAACATTTCAATTGTTTTTTCAATGCAAGTGTATTCAAAGTGGATAAAAATCTTGCATTATTTTTTATTTTGCTTCCTCTTTTTCCTCTCTGCGTTTTGATGCTGTAGAGTTTAAATTGGCTGAAAATAGACTTCTTAGAAGTATCTCTATGACTATGTATATAATTGTTAAGTCCATATGGATAAAGTGAACGTTGTTTTAGTATATAGAGAGATTCCTGAAAAATTCGTGTTTTGTGATTGGGTATTATATCTAGTATCTGAAGTTGAATAGAGTTGAAGTCATGGTGTTTAAAGTGTTCTAATTCTGCTGTATTAAGTTGTGATGGTGTACTTATTTTAATGCTATATTTTGTGCGTTGAATTTTTTGATTTGAGCTCTATGGTTATGGATGCACACTTTTAAAATAATTCTACTTTAATTAAACTTAGGAGATAATATAATCAATTAATCATTACTGTTTAGGAAATAAATTATATATATATATATGTTGTAGATTTTATCATTGAAGGCATCTAATCTTAGTATGGCCTGAGCACAGAAATAAGTTTTCCATTCATTATTCTGGCTGCTTTTATATGGTGCCTCTTCATAAAGGTTCTAGCACCTTTATGCTAGACATCTGCTGTTTAGAAACCTTCCTCTGGCATAAAAGTGCATGGCCGTTAGATAGATGTCAGTGACTAGCTTGGAAAAGAAAAAAGCAACTTTTATAAAAGACCCCCAGCATTTTCATTCAGGAACACAGCTATGTAAATCCAATTTTTTACTTTTTCAAGTAACGGATGAAATAAAAACCATGGCACTATGCTACAAAATCATAGCACTGGCATAAGGTTTTGGTTTAGTTTAATTGATTATGGCAAAGCACACTAGGACTATCTCCTTAAAGGGAGGATGCCCTCATTGAGGATTTTCTAAGGGAAAGTGGCAGGTATACACATTATGCTTAGGGAAAACCATGAAAACACCCATGCAGCTAGCTCGTTTCCCTGGAATTGAATGCAAGTCAGAATTACCAGTGTTCAGAGATTTTACTGCTGAGCATCTTGTGGCTCACACTTGCATAACGTTGATAGTCTAAATTGGAACGAAAGTATCAGCAGCTTGGCACAAAAGTCTGAACATTCACAGTAGTTCTGATGCATTTGTGTTGCAAACTGTTATTCTTAAAAGGAGACTTATACATTGCAGTAATAACTAAGAGCCAATTAGAACCAACTGGTAATGAATGTGGTACTTTACCATTTCGCCACCACAAATCTTGTCAAACAGACTTAATTGGTGACAACATACAGTATACACATAAAAAAAAATGTTAACAAATGTTAGTTCTAAGAATTTTTTTTATTTTGAAGGCATAAACATTTTAATATTGTTTAAAATTTTGTAAAAAGCCAATAAATTTGTAAAAAGGCATTAATTTAAGAATTTATTATGCTTTCATGATTCAACAAGCTGATTTGGCAGTTCATATCACGCGACCCAAGTGATCTCATCTCATATAAACTACGCTACAAAAATCTAATTCTCTCAGTTATTATCTACATTAATTTCAAGTTAAATCTTAATTTGGAATACAAGTTTAAATGCAAGAATTATTTCAGTTTGTACAAATAGTTTACTCAGAAATTATGTAAAACCGCAGTGCTTTACTTCGCTAGTGTATTTTCATTAGAATGGATGAATTTAACCCTTGACTTTGCCTTTTCTATATTTTTGCCTTCGGGTGAGCAGTGTAATTGCATCCTAATTAACTTAATTACCGCAAATGGCCTTAGGGCATAAAATTGTACTATCTGGTAAAAATTCTATGTAACTGTAAATTCTATGTAACTGTATGCCAGTATTGAAAGAACCAATCTGATAAGAAATGGCTGTGACTTGTTTTGAAAATAAGGCATAAAAGGTTACCAGCGAGGATATTCTGTTTGGCATCAGTTGTACTATTATTAGTGACTTTATCGCCTGCACCGGAAAAATGGATAAGTACCATGAATATTTCTTTTCACCAGAATGCGAAACTAAAAATGGAAAATCACATTAAACCATAGATATGGAGTAAATGATATTCTATTATTATTTTAGAGATATTATCATTGGGCTACTGAATTTGAACAACGTAGAATGAAAATGCAAACTGTCAAATAAATATATTTTCTTTAATAGAAACAAAAGTATAGTTTTTATGTCTTAAATTTTTGTTAAAGTTAACCTTCAGGAGCAAGAGTGCACTTGCTCATAAACATTAATAAATAATATAGAAAATGACAGTTATATAAATTATTTTTTATTCAAGAGTTTTACAAAGAAGGTTTGGGTAGTATATCCCATCATTTGGAATATTATCTGAATTTGTCTCTAGTGGGAGAGGAAGTGAGAGTATTTCAGTCTTATTCTGCAGAAATTCAAGCATAATAAATGATTGAAATTTAAAAATTTATTTTTATTATTGATTGGCATAATAACCAGCATAAAGATACACTCATCATTATGAGGTGATGAAATTCCATATACAAAACATTTTATTCAACTTATTGGTTGTTTCCAAATATTGAAGCTGTACTTTATGTGCATTTTCCCATTTATTTAAATTCATATAGTTATAAATAACATAAAATAGGAAGTTCCCAATTAAGAAACTTTTTCATAAAATATCTATGTTGTCGTTTAGCCTTTTAATCTTGTTTTGTGGATAACAGTTTTTAATATTTAGGAAGAAATTTGACTACATGCATTCTGACTTTAGATTCACTTAATTAAAACTCTATTTTAGCATTATGAAATGGTCATCAAAATTTACATATGTCCTTTTAATCATGACGTTACTTTAACCCTTTCCGACACACTACCTTTTAAAGTCAGAATTTTGACAAAAAAATAATAAAAATGGTATGCTGTGTATTCAGGCCTAGAGGAGCAATGTATTGATTAAAAGAAATTTCAGCATTGTGCGGAAAAATCAGATTCAGTTTTGGTCCAGTTTATATACTGACATGCCGAGTGCAGTTCTTCTGCAGGAAGTTAGATCATTTACCCACAACACTGTTTATTTTTAGCCATGAAGCAAAACATGCAACTATGTTGACTCTGTAAGGTCAGGATCCAGAGATGCAAGGCTTCTCTGATACAAGTTGCAGCCCATTTTCTGAAAATTTGTATAAGATAGTCAATATTGTAGCTTTCACTTTATGATTGATGTGATTCCTATCTTGTTAACTCATGCAAATTGCTAGATGTGTAGAATGGTCTATAAAGTTTTCACTATTTTTCTTCAGAATCTTCTGAAGCATATTTTATAGTAGGTGGCCTAAAGGAGAAACCTAGTAGGTTCTATCCTAAAGGAGAAACCCTTCTTCATGAATTTAACTCTAATCTTTTTATTTTCAAGTGAATTTTTAAAACATTGGTGCAATAATCTCTGCTTCCTTGAAAACCAGTGCTCTCCAGTACAGTTAGACAGATATCAAAAATCAAAATCAGTATTAACTTCTTTGAATGATCGAAATCCAAAATTTTTTAACAGTTCTCCTTGACTGTGTTCTGTATGCTGGACTGCTGCTTTGATTTGGGATTTTAATATCAGATCTTGGACTCTTGGGGACAAATTTTCTGTTGAGAAAATTAAGCCTTTTTCTCCATTCTCTTGCAGTGCTGATCTGGTAGAGTTTGTATCCTTCATTCAATGAATATTTCATCTATTATGCAAAAATGTAACATATTTCCAGGTACTTCTTATAATTTGCAGATTCACGAATAGTTTATTGTCTGTCTTTCAGTAATGTCTTTGTTTTCACCGTGTTCTCATCATTCTTCAGATGCTCATGTATATTTCTGATAATGAATTGAGGTCTGAGTTCATCCTGCATTTGCCTCGCTTTGAATGCCTTCACCTTTTGAATCTGCCCATTTTCTCTTTGCACATTAATGTTATAATCTGTAATGTGTCTTGTCTGTTTATGAGTAACTAGACACAAAATTCAATATTGATCCATTTTCTGTTAATTTAAATCTATTTCCTTCTCATCACTATTGTGATATACTCTGCATTCACAGAATTGCTATCATAGAATATGTACTGTGTTGCCAGCCTGCAAACTTTGAGAACAGCCCATATCATAAATCTGTATTCAATACTTATAGTCAGAGTACACATAACCTATCAAAGTACATATAACCTTTACAAAATATTCATTTTATCATTGTCTGTAAGGAGACTCAAACAATGTCTGTTATAATAAATGTAATATTTCTGATGTATATTTGATGTATATTTCTGATGATGAATTGAGGTCTGAGTTCATCCTGCATTTGCCTCGCTTTGAATGCCTTCACCTTTTGAATCTGCCCATTTTCTCTTTGCACATTAATGTTATAATCTGTAATGTTTCTTGTCTGTTTATGAGTAACTAGACACAAAATTCAATATTGATCCATTGTCTGTTAATTAAATCTATTTCCTTCTCATCACTATTGTGATATACTCTGCATTCACAGAATTGCTATCATAGAATATGTACTGTGTTGCCAGCCTGCAAACTTTGAGAACAGCCCATATCATAAATCTGTATTCAGTACTTATAGTCAGAGTACACATAACCTATCAAAGTACATATAACCTTTACAAAATATTCATTTTATCATTGTCTGTAAGGAGACTCAAACAATGTCTGTTATAATAAATGTAATATAAAGGCTAAATTTCGTGATTCTTAGATGAGAATACAAATTTTACATTCCAAAACAAAATGTGTAAGGTCAGTTTGACGTAGCCTTGGAAAGGGCTAATTCTTTTGGACCCTGGCACAGGGACGTACAAAGGTGATGCGATAAAGGGAATCTCTTTTGAAATTTTTCATAATCCTGAATCATCAAGAGTTAAGTGATCATATCCTGTATTTAATATATGTATGGTCAGAATACATTTAGTGGTGTAAAGGGAAGAAGGCAGTTTTTGTGACCCTAATTAATATGGTTTATTTAAGTTGTTCTGCATTTGAATTTTGTTACTCGAGTTCATTTTATTATTCATTCTGAATAATATCATACAGCTAGGTAATACTTCCAGTATCAGTGATTTTTCAGTTAATTTTATATATCAGTTTTAAAATTTGATAGTTTTCCAAATGGCACATCATTTTATAGTTTCTTTTGCACCTTCTCTATATTTTAAAAATTTTATTTCTTACAAAATTCGTTTGATTTCTGATAATTTTAATATAATTAACTTGTGTAGCCTCTGTATATGAGGATTTTCCTGTTGCATTTAGAGTTTTTATTAAAAAGGAATGTTTGATAAAAAATGGTAAACTGTGTCTTCCATTTCTACATTATTGTAGATAAGAGAAGCATTTTATAATAATACTGAAATTAAATGTTTATAAAATATCACTGCAAACTGTAGCACTATATTAAATTTTAATTTGTCATGTACATTAACTACATAGTAAAACAGTTGGCAGCATTTATTTTTGAAAACTTAGAATTGTTTAGAATATTTGCTTTGCTTTTCATATTATTTTATGCATGCAGTTTGCTTTTTTTCTGTATATTTATTATGTGATGATGTACAAATATATATATATAAAACCTTTTAGCTGGTATGAAAATGAGGACAAAAAATAACTCAAGTGCTTCTCCTAAGCAAGATGATTCAAAATCCAAGCAGGTATCAATGTCTTGTCTTTAAATTCTTAATTCATTGTAGAAGATTTTGAAGTGGAGTTCATTTTTTTCTGTTAATTAGCATAACCTAGCAGTTGTAGGAAATGCATGATGACTTGTGTGCTCTTTTCAGTAGTATTTGCTTAAATTTCGAATTAAAGTTTTTAAAATATTGCGAATTAGAAGTTTATTTTGAGTAACAGCATTGAAAATGCCAAACTAAAACTTTTGCATTTGTATTCTGAATAGAATTTGTGGTTAAATAATTTTTGCATCGTTCCTATCATTTTATTGAATAGATAAATTGAGAAGCTTTAGTTGATGCTGTTAAAAGGTTTTTCAGTATTGGGAGACGATATTTTCTGGTTTTTGTGAATTTTGGAAAATTCGTTGTACAAATAATCTGTTAATCTTTCCACGTAGATGGTGATCAGTGACAGGAGTGGCTGAGGCTATGAAACACTGATAATTAGTCTGTGTTTCAATTCCTACTCATTTCATGGATTGTTTGCATAATATTTTCAGGATTTTATTTGTGTGTAATATGTATATACAGACTGGTTACAACTAAACTCATTAATACCTTGAGATATGTGAAGACAGTTCTAATGAAATTTGATTTGCATGCTATCTGTATCAAGACTGCACAAATTCATGAAGAGAAAAAGATAGTTCAATTTTTTTTTCCATCAGGAGTAAATTTAATACTATCAAGAATAACAGCTATAAGATGGGTTTCCAGAATTTTATTACATGAATAAAATTGTAAAGTTGTGAGATCTTTCATTGTGTATCATATTTGAAACCACATGATTGTATTATCAGTTGCATCATACTGTCAAGAAGAGTCTGGGAGATAATGTCATATGCTGACTTTTATAGCTGTAACATAGAGGATATACATCTTCAATAAACACTTCGGAATCCTTTTCCATAATATGAATTTTATAAGCCCCAAGAGATGGCACATATTCTTAGCATGTAACCATCTGTGATCAATTACTCTGTCTTTCATTTGAATGGTAGTATCCTCATATTCATGGTCTTATAACACTGTCACAATATGCTATACATCTCACAAGACTTTCACATGTTATGCTTTTCAAAAAAAGGGGGGGCGAGAATGAAATTAGTAATGTATCTACATCATATGATTACTTGTGCCAAATGTAATGATTTTTAAATAATGCAAGGATGCACTAATATTAAGAAAGTAGCAGTTAGAATTGCTGATGCACTTTTGAAGTAGAAATATGACTCTTCTATGCACAGGAAATTCAGTGTGTTGCTCATTCAATTAAACTTGCATAAAAAAATTCAAAGCAAAATAATTAAAGCATTAGGTGACTCTTGCTATTTCACATGTTAGATCATTTTGATTCTGTAGGGATCTGCAAAATCTTATGCATCATTGATCAAGGAATAGAAGTTTCTGTGCCACTGCTTGGACACTTACTGAAGCATTTGGTGTACTAGCAGTTTTCCTAGCTACTGTAATAGTAATTTCATTAATCATTTTTGTCCTGATTGGTTGCCCTAAATATGCTCCAATCCAATGTTTTTCCTTGTTTATGACCATGATGAACCAAATTGAATGATTTCTGACATTAGCCATTGACGATTTTAAATCAGCAAATTTATTTCTTCTAATTTGCATAAATTTTCAATTTCAACAAAAAAAATCTTTCTTTTTAAATTTTTGCCCGATGGTCTGTTTATCATGTATACCAAATTTCATATGAATCAGGTGAAGATAATATTCTCCACACATACCTCTGAGTATTATCAGCTTGATTACATCCACCCTGTAGTTTAATTATAAGTCCTTGATCCCTTAATATCTTAATCATAAGAAATAAAGAAATAAACCAGTTTTTGTAAACCAGAAGTGTTAGGTATAGACGTAATAAAAATACAGTTTAATCGTGTAAAATAATATATTTTACAATTTATTAACATACAAGTTTTAAATTATATTTGGACTTGAGGCATTTAGCTGTGCTACTCAACAAGCATGGAATCATTCCTAATGGTCATATTTTAATCTCTTGATGTATAATACAGATTATCTTGGTTACTGCATAACTTATATCTGACTCACAGTGTATTTCATGTTCCATGCATGCATGTGTGACTAATGATTTAATCTATTGCTAAATGTAATCAGTTCATCTTGGTATTAAATATTAACAAATAATATACAATATGTCTCTTGATATATAATATAGAACATCTTGGCTACTACATAACTGAAAAGTATGTTTGATATCAACTAATGATAAACACTAAACATGAATATAGATTTAGTATGTTCTTGGTATCATGCAGATGGAGTTAAATGTTTTGATTTGATTATTGGAAGCAAGACCTGGAGGTCTCACTCCATCCCAAATAAGAAAAAAATAATCGTGTATGTTATTGTTGTCTGGGATTATAAGAATATACTTAATGCTATAAGGGTTTACTGAGAATACAGGTCAGTGCTTAGTATACCATTCAAGTGTGATGAGTGTAGTCTTAAAGCTGCTTATTTTAGAGGGCTCTAGAATAAACCACTGATTACTTGTAACCTTTTTTTTATGTCCTTTTTAGTGGGTCTTGACTGTGAAATACTGGGATACTACTTCAAGCTAATATTATAAACCAGTTTTGTATATTGCTTTCTTATGCAATGTGCTTCTTTTTAATATCTTTTCTCATGCTGTTGCAGTTTCAAATTTACTGGTAAATTTTAAGTGGGAAGTTTTGATCAATGACCCTTTAAGTAAAGATTTTATTACAAGTTATTCTCAGCTTTTCCTTATCACAGTTACTGAGCAAAAAATTTTGTGGATGTCATGAATGGTGCTATATGGCTAAAAGCTAAAACATAAATAAACAGTAGGAAAGTGAACTGTGATCTTTGCACATCAGTGAAATAAAGTATTTCTTCTTGCCCAATCATCTTGCAGAATATCCTTCATAGAGTAGACAGAAAAACATCAAAGGAGGGTCTAAAATTCTTGTGGGGTAATTACTAAATAATGCCAAAGGCAGATGTTCTTAAAGTAAGCCATACAAAAAGACTGCAAATGCATACAAATGATGTGTATTAAATTTAAATAAGTAGATATGCTAAAAAGGTGAATAATAATAATGAAGAAACTATGAATGCAATTAGGTAACAGATAAAGAATTACTGAACAATTTAATGGAAAAAGTCATTAAGAATTGCAAATAAAATAAATTGGAATATTCAGTAATCAAAACAATCACCAAATTTTTAAAGGAGACAAAACTTTATAATAAGTTTTAATATATTTTTGAGGTAGAAGCTTTAAATATGATCACTAAATATTGTTTGATAACTTAGTACCCTTAAAACACCTTGAAAGTTTTTTGTATAAAGAGTGAGTAAATGATGTTCAATTCTCAGCTTATCTTCAGCACCATTAAGATATTTTTTTCTGTTTACTTTTAGTTTGAAATGTTTTCTGCCTTTGTGAAGTGATGCATGTTTAAAGTTTTAGTTAACTTTTTAAACAGTTAAAATTGGTAACATTGTAATACTCCATTTCTCTTTATACTTATCTGTAGGATGAAGATTTAAAATGGGTGGAAGAAAATATTCCTACATCTTTATCAGATGTGTAAGTTGTAAAATGTATTTTATGATTTGATTTCATGCATCTATGACAGTAGCTTTTATAAATGAAGAACTCATTTAATGTGTGTTACATTTTCAGAGCCTTACCTAGTCTTTTGGATTCCGATGAGGTAATGAGTGATTAATTAATTTTATATATTTAGAATAAATCTTATTATTAAGGGAATTTTTATTTTTTAACTGTATTGAATTTATTTAAAAATAAATTTTATTTATACTTGGATATTCGATGAATGCTTATAGAATTTGACAGTTCACAGAAAATAGTTTTTAGTAATGAATTAAGTTGATCTAATTTTCTGTTTGAAGAAGTAAAAAATATGCAAAGGCATTATAATTATATTCACCTTACCTATTCAGCATTCCACTCTTAAAAAGTTTATAGTAGTTTATTTGTTCATTGTCTCAGTGCCTTGCTGTTTCTTGTGATCCTCATTTATTTTATTACCCATTTACCAGTTTTATTTTTCTGCCCAATTGTGTTAAAAATAAGCATATTTTTAATAAACAATTTTGAATTTAAATCAGCAGTCAAACCTGGTTCAAGTATTGTGTTTATTAAGTTAATTTTTAACTACATTGAAAATAAGGCATTTTTACTTAGAGTTGGCTTTTTTCCTGATGAATGTGTAAAAGTTGGAAAGAACACTTTATAGGAGATGGGGGGGATGTATTTTTTTAAATACTTACATTTTTATTTCTTTTCAAAATTCAGTTTTGGTGTGATGTATTTTAAAACATGGAGGTTATCAGCATCCAGTATTACAACCAGGATAAAAGTATCTGTTTTCTTTTCTGATGTCATTCCTTTTTGAGCCTAAGCACCTAAACGAAGCCTAAATGAAAATCACTTCACTGTCCTTGAACTGGTTTTACAATGCAGTCTCTTCTGGACTATTAGAGATTTATTAAAAACGCTGCAAAGTAAAAAAACTGAAAAAGGCCAGACAAATCATCAGACTGGTGTAGGAAAAAATACTGCCCGAGTGGTGTACAGGCAAATCAGAGAAGTTCCCTTTTGTAGCATCAGAGCAGTGCTCGAGCAAAACTGCTAAGTGGTTAAGCTAGTTTCTCCTGTGTTTTTATTTCTATTTAATATAAATTGCTTTACATATGTAATTTTTCAAAATTCCCTGACCATTTCTTGTTTATATATAGTTGACACTATTTAGTTTCCTCAAGTGAGGTATTTTAGTGTTTAAAGAAATGTGTGTTTCATGTGTTTAAAGAAACATTTTACCCAGTTTTTTTGCTAACTGCTGCAGATCATCTATAATAAACTTCTCTCCCACCTTTCAGTGTCCAACTTTGTTTCAAAGCTATATGAAACTTGGTATACATGCTGTTTGGATAATTGGAAGATGATTTCCAAATGAAAGAATTGTCATTCAAAATCGCATCTCTTGATGGAGCTTTTCAGTAAAAATTTATACAAATTAGGAAGCAGTGTGCGTTTGGTTTAAAAAGCAAAGGTTTAGTTTTGTAAAATAGTTTCGTGTTGATCCTCATCCAGCTAATTAAGAATGCATCGATTTTCCTTCAGCCTTTAGAGAAGAAAGAACAGATGCTTTTGCTGAAGTTATATTTTTCAGGTGGAGGGATATTAATAGTTCCTTACTGCACTCTCAGAATATTGCAGTGTGAAAGGTTTAAGAAAAGGTATGAGATTTTATGGTCCATTGTAAAGTGATATCGATAAGTGTGAATGGTTCAGAATTTGAAATCACAAAACCTACTTAAACACATCTCTTTTACTCTGCATTTTTAGTAAGAATGAGAATGAATGATGTAGACTTCGAAGTACCTTTGGACAAGTGAGCCACATTTTTCTTCCAGGGAGCAGTAAACACTCAGAACTGCCACATAAGCTGTTCCTTTCGTACTGATGTGTTTCAATAGAAGCCTTTACAGTTTGATTATGTTACTATACACCAAGTGTACAAAAGTCCTTACAAACGCCTGTTTTTGTAAATGTTTGTCATAGACATGTATCCAATTGGAGAAAATTTTTGAAGTGATGCAGGTATTCTAGTTCTGGCATTTAAAAATTCAAACAATTTTGTAAAAATTATGAATCTTATTTTTTTATATCATCTGCTTGTATGCAGTTAGTAGAATGGCATGCACATTCTAAAAAATAAAACAAGAAATTTACTCCTCTGTAATGGAAATTGACTGAAATGTTTAATTATGATGTTAGATCATGCTCAGGCATCATGCATAAATTGAATTGTGAGATATTTGCAGTTGAAGTGGAAAGTGAATTATCCATTTAGAAAAAGATTTCTGTGTTAATAGATTGACAAGTACTGCTTTGCAGACTTTTGAAACGTATTAATCAATTTAAATTTATTTCCATATTATTCATAACATTATTAGCATAAAAAATAATATCGAATATAATGAAATTTTTCATATTAAGACTATCTAAATTTTTCTTCTATTTGAATCAAGCTTACTTTATCTTCTTTTTTTTTTTTTAAAGTGTAAATTTTTACTGGTAATAAGTATAGGGACAGTGGGACCATTTAAAAAGTTAAATTTTGTAATATTTTCAAAAGTAGTTTTTTAAATTTAAGAATAACAAAACATTTTGTAATTATATGCCTTTGACCAACAGTTGTGGGAATGAAGGCTGTATAAGGACTTAGTGGACACATTGTATAGAGTAAGTTTGCAGCCAGCTCATTTTGGCCAAAAGAGGCCACAATGAGGCTGGCACTTCAAGGTTATGTGAGGCATACATACAAATGCATTTTGTAGTATACTCCTTGCACAGTTCCAGCTTTACAAAAGTAGGAATAGCTGGATACTACAGCCTTATGTAAAATAGATCAACTGTTCATATTGGTTACAGGCTAAAATTGATTATCCCATTTTCAATGACTTTTGTATTATTTACAGATGCGTGGTTACCCTGTGACCTCGCTTTGGCATAGAGTTTTTTTTAAAACTTACATGTATAAGTGAAACTGATATCCAGCGTTTAAGCAGAAGGTCAGTAAAATATGAGTTGGATCTCTTGAAATCCTTAATGCAACTTTCAATACTACATTGCTGTTTCAACATATGGTGAACAGAAACGTCCCCTAGAAGTTGTTCTAATAAAGTTCCTGATAATCTGTTTAGAAGTTATAGTCCTAGCTCCTTGTCATTGTCTTTTAGTGGCAAAATACTGTACTAATTCTTCCCCTTCTTCTCCCCCCCCAAAAAAAATGTATTTTCCCTTTAACCTCAACAGCACATATCCCATGTATATCCTCATCTTTTGTTCTGTGGATGTTAAAGTCATTTAAGTTTGTAATCACTCTGTATTGCTCTGCTAATGGAATATGTAGCATTTTAATGTATGTATGTTTATCCCATTTAAACCACTGCTATGATTTTTATGTTTCTAATTTCATCTTTTTGTGTGTGTGTAAAAACAATATCTCTATACATAAATCTGCTATATGTTATAAGTAATTTCCAAATTTCTCAGATTGTTATATTAAAATGTGAAATGCTAGCCAAGTTAAAATACAACTGATCACGTGAATTAAAACTGCAGTTACTCTTCTGTACTGCTAGTTAGCAATTCCCAGTATTTAATAAAGAATTTCTTTATGTGCAGAAATCTGCTCTAACATGTAGATTTGTCTCTGTAAACTAGTTTCTGGTACACGCAGCAGAAATTACTGCATGTTTTTTTAAAAGAGATTTGGTAGTAATGATTTCCTCTAAGTTTTACATTTTTTCCTTTTTTTAATAACTTTGTTTTATTAAATTAAATTTTAAAATTGTGTTAATGTTACCATCATTGTATAAAAATACATTGTGCTCTTTATACATGTCAGTAATAGTCTTCCATTTTAATGCTACAGGAGATAATGACAACAAAATTTGAAAGAAGCAAGATGGAGTAATGCCTTATATTTGCATTTCCAGTAAATGGAATGAGGAACTAAATATTAATATTTGTGATTGTACTACTGAATGAAAGTTTTTTTTATTTGAAAATGTACTTTGTAAATATTCTTGTTAAATTATTGCTCTGTATTAAAATTATGCTTATGGCAAATATGTTTATGTGTCTGCTTTTTTCTTCCTTTGATTTTCAAGAATCATGAACCCCTATCTCTATCAGTTAATATTTTTAGTAGTGTTGATGTTTGTATATGTCCAAATAGCAGCTGGTCCCCTGAGGTGAAAAAAGTGGCTGAGAGCTGTTGTGTGTGTGATCTGTGAACTGATTATTTAAGTTTATCAATAACCATTTATAGTGGTCAGGAAGTAATTATTATTATACTAAGTAAGAGTTTTCATAACATGGGTCGTTATGAAATGGATGATGCGATAAATCAGTGGATAGTAGTATACAAAGTGCGTATGAGAGAGTGATAATTCCCAACAAGTCCATAAAGCAATTCAGTGATCCTAGTGATTTGAGGTAAGAGCAATTTCCTTATTTAGCTTTATTTATAATATGTCTGTAATTGTGTAATTAAGGAAAGACAAATAAAACTCATTGCTGTCTAGTTAGGTCTGTCAAAAGACATAAAACTGTTGATTTAAAGAATTTGATAGAAACTAGTATGGTTTTCAAAACCGATCTGGAGCTAATAAAAAGTATAGTTAATTATGTGCTTGAGGAAGTGAAAAAACTCAAAACCAAAACCAAGTCAAAATTGTCTTAAAAAACTCGGAAATGGAACAAAGCTAGAGTTTGAGAAAATCAAGCTAGCGCAATTTGAAAAAGAACTTGGAAATCGCAAATATGTGTAAGGAGTTGTCTCAAAATACATCATCTTCGATGGTAGAGCCGTCAAAGGACAGTTTAGAAAATTTAATAAAACATATTAAACAGTATGTGTCCCAGTACCCTCAAGACTAAAGTTGCTTAATCTTGTTTTCCAGTCCCCCAAGAAAGTGTCTGAAACCAAAAATGTGCTTGATGAGCTAAAATCGGAAATTCTTTGAAATAATCTGGGTGAGAGCATTAATAATTTAATGGCTTATTTAACTCAAGAAGACTTGTGCAGTTATCATAAGCTTAAAAGAATAGTGTTGAAAGAATTTCAGCTAACGACACAATAGTTTTTAAACTGTTTTCAAAGAGTACAAAAATTATATTCAGACAGTGCAATTTGCATCAAGATTAAGTGCTACATTCGAGTGTTATTGTCAGTTGCATAAAGTAAGTGATTTTAAATCATTATGGGAATTAATTGTATTAGTTAAAATATTCGTTTTATTTGATCGTGAATTGGTGACTCATATAGCAACTAAAAGAGGAGAATTGTATTTTAAACCAGAATAGCTAGGATGAGAATGTGACATTTATTTAACTTCAAAGAGTAAAAGTAAAAGGGAATATAATGCAAATATGAAACCTTCGAATGGAAACAAAATTAAACAGTATGAAAGTCATAAGCAGCAAAAGTTTCAGAATTTGTGTTTTAAAAAAAGAGGTCTCAAATTTGTTTTTATCAGAAGAAAAATGTGTTACATTTTATTTGTGTGAAAACAATGAAGTCTATGCTTTAAACTCATGTCTGCAATTTAAAAGACTTTTGGTTCCTGAAAGAGTAGACGTGGTAAAAATAAGTAAGGTATACTTCAAATGTTTGTCCCCCGAAATGTAGTGCAAGAAATTGTACAGGAAGAGATTGTTTCAGTGGCAAGCCACATAATAAATTAATTAATTTTTCAAGACGAAATAAAAATAAGCCTGATTGCAGGACTCCTTTGAATATCCTTGAACTGCAAACCATTAGTGGAAATCAAATAGGTGAAAATGCAGTTTTTCCCTCCTTGCAGGATTCAAACATAAATAAATCTGTCGTCACTTCAAGGTTTGCGAGAGCTAACACAAAAGATGTTCTATTAAGTACAGTTTGAGCATTAATTAAAAATAACAGTTTGCAGTGAGAAGAGGTGAGATGTATACTGGACTCAGGATCTCAGACATGTTTATTAAGTCAACAATGTATGAAGTGTTGAGGACTAAAAAGCGAAAAAGTAAATAAATTAATTATGTGTTTAAATGATTTGTCAATGGTAGTGAAGGATCACATTACAACAACAGTTGTAAATTAAAACAGGAGTTTTGAGAAAGAGATAAATTTATCTATACAGATCTTATACCACATCAGGTACTCAATGTAAATGTTGAGGTTTCAAACTTAGCTCATTACAGTTTTAATATCCAAGGGAAAGTTCATATGTTAGGTGCAGAGATATCCTGAATTATTGAGACCGCAACAAATTTATGCCCAAAATTCAAAATTGCTTTTACGGAATACAGTGTTTGGCTATATCACAAGTGGAAGTATTGATCAATGAAATGAGACTAAAATACATTGTGGATTGATACGGGAAGGGAATCTGAATGAAACATTAAAAAATGTTTGGGAAATAAAAATGTACATTTAGAATTAACCAAAAGTAAAGAAAATTCTATATGTGAGGAACATCTTGTGCAAGTGCACAGGAGAAGTGAGGAATGTAGATAAGTGGTAACAATGCCCCTTTAAATAGGATCCTTCATGTTTAGATCAGTTTAATTAGATTGCTGTTAAAAAACTCAGATGGCTGTAGACTCGCTTGTCGAGAGATCCAAAGTCTCTCTCTCTCTATATATATATATATATTGTGACTTCATTTATGAGTATATTGAAGTAGGATATGTGAAGGAAGTTAAAGAAGAGAAAGAGCCTGAAGTGGCATATTATGCAACACAACATGCAGTATGTAAACCACCACTACTAATTTAAGAGTCATGTTTAACTGTTCAAGGTGAACAAGTAATGGATTTCATTCAACTCTCCAGTATAACGGTGGAGTTATACAAGATTTATTTTTGGTAATTGATGGGATTTAGAATTCATGTATATGCCTTAATGACCAATGTAAAAAAGATGTATAAGATGATACTGATAGATAAAAGTCAACACAGCCTCAAAAGAGTTATGTGAAGTGATAGTGCCAATGAACCACCAAAAATCTATGAGATGGTAGTAATTATGTATGTCAGTGCTCCCTTCTTTGCAGTGAGGACACTAAAATAGCTTTCTTCACATAAAGAGAGTAATTTTCTAATGGCAGCACCTGTGTTAAGTGAAAATTTCTATATGGATGATGTGTTATGTGGAGGTTCTGTGTTAAAAGAGACCAACAGCAGCTTATAGCAGTTTTGCAAAGAGTAGTTGCATAAGTGGTGCACAAGTCATTCTGAACTTACTCTAAATTGGAAAGAATACAGTTTCTTTGATCTGTTTGAAATTAAAACCTTGGGTGTATCATGGAAACTAATAAGGGATTGGTTCATACTCTAAAATAAAATGTCTTATCTTTAATTGCCAGAATATTTGATCCTTTGGATCTTCTTGTCCCAGTTATACCTAAAGTAAAGATTTTTATGCAAAAACTGTGGCATCTTAAAATTGGTTGGAGTGATAGACTTACTACTGGGAAAAATCAGAAACGGCATCAATTTCTGGTGACACTAGACAGCATAAACAACATTGATATTGACAGACATGTTGTGGTTGATCAAGCTAAAGCTGTTGAGATTCATGGTTTTGCCAATGCTTCTAAACGTTGTTTCGCAGAAGCAGTTTATTGCAAGTCCAGCGATTCTTCTGGGACAACAGGTTAATCATGAGTAAATCAAGTTGCTCCTCTTAAAAGTGCTATGTGCCACTGTCTTATTATCAAAGTTGGTGAAAAAAGCCCTGATTACCTTGAAAGTAGCAGTGACTCAAGTCAACTTGTGTACAGACTCAGTAATAGTCCTCACATAGCTGCAAAAGGAACTTATGGACCTTAAGACATTTGTTCAGCATAGAGTGGCCACAGTTTAAGAACTTTCATCTGTCCAACAGTGGCATCATGTTCCATCGGATCAGAATCCAGCAGATCTCCTGTCATGGGATGTAAATCCTAATAAGCAAGTGCATTGCAAATTATGTTGGTCTGGTCCAGTGTTTCTCGTGGACACTGACTATCCAAGTCGTATAGCAACTATCTCTGATAAAAATTAAGAGTTCAGTGCCAAACTCAAAAACTCATCTGATAAAGACTTTATCAACGTTGAATGTGACTGTGAATAATTTTTTACATAATTTACTTAAATTGCGTAACTATTTTATGTGTTAGTTTTATTTTCAGGTTTGTGAATAATTTAAAGCCCTTAGAAAGATTGTCAGGACCAATTAGCATGCAGGAAATAGCCAAAGCAGAATTGTTTCTGATATGAAAATAGTTTTATTTTCAGGTTTGGGAATAATTTAAAGCCCTTAGAAAGATTGTCAGGACCAATTAGCATGCAGGAAATAGCCAAAGCAGAATTGTTTCTGATATGAAAAACCCAAAATTAATGCTTTGGTGAGGACATCCGCCAATTAATATGACACAGAACAGTCTTATGTAAATTAAAGAATCTGAATCCCTTCATGGATTCTGATTTGGAGGCTGTTTAAGTAAGACAAATCTTACTTTTGCTAAATATCTGGCAGTGTTACCTAAAGTTCTCAAATTTACTTTATTAGTTATTGAACATTATCACAAAAAATTCACATGTTGGTGCAAATGCATTATTGAGTCGTGTGCGAAAAGTTTTCTCCATTAAAATGGTCCATGTATTTTTCGTAAAGTTGTACATGATTATATTGTATGTTTTAAAAACAAACCAGTTGTGTATAAAATAATGTGAAATCTCCCGTCAGACAGATCTGTACCAGATTATCCTTTTAATTGTAGAGTGGACTTCTGTGGTCCATTTTTATAAGAGTTTGCAACCAAAGAAAAGGAATTTTACATAAAATGTATGTTTGCATATTTGTGTGTTTTGTGTTAAAAGGTTAAAAGGTAGAGCATATTGAAATGGTGATGTGTCTAACTTCCAAAGTCATCATAGCTGCATAAAAGAGATTTAAATCTCATAGGGATAAATGCACAAAATTATGTTCTGACAATGACAAAATTTCATTGGTGACAACAAAGGAATAAAAAGACTACACAGTCTAGTTAAAATCCCATATGAAACCAGCTAATTATTTATCTGTCTAGAATATTGAATGGGAATTCATTCCAATTGGGACACCCAGTTTTGGAGACCTTTGGGAAGCTGCAATTAAATCACTTAAGTATTATTTTAAAAGAATTGTAGGTGGCGCACATTTAACATATGAAACATTCTTAACAATAATTATACAGATTGAGAGAATTTTAAATTCAAGACCTCTCTGTGTTGTAACAGCTAATGAAGATGCTTTTGGAGTGTTAACTACTGCACATTTTTTGATAAATAGATCAATAAATTCAGTTATTGAGCTTGATTTAACAAAGTTAAATGAAAAATCGACTTAAAAAATAGCAGAGAATAACAAGAATCATACAATTAATTTGGAAACAAATGTCACCATAGTTACTTAAATGCACTGCAGCAAAGGAATGGAGATTTGAAAAAGATAATATTCTTATAGAAGATTTAGTTTTATTGGTAGAAGATAACATATCTACTGACAAACGGGTTGTAGGTCGAATGATTGATGTGTATTATGGTGATGATAAAAAATTAGGGTTGTTGAAACTAAAACAGGTCTATTTGAAAGATGTATTTCCGAAATCTTTGTTTAACGTATTCCTGAACGAAACTTGTTATATATAAAGTAGATAAGTGAAATTGTTTTACATTGTGCATAGGTGAATTTTCAATGAAAATTATTTCTAGTGTTATTTATTGCATTTATGGTTAAAGTGGTATACTACATAGTTATTTTACTGAATTGTTAGTGTTATAATTTGTAAACTACTATGAAATTTCTCTTACAGCTTAGTGATTGAATGTTTTATAAATGTTTCAATGCCGGGGGGACATGTTTGCATATGCTCAAATAGCTGCTGGGTCCCTAAGCAGAGAGAGATGTAAAGATGGGAAAAAAATGGCTGAGAGCCACTCTGTGATCTGTAAACTGAATTTTTAAGGTTATGAACAAACAATTACAGCAGTAAATGAGTGATTATTATTATATTGAGTGTTTTCATAACACGTGATCTAACTTAATTATATGTCCTTGCTGAACGATTCATTTTTAAACAAAGGTTCAAAACCTGCATTTCATTAACAATTCTTAAAAGTTTCATAAACATTGTTTTAAAACTAAAGTATATCTGCATACATAGTTGAACATATTTTAAATGGAATACAGAAAAATAAGTGTTTAAAGGTTTTTTCACAATATTCACTTTTATTTGTAATCAAGTATTAATTCCATTGAATATCCCTTATAGGAAAGTCAATCAATTGAAAGAGTTCCCTTGTTTTATAATTAGGTATAAATCCTTGTGTTATCTCTTTTTTACTGTGAACCATCTTTGTAAATCCATTAGTTATTTTGCCTTTTAGAGCTGCATTGACAGTGCAGTACTCATTTTTGTGGATCAAAATATCACCTTTATTGAATGAAATTTCCTTAGAAGACTTGGCCTTGTGGTTGTAGTGAGCAATCCGTGAAGCAGGTATTACCCAAGCATAGTGGTGGGGTATGTCAAGACTGAAAACTCGATCGGAAGCATCTTCTTCTTCAGTGCCTAATTTTAGTTCGTAGGCTACTCGACACATCTTTATAGTTTCAGTTATGTTTGATTGTATCAGGAAAGGGAAAAAAATATACATACATAAATATTACTTTGCATATATTCCAGAGCTGATGTTAAGATGTGTATAATTATTTATAATATGTTTCATTTACAAATACAAATGTAAAATACATTTAATAAATATATATACTGATGTTATAATTAAGGATACTCTTTTGTCTCTTCAGACCATGACTGGAAACAATATCCGCATGTTAAAAAAATTACATTTTAAGATGATAATTGAAGCATATAAGATAGAGTCAAAATTACTTTTCTGTTTTTTTTTTTTTTTTTTTTTCCAAAAACCTGAACGACTGTTACATGTCAATTTTTTTAATGAAATATTTTTTTTTTTTTCATATTTTAGATATAACAAACACTAAAAATTACAGGTAAAAACGAAAAAAAACTTAAATTTTTTTAATAAAATTAGATATGAAAAAAATGCATCTTAAGTTAGATGAAAAAATGAATTAAATCTTAAGTGAAATATCAAGTATTTAGAATAAAAATGACATAAAAATATATGTTTTATGGATATGAAAAAATCTTAAGTTTCTTAGAATAAAAATGACAAAAATATGTGTTTTCTAAAATAAGAGATAAGCCAAAGTTAAAAAAAATTATACATTTTAAAATATTTTTGCCTAAAATTTTTTTAAATAATTCATATGAATATTCTCCACCAATCATAACATTATAGTTAAATATGAAATTTTCTGTATTAATTTTTTTGATTGCATTGTCAGAAAGTTTTCCATGATTTTTTTTAAGAAAATACACTTTTTCTGCATCATCATCTTTTTTGCAGTTCATGAATCTCCATATTTAGTTTGTTTTTCCATATTTAGATCAGATTTTATCTCCCAGGCTCTTAATCATTGAGTTTTATAGTTTATAATCATTGAGTATAAATGATAATATCCAAGACTGTTCCATTTGTAAATAAACATATTTTAAAAAAGGCTTTTATATAAAATAATAATTTCACCACAAGTATGAATTCTTTTGAATATCATGTAAAATTCCTAACCCTTTCAGTTTAATATCTTCATCTTTTTCCTTTTCAATTAATTCAATCATTGCTTGAAATAACTCATAACTCATAGACAGAGGACAAAAGGCAGCCTCTGTTAGTCCAAAGACCTGAGCACCAGAGGTAGAGGACTCACTCAGCTCGTTTGCTTGGAGGTATTTCGCTGGGTATAATGGAAAGGCCTTCATGCTTTCGGTGACCCTATCAGGAGAATACTTTTCAGATGTACTTCACCCATTCCACCCAGTGATATCCCCTTGCCACAGTGAGGCAACCTACAGGACTAGAGGTGAATAAACTTGTGGATATCGTCTAGTAGAAGCTGGACTCTAGGATTAGCAACAACAATAACATTGCTTGTAATTTTTCTGATAATTCTTTTTCAGAGGCATCTGAAATGTATTTTTCATACAAATCATTACAAAGATTAAATAATTTCACGATTTGTAAAATGTAAAGCTCTACCTGTAATACCATTTAATGATTTTTCCATTTATTTAGAGTTATTTTTAGAAATCCAAAAGGATATCCTAAACACACAGCTTCCTTAAAATATTTTTCAGTTTCTTCTAATTTTTTATCTTTAAAAATATAAAATTTAACTTGAAATCTTTCCCTAAATTCATTGGATAGATATTGATATATAGAAATACAATTCTAATCAATTTTATCTGGATATTTTTAATAAATTATTGTGTTGTTAATTCTTAATACGTAGAAATACGTTCCCAATCGACTCTATCTTTAAATCTTTCAATAAATTCTTCTGTTAATTTCCAATATTTAGAAATACAGGTCCAGTCACCATATCTTGAAATTTTTCAATAAATTCTCCTGTTAATTCTTGAAATTCACAAATGCATGCATGTCCAACAACCGTTATATTGAAATTTGTCTGTAAATTTTGTGTTTTAGAAATAGCATTCCTTTGAGCCTCATCTTGAAACTTTTCAGTAAATTCCCCTGATAATTTTTGAAATAAATATCCAATCAACTTTATCTTGAAATTTTTCAATAAATTCTTCTGATAATGTCTGATGCCTAGATATTAATCAATCAAACTTATCTGGAAATGATTGCTACGATTTTTAGAATAACCTAATGCTGTTGTATGAATTTTGTCTTCTAATATAAATCTTTTATTATCTTTTTGAGATAATGCTAATATATTTACCTCAATTGAATATAAATCATATTTCATACTTCTAATAAGATTCAAGGTTCTATATTGTTCATTTTCATTTAATAGAGTTATTATAATTTCAAACATAATTCTATTTTCTACTACATATTTCTTTATTCCCTTAGATTTTGTAATTATTTTGTCTTCAGTTTTATTAGTATAGATTTTTTTTATCTTAATCCTACAAATTGAATAAATATTTTACCATTGTTTTCATCTTTCATTTTATGTAATACTTTTTTTTTATTATTTTTTTAAAGGTATATTTATTTTCATTAGGATAATATCATGTATCAAAATATTTCATATCTTCATTAAAATTATCTGTTTTAATATCATGTATATTATACTATTCATATAAGGTAATGAAAGTCCTTTATACTATTTAGGTTAAATAATATTATAATGAAAATCATGCATTAAATGCTTTGATAAATCTAAAATTCCCATTTTTACATAAATCGGTTTATTTAATTTTACTTTTGTTTTATTTATATGAATAGCAGCTAGATTTTCAGTAAATATTATTCTACCTTTAAAATTTGATTTAGCAATTAATTTTTTAACTTGAGTGTAAAAGGTATGTAATTTTATAGCTATTCTTTTTCTAACATTTTCAATAAATTTACCATATGGTGCATTATTCATTAATGCATAAAATTCTTTCTGAAAATCATTAGCAGCTTTTTTTCTTTCTCTCAGTATTTAAATCTATATTTATTTTTAACCAGTCTGATCGTTTGAGTCCCGGTGGCGCAGTGGCTAGCGCTTCGCGCAGCAGCACCACAGGTCCGGGGTTCGATTCCCGGGCTGGGCAAGGTCGACTCAGCCTTTCAGCATTTGATTTCCATCACTAGTGTCAATAAAATGAGCACCAAGTTTGCTTGGGGACTAAACACGGGGTCATGCGGCAAGCTGACCACTTGTTCAGGGCATATGCTTATGCACCCCGGGGCCCACGGACAAGAAAGCAGATTTTCGGGCACTGCAGGCCTTGGCCCATTAGCGCTGTTACGCCACTGAGTTTTAGTTTTTAGTCTGATCGTTTGAATATAAAATTCTATGTACTTTTTGAAACTTAAATCCCATATCTAAATACGGTTTTAAACTTTTATAACGTATTATATAATTCGTTTTATCATTAAGTTGTTAATAATTTTCTTATTAAGAACCATCGGGAATTTTCTTTTCTGATGCTAAAGGTAAGTCCAAATGATAATCATATAATTCTTTTAGATATTCTAAGTCAACATCTTGTGCATGTCGTTTTTCTGCATACTTATCTGGTTTTTAATAAATTGGGTTCTTCTACGTATTTAATTTAGGATAAGGTCAATATTGACTGATAGTACAACCATATAAATCATTAGCATCTAAATACATTAAATACATTCTTTTGCAAAAAAAATCGAAGCACCAAGAAGGACGTGAGGAAATTTGGTATGCAAAAACATCTTTATCAAAAATGCAAATGAACAGGAATTGCAATCATAGCGCGCAATTCGCAAAGTATAAAACCAGTAACAGAGGCAGAAAATTTTAACTTTTTGGGGGTGCCCACCAGTGGCCGAGTGGTAAAATCGCTGAACACTGGTAGTTCGGTCCGAGATTCGAATCCCGCGAATGGGCTGGCTACATGGCTGTTTTTGTAGTTTTTCCCCATGTGTAATGTGTATATGAGCCAGTTTCCTTAGAAAGTCCTCCACGAAGGCATCCCTTTCCTTAGGCATATAGCCCTCGAGGCTTTGCCATAATTAGATAACCTAACCTAACCTTAGCTTTTTCTTGTTGCTGCCATTGTAATTCCGTAAAGAAGCAACTAAAGATGCCATTATGACGATATCGAAGACTTTAACTAAACGACTTCGAACATGGTCGCATTGTAGGGTTGCTAGCTGGTCATACCAAGCAATAGGCCGCCACCTGCAGCGTACAGACACTGCTGTGCAAAGATCTTGGCAGCAATGGTTGCTACAAGGAAATTGTCGACGAAATGAAGGCTCTGGAAGGCCAAGGAGCGTAAATGTGAGGCAAGACAGGATGATTGTTCGCCAGGCCCGAGCCTCATTGGTATCATTGTCGACTATTCAACACACTACAGCCATGTCTATACCTCCCGTGGTACTGTCCACCATCTCACGGCACTTATCTGAGGCGGGGTTACGCTCACAGAGGCCTTTAAGTTTGCCTTTGAACCCACAACATTGGCGGAGTCGTCTGGAGTGGTGACGCAGCCGATCATCATGGCTGCCACCAAACTGACATCGTATAGTGTTCAGCTATGAATCCTGCTCCTCTCTTGAAACAGATGACCTTTGAAGCAGATGATGGTGTTTGTAGAAGACGGGGCAGTGGTCTCAATCAGCCTTTAACCCCTGGTGTGATAGTGTAGAGCGCTATTTCTTATGACAGAGGTCATCTTTATTCATCCTCCGTATATCTTTAACAGCTCAACGATATGTTGATACCATCCTGCGGCCAGTTGCATTACCCTTCATGGCTTGTCATCGTGGGGCCATTTTCCAACAGGATAATGCCAGGCCACATACCGCTCGCATATCTCTGGACTGTCTCTGTGGTTGATACTCTTCCTTGGCCACCAGACTTTTCACCAATCTAGCATGTCTGGGACATAGTAGGCCGCCAGATTCGGGCACCACAAAATATTGCAGATCTGGAGCGACAACTGATGAATGCCCGGTAGAATGTGTCGCAGGATGACATTATGAACCTTTACCACTCCTTACCTCGACGAATTCAAGCATGCATTGCCGTCAGGGGCGGTTCGACCAACTACTAATTTGAACACTGAATGGGTGATTGTGAGCTGTGAACAGGTACTATGACCTTGATTTTTTTATCATTGTATTATCTGTGTATGAGCTATACACATATTCAATTTCATAAAAAACAACCACTTCCTTCATGGCGCTTCGATTTTTTTTTTTTTTTTTTTTTTTTTCAAAAGAGTGTAGTTAGGTTCTTTATTATTATCATAATCCTTCATATATTTATTATTTGCTTTTGCATATCTATTACAATATTGTGATACTCCACCTCTTATTTACTTTTCTATCATTAAAACTCTATTAACATCACTTATCAAATTTAGTTTAATTTCAGTCTTTTAACATTGCATTCAAAGATAAGCCAGGAGTTATAAAATACTAAGCAGGATGTAATTTATAAGTTTTCAAACAAACATCTACTAATAGTGAAATATATATTTTAATTTTGAACATTCTCCTAAATTTTTAATACTAAAGGCTTTCCAAGTTTTTTTAGCAGTATTATAATCATCGTCATTTTTATCACATTCATTCAATCTATTGTACAATTTTTTCTGAGGTGGTAATTTTGTTTCCTTGCATTTTTATTCAGAATCTATATAATCATGAGGATAAACACTTTTTCTCATTTTTAAATCTAAAACGGAATCAGGAAAATGTTTTACAGTTTCTTTAAACACAGATTTAAAATATTCATGGTAATTCTCTTTAAATCATCCATTGGTTCTCAACCTTTTGACTAACGCCTATTATCTAAACAACAATTTTAAACCCTTAGTACCACCACCACTCTTGAACAAAACTCAGATCACATAAATTTACGAGTGTTAGAGAAAAATTCAATCAGGATGCTGGGGTTTTAATTTTTGAATTTAATAGTTAAAAATACTTTGCTTCTTTGCGTACGATCTATTTTTCTCTTGCGTACCACCGGTTGAGAACCCCTGATCTATACTTTTAAGTCTATACTAATTTTCAAATCATCTATATTTCTAGACATAAATTTAAATCCATCTATAAATCTTAATTTTAAGTATTTAGCAAATTTTCTAGTAAAGGATAAATATTTTTCTTCAGTACTAATAATAGCAGTTAATTTAGAAATATCGAATCCAAGTTCTTTTACTTTATCATCTTCTGGTGAAAAAAAATTTTCACATATATGGCATTTATTAGTTGTTTTATAATGATTTTCATAAAAATCTATTATAGGTTTAATACCTTTCTATTTTCTTCTTTTCTGCTATTAAATGTCTCAGATTCCGTTTCAGTGAATTCACAATTTTTTTTCATTTCATCAGTTCCCGTATAATAAACTAGCGATTTAAATTACTCATTATTATATTTAATGTGATAACTGAGTTCACCAGTGTTATGTTTTTGATATGGAAGTATATAAGAATTTTTATTTAATTTTAATTCAGTTTGATTAATTTTTTCATTGCTAAAATTATATTTATGTTTTAGAATTGATTTATACAATCCATTACCTATTTCTTCTTTTGCCAAATTATAAATTCTTATTAATTCATACTTATATATTCTTATGATTCATACTTATAAGATAATCTAGAACTACTTATTTTTTAATAAACATTTAAAATCTGTGTAAAAAACAATTAGAACTCTCATTGATCAATTATAATTATTAAATTTTATAAAATTGCTTTTTTTAGGCATTTTGAACTTTGCAAGGACTTCTTTTTCACATTCTTTAAATTTTTTAGTTGTATGTAAATTTAATAAACATCTATTATACCAATATACTTGATGCCATTCCAGTTTGATTTCTTAATAATGTAGACATCATTTTAATCCAGCAATCTTTTATATATAATAAGTATACATGGCTGGTTAATTTATTTTTACTCTATACTAATACAAAAAGATTTTTTTTTTTCTTAACCATATATATTAACAGATATATTATTCTTCTCAATTTTTTTAATTTAATCTAAAGAAACAGGAAAATCAAGTCCTTCGAAATTTTATTCAACCTCATATTCTTTAGAATTACCTAAAAGGCCATTATAAATGGAAAAAAATAAATGTTCCGTATGGTCTATTTTAACTGCAATTCATCCAGTAAACAAAAATTGTGAAACAGTTTCAAAGTATACTTTTACTCCAGTAAACAGAGATAGTGAAACAGTTTCAAAGTATACTTTTACTCCAGTAAACAGAGATTGTGAAACAGTTTTAAAGTATACTTTTTCACAATCTCTGTTTACTGGATGAATTGCAGTTAAAATAGACCACACGAAACATTTATTTTTTCCATTTATAATTGGGTTTTTTATTTTTTTAACTCCTTAGGTAATTCTATATAACTTGATCCTTTTAAAGGAACATATTTATTTATTGCCAGTTCTAAAAATTTTCTTGCATCTAATTTCCATCCTGATCCTTCTTAAAATTCAGTAGCTTCTGTTAATAATTTATCAGCACAACTACCTTAAAAGTCATCTAAATCTGAATACTTTACTACAACAGATTTTGTTGTATTTTAAATGAAAATTCTTTAGGTTTTTCACTAGAATCATTCAGATCTCTTTTATAATTACAAAATAGTTTAAAATTTACTTTTAAATGTTTTTCTTATTTAAAACTTCTTTTATTAAATTTTTAAAAATTTTATTTCTTCTAATGTATAAAAATTCATTAATTTCCTGAATTCAGTATACGCTGCTGGCCATTAAAATTCCAACTCCTTGAAGGAAAGCAAATGCAAAAAAGATAATTAATGTACGTAAACAATATGCATGAAGACAAAATGATTAAATTTGCAAGCAGTCTGGGGGGTTTACAAGGGAGGCGAAATTAGTAAAAACAGCTGCCACCCCTGCCAGCTAAAACGGTACTTACCCAGTTTGGCATGGAGTCGAACTGGGCTTGGATGACAGAAATGGGCAATTTATTCCATGCTGCTTCAAGTCTGTGCCACACTTCATCAACTGTATTAGCTGGAGAAGGGTGGCAGATAGGTCCCTGAGCGAATCATGACCAGATATTTTAAATGGATGACAGATCTGGAGACCGTGCAGACCAGAGCAGCAATCGAATACCCTGTGTATGAAGGAAGGTCAGAACACGACGTGCAACATATGGTCTTGCATTATCTTGTTGGAAGATGGCGTTTTGGCAGGCTTCAAAAATAGGGTACTACCACTGGCCATTAGATGTCAGAAATGTACCGATCTACGTTAAAATTACCGTTGATTCGAACTAGAGATGTGCGTGTCGTGTACCCAATGGCTGTCCAAACCATCACACCAGGTACAGGGCTCCTTATAACGATATCGAATGCAAGCAGAAGACGTGCGGTCTCCTCGCAGCCTCCAGACACGTACACGAAAATCAGAATACTGCACGCAGAACCAGGACACATCTGAAAAGACAGCATTTTACCATCCCTCTATCCAGTTTTGTCGTTCGGCGCACCAGAGTCGCCATCTTTCTCTATGCTTGCGTTGTCAAGGGAAGCCGAAGTAATGGTCGCCGTTCTGATAGTCCACACTGCTACAAACGTCGATGCACCGTACGAGTGGATACTGGTCGTGCTGCAAACATGCCCATTTCCTGACTAATGGTCCGTGATGTGGTTGTATGGTTTTGCAGAGCTGACCTCACAATATATCTATCCTCTCGGGCATTAGTCATGGGAGGGTGTTGAGATCCTGCATGCCATTCAGGACGACCCTCCGCAACCCACTGATTCCATATTCACATGACAGTGGTTGGATGTCGACCAGTGCAACGGGCGAAATCACGGAACGAAAATCTGCGCTCTTGATAGGCAATGATCTGCCTTTCCCAAATTCCGACATTTGCTGGTAAGCATTTCTTATTATTATTCAAGGCATAGCACGGTATTCTGAGCAAACTCTGACCTTACAAAGCGGTTTCCGAAGGAGATATCCACTACACAACTTTTCTTTTATACAGTACTTCAGATGTTGTATTCCCCTCCTGCGTCGTCTAAATGTGCTAAAATACTAACCATTTGCATATCCCAACCTCTTCTTCCTTTCATGTGGTTTTGACTTTCATTAAAATAATTCCTTCCTGTTGTTGCAATTTTAATGGCCAGCAGTGTACATTTAAAATCCAGTATGAAACCCGAATCTGCTTCGGTAAGTTCTTTTTTTTTTTTTTTTTTTTTTTTTTCCCAATTAAAATTGCATTTATATTTTATTTGCAGCTTTCTAGCTTTTAAAAATAAATCTTTATCGAAAGGAAACAAATTTAAGAATTTTTTTTTGTGTGTGTATGTGTGTGTGCTTGATCTCTTATATATTGAATATCAGATCTATTCATAGCTTCAGAGACTTGAAAGATATGTCTTTTACAATAATTTAATATTTCTTTTTAAATCTAGTTATTAGATACTTTGCATTATTAAATAAAGCAAATTTATATTTAAATGATCTTGAATGATTTTTTGTATTAATGATGAATTATAAAATGCTCTGTAAATTTTACATTATTTTCTGGTTTAGACAGTGTTCGTACGGTCCTTAAAAGTCCTTAATTTTTTCAAAAATGATTTTTGGTCCTTAAAAGTCCTTAATTTTGGCCAAAATGAATAAACGGTCCTTAATTTTGCTCATTTGACATTTCTTATCATTTCTAATGATTGCCATTCTAAGTGTGAATTACGATTTCTCATGAATATGGAATTAAAATTACACGGCTCTTAACCAATCTGTTGGCAGATTTGCGTTGCAAACGATAAAAAAAAAAAATAGCTACCTACAATTAGCTACTAAAGTATCGGTGTCTGATTGGCTATTCACCCAATCTTTCGAAACAGGTGTTATCTATAAATTTAGGCAGATTGTCACGAAAGCGTGAAGCCGGAAGTTCTTTAAGAGGCGAAAGTGATGATAAAGGTGCTCGAGAAAAAAAAAAGGGGGGGGGGGAATTCTGAAAATATTTGCCAAAATTAGAGCAATTCCAACCTGGAAGGCCACAACCCTTCCGACGCCAATAGGAACGAGATACATGGAAAGTGCATTTTCAATAAACTGTGGCTTCATCAAGCTGATTACAAAGACTGGATATTGATGGATAACAATCCTTAAATGTGGTCTTGGTCTGAAACAAATTGAAATTTCTAGAATGGGAGAGTCAGCGCTGAAAATTCACATGAAAATTAAGTTTCATCATTTCAATTTCTTTTTACACGGTTTTACTTAACTTAATTTCTGTGTTTGTTTCAATTAAGCCATAAATTAATTTTTTATCACCTTCTACAGAGTTTATTCTCTTTTGCACATACTATATGTATGGGATATCGGGATTATGAGTTTATTTCTACAGAGGGTCTGTTATCGATTTCGCGGGAAATCTGTTGGCTCCATTTCGATTTTAGGTCGCCAAGGGCAAATTCGGTAACGCTAGCCGAGAAAAAGTTAAATTCGGAAATACGTTTTGAAGCTTCAATAGACAATTAAGTATTTGGTTTAATCCTATGCTGTCGATAGTAATGCATTATTTTGGCTAATGGCAATACAATTATTAGTTGAAAATAACTAACTAATTAAAAATTTTTTAATATTTTTAAAGCTGAAAACAACTAATAGAAACTAATTTTCCTGAATTAACTAGACGCAAAATTAACTTTCATGAATTACTAAAATTATTGGGTAGAAGTTTAACTGAAAATATACATTCCGTATTATATATATATATATATACAGTACAAAGTCCGAGGTCTGGACTCGTCGGGACTTCGGCGATCCCAGATTTGAGATTTTTCCGGATATTAGATCATTTTAAATCTACTAAGATGGCACGTAGAAATTATAAAATTGAAAATATGAAATCGTGATTTATGAAATAATGAAGCATTTATGATTTAAAGGTTATCAAAATTTACAAAAGAAAAGAGCTTAATATTTATATCTTTACTTTATTAAACATTTCTTTCAATGTGAGTTGTTTGATTTGTTTTCTCTGCTAATACTTTAGACTAATACTATAGACATATAATTTCTTGTTCAGTTATTAAGTTCCATTGTTCAAGACCTGTAATTGCTGTGTCGAGAATTCCGAATAACTTGTCAATCAAAATTTTTTCTCGTTCAGTAACCTCTCTGTTACTTTCTTCACTATCGGTAGCTGTATTTTCTGGATTTAGAACCATACTGCAGATTTCGCCCTCCGTTAATTGATTATGATTGGGCATTGTCATCGCAATGAAAAACTTCTGTTTAACTTCCCTAAATTCTGCCGCCTGGTGCGGCCATGCGAGCTCTGGCGCTGGTTCTGGCTTTATGTGAATAACAAATCAGTTATTCTTAATTCAAGTATCACTAAATATAATCGTTTGTCCTATGACTATCATTAACAAAATCTATTTTTAGCATAAGGAAAGAAATTTCTGCTAAATCTCCCCTTGTCAACATTTTAGCGCATTAAACTTAAATCTGTAATCGGATAATACTCTGTTATTTGGCGTCGCTGCATGAGTCATCACTCAAGTTGTCATCCGTTGATAAACATGCGGTGATGAAAGCAAAATACAATCATGGACCTTATAAGAAATAGACTAACCCAAACGGGTTTTCTCCCTCGTCTGAGGCGTTGCCGGCTGTCACCTTGATCACATCCGGAGGAGTAGGGACGACTTGCAGAAATTTAACATTGGTTGCCTATTGCAGCGTGTATAATTGTCAAGAAAAAGTTGTAGTGCCTTATTTCACAAATCAGAATTTCTCCATATTTTTATTTTTGAAACTGAGATTGATTTTTAAAAATTTAGCATATTTATCAAGCATAATTAACGTTCCAAATAATTATGAAGCTATTGCATGCTTTCAGGGCTGGATTATTTTTTTAGCTTTTTCTATGCCGTAAGGAAATTTGTAACTACTTCTTTTAGGAAATAATATTTTAAATCTGAATTAATAGAAAATTTCAAACAAGCAATTTTCTCTTGCAATTTTTTTGCTTTTTATTAGTGTAAATAAGTAAAAAATATTAAATCTTTAAAAACGAATTTTAGAAAGTTTTGTTTAAATTTCTAAATTGTGCTGCTTTTTTTAAATTGTAGATGAGTATTATAGCACAATTTCTATAAAGGAATTTTATTTCATTTCATAATACATCATAGTGATAAACACTTTTGACTCCTTAAAAAATTTATTAGCCCAAAGCGGCTGTAGCCTAGAAAGGCTGTTAGTTTCGAAGTGGCATTTTGAGCTGTTATACTATAAATGCCCAGAAGTTAACACTTTAATTTTTCACTTTAAGTATAATATTCAAGTTTAATTTTTTCTCTAAGTTTCTGAAGGAAGGAAATATGTATTTTAAAGGAATCCATATTTTTGCATAATTGCTGTTTTTTTGTAACAAAGAATCTCTAAAAAAATCCTTCATTCAAATCTTATATCAGCTCCTTTTAAGGTAATAAATCGCTTATCAGGTTTATCCAAAGTATCTGGCTAGAAAAACATTCTTACTTTTGGATGTCGAATAATCAGGAGTACAATGAATCATAAAAATAGTATGAATCAATAATGAAGCATCTATATTATGATGTTCAATATGTTTACCTGCTATAGTTAGTTGTGCTGCATAAATAAATCGTCCCAAACTATTTAAAGTTACATTTTCTTCTTCAATAGTAACACCTTTATTTTTTACAATTTTTAGTTCTAATTGCAGAAAACTTCTAGAATATAAAATATATATATTTTTGCCCTTTTATAATAAAATTATAAGTAGCATTTTCACTCTGATCTGTTGTATTTTCATCCTTATTATATTCTAAAATTTCTTCACTTTCAATTTCTTCATTATGATGGTATATCTCATTTGCTAAGTCATAAATCTTTTCCAATTGTTTATGTATAATTTTTAAACCTTGTCCTTTCATTGAAAGTAGTTCCTTCAATTTGTCACCTATAGCTTGTATTTTAAGTGAGAGTTCCTTATCTGTTATCTCTTAAGACAGGAAAGAATTCGTAAAATATCTTCTTTCATTTTTTTTTTTTTTTTTTTTTTTTTTTTTTTTTCTTTCTTTCTTTATAATCTATAGTCATTCATTCACTTATGTTAAAAATGAGGGGATCATGAATTTTTTTTCAAATAATTTTCGTCGTCTTTAACAATAAAATGTATTCAACTCATTGATAATTTAAATCCTTGTATTACTTCTTCAGATGTTTTCCTTAATAAAGGAAAAGCCCATGCATATTTATTACATGCATCTGTAACTGTTAACAAATAGCTTGTCCCATCATTATATTAATATAATTTGTAATAAATAATAAATTGGCATCAAATTGATTATCACTATTAAATACATAAACTCTTATTTTAAATTTACAAATAGAGGGTTTATTTCCTCCATATTCATCTTGTAGGTCCGTGACACTTAGCCGACGGGACACTTAACCGACACCAGTTAGCCGACAGGACATTTAGCTGACACGGACACTTAGCCGACAGGTCATTTAGCTGACAAGGACACTTAGCCGACAGGGACAGTTAGCCTGCAGGACATTTAGCCACAAACGGCTAGACCTCAAACCTCACTTTTGCTCATAACCGGTTTTTTCTTTCTCTGGGATATGAGGAAGGGAAAAGGGATTTTGAGTATAGGGAATTTTATATAGCGTTGTTTATATCGCGTATCTGTAAAATCACGGTACGAAAAATGTATTAACGTATCTTCTGAAATAATAAAACGATCTTTAGAGGGACAAGTAATTTCGCATCTGAAATTCAGCGGATACCCTTGGAAACAATTAAAAGTTCTTTCTCAGGGACACGCAAAATCAACTGTTGACTCTTCTATGAATTACGGAAAAAGATAGCTGCATGCTCAGAGTTGGCGAATTTATTACCTAGGTAAAATTCCACTGCTAAAAATTGAGCTAAGCTCTGTTCCATCTATTTGGATCTGTTAGTAAACTTGTATGTATAGTTACACTTCCAACATGAAAACTGAAACTTTCCGGAGAATTAATGCAGGTAGTGCAACACAAGAGTACCTGATCCATCAAAAAAGAATTTTTTCTGAATGTATATCCTAGAAACAGATCTGTAAGTGACTATGGAAAAGTTCCAAGAAAATATGTAAATAAGTAAACCCTGAGCCAAAGTATCCGTCAAACATGCACCCCCAAAATAAGCATATGGTTGAGCTGGTAGTCTGCATTTAAAAAAAAAAAAAGGTTCTCATAAATACTAGTTATTTACAAAGATTGCCTGTGTGGTATCCATGAGAGGATTTTCTGCATATTACAATATTTTCCACATATATTCATTCCTCTATATACAAAAATGAAAAATTTACACCACTTTGTACAATTTTCTTTTTATTTAAGATCATAAATCAATCTATTTATATCAGCTATATAAAATGTTTTATTTAAAATATAGCAATTAAATTTATGAATTATAGTAAATTAATAAAGATAAAATAAATTTTAACTGATTTACCGAGAATTATGAAAAAGACATGGCAAGTGTTCATACCACAGAATTACATGATTTAAAGCGCAGGAAAGAATGCAAATTTAAAAGTTCTAGTTGAATGCGTTGCCAAATACATTTTGTGGATATTATGGGTTGCCTATTTTGGCAATATAGCACAGTGGCTGGTGAATTCTTTTGCAAATCAGATAGAAAAAGGCTCCAAACAGCCCAAAACTGTATATTACGTCAAATTTCAAACTCACCCTGGTACATTCGTAATAACCGTATCAATTTTGAGCTCAAAATGGACCAGCTTAATAGTATATATTGTAAATTAGCAAGGAATTTTTTTTGAAAGCCAAAAAAATATTCAAAACCCTGCCATTAAAATATGTAATTACGACATTAATGATCCTGCTAACTGCAAACGCCCTATGGCCATACTTAATGTAAATGTTAATTGATGTTTTCTTACTGTTACCTGCATTATTAGTCAGCACTTGTGATATGTATTGTAACTATGCTTATTGAATTATATATGTATCTCCTCTCAGATATGCACTATTTTGTATCTTGTTTGACAGGACGTGTCAATTTAATATTTCAAATTGCTCAAACTTATCCATTATTTTTACCTAACTTGTTACTTATATCTGTTCATATAGCTCAATTTTTTTTTTAATTTAGAAATTTTTTTGTGTTAATGCTCACATAATTAGTAATTTTTTAATTTTGTTTGATATCGGTAGGGAGTTCGGCTCAGGTAGCCAGGTGTATACACCTTTCCCCTGTGGAACAGGGTGAATTCTTTTTATGGTTGGGTAGATAATCAGATATTTAGTACCAATTTCTTTTTTATTAATAGTTTATCAATGTGTCAATGATTAAAATGCTGATGTTAGGAAAAACTGTTTTTCCTTTATTCTTACATATCGAAAACTGCCACCAAAAATATTAGATGTGATATTTTACCCGTTTTGTGTAACAATTTGTTCTTCATTCCGTCAGGCTTGTGTTTTCCTTCCAGTGCGTTATGCAATGCTCCCACAGATTTGCATATGTTATGTTAGTGTTTCAATATTTGTATTTTCTTTTAGTAAAGCATACTATCCCATCATAACTTACTAAGATGCTGTGTAGTTTATTCAAATGTTTATCGTATACCAATGTATTATTTATCTACACTATGTTCATGTACTGAATTTAGTGATACCTTTCCTTTCTATACGTAAGATTGTAGGAATTTATATTTATTTTAACTAATGATTTAAAAGGTACTATTCCGTTTTGAAGACCATAAAAGAAATACAGCGAAAATGTATGCACCAAATCTAGCAAACGTGCCCATTTTACAGCGCGCCAAATCTAGTGTACACGCTGATTTAGATTGTGTTAGTTTATATAGTTCTATATTTCTTAAGACGCCATTGAAATACTAGTTTAAATATTTTTTGTGATTTTAAATTAATTTTTTGATATCCTGTGGATTTAAAAACTTGGGAATTGCCCATGACGAAAAGTGTGCAATTATTTTTGGCAGCACCTGGCATCAACAATAATTTGGGATTTTTTACAGCCCTCAAAACCGAATAGTACCATTTAAAGTTTTATTTAAAACTTTCCTATAAGTCTTCATTCCCTTAATTATCAGTGCCAGAATAGTTAAATATTGTAGCGCGCGTGAATGAATGCAAATTTTCTATTTTGAAGAAAGTAGTTAAGAGAGAGTTAAGCTCTAGCTGCCGCCTCTACTGAGGTACGTTTGCTTATTGCTGGTTCAAGTGGCTTATTTTGCATTGCTTTGCTGCCACTAGTAAGAAGGAGGTTGAAATTACGGATCTCGCTGAGCCCTGTAGGTTAGTTTTATCACTTGTTAATATTTCAACTTTTAGTTTCAATTATCTGACTTTCAGTTACCGTCCAAGTAAAGGTGAAGTTTGTTAGCTTCGAGTTGATGTATTGTAAATTTTAAAGAGGTTATAAAGGGTACATGAACCCTTCTCCTGTGTAGTTTCCTGCTACTCCAGTATACAGACAGAAGTTAACCAACTGGACTCTACAAGATAATTCACAGTTAATTTTATTGTAAAATATCTAAGATATACAAAAATTAAAAAAAAGGGGGGGATAATATGGTTGAATGCATTATAAACTGTGCAAGAAATTTACAAATCATTTACTACTCTTCTGTAATTTTAGTGTAACTTATGATCATTACATACTTTTGGATATGTAAAAATAAAGGGAAAACAGTTTTTCCTAACATCAAGCAATTTAATCATTGACAAACTATTAATAAAAAAGAAATTAGTACTAAGAAATGTCTGATTATCTACCCAACCATAAAAAAAATTCACCCGACATTGTGGTATATTGACAAAATAGGCAATCCATAATATCCGCAAAATGTATTTGGCAACGCATCCAACTAGAACTTTTAAATTTGCATTCTTTCCTGCGCTTTAAATCATGTAATTCTGTGGTATGACTCTTTTTCAGTTAAAATTTATTTTATCTTTATGTAATTTACTATAATTCATAAATTTAATTGCTATATTTTAAATAAAACATTTTATATAGCTGATATAAATAGATTGATTTATGATCGTAAATAAAAAAATTTTGTACAAAGTGGTGTAAATTTTTCATTTTTGTATATAGAGGAATATATGTGGAAAATATTGTAATATGCAGAAAATCCTCTCATGGATAAAACACAGGCAGTCTTTGTAAATAACTAGTATTTATGAGAACCTTTTTTTTAATTGTGGACTACCAGCTCAACCATGTGCTTATTTTTGGGATGCATGGGTAGGGTACGAACTGCGCCAAATTTGATCGAAAATCCCCGTCCCCCTCTTTTTTAATCCACGAACTGCGCGACGTTTCCTGTCCCCCATTTCTTTCCAAGAAGATTGGGTGCTACAAAAAGTCGTTTATCGCCATTAATGGGACATTCTATTGAGACTGTAAGCCTTTATTTTCGTTTATCAATATTGTAAAAATTGTGCATGTAAAACAAATATTAATTTAAAGTCTGGCGTGTGCTAAAAAATAAATTTCTTTTATACTCATTTTAAAGTTTTATGATGCTTAAAGGAATGATGAGCCAGATCTTTTTTATTCTCTGTAAGAATTAAAAACCTTCCAAATTGTAGATTTTAGTCGCTGATATATATATCAGTTTTGAATAGTAAAATTGATAGATTAATGACATACACAAAACTGATACATAATCAACGTATCAAATATCGGATTTGTAGCTCACCTTAAATAAGTTTCTTGTCTAGATAAATATTAACAAATCTTCTTAGATAGCAGAATGGTTTTAACTTTCAAATTTACCATTTTAGGTAAACAGTTCTAATTTAATTATAAAAATTATTTTATTAAATCTAAAAATTGGACTTCTTAAGTCGTTCTAAATTCACACTAATATTATTGCAATATATTCCCGTATTAAGCTTTCCATTTTTAATCATTGACGTTATTTTAAGGTTATTTAACTTTGTTACAAATTCCATATTTTAATACTGGAAACGTTTAAATATTTATTCTGTTTTCCATCTGATGTACTTTGGCATACATTTAATTTCTAATACACATTTAATTAATAAATTGATAATTATGAGCGTCATCAGAATTTTTATAATTAACAAAAAAAATTCAAACTCCCTTATATTCATTCAGTCTCCCTTTCAATCCATTCCTTTTTCACATATTGTTGCACTGTACTCAAGTTTTCATGAATGTAAAATTTATATAATTTGTATTGTATTTATGCCAATTTATATTTAAATGATAATTTTTACAAATTCTTGCTTCATAACTCTAGTTAATAGAAGATGTTTCTAACACCTTGGCAAAGCTTAATCTTCAGCATGTAGCTTATTTTCTAACCTAGTTTCAGGCTGAATTATTTGTAAAATTAGTTACTTGAAATTATTTGTTAACAAAGATGGTCGCTAAATCACGCTAATAATATTTCTAACTGTTGTAATTTATAATGCAACAAATATGTGATTTATAATATAATTCATCTATAATTTTTTCGGCAGTATTGAAATTAATAGCAGATACTGATAATGATTATACATTTAGATTGCAATGATTTAGATTGCCATTGCCTTCTTCACTCATGCTTTTATGATTCCTAATATTTCATAATGGCATACAGGTAAGTTTAACTCATTCACCAAACATGTAAATCTCTAATTCAGCCCACTTTTGTTCTTACGTGTGCTGTATCTTCTATTTTCTTTAATATATTGTTCAGCCTAATTTCAAAAGGTCTTATGATCAAGCGGAAAAGTCACTAAACATTGGTAGTTCGACTCGAGTTTCTAGTCCCAGTGATCCCCTAGCTCTTTCTTTTTTTGTACTTATTTACTATGTAAAAATGTATAGTAAAAATTTCAGTTCATGACGTAAAAATACTTTTAAAATTTATTCTTTAAAAATATTTCAAAATTTTTCACCTTAGCGTATCTTTTTACAAATCCCTCTGATAAGAAAAAGTAAGGAAAGAAATTAACTTGGTTTCGGTGATTGATACCTCAGTGCAAATTATGTGTAACTTTTTCCAAAAGCATAGAGTTTATATGGATATCAATAAATTATGGATTATTTCTCATCTAATTTTCTTAACATTTTTATTCCAGAATTTTCCTTTCACACTGTAGTGTTTAACTTTATGCGTTTTCTATAATAATTTACATTTGTTTATAATTTTACGCGAATGAAAGTGATTATTTAATTGTATAAGCTTTGCTAAAAGATAAACGAGAAAACAAAATTCTATCACTTGCGGTCAAGAAAGTGTTTGATGTAATAATTCTTATATATTTTCTTTGATAGTTTTTATTTAATTTTTTTCATTTATGCATTACTACATAGTTCTTTTCAAAAAATATTTTTCTGTGCCGCTATGTCCGTATTTCAGTTTCAAGGAATGCGTGCTCCGTGTAGGGTATATAATGCTTTTTTAAATATTTTTCTTAATACTTTTGTAATTTAAAATTATTACATTTATTATGATATTTCACATTAATTTGTTTGAATACAATGGATTGCAATAATTAACTTACAATTTTTGGGTAACATGAAACACGTCTTAGGAATTCTAATCGTGAAATCATTCCATACCTGCGCTTGTTAAGTAAATCCTCGATTCTTTCCTTCCCTGTTTGCGTACTTCCTGTTTGTTATTATTTTATGCTGCTTCACATCATTTATTGCAGCGTATATATCTATCTGAATTTGACGAATTACATCTGTGAAGACAAATATATTAGGATGGGAATGATAAAAATTCGCTCTGAATTTTGAATGAAATGCTTCACATGCATTAGTTGTTCTTTCCGATGAAATATCAGCGCAAGCCCAAAGTATCGGGGAAATTTTTGCATCCTCATCTAGGTAGTTCTCGGTTATGTAATCAGTAAAGCGTGTGATGTTTGCATCCCGTGGTTGCTCTGACATCAGATCTTCAACGAAGCTATCCGAAACTTCAGTAGCATCCAAAAAGGGTAATCCAAATACCAGTCGAAGCCATCTGCCAATTTCTGAATTAACATTCCTATATTGTTGCTGCAATCCGCACTGTTGAAGTTTTCGCCACCAAGCTTGAGTCAAGTGGAATCTACATCCTGTAATAGAACATTCAGGCCACATTTTTCTCACAGCTTCATGGATTGCATATTCAAAATCTGCCACCACAATTTCTGGCTGAAAATTCAAATGCAAGTTAGAACAGAGTTCTTGCAGTTTTTGAAACATAGTTTCGTATATTGCCGTAGACTTTCCTGGTAGAAAAAAAAAAAAAAAAAATACAAGTGGGATATAATGTCCATTTTCCACTGCATGAAACGTAAATATCTGAAAGAAAAATTTTGGGCAAAATGTGAAAGTGCCATCAACAAAAAACTTTTTTTTTTTTTTTTGTCACATAAGATCCTTAAATTTGAATCTGTTGAAAAACAAACTATATTATTTCTATCGTCATTAATCTGAAGAAGATTTTCATGTTGATAAGATATCACTTGCATTACATTTAATGCAGAATACACATCAGAAATACATTTTGGAAGTGGAGGTAGGACTTTCCTTCTCTGTCGGTACATATTTCTCCGAATACAGTGAACATCATGGCTGCTAACGATATCTGAATGATGAGCTAGTCAGTTCTTTCCTGATTAATTTCTGAGGTTTTTCAGATGTATCTTCCGCTGCTTTCTGTTTAACACCGTTTGAAACAACTTGTCTAGAAATAGTCTTGCAACGCTCATGATTGTGACACGGATAACATTTTGATAACACGTTATTTGTCTTATCAAGATAAAGTGTTGCTTTGCATTTTTTACTTGTACAACGCCATTTTTTGTACTCTGCTTTTCGACAGTCCTTATAAAATTTATGTCCTGAGAAAAGAACGAGAATTTTTCCTCTCTGACTGCGAATAAACTCCATCATAGGTAAATATGCTTAAATAACGCCAAGTTTAACTCAAGGTTGAATTTTATAAAAGAAGAATATATATATTTCACCAAGATAGTCAAAGAATCGTTCGGAACTGATTGAAAATTTAGCTATTTAAGGAATATGCACTGACTTCCGGTTGTAGGGGTGAAAAAGGTCAGAGCCAATAGTTGTGCTCATGAAGAATGCCTTGTAGCCCCACATGTTGTTACAAAGATGAATTTATTGCCTGCAAGAGTATTACGAAACCTTCTGCAAGTCTTATGAAAATTTCTTTTGTGTTACAGAGATATTAACAAAAGTAAATCTAAAGCGATGTATAAAAGAAATTAAAAAAACAAAAAAGAAACGATTTTTCACAGACAATTCAGTGTTTCTCATCAATTAATTCAGTTCTTACTTCACGACAAGGCAAAAATACATAAAAACTCAAAATATCTGTATTAAAAATTACGAAGTAAATCTTAAACACATTTCCTGGAATAAATTCCAGAAAGGTTTAAGCATGACTTAATTTGTAATAATAATAAAAGAATTCGTTATCTTTGTTGTTGCCGAAGCTTAGGTTTTCTAGATTGGCAACAAATCCACTATTCATTTATAAAAAACATATTTCTTTATTTTTATTTTCCTTTTGGCTACAGTTGGCTTCGAAAAATAAAATTGTAACCCTGTAGGCAACGGGGGAAAGAAATTTTGATCGGCGCAGTTGGACTATAGCAGGACGAGGGGGGATTTTCATCAGCGCAGTTGGAGTACACCCGATGCATGTTTTGGCGGATATTTTGGCTCAGGGCTCTCAATTTACTTATTTACATATTTTCTATGAACTTCTTCATAGTCACTTACAGATCTGTTTCTAGGATATACATTCAGAAAAAATACTTTTTTGATGGATCAGGTACTCTTGTGTTGCACTACCTGCATAAATTCACTGGAAAGTTTCAGTTTTCATGTTGGAAGTTAAATTATACATACAAGTTTACTAATAGATCCAAATAGATGGAACACAGTTTAGCTCAATTTTTAGCAGTGGAATTTTATCTAGGTAATAAAATTGCCATCTCTGAGCATCAGAAGCTCACAGTCTTGAAATATAGACATTATCATACCAAGCAATGGGTTAAAACAAATTTTCATTGAGAAAGATACATCAAACATTGTTTATCATATTTTCACTTTCATATTGGTAATCTTATACAAAATACATACTTAGTGAATGAAAATGTTTATTTTATGAGATAATTCACAAGCTTTGATGTAATAAATGCGCAGTCCTTTTTAGTCTATTATCGCTGCTGAGAAAGATTGTTAAAGCTATTCTGAAAAGACTAAAATATAATTTCACATCAATATAGGTTCAGACCCAAATTCTCAATTTGCCTATTAATCAATTATATATGCACTCTTCTTTGATATAGTTAAGGTCTCAAGAGTTTTGTTAAATGTCTAGGCTTTACAAAATATATCAAAAATATAATTCAGTCCTATCTTACAGATTTGTAATGCT
Source organism: Stegodyphus dumicola (assembly GCF_044657685.1). Classification (NCBI taxonomy): domain Eukaryota; kingdom Metazoa; phylum Arthropoda; class Arachnida; order Araneae; family Eresidae; genus Stegodyphus; species Stegodyphus dumicola. The sequence continues at coordinate 122,775,248 of NC_140781.1, forward strand.
ATGCCATACTAACAAGCAGACACTCCCCTTAAGTAGTTTACAGGCTCTCGTTAATTATGGTTTGGGTGAATAATATTTCGGACATCTAAAGTTTTACAAGTTTATTTGGGATAATTAACATTTTTAATTAATTTTTCTATGGGTTTTAGCACTGCCACAAGATTTTTCTCCTTTCCACAAGAAGTTACAGACAGTTTGTTTTCCAACCAGTCGACCATCAGTATCGAAGTAATCATCAATCAAAACAGTTTTAATGTATTTGTTTTATATCATGCCAAATAAAAAAAAATTGCACCAAATAGTTTGTCTTCGCAATCTTATTATTGTGATAATATATTTATATAGCCATTTCTGCAGATGAAAAAATGTGATTTTTCTCGCATAAAAAGCATCACTTAGTCTATTCATATAAATTGTTGCAAATACAAATTTATATATTAGAAGCTACACAACGAATAAAAAATTATATTTAATGTAAAAAAAAATGCTGTTGAACTCTTCACAAGGAAAATGAAAATTGGTAGCACTTCAAAATCCATAAAATAATCCTTTCCTGGGTTGAGTGCTCTATTTAATCTTGGGACAATTTTCATTTCTAAATTAACAAGGAAATTTTGCAAGCACATATTGCATGTGCTCTCACAAGATGCCACCAAAATTTTATTAAATATTTTAAAAATTCTTGATATCCCATGTTTAAAACATTAACTGGACTAAAACGTACTGCAGTAGAAGACCTACAAATGGAAGAAGCTACAATCGAGTTCTATTTCCATATTATTAAACTTCCAGAAACTATGAAATTCTAAACAGTATTTTACAATATTTAACGAATATTGTAAAAATACCGTACAAAATCTGGCACACAGAGTATTAGGAATTTTTATAAAAATATCACCTAGGTCTTTCATACACCATATAAAAGCTATTTTTTTACAAAATATGGATTATAAATAACACTGATTAGATATTATTGAAATGCATATATAAATCTCAACTGTCCAATTTTTCATGAGTTTTTTTTTTTTTTTTTTTTTCCAGATGAGTGAAAATAATATATAATTATTATATTAAATCAATTAAATAAGCAATGTATAATTTTAATTTAAATATAAATTTAAGATGCACTACAATGAATAAATGTCTCTAAGAATGCTATTTCCCATAGTAGCATAGATGATAAACTAAAGGTCTCACAGCAAGTGTTGCCATGCCATGAGCTTTGGATTCTAGCAGCGTAATGGAATGTAACAGCTAGAAAGAGTAGAAAGATTACAATATAAATATTCCCGCGAACGGGCTGGCTGCATGGACGTTTTCGTGGTTTTCCCCATGTGTAACGTGTATACGAGCCAGTTTCCCTTAGAAAGTCATCCACGAAGGCATTCCTCCCCTTAGGCAGATAGCCCTAGTGGGCTTTGTCATAATTAAATAAACCAAACAATATAAATGTTTCTGATGATAACTTTTTATACCTTTTTGTTGCCTTTTCTATCCTTGTCAATATCATAATATATATGCTATTTATTTCTTTGGTTACTTTTAATGCAGCTGTTTAACTCCTACAATGTTTCTATCAATTCTTACTTTAGGTATTGCTTGTATACTTTTTCATTTTTGTTTTGATGTGTACGTGCATTAAAATAACATAACAATTTGTATAATGCATGCTTCAGTGGACCAAAAAAAATTAAAATAAAAGTAGTGAAATTTCACTACTTTTAATTTTTTTCTTTTTTCTTTCGGTAATGAACAGTTATGTGATTTATGTACATGGAATGGTACTAAATAAACTTAGATTTTGGGAGGGATACAATCAGTTACACATTTAACGTTAAAAGATGTTGAGCGTAGGGAAGAAATATCAGATAAATTTCTCCAAACAGGAAAATGTTTGAAAAATCTTCTTTGCATAGAATATGTGTATGCACTTAATAGTTAATAAAATATGAATCATACTATAAAATGAGCTAGCAAATTTTTACGAGAATTTTATTTTTGCAGAATGAAAGTCAATATTAAATTTGCCAGACCAAACCAAAGATAAGAGGAAAAATAATTTAAAATATAGCCTATTATGCCTCCTTTAAAAAAATCTACTTATTTACAATCTTTTTTTTTTTTTAATCTTTTTTTTTGTGCATAAAGACCACAGCAGCTGATCCGTGCTTGCATGTACCACACATTTGTTTCAGGAATTAAATAACATGCTTCATTTAACTGTCATTTCGCAGAACAGTAGCTACCTGCTCTTAAAATGTAAATAACACACATAAAGGTTATTCTTTTTCACATTCAATTTCCTGTTTATTTAAGAACAGAACATTACCTATCAGCCATAAAGTTAGTCACACAGTTTTTGCCAATTTACAAAGTCGTCAACTAGTTGAATGGATTAAGATAATAAGCGTAAGTTAAGAAAAATATTAAATAAAATAAGTGCTTGTATAGCTTTGAAAGTTTCAATCTCGTACAGAGAAGGGTTTTTACATTCATAAATCAAAGCTGCTAATGAAAATCAAAACTCTTTATTTTCCTCATACAAAAGTCCGAATTATGCCCCTTATTTACCCATTATATAGATGAGATTTAAATTAATGTAATTAACAATTTATTAGCCAAAATGCAGTCACCTGTTGGCATGGGATTGCCTGCTCATATTGAATAATATAAATATGCGAAATATTTGCATTCAGACAAAATTTTGCACAATTTACAAACGGAAATTTTACACGCAATTAATGGTACACAGTATATTGAATGAAATTAGCCACTTTATGTTTAAGAAAAACTAATCTAAGTAAATATAACACTACTAACACATATTCGTTAGTATTTCAGGACACGCGGTCTTCGAAACGAGCAATTGCGAGCGCGTGGATGCAATCCAACATGAGCATTTGTAAGCGCTTGGACGAAATACCTTTTGCCCTCTGTCATTCCGAAACCCGGGTGATGAGCAAAAGTGAGGTTTGGGGTCTAGACGCTTGTCATTTAGCCGACACGGACACTTAGCCGACAGGACATTTAGCCGACACACACAATTAATTCACCGTCAGGGCATTTAGCTACAGGACAGTTAACTGACAAGACATTTAGTCAACTGGACACAAAGCCGACAGTGACGTTTAGTTGGTGCGTACCCAATAATTATTTAAATTTACAATCAATTACAAAATTTCTCGACTTCTTCATAAGTTCAATACTTAAGTTATTTTTTTCGCTTATCATTAAAATTCAGTTTTCGATTCTTGAAGATATCACACGCGCTTTTAATTATTGTGTTAATTTAGCATTATTTGATATGTATCGTGCTGTTTGGTGTATATTTGCTAAATTGAAAAAGCGTTGAAATTTCTCGTCAGGGAATATGAATTAAATTTCGAAAGGCAAAAGAATTTGTTTAGCTAAGTACGGTGGTCACTTAATTACATTTTAATTTAGAAGCTTTACGGATAAGCTTCTTCATTTAATCAACTTTCACATCATTAATAATTTTTCTTGTTTACTTAAAGATATTAATTTTCCAATCTCCCTCTTCCAAATGCTTTCAAATTTCTAATATGTTTACGTGTTTATTACTATTTTGCTCATCACATCATATTACATTCCTTCCCTTAAAAAACCGTTTGGCTCCTCCCACTAATGAAATTTCCTTTCCCTGTCACGAAAAATCTGAATAATGCAATAAAAATTATTGTTATTCTTGAATTATACGTTTTTATAGAAACATATGGCGGTAAGGGTTAGTTTAACAAATATATTTTATTTTATTATTAGAAAAAATTTAAAAAAGTGAATTTCTAAGACCAGCAAAGGTATAATTTATTTGTGACCTCTATAATTTGCAGTTCATGCCAATATCCTTGAGATAAAAATTCTGTAACATTTTATTGACCATGCTTCTCGCTTAAAATACTTACATAGCTTAATGTTTATAGCCCTAAACTAGTGCATAATGTTAAATGTAGAAGTAAAATATTCTTTAAGTTTTTTTATTCATAACTGAAGCTGCCAGAGGAGGCGGCCACAAACAAAGTAGGGCGGAGCAAAGCGTAAGATCGTGAAAAGTCACCGTAATGTGGTGCCATCTATCGATGCTAGATTTAACTAGATCAGTCATGTAAATAGATAATATTATGTACTATGTTTTGAAAGTCGCGAAGTGTAATTTTCAATATAATATGTTATATTAATGTTCTTAATGTAACTTTTATAAAATATAACTTTTCTCAATATCTGTTAAAAATGTATAAATTTTCATTTCATTTTTCATTCATTTTATTATTTTTTTTCCTCTTGCATTCCTTCTACTTCTCGTTTTCGGTTTAGCTACATGGTAATTGGAAAATTTTTGGTGCCCATTTTCCTGAATGTATTAATAAATTTCTAGCATAAAAGGGAAATTTTCATTGGAAGAGACTGGTTATATATTAAGTAAAACGGTCACTCTATTTCTGTTAGACTTAGCAGCTGCCGAGCGGTAAAGTCACTGAACACTGGCAGTTCGGTCCGAATTTGAATCCCGCGAACAGACAGGCTGTTTTCGTAGTTTTTTTCATGTGTAACATGTATACGAGGAAATTTTCCTTAGAAAGTCCTCCACAAGGCATCCCTACCCTTAGGCAAATAGCCTCTGGCTTTGCCGTAATTACATAAACCAAACTTACTTCTGTTAGGTGGCCGCTAAACCAAAAACGAGATAGAGAAGGAATGAAAGAGAAAAAATAAAATGAATAAAAAATTAAATGAAAATTTATACATTTTTAACAGATATTGAGAGAAGTTATATTTTATAAGAAAAACATTAATATAATATATAATATTGCAAATTACACATCGCGACTTTCAAAACATAGTAAATAATGTTATCTATTTGCATGACAAATATAGTTAAATCGTTAGATGGCACTAAGTCACAGTGACTGTTCACGATGTGTCGCTTTTCTCCGCCCTGCTTTGTGGCCCCTCCTTCTGCAGCTTCAGTTATGAATAAATCAAAACCTTAAAGAATATTTTACTTCTAAATTAAACATTATGCACTAGTTTAGAGCAATAAACATTAACCTACGTAAGTATTTTTGCTTTTTTTCTTCTGACACCAGTTGTTACGTTATTTTCTTCCTTCACGTTCGTAGATTTGGAGTGAATAACGACGACACTTGATGAAGTATCGAAACACACTTTATTAGCCAGTATTGCCAGGACAGCTCCAAAACACGTTTTTACAGTCGTCGATGAACTACTATAAACACGCTGACACGATCAGCGACACAGCCTTCAGGTTATCAGGCTATCACAGTGGAGACTGCTTCCTGCAAAGCACCCGACTCTGCATGGTCGTTCTCGGAACTCCACGTACTCTCGAGACTCTCCACGCTACAACTCCCGATGCACTCGACGACACACGAGCACAGCTCCCCACTCTTCGGTTCAGTCGTTTCCGGAGCTCAGTACGCTCTCTCGACGATGCACTAACCGCGCTACACTAACAGACTACTTCGGTGCACTCGACGACCCACTCGGCGCTCGCTGCCCGGCTGTCAACACGATCGACTCCGCAGGGATTGACTCGCTAGACGAGACACACTCTCGATGAGAGACATACACTGACTGATTGCGAACCAGCATGGTTTATATAGCTTTCGGCCTGTGTTCGAGGACATTCTGGGCTAAACCGGTAAGAATTCGTTCCAGAATGCTCTCCAACCGTCCATGGTATATCGCCAGTTTTGTCGCCAAATATAGCAACCCTGCCCTCCCTTGCCATTCTTATGGCAACCCTAAAACTGCTTTGCGGGGAAGCTATCTCACCGCGCCTGTACATTTCGTAACAATATTTTAAGCGAGAGGCTTGGTCAATAAAATGTCACAATATTTTTACCTCAAGAATGGTGACATGAACTGCAAATTATAGAGGTGACAAATAATTTATACCTTTGCTTGTCTTACAAATTCACTTTTTTTAATTGTTTCTAATAACAAAATAAAATATATTTGCTAAACTAACCATCACCACCATTTGTTTCTGTATAAAATATAATTCAAGAATAACAATAACATTTATTGCATGATTCAGATATTTCAGAACTCCTACTACGCTGAGGACAGCAGCCAGTTCAGTCTAGCCTACGATGTCTCTCGAGTAACTGCGCTTCGTAACACGAAATGAATGATCCCGCCTTACTGCGGATTCTCGCACGATATTCCTACCAGCAAGTTATGCCTACTATAATTGCTCATCACCTCCTATTTCGCCAAAATGGTATCTGAATGCTTCGCATTCAAATTTCCTGAACTTAATGCTAGCACAGAAAAAGTTATGCTTAGTAATTTCACTTGCTATATACAGGGTATGGCAATGGCTCGATACCTACATCTGCGACTGCGTCGCTTCATAGGACAGGGAAAGGAAATTTCATTAGTGGGAGGAGCCAAACGATTTTGTAAGGGAAAGAATGTAACATGACGTGATGAGTAAGATATTAATGAAACATAAAGATATTAGAAATTTGAAAGCATTTGGAAGAGCGAGATTGGAAAATTATTATCATTAAGTAAACAATGGAAATTATTAATCATGTGAAAGTGTTTAAAAGAACCCAGTTGATTAAATGAAGAAGCATTACGGATAACTTTTGAAGATCCCATATTAAAATGTAACTAAGTGACCGTTGTGCTTGGCTAAAAAATTCTTTTTTCCTTTCGAAATTTAATTCATATTCCCTGACAAGAAATTTCAGCGTTTTTTCAATTTAGCCAATATACACCAAACAGCACGATACATATCAAACAATGCTAACTTAACACAATAATTAAAAGCGCGTATGAGATCTTCAAGAATCGAAAACTGAATTTTAATGATAGGCGAAAAAAATAACTTACGTATTGAACTTATGGAGAAGTCGAGAAATTTTGTAATTGATTGTAAATTTAAATAATTATTGGGCACGCCCCAGCTAAACGTCACTGTCGGCTTAGTGTCCTGTTGACTATGGCAGTTAACTGTCCCGTAGCTAAATGCCCTAACGGCGAATTCTGTGTGTCGGCTAAATGTCCTGTCGGCTAAATGTCCTGTCGGCTAACTGTCCGTGTCGGCTAAGTGTCCTTGTCGGCTAAATGTCTTGTCGGATAAGTGTCCGTTTCGACTAAATGTCCTGTCGGTTAAGTGTCCATGTCGGCTAAGTGCCTTTGTCGGCTAAATGTCTTGTCGGTTAATTGTCCCGCCGGCTAAGTGTCCTCGACCGTCATCTTGTATATGTAAAAATTATTCAGTGTCATTCTTTGGTAATTCTGTTTTCCTTTTTAATTCATAAATTCTACCTGTTTCTGGATATATCTTCCTGTTTCTGGATTATAATATGTTTCTTTCAGGAGTCCTTCAACCTTAAAAAAGTACTCTTTTTATTCCAAATTTACTTTTCCCATTTTTTTCCCCATTTTTAGTAGTACTTTCATAATGATCCTTAGTTGCTGTTTTCTTTTTACACGAGGGAAAATGAGCCAACAGTTTCTTACCTATTAAGGGTAAAAATTCTCCAATACGGAAATGTCTTTTTTAGCTTTTGTAATCGGCTTCGTAATAGTTCTGCCTATTTTTTCTCCTATAGTTGGATTTTCAATTACTTCTAAATCTCTTTTGCATACTTTATTTTACTATATTTTATATCATGTTTTTTACAAGCTTTATCAACTCTATTTATTCCAGTATCTCCTCTTTTTAATCTTTTTTCTAGTTTTGTAATTGGATCACAATATTGATATCCTGGTAAATGCATTTTCAGAGGATTTATTTTATCTTGTTACAATCCTACAATATCACCGCCTTTAATTAAACCTATTAAACATTCTGCATTAATTTCTCTAAAAATACAAATATTTTTTTTACAAACCATTTAATAAGGTCAAGAACTTTGCGGTCTAGGACGAAGTCCTAACCCCAAAGTTTTCGACCTTAATAATTGACCTTAATGTCGCCAAAATGAATAATATAATAAAAAATAATAAAAAAACTAAATAATATAATAGTAATAAATAACTATAAATAATAATAATAAAAAACTAAATAATATAATAGTAATGAATAACCTTAATGTCGCCATGCTGGTGACTTCAGGAACAATATTTATAATCATTCAGTTGCATTTGTTTTATATATTTTTCAACCTCTTTTATACATTTCTTCTTCAAAAATTTCTTTGGCTTTATAAGAATTAAGGATTTCTTAAAAAAATCTAAACAATGTCTATATTCTTTTCTTTCTGCTATTTTTATAGTAAAATCAACAACTTCTAATATTCCAGCTGATAAACTTTAAAAGAAGCAAGTGTAACAAATGTAGTTGCTGATAAACCTATACCACTCATAATAACCTTACTTATTGATAAGGAAATGCTTATTTTTTATACGTGTTAGAAGTATGGGTTTCGCTAAAATTTTTCGTTAAATGTATAATCTTTTTTCTAAATATTCTTCCATCTATTTATATAGGATCGAAATTTCTTCGATTTATCATTTTTGGAGTAACTAAATAAAACATAAAAAATAATGTGTTTTTGTTTACACTTTGTAGAGTCCTTAGGAATTTTTGAAGCAGGAGCCTTAAAAAATGAGCAATGCCCTCGCCGGGACTCGAAACTGAACCTCTTGCATGCACGCAGAGTGTGCTACCTTACACCACGAAGGCATGCTCGAAGGAAGGTGAAAATATCTTATACACTCCCCTTTTAAAGGGCGACTGGGGATTAAGGAACTCACTCGCCAAATCCTGGTGGTGACGAATTATTTTCCATCACCTTTTAGTTCGGGCGCAACTATAGAGTCAATAGTTTTTTTTATGCTGGAGATAGGGAAAATGTGCAATGCCCTCGCCGGGACTCGGACCTCTCGAATACACGCCGAGTGTGCTACGTTGCACTACGAAGGCATGCTGGACTGAGGGAGAAAATACCTTAGAACTTCTTATGCAACTTCAAGACCATCTATTTCTCTCATAATTTTTTAATTTCTTTGGTTGAAGCTTAAAAAGTATAAAATGATTACAGTTAATTTCTTATATTTATAAGAGTTGAATAATAAACTTTTGTTTTATATATATAAGGGATATATTTTTGTTTCTACCCATGATAAAAAAATAAATAATATTTTGTAGATTTTCTTCAGGCTCACAGGATTCAATAATGTTACAAATTATGTATATAGATAGATGATTTTAGGGCAGTTATATGTGAAATTATTGTATTTTACTCTATAATGTAACATGAAAAATCTAGAGAGACGAAGCTTGCTGGAAAAGTCAGAATACAAGGGCAAGTGTATTCAACATTGAGTAAATGGCTATCTCGCTAATTTGCCGAGATATCGCCAAGCTGGCAACAGTTTTGAGGACTAACTGTTGCTAAATTTTGGCGAGAAATCGTCAAAAGACCCCCACACTTGGCGACTTTTGGGTTCGGTCCGTGTATCACCATAATAGGTATTGTAATTGACTTCATATGCAACAGTAACCGTACCTATCCTTATATGCCTTCCAGTAATTTCGAGAAGTACTAGATATTTCTCGGGGCTCGATAAAAACTATATACGCCTGGGGAGTATCTGCTGTCAGTTCTGTGTTTGTTGTTTAGTTTAGCGTAAACTCGAAGTACTGAGATATCTCTCGGTTAGCTTCGCTCTTCAGATGCGTTTTGCATTGCATTGTGTTTAACGCTCGTCTAGACGAATAGGAGTGACAAGAAACCGCCCTAAAGTGCTGAAACTGCGGTACTGGAGGCCCTGTACGAAGGAACTACAGAACACCCCAACGCACGGAAAATAAGATCCCCAGCAAGGATGCAAAAAACAAATTAGTGGCAATCTCGCAGAGTGGAGGTTGCCAGCTATTGAGAAGCCACATTTTAAAGCGCTTCAGATTTCTGCAGTGAGTGACGGCTGTAAAGGACCTTCCATCAAGGGATATATCAGTGGAGTTCCTTGCAATACTGGATTGAGCCTTACTGGATTAGCAATACTGGATTGAGTACTTGCAATACTGGTTGATATTATCGATACTGGAGCCAATGTGTCCATCATACGAGATTTGGCTGAACATTTGGAAGGTAAACTCATCATGACGCCATCCTGCGTTACCTTTCAAACAGTGTCAGGGATAAAATCGACATGGATGGAAAATGAAACTTTAACATCCCGTTTAGGAATGCCGCCTACCATCACACGACATATGTAGTAAATAGTGCAGACCGTTGCATACTCGGATTAGACTTTTTACGAAAATAAAACTTTTCCTTGGACCTTGAAAATAACGAACTGCATTTTGTCTCTGAAGACATAATTATCCGTCATTGGAAAGGATCATTACATGAGAATGCTGACATTCTCTCTAGAACACTGACTCTAGAAGACACTTTCCATAAAGCTTTGATGTTGTTCCAGGGTCGAAGGGGACAACGAAACTCAGGAAAGACTAGTTGGAAGACGATGGCAATAAACCCATAATTTATTTATTTAATGGAATCTTCAAACCAGAAACCTACCTGGCAGGATATATCGAGCTAAAGTCTCACAACAAAACAATATTGGGCTCTCTGAGGCTCACTCCCCATTCGAAACGGCGCCTTGTACCGGAAGTTCGAATCGGATAATGGAAAGGCATTTTGATGGCAGCTGATATTTCCAAGATTGCGGATCCCGGACGTCCTTAAAGAACTGCATACAATCATACAGGAGACCACTTCGGAGTCATGATAACTTTCCATCGAGTTCGAGAGCGCTTCTACTGAAGTAATGCAAGCGCGCCTGCAAAAATAATGCCATTAAGGCCATGTTTGTGCGGATGGGAAAGGACTGTACGTCACAAAGGAGGCTTCCGTCCTAGAAATCCAAGCGGAATGATGCCTGTTCGGTGGAAGAATCTGAGCGTAGGACCGTCAGACGTAAATTTATTCGTTGCCACTAAAGAGTTTCATGGACAGGGTAGGTTATTGTTGCTTAGTCACCTTGCATAGGAATGCTAAGATTATTCGTGGGGGGGGGATTAATCTAGACAATAGTATGCCTTCGTGTTTGAATCACTAAATGAGTCCATAGTCACAGTAAAAGTAGAAACGGAGAGTCCAAAGTTCTAGGAAAATACTATTGTGCCTTTGTGGATATTTCCGTGGTATTATTCCTGAGAATAATGCACAATGATCAGACGTTACTAAGCCGTTATGCTGTTATGCATAGCTATCACATAACGTGGTTACTGCACATAGATTATACACATTATCAATGGCCTTTCCATGGGGATACATGCCACAGTTATTAACAAATTAATATGGATAGCCTCAGTAATACTTTAGATTATAACAGATAGTAGAAGACTTACACTGAATATCTAAGTACCGACATGTTTGAACATAGTTGCATATTGTAAGGGCAGTATATAGTGTAACTATACACACATTCGGTATACATAGTATAAGACAGTACATAAGAAAACTTAAACCAAGTATCTAATTACTGACTTCCTATAACATAACACGGTTACTGTACATATATTGCATGCATTATCAATGGCCTTTCCATGGGAAATACCTGACACAGTTATTAGCAAATAAAGTGAGTAGCCTCGGTAATACTTTAGGTTATAACAGAAAATAGAAAACTTAAGCTAAAGTATGAACTTAAGTATCTAAATACAGACATGTTTGAACATAATTGTATAGTATATGAACAATATATAGTATAACAATATACACATTCGGTATGCCTAGAATTAAAAAAGTACATAAGCAGAATATAAGTACTGATGATTGTATGTAATCAGCATTACCAATACTACTACTAAACACGGTATAATGAAAATAATTTTACAAAAATACAATAATAATTTTACAATAGTAAATTACAACGATTGCAGGATGAAAACTGAATGAACTGTGCAGTATATACGCTCATGCAAGTGTATATTAACAGTAGCGTGTACTGCAGTACTGAAATACATTGATTAATTTACTGAGTGCACCTTTATGCCTCATTAAGTGCAATGCCCAATCTTTCCAGTATGATTTTGAAGTCTTGGACAGGTGGTATCTCTTTGAAAACTCGCAGGAGAATGCGTAGTCGTCGGGATTGCCTTGCTGTCCACACTCGCATGTATCACTTTCAGCGATTCCAAAACGGTGCAGATACGTCGGGTATGAGCCGTGGCCAGTGAGGAAGGTAGTTAGCGCTGGTAAAAACGAAGATACAATCTGTGGAAACGAAGAGTACGTCTTCCGGTGGTTGATTCATTCCATCTGGTTTGCCATTTGGAAATTAGCTGTGCATATATAGTCTTCTTGAGGTAGGAATTTGGGCACAATTGTGCATGTTTTGGTAGATAAATACTCATTGCTGCTTCCTTAGCAAGTTCGTCTGCAATTTCGTTATCGATGATGCCAGTGTGCGCTGGAACTCAGCGCAACTGGGGCCTTAAGTCTGGCGAAATTTGAAGCAGTTATTTTTGTATTGCAAAAACGAATGGGTTCCTGTATCTGGTACCGCGAATGGCTTCCAGACTTGAGCTCGAGTCGCTCAAAATGTGTACAGGTGCATTAAAGCGGCTGGAGAGGTTAATCGCCTTTTTAAGGCCATTAACTCTGCTTGGAAGACTGAATTGTTTTGATGCAGCCTTCGTCGCCATTTGTGTATGGGGACGCCATCTTTCATAACACACAGGCCATTTACTGTTCCGGTTTCCGTCCTGGAGCCGTCAGTATATATCGTGATTCCACAAGTAGATGTTATTGAAAATTTTGTGCTAATATTATCCTCGAGATTATTACTTGAAGGGTGGCAAAGATATTTGTGTGTTTTCCCTTCATAATTAATATTCAAATATGTTTTGTTCCATAGAGTCTTATCTTGTCCTAGGCGCAAAACACAGGTGAGTGTACACTCCCGCTCTGCTACTAAGAGGTGGAATGCCAATGAGCACTTGCAGAGCTGTGGTGGGTGTGGTATGGTATCCTTGTCTAATTAGCAGCAGATGAGGTCGCTAAATTGAAACAAGTACTCTTCGTTCATGCTGAGCGAGCGAAAATGCCCAAATACTTGAGCCATAGAAAGCAATCGCACTGCTACTGTGTTGTACCATACTTTGAGCAATTTCGAGGAGACTCCCCATTTTGTTGCAGCCGTTCTCTTCATGTTGTTATTCAGGCCTCCTACTTTGTTTTTGATATATTTTAGATGGGGTACCCAGGACAGCCGTGAATCAATTGCAAGGCCTAAATACCTCATATGGTCGACTATTTTGATTGAGGTCCCCTGTAGTTTAATTACAGGTTTTCTTTTGAGAGGTCTTGCAGCACCTATTAACATGGCCTGCGTTTTGGAAGCTGAAATTTCGATTTTATGAATCCTCGTCCAATTACAGAATAAATCGATGAAATATTGGCCAGTTGACTCCAGTTTCGACTTTCCCTTTATAACAAGGAGAAAATCGTCCGCGTAAGCTATGACGTTGCAGCTTTGTGCGCCGTTAAGTTCTTCGAGTATTGTATTTGCAACTACAGTCCAAAGGATAGGTCCTAAACATGAACCTGAGGACATCCATTAGAAAGCTTCTTTGTAATGACTCCAGAGTCTAGAGGGACTTGGACTGTGCGATCTTGTAGGTAGCTCCGAATTCTATCAATCAAAGTGCCCGGACAGCTCATGGGTGTCAATGACACCTGGCCACCACAGAGAGTCGAAGGCGCCTTGGATACCGAAGCTAATGATTAGCGAGTGTAGATTGTTGGCCCTGTTGGATCGAACCACTGAGATTAGCCGAGAGATGGCATGATCGGTGGATTTCACTCTAAGGAAGCCGAATTGTGCAGGATCCAGTTTATTGGAACTTGATAGAAAGAACTCGAGTCTGCCCAGCACTACTCTTTCCAACAATTTTCCCGAAGCTGGAAGCAAACAGATTGGCCTATAGGATGTAAGTAGCTCTGGATTCTTATCTTTCTAGTGAAACAACACAACTTCTGCCGTTTTAGTACCAAGTGGGAATTGTTTCACTTTCCAACAGCCTTGGACAAAAGTTGTAATAAGGCCAGGCGCTATTTTATTTATCATCTGTATGATAAAGTTGTCGATGCCATCGGGCCGTGGGGCCTTTTTAGGATTTAGATGCTTTATGTAATTTCCCAGTTTCGATTTATTCGGGAGGGGTCTCCAGAGGAGCGGTGGGGAACATAGTTATTAAAATAATTCCTCAATCTAATTTGGCTTGTTGTATCCTCCTCCGTGGAGTCGTCCTTAAGTAGCGTTGAAATAACGAATTGTACTACATCAGATGAAGATTGTGCTGTTGGTAGGATGCCAGCTGGAAGTACAGTTGGTCTGAAGACCTTATCTGATGCTATCTTGTACACTTTACCATACGCATCGATGGTATTTGTGCAGTAGTTCTTCCACGACTGTTCTTTTGCCACGACAGTATGTTATTTTACTCTCCCTGTGCTTTTTTGTATTGTACAAAGAGATTTCGGCGTAATTCAGTCTGTGGTCGATTGTGCCTGTCTGCGAAGGCGACATACTTTGCATATTTCTTTTGCGAGATCGACTGTCCACCCAGGTGCACTTGTGCTTCCTTTGTACATCTTGTATCGAAAGCCCTGGTGGCAGGCTTGAATCACGTATTTATTAGGCGATCATAATAATTGCCTAAATCCACTGTTGTCTGACAATTCTGGAATTCGTTAAGGAGAACTGGGATGTATGGTGAGAAATAGCGATTAAAGGTTACTAGGCCTCCATACGCTGTCTTGAATCTTCTTTTGGAAAGGGTATTAAAAGTAGAGTTCAGGCTAAATGTGATAGCGCGATGATCACTTAAAGTGATGCTATCAAGGACTTTACAATCGTGAATCATAGAGGTAGATCTTGTGGATGCAAGGGTAAGATCTGGCCATCCTTTAGCCCGAAGGATGTCGAATGTTGCCAGAGAGTCTGTAGCATTTAATATCACAAACTTATTGGAGTCTATAAAGTCTATAACCGACGCCAATCTCGCATCCTCTATGACCGACGCCAATCTCGCATGATTAGATATTTCCCCTCTATTGAATCAATGACTATTCAGACTGTGTGTTCTGTAGTTTTCCATAATAAAGGAGAAAGCTTTCTAGTGTAAACTATAGAAGCCAGTTTATTGTTAGATAAGAAGGTTTTACTATTGGAAGGGGATTCTTATAAGGATATTATCTTTGGAAGTGTAAGGTTCCTGAAATAAGCTGATTTCTGCTCCAAGCTCAAGTTGCGTGTGTAACATATGGCATGTAGCAAATTTTGATCTCTGTAGGTTGCATTGCAAAAATCTGAAATATTTGAAACTGTCTTTTAAAGGGGAGTTTAATTCGAAGCTAGGTTTCTTATCTGTTGCTGGAGTACTTTCTTGTACGACGGACATGTTTTAGCGCTTGCCGGGTGATTATACTCCGTGCCTTTTTCGGAATTAGAAGTTGCACAGTTTGTGCACGTCGGTGTTTCCTGACAGTTCTTTGTTGAAGATTCGTGAGATTTTCCGCACTGTACGCAAGATTGCGGGACCTTACATTAGCGACTCTCGTGTCCAAAACCTTGGCAGTTGTAACACCTTGTAATCTTGACGTACTGTCTAAACTGGCAGAAGGTAAATCCAAGGTAAAGACGACCCTCTTTGCCTAGCTTGTTGAAATAGTCTTTGTCCAGTTGAATCACCCAATTATTCCGACTATCGGAGCGATGTTGCGGGATACTTGGATGGATTGTCCCTGGTTTATTTGGTAGCACGTAGGACTCAAAGGTTGAAACAAGATCTTCAGCCGTGAACTTTGGCGGGACACCAAAATCTATTATGGGCTCCCTTAAAGGTTTTGACTCTCTGACCTGATACGTCTCCTTGAGCTCCTGAACCGTTTCTATCGAATTCTTGATTTTTGCTAAATGTTTCTTGGTTTCACAACGTATTAAAAGTTCCTTGGAACGAGTTGGGCGAATCTGTTTAATAAGAATCCCAAGCTTAGCTGGATTAAGGCGAGAGGCCAAGTGCTGTTGAATATGCCTGGGAGAGCTATCTGTGTCTTTGGAGGCAACTATCAGGACGTGGTCAGAAGGTATCTGACGTGGCTTAGCTCTAATCCTCCTTCTTTGAACTAGAGTAAAAGGTGGTTCTCGCTCATCAGATGGGGGTACTAAATGAAACCTTAGTTCAGATACTAAATCGTTTCCTAAAATTGGCACGCAGGGAGAAGCCTCTTTTGTAAGCGATTCAACTCGTCCTTCTAAGTAAGTAATTTGTCCCTGCTGAGAAGCAAGTTTGAGAGCTCGTTCGGCTATTATATTATGGGCGAATACAATTAAGTCGGCTATATTTTTCTGGTCGACTTTGCTTAGTTTGTGTTTGGTTTTATTCGCATCAAGAAACTGAAGAATAGTAGTGTTACGCTTAGTAAATGAGTTCAGAGGGGAAGAAGTAGAATCCAAGGAGGGAATTGAAGCTGGGGGTTGAGGATTGATTGAAGGTGATGGTGGGGCAATGCATGGTACATTTACTGAAGCCATTACAGTAATCCGTTGCGTAAATTCAGTACTTAAGATATAGTGCAGTTGCATAAAATTCAGTGAAGTTTAAGTAGTATTTAATACTCAAAACAATTGACCGTTAGTCCTAGGATGAGGAGTAAGCTGCAAAATTTTAAACATAGAAAATGGCAGAAATCAATTAGTATGGTTGGATAGGTACTATCTAGCACAGCAGAAAATACTTGTTCGTACAACCGCTATTATTTACATATTAAGTACATTAGAAAATACACGAGCAGACCGTAAATTCCGATAGTATTAAAATATAACAAATAATAATTATACACCCGAATAAATAATATGAGAAAGTGCAGTTTACAATGACTTGTATAATTAAGAACTTATTTGAACAATTAGATGACTGTAAAATAAGAAAAGTGAATGCAGTTACATACAGTTCAGTACATTCACGTAAGATTAATACTTGAAATAACTATACGTTATGTAGCAAAATATAGCAGAAATTAAAAGTTCAAATCAAAATTGATAGAAAACGATTAACCTGAAGTGGGAAGGTACTATATGATACTGCAATGAAATGCCTGAACATTCGCCGCTATTATTTTGGTTAAAATAAATAAATAAAGTAGAGATATGAACATTGAATAAAAACAAACAGAACTAGAGTACAACTGTTAATTATATACCAGAAACAATGTTAAGAAAATGTTCTATTGATATTAACTCACGGAAGAAGCACTTTCAAACAGCACTAATAAATTAGGTATCAAACCTCGCATGTATGAGGAACAATGACCAGTTAGGTGACTGAATAATAATAATGAGTACAATTACATACAATTCAGTATAGTTACTTAATATTAGTACTGAAAGCATTTACCCCTTGTATGAAATATTTACTGTAGGATCTTGAATTCAATCCAAGATTGAAAATAATTAATTAACTGAGATGGGAAGCTACTGTCTAATACCGAATAAGATCACTAAACATAAACCGCTCTTACTTCCCCGTTAAACATTTTTAACAATTTACATTCAAGTTACTTTAAAACAATTTTCGGAATTAAACTTACTAACTATGGATTCACACTTTTTGGATAATTCTACTAAAATTAATCTTAGGAGATAATATAATCAATATTTCTTTAGTAAATAAAATAGTAAAGATATACGAGCATTACATAAAAATAGATAGAGCTAGAGTACAACTATTAATTATACACCAGAAATAATATTATGAATGAGTACTAGTGAAATTATCTCGTCAGAATAAGCGTATTTGTATAATGCTAATTAAAAGGCATTTGACATCGCGAGTATGAGATAAGCATAAGAAATAATTACATTAATTTATTATAGGATGATCTATACAGTAGTATACAAAGTACAGTCCTACCTTTGTTGCTAATTTTCGTCTATTCTTCTGTAAATTATGTAATCAAGGATAAATCCGCTTTTAAGTGTAATTAACCAAATGCGCTAAGCACTTAATAAAGCACGGATGTAACACAGTTCTACACAGAATATGAAGTACTACACCGACTTTTAGAATTGTCTGGAAGTGCTGAATCCCATATACAAATCCCCGTTGTTCTAAGTTAATTGGTTGTTGATTAAGCACCTTGTAAATGAAGCTGCAGTTATTAATGTTCCTTCAAAAACCGCAAATTCTCTATGGTGAAATTCTTCTCCCTCGGGGGTGCTTAATGGCAAACCGCACATTGAGTTGATCAATGTTAACGAATTTCGCTTACTGCGCATGCTCAATGGTGTACCGCTGGCGTGGGAGAAAATACTGGCGACTAAACATAAGCAACCCTACACAAGCCTGTTCGCCATGTAGATCTTATCGACTGTTTACAATTGCAACAATCTATTTCACTTACAATAATTTATTTGACCTTTAATTCAGTAATTTAAACTAGATTTAATCCTTAAATTGTTAAAGTATATATGAATGGAACGAATGGTAAATACTCAATTGTTTTTATTACTCAGAAGTATAATCGGCTAATATATCTCGTAATGTTTCCTGTTTTGTAATCCTTTTTAAGAGAAAATTTGGGTAGTTTACAATCAACATTTACACTCCAAGTAATGAAGCAGCTTACACAACCTGACACGTTTTAAAACCTCGAACTATTTACGCCCAAGATAACACAATATCAACCATATATCGTATTTATCTTCTTTTAAAATTGCGCCAAAGTCGTAACTGCGCCAAATTCCCTTTTGGGCATGCGCAGTGAGCGAAATTCGTTTAACATTGATCAACTTAATGTGCGGTTTGCCATTACGCCCCGGGGGTGGGAGGGCAACTCGTAGCCGAATTCTTATCTTCGTAGCTGACGCCAGTCCCCTACTGTATTTCCTGCAGCTTCTACATCCGGTGGGGAGACCACATCTGCTACTGCTCGATTGCGCGTTCGAGCGATCGGGCCTCGTGCAAAATTAATTAAAATGCAATTACTTTATTATATAATTATACGATTGCTTCAAAAATGATATTAAAATAATCCTTGGATGTTTTCACGGCCGATGATGTAAATCCTGTGCCACTCGGAGCAGGAAATCCGCAGGTATGCGCTATCCTTCCTGTCGCTATTGTATACGCAATGCAGTCGCACTCGTAATTGAAAAAAAAATCAATTACAGTGAAACTAATTAAGCAATGCGTTCACAACTTACATTAATATACTAGTCTTAGCATTCACTGTCGATTGACACTACATCCAAGCTGGTAGAACCAGGAGTTACGTATAAAGTAAGGAAAAACACAGAGCACATGAAAATGCGATCTTCACCTTTGACTGCTCCACTCCTCTCCTGGTGGGAAAGGACTGAAGAAACGCAACCGAAGGAAGCTGCAAAGTTACAGTGTAGGACCGCCATTTAAATTCCTGGTCCTTTGACATCCTGGGACCTCTGCCATGAACTTTTGATGATAGCAGTTACATCCGTGCTGTCATTGACTACTTGACAAAGTTACGGCAGCAGAGGTAATGATGGATTTCTGAGTACCTTTTCAGTTTCATTCGGACCAAGGAAGAAATTTTACTTCGGCTGTAAGTAAACAGCTCTGCAAGCGGTGGTGGAGCAAATGCGGTCAAGAGCAGGAGACTGGCGTTAATTACGGAAGGGGAAAGTAAACGGCTGTGTCAGGGATCATAAGGGGAGATATATTTTTTTTAAAAAAGTGTTTTTAGGTCTCATTCAGTATCAGTATATCAATATATCATTAACGTAATTAATGAAAGCTATTCGAAACCAAAATAGGATTTGCATTAGTAAATTATAGTTAAGAATAATAACCCCCATTGTTCTGATTATTACTGGAATAATTTAAAGATTAAATCCGATAGTATCTTAAGATGTTTTTGCAGTTGGAAGAACAAGAATATAACTCATTTTGATTCACCTTTCTTTTCTTTATGAATGACGACTATCTGTTTGCCATACACGGGATCAAATAGGGAATAAGTGTTTAATCCGTAAGATTATAAGTATTGATTAACATTTCCTATAACTACTTCTAATTGAGGCTTTCTAAGAGCAACCCCCTTAATTTTGACTCGCAGCTTTTAATTTTAGATTAAAATATGAGCATAGAATCTACCTTTAAACAATGGGATTTTTTTTAAACACTGTGGCATGAGAGTGCCTAGTAATAATAGTTTTAGCGTCGCTAAGAATCATTTTCTGGATTCTCATATTGATTTTTTTCCAAAAAATATTAAAAGCTGCAATTGACGAGTATGAGCAATGAATAATACATACATATATAACGTAAGCATACCATAAAGAAAAATGAACCCCCAACAAAAGCTGATCGACTGCTATTGAACTCTAAAGAGGGGTTTATCAGAGAGAAAATGGCTCTTAAAATCAATTAAAATTCCATTTAATTGATTTTAATTATTTATTTACTGTATCGATTTATTACTTATTGTAATGGATTGGAATATTTGAATATGAATTAGCTGAATATTTAAGAAAAATATTATGACTGCGAGAATAGGAAAAAAAAACATTTCTTGAATATTTACTTTCTTATAGAATGCAGATAAATTCATTTTTACTCAACGAAAATCAAAATTTAGTAGCTAATTAATCTGTCCTGTATCGAGCACTTTAGTTCAGTGATCCGTATTAATGTGCGTTTTTTTTTTAAAAATTTAAATGCTTCAAGAATAATTAGAAAAGGGCATAATTCTATTCTTACCCTTAAATTCTTCAATAAAAAAACTGCATTTTCAGCTATAACCAAGTGATATAATTTTTTAAATATAATTCAAAGCATGAAAAATAAGGTACATAAACAGCTTGGAAATGGAACCAGCATTGAGATTCTCTTTAACAAATATGGTGAAGCTTAACAAAAAGTCTACGAAGTGAAGTAATTCCGTAGAATAGTTTCTAACTCTTTATGATTAAATTGCACTCAATTATACTTTATAAACGACATGTAAATACTATTTAATGTATATGTGTGGATGTGTGTGTGGCTCACTAGCGGCTGAGCTGTAAAGTCGTTGAACTCTGGCAGGTCGATCAGGGGTTCGAATCCGGATCGACGGGGATGGCTGTATTGGCGATTTCGAGGTTTTCCCCACGTGTAACGTGCATAAGAGTCAGTTTTGCTTAAAAAGTTCTCCACCAGGCACCCTTACCCTTAGGCAAATAACCGTCGAATGCTTTGCTATAATCAAACAAACCAGACCAAACAATAGATATATAAATAAGTAGCTTAAAAAACTGCTATATTTTATGTATACTTATCAAGTAGTATTTCAATATATATAATGATTAAAAGAAAGGGAAAGTCGGATCCTAACTGACTGTATATAATGTAATCCCTATGAAGGCCCTAACAATTCTTTCTCACTTAAAAGTCGTAACCCAAAAAGAGAATAAATTAAACTTCAGATACGTATACAATACCTGAATCTAATACAAAAAATACAAAATATAAAAATAAATTATATATGTACGAAACCTAACTAACTATTTATATTGATATTACGTAAATATACGTATGGTAATGAACATTGTATAATAAAGATATTTTATACCTTGTTCTATATTTGGTTCCATTTATATATACCTATACATAGATATATATAATTTAAGGATTTCCATTTAAGGATTATAGTAGTAGTTAATACTACTACATATAAAACACAAAAGTGCATCAATAATGTATTTTTCAGTATTAACTTCATTCTTAAGAATTTTATGCAGTCTAGTTTGCGTTATTTTATTCATAAGTCTCAAATTAAAAACAATTTAATGTTTATATGTCATTAGAAAATTAACCAAAAAGCAGCGACCATAATGTAATTGA
Source organism: Stegodyphus dumicola (assembly GCF_044657685.1). Taxonomy (NCBI): domain Eukaryota; kingdom Metazoa; phylum Arthropoda; class Arachnida; order Araneae; family Eresidae; genus Stegodyphus; species Stegodyphus dumicola. The sequence goes on from NC_140781.1 coordinate 122,797,131, forward strand.
AAAACAGTCCCTTTTAGACGTGAAAAGGTTGAAGGCTATTGGGGTTAAGACTATTTTCTCAGATACTCAGCTACTTCGCATACATAGAACATAGCATTCAAAATGAAAAATTCAATATTTACTTCAAATTCATTGATGTAACAAATAGTCTTTTTACTCCTACTTTAAAAAAAGATGTTATTTGCCTTACAGTTTATAGTTCAGTAATACATTTTCATCGTACAAAATTGCATTCATTCTAAGAATTCAATTTGTATTTTCCTCTGTATAAAAATTGAATGTAGAGAAGTTAGATGTTTAAACGACCCCCACATTTTCTGAAGACCATGAGCAAGATTATCCCCTACTTTTCAGCCCCCCTTGTGAAAAAAAGGTATTCTAAATTTACGACCTGACTGCATATGGGGGTATTTCCTGCAAGCTACTCCGCATTGACAAAACCCAAGCAATACCTTTGCATCCCCTGTCAGACGTCAGAGGATTAGAGAGGTTTAATCGGACCATCCTTAATAACCTCTCGCTAGTGGTTTCCAAAAACCAACAGAACTGGGACAAGAACATAGCCTTTTTTTACAGGCCTTTCGCAGTTCTGTCCTCGAAACTACCGGTTGTTCCCCATTCCGGATGCTCTTCGGTCGTGACGTTCGTCTACCTTGTGATCTCTTGTTTGGTCTCCCTCCTGATGCGTCCCCATCGCTTGAGTACATCCAAGATCTCCAAGCACTGTTTGAAGTGATGCAGAATTTTCCACGGGAGCGAGTCAACTTGGCGACGGTGAAGATGAAGACCCGATACGACACGAGAGCTACAGGATATCGTTTCAGTGAAGGAGATAGGGTTTGGTTGTGGAATCTGATTCGACGGAAAGGATTCTCTCCTAAACTAGTCACCTTGGAATGGTCCTTACACAGTCCCAAACAGGCTGAACGACGTCGTAGTTCGGATCCGTAAGTCATGAAATTATAAGCCTAAAGTCGTTTATTACAATAGGCTAGCTCCTTTCTATGACCATAGTACGTAGTTCCCCATAGTGTATAAATGTAAATAGCGTATCCTATGATCTGGTGCTATTTATAAATTTATGCATTAATTTATTGATTTATTATTTGATTCGTTTCATGTTATCTACTGAAATCATTATTTTAGCAATGCATTGATTTTCCATAGTTGTAAATATGGCTTCCTGTCAGGGACTGTACTGTCCGGGACGCGTAGTGCTTGGAAGGCGGCAATGCTACGAATTTTATACTTAGGTAGAATATTTAGGTGCAATTATATGTGAAATTGTTGTATTTTTCTGTATAATGTAACAAGAAAAATATAGAGAGACGAAGCTTTCCAGAAAATTAAGAATACAGAGGCAAATCTGTTTAACATTAAGTAAGTGGCTATCTCTCTAATTTGGCGAGATATCGCCAAGATGGCAACGGTATTGGCAGCTAATTTTGTAGCCAAATTTGGTGAGAAATCGCCCATAGACGCCAAACATGGCGACTTTAGAGTCCGCTAACTGTATCACTGTAATAGGTTTTGTAAATGAATAACTGTAATTGATTTCGTACACAACCTTAACCGTACCTGGCCACATATGCCTTCCAGTAACTTTGAGAAGTGCTACTCGGAGGCCGGGTAAAAGCTATATAAGGCCGGAGAGAGCATCTGCTCTCAGTTGTGAGTTATTAGTTCACCATGAGTTCGGAGTACTGAGATATGTATCTCCGGGTTAGCTTCACTCTTTAGAGGAGTTTTGCATTGCATTGTGTTGAACGTTCCTCCTAGTTAGAAGAGTAAATACTTTGTACTGTGTGATACTGTGATGAGTGGTAGGACTGTTTTTGTGGCAATTTTCAGAATTCTCTAGTGTTTCTTTTATACAATAGGGTTTTTAACACTATCATTGGACCTGTGTGAATTCAATCTATTACGAACCCGTATGCATGGAACAATAATAATTCAATTTTGAAATGATGGATCTCATTCATCTAGAGTAATAAAATAATTAAATCCGAGGTAAATTTTACTTCTTCTTTTTTAAATTTATCATATAATTTTTTCTTATTTTTCGCTGAAAAATTTATAATCCCTTCTTTTTCTATATCTTCAGACATAATCTTTCTATATCTTCGCACGTACTAGAGCTGGGCTGCAGTAGTCTCTGGAGTAATTTTAGTCCGGGTTACACCTACTATACAGGGTTGGAGTAGTCCTTAGGCAAAATAAACACATAATTAAGACGTCAAAGAAGAAGGGAACCACAAAAAGGTCTTTAGGAAAAGGAAGGAAAAGGTGCACCACAAAAATTTACTGTTGCCGGCTTTACTATGGAATATGTGGTGCAAATAAACGAAGATCGAGAGAGAAGGGATGGGAAAAAACAGCTATAAGTAGTATATGAAAGGGCACCGAAATCTTTGAAGTGCATGGGGCCTTTTAAAGCTCTTAATCCGGCCCTGTTACTATTGCTCTTAAATAAATTTTAAAAAAAGAAAAAAAAAATTCTGCAAGCTTTCAGATTTTATATTAAGTTGAAAGGTGCTTTTTTTTTTAACGTTTTGTATGTTACCTTTATTTATTAATTATATTCTTCACACTCAGACCTTAAAATTCAACTGAATAGCAATATCACAAAATATTTAAAAGAGCATATCATTAGAATTTCCAATACACAATCTCGAGCTCTGAAAATAATTCTTTCCCCCCCCTCGTCCAATGTTGCCATTGCTCGCTTTGAAATCATTGAATTTCTTAATTAAGAACTCAAATGCTTTACAAAATATGAGGAGACGTACGTTATTCAAACTTTGATGGCTCTAGGTACCGTTTTATCACAATACGAGAAACATACATAGATTTATGTATGTATTATTTATCACAATGCGAGAAACATACATACATACATTTTAATTTCTCTAAATATAATACAGAGTTCTAATATTTGGTGGCAGCAATTTAAAAAGTGTGTAGGGTTTATATTTATTTTAACTAACATTTATTTTAAGTTTAAACTATCTTTCCTGTCAATCCTTACTTTCCCCTGGAACTGCCAATGCCAGAATATGTAAATTTGAGTAGAACGCGCAAGCATTCAAATTATCCGCGGAAGTAGTATGATTTAAATAGAAGGAAACAAGTTCGGTGAGAGAGAGTTATTCTTACTTAGCGAGCGCGGAGGTAGTTATAGAGATTTGAAAAACCCCGCGTTGCGGCCTATGTGCTTGGCGGGAAGTAGTTGCAATTGTTCCAGTGAGCTTCAAGTCTGCTGAATTAGCAGCCGTATTGTAAAACGCGGTGAGTTAGTTATTTGAGAGAGCCTCGTAGTTAGAATATTGTCTTTAATTTCTTTTCAGGTTTTTATTTTTATTTTGACTGCCGAGTTGGCACCGTTTGTAAGCGTCAAGAGAACGCAATTGTAAATTAGTACGTTGAATAAAAAGGGACTTAAACCCTTTATAAGACTCTGTGGTTTATACAAGCTTTCACAGTCACCTCTTGGTTGCGTGCTAGTTAGAGGCGCGCAACGTTATATTGGCGCCCGAACACTTATCGAACTGAAATGGCCGAAAACTGGATGGAAGCCGCTGGACAACACCAAGAAATGACAACGCAGTTAGAAGGATTTGGATACCTGGTCCAGACTTTGAGAGCATCAATCAAGCCAAACGTCTATTTCGACGGAAAAAATTCGGTGTCCGTATTTTTAGAAGGTATAGAAAACCACTTTCAGCTCTATCCTGTGCCCGAAAGACAAAAAGTTGCTATCGCCACATCAGCACTAAGAGGACAGGCCGCGCTATGGTGGAAAAATATAGGCAAATTTCTTCTAGGTGAATTTGGAAGCCCGACGTATACTTTTGAAAATTTCAAAAAATCGTTAGTAAAGGCCTTCCCCATAGTGAAAGATCGCGCACGGCTGGAAGCCGAGCTATATAGTTTCTATCAACGGGATACAGCACAATTGACGGACTTTATTTTACGAAAAATCAAGCTAACGGATATGTTGTATGGGAAAAAACCCGATGCGGAGATTATTGAAATAATATTACCAAGATTGTTACCCGCTGTCCAAGACTACTTTGAAATTAGAAACCCAACCACATTGCAGGAACTTTTCGAATTGGCGGTGAAGTTTCAAAATCGCAGAATCGCGGAAAGAGCGAGAGGGGAAACATATTCTCAAAGTACCAGAAGGAAGGAGGAAACAAGAAATGGAAATCGCTCATATGGGGGAAAGAACTATCAAGCTAACGCATCGAAACTTGAAGGGCAAGGCCCAAAAAGAAAATTTGAAAATAAGCATCCGCGTACCCAGAAGACACAGATTGAAAGGAAAGCTTTAAACGACTAGAGGGGCCTGTGAAAGGGAGGGTCCAGACCCCGGAAGTTTTAGAAAAACCCTCAAATAGACATCTAAATACAGTCATCGTAAAAAACTCACAGCTACCAATTATACAAGTCCTGGTTGGCGATGTACCAGTAGAAGCCCTCATCGATACAGGGGCAGAAGGCAATTTCATGAGTGAAAAGTTCTTCAAAAAGAATTTTTATAGGATACGACTCTTTAAAACCAGAAATACGGAAATTATAGCGGCGCAAGGAAAAACATGTCACTGCATCGGGAAAGTAGCATTAAACGTACAGGTAAAAGAGGAAAATCTCAAAGTATTAATTTTTGTGGTGAAACACCTCCAACACTCTCTTATTTTAGGTATGGACTTTTTAAGGGCCGCGAGGGCCAAATTAAATTTTCAAGATAGTTCCGTGGTGCTGGAGATGGACCAGAGGGTGGTGGAACCGGTGGAGACACCTGAATTGGACCTTAGCCATTTGAATGACCAGGAAAGTAAAGCAATACAGCAAGTGGTGAGTAATTTTTCTCATTTGTTTTCAGAAAAGCCGGGAAACTGTCAGATTGTAACTCACAAGATTCAATTAAATGCCGAAAAACCTTGTAGGACTAAACCTTACCGCTATGACAAACAAAAAGACGTAATCATCGAAGAACATATTCAGGAGATGTTAAAGAATAAAATAATAACGCCCATAAATAGTGAATACGCGAGTCCAGTCGTACTATGTAGGAAAAAGAACGAGTTTCCTCCTTCGGATAAAAGGGCTTGGAGGTTTGCTATCGATTATAGAAAACTAAATAGCATAACTAAATTCCCAGTTTACCCTTTGCCGGTTATAGACGAGATCATTAGACAGATCAAATCGACGAGATATATGTCTACTTTGGACTTAACGTCTGGCTACTATCAAATAGCTATGAGACCCGAAGATATACATAAAACCGCGTTTATAACAAAATCGGGCACTTATGCATTTTTACGCATGCCTTTTGGGTTGTGTGGGGCCCCGTCAACATTCCAGAGAGCTATGGACATTGTTCTAAAGCCTGTCCTAGGAAAATCAACTTTAATTTATCTAGATGATATAATTATAACGAGTAGTACGTTGGAACAACACATTAGTGATCTCGAACAAGTTTTTAAATTATTAAAAGAGGCCGGTCTTACAATTAACGCCTCAAAATGCAAGTTCGCAACTAAAGAACTTAAATATCTCGGTTATAAAATTTCGAAAAAGGGTATAGAAACGCAAGATTCAAAAATAAAAGCTATTAAGAATTTCCCACCGCCCAACACCGCCAAGAAACTTTCGTCTTTCCTTGGACTATGTTCTTACTATCGATCTTTCATAAAAGATTTCGCTAATATTGTTGAACCACTCTTAGTAATCAAAAGAAAAAAGAGTAAATTTACGTGGACAGCGGAAGCTAACACGGCTTTTGAAAGATTAAAAGAAGCGCTTATTAATGCCCCTGTTTTAAAATTCCCTGAGGGGGACGAAAACCTGGAAATTGCGGCAGATGCATCAGACTATGCGGTGGGTGCGGTTCTTATGCAAAATAACCATCCGCTGGCATTTTTTAGTAAAACATTGAATCAAACACAAAGGAATTATACAGCTACAGAAAGAGAAACATTAGCCGTATTAATGGCTGTACACAAATTTCGAGTTTATTTCGGCAAATCGCCAGTAACAGTCTTTTCGGATCATGCGGCTGTTGGTAGACTTTACTCGGGAAAAAACCTAACGCCCAGGTTAATAAGATGGGCTTTAAAACTCCAAGAATATAATATCACAATAAAATATAAACCGGGTAAGGAAAACAATGTAGCTGACGCACTTTCTCGTATAAAACTGGACGAGGAAGGTAATGAACTTAAATGCGCTGTGTTGACTTCAAAAATTTTAGATTCTAGAGATACGGTTATTACTGAACTGAAAGCTGATCCTGAATTTGGAAATATCTATGCTTATTTGAAAGACCCCGAAGGCTTTGAGCATACAGATATCGATGCGATAAGAAATAGAGTAAAAAACTATGAAATAATAGATAATTTATTATTCTATACGAAAACAACGAACGAAAATCTTGAGTATAAGCCAGTCATCCCAGCCTCGCTTCGATTAAGCATTTTGAGGGAGTTGCACGAAAAAAAAACAGCGGGCCACCTCGGGGTCAGAAAGACTTTAAAAAGGGTACGCGAGGCGGTATATTTCCCGCAATTATACAAAATAGTAACGGCGTATGTCAGGTCCTGCAATCAATGTCAGTTAATAAATGATATTAATTACAGCCCGGCCGGGTACTTAAATAGCATTCGCGCTACATTTCCGAATGAAATTTTAGGCATAGATCTCCTTGGTCCCTTCCCCCAGAGCGAGTTAAATAAAAATCGTTTTCTTTTAGTAATAGTAGATCATTTTTCAAAATGGATAGAAATTGTTCCACTTAAACGCGCGTCAGCCAAAACAGTCGCAGATGCATTCTTACACAGATACATTTTAAAATACGGTGCACCGATAAAAGTCATTAGCGATAACGGAAAACAATTCATTAGTCAAATATTTGAAAACATATGCAATGGACTTGGCATACGCCATATCAAAATGGTTCCGTATAGACCACAAGCTAACATAGCAGAAAGAGTTAATAAAAATATAGTAAAAATAATTCGCAGTTACGTTAGCACACATCACAAGCGCTGGGATGGCTACATAAATGAATTAGCTTATGCTTTAAGAACGGCACATCATGATACTACGGGAAAAACTCCACCAGAATTATTTTTAGGCAGAAAGTTAATTACGCCTTTAGATAAATTATTCTTTGTGCAACAAAGAGAGCAGGAATTCAAACAAAAGGACGTGCAAAAACTAATTGATCAGGCGCTTAAAACCTCGGATACGGCAAGAAATAGGCAGAAAATTTATTACGATAAAAAACGCCGTGAAGCAGATTTTAAAGTTGGTGATAAAGTATTGAAACGGAAATTTTCTTCATCAAGTGCCCCAGACAATTTTATGGCAAAGCTAGCTCCAAAGTTTGAAGGCCCCTATGTAATTCAGGAAATCAAAGGAGTAGTTTTATATCTTAAAAACGAGAGAGGGGAAATCTGTAAAGCAAGTCCCGACCAGGTGAAAAAATACTATAATCCCAATGATTTTGAAATCCTTAAAAGTTTCTTGCAGGACTCAAGTCTAAACGAAATAGAAGGGCCAGAGACTGCAACAACTATTCCACCACCCAAGAAACGGAGAACTGAAGAGAGACCTAGCACTTCTACAACCCGGACGTCGGTATCAAAAAGAAAAAATGATTATCAAACTCCGGCGTTTAAGAAAAACAAAAGTACAGATGAACCGGGTAAAGAAACCGTGGTAAAAAGAAAAACACCACCTACAAAGGATGGCAGGAGGAATTACACATCAAGAAGAACGCGCACACGGCCACAGAGTCAGGTGCCAGCAAGGCCGCCGTTCCGGAAACTGAAACGCCAACAGGAAGCACAGAAGTACGAGGAACAGAAGAAATTCAAGGACTCCAGACCGGAGGACGTCAAGACCAGCCGTCCCAGGCAGAAACGCAAAAGCCAACAACCAGACGATTACTCCGTCAAGAGGCCAGCATGTAGAGGACGCAAAAGAAAGATCAACGGGGACGACAATTGGAGATCAACAAGGAGAAGATTGACATCCATGACACCTCTAACTTGGGATCAATTTTGTCAAAAACGGATGACGGAGTTTCAAGCATCGAAAACTCAAAGATAAGTTAAAACCTTCTATAAATATTTTTCTCTTTTGTTCCGAAATGTTATGCATAAGTACGAAGTTCTATGTTTTGACGAAAGTCAATATGTCTCGGTTGAGACTTAGTTTTGTTTTACTTTATTTAGCTAAGGCAAAAGTATTATTTTCTTTAAGTGTAAAAGCTAAAAACAAGCATTTTCTGTTGGTCGAAAGACTAATTCTGTTATGTTAAAGCCAAAATTTGGCCGGAGATAAAAATAACTTCGTATTCTTGTATGTACTAATAAGAATTTTAGTTTCAGTGCCGCCAGCTTGGCGAAGGATGAGTAAAGTAAAAATTTATTTTCTCTTATTCATTTTATGGTAAATTGTAAAAAGCAGATGTATTAAACTTTTGTAAATGTATGTAAATACTTGCATGTTATGTAAAAGTAGAATTTAGTCTAGAAGCATAAAATTGTAGATGCTAAAAGTGAATGCTTAAAAGCAATGAAGTCAAAATTTAAGTATTAAACTGTAAAGTCATGCTTTAGAGCGAAAGCCTGCATGTTTAAAGATGAATGAGGGGGAAGTTAGAATGAATGTGTTTTGTAGGGTTCTCCACCTACATTTGAATTTTTAAGAATATTAAAGTAGCTCATTGAGTTGTAGAATGTCGAGTAAGGTGTGTCTACTTGGTTGTTGAATTCTAACAAATCATGGTGGTTAGGGGAAGTGTTGTAAGACTAAAACACGAATATTCCCGTTTGACACCACACACGGTGGAGAGCCAGGGTAAAGTTAAATTAATGCTTGAAAAATTGAATGAATGTGAAATAAGCAATAACTAAGAAAAACGAAACGTTAAAAACAAAAATTTATTGTGTCAAGAAAGTGTAAATTATAATGTATGTAGAAAGATACTGATACTTATTCCTTCCAGATGCTGGAAGGAAAGACCAAGATTGATTGATGAAGTCCAGCAAAAGTTGCTGTAAGAAGAAACCTTTGTAAAGAGTAACAGAATTTTAATTGTTACATAAGATTATTTTTGTGTAAACGAGGCTTTCGCCAGTTAGTTCAGAATTAGATAAACTTACAACAGGTCGTTTGTAGGACCTGCTTCCAAGTTTTCCAAATTCTGGCAGCGGCAAATGTAGGGTTTATATTTATTTTAACTAACATTTATTTTAAGTTTAAACTATCTTTCCTGTCAATCCTTACTTTCCCCTGGAACTGCCAATGCCAGAATATGTAAATTTGAGTAGAACGCGCAAGCATTCAAATTATCCGCGGAAGTAGTATGATTTAAATAGAAGGAAACAAGTTCGGTGAGAGAGAGTTATTCTTACTTAGCGAGCGCGGAGGTAGTTATAGAGATTTGAAAAACCCCGCGTTGCGGCCTATGTGCTTGGCGGGAAGTAGTTGCAATTGTTCCAGTGAGCTTCAAGTCTGCTGAATTAGCAGCCGTATTGTAAAACGCGGTGAGTTAGTTATTTGAGAGAGCCTCGTAGTTAGAATATTGTCTTTAATTTCTTTTCAGGTTTTTATTTTTATTTTGACTGCCGAGTTGGCACCGTTTGTAAGCGTCAAGAGAACGCAATTGTAAATTAGTACGTTGAATAAAAAGGGACTTAAACCCTTTATAAGACTCTGTGGTTTATACAAGCTTTCACAGTCACCTCTTGGTTGCGTGCTAGTTAGAGGCGCGCAACGTTATAAGTGATTCGCTGTTTATAGTGAATCAAGGCAAAATGCCAGAACGAAATTAATAGCCCTTCTGGGCAAATTTCCGCTTTGGGCTATTAATATGTATTACATTGAACTTAAGAGTCTTATTTCTGATGTCATGTTAACCGCTTTTAAAAGCCTTATAAATGTGCAGAATTTAGGCGAAATTTACAGGTTCTCTAAGGTTATGCGCTTTAGCATGCCAGGATATAAATAACTCTTTGTCCCAAGAAACACCAACTTATTATATGTCATTAGCAGAGTGTTGCTGTGAAATTTAGGTGCTATTAATGAATTTACATTAGTTTTTAAAATCTAACTTGTGGTGTTGCGTAGCCCCAACTTGCCCGCAACAATAGTAGTGACTGCTATGAACTGGAAAGTACACAAACTCTTAAGAAGGGTTTAACTCCCTTTTTATTCCACTTTAGAAGTTACAGATGCGTTCACTTGACGCTCACAAACTACGCCGACCCGGCGGTTAAATAAAAATAAGAAAGTACAATTAAAAATGAATAATAACAAGTCACTACCTACGAGGCTCTCTAAACGTAACTAACTTAACCGCGTTCTAAGATACAGCTGAGATTTCAGCAAACTTTCTGAATAAAAAGTTGAAAGATTCAACTAACTGCCGAAGCAAGCACACAGGCCGAAACGCGCGGTTCTTAAATTTCTCCCTAGCAACCTTCATGCTCGTGAATCAAGAAAGCACACCTACAAACTCGTTTCCCTTCTATTTAACTTAAATTACTTCTGCTGAAAATTTGAATACTTTGCGCGTTCTACTAAAATTTACATACTCTGGCATTGGCAATTCCAGGGGAAAGTAAAGGCTTGACAGGAAAGATAGCTTAAACTTAAAATAAATGTTAGTTAAAATAAATATAAACCCTACAAACTTATAAGGTGGAGTTTGCCAAGTAAAAGGTATAACTACAATACTAAATAAAATGTATGTATTTTCATTTATTCTTGCTCCTCCTAATGCTAAGTATTGATTTATCTTGTATATCGTTTTAATTAAGAATTGTCAAAATATTAAAATAAATTGTATTGATACTTACCCCGGAAGATAATGTACATATCAGGTAATCTGTTTTTGACAAAGCATAAATGTCAATAACAAGATTCCACAAAGAAGTATTGCTATATCTTGTTTCAATTTTCGATGCAGTCTCAGCACTTCCTGGATGATACAAACACTCATATAATGGAAACCTATGGATGTAACGAAAACTACGATTGAAATATGTCGATGATTATAATTAGCACTAAAATTTATTCGCTGAAAGGAGTTCCAACTTAAATTAACTACAGTTACGCTTAAATATCATTCTGAATAAAAATAGCATAAAACTGGATGATAGCAGATTTTCACATATTTGAGGAAGTTTCATAAGTTGTTTTTTATGCTACACTGGAAAACCTAATATATAATTTCACTCAGAGACATTTTATTGATTTTGCTCTAATAAATTGTGCGTATAAATAGTTTTATAATTGTAGAAAAAAAAAAAAAAAAAAAAAAAAAACGGAAATTCTTTTTCTTTATTTTATGCACATAATACACAGGTTTTTTTTTTTCTTTTTCTTTTACAAATTTATGATGTTATGGTGAATATTTTGTTTGACTATCATCCACAGTAACATTTTATTGAATTTAAAGCATTGTTACTCCAAACGCAAAATAATTTTTAAATTGAATATAGAAATAAAATTCCATTTTCAGCAGCAACATGATGTTCAATAATTTTGCGTGCTGGGGATTCGAGACGATTTCCTTAAATAACTAGACCAAAAGTGCTCGAGGACATGACACATTCTCGGGGGATGAAAAAATGTAGCATGTGTTACAGTCAAAGTAAACCGTCCAAGGGCAGAAAAATGGACAAAAACACGAAATTCTCTTTAATACACGAGAAATATTGCAGAGAAAAATCTAAAGCAGTAATTACTGAGTAAGAAGGAAACATTTTCATGATTCTGAACTGATTTTCCAGCACATAGCCAAGGCGAATTTATTTAGTTCTTTAAATAATTGTGAAAATAATACTTTATGCGTAAAACTCTTTCTTTAATTTTAATTTTGATTTATTTGTACATTTTTAACTTTATTTCGCCTCCATATATCTATATTTTCCAATGGCAGGGCCCAGACCTTCCACAGACATTGACCACTACTAAGACCAGAAACGGTGGTCATTCTGCTATGGAGGCCCCCAATAGGTGGGCCACCTTTGCTTCCTATGAGGGGACGGAGAAGTATAACCATACCTTCTTATGGATTCAAGCCCAGATCCTTTAGTATCGTAGTCGGCTGCCTTAACCACTAATACTACCGTCTGGGCGGCTTATTTTGCCTTTTATATTATATTATATTATATTATATATATATATATATATATATATATATATATTACATACATACCAACCATACATTGTGGACTCGGAAAACAAGCGGCGAGCCGCAAGAGGACGCCTACTTGATGAAAACGGAAAGAACACAAGACGAATAATAAAGTGATAAAAAATCTTTATTGTAAACTTTAGAAGACGTCGCACCAATGACGGACTGAATCAAGCACAGACGTTGGATGATTGCTATGGTTTCACGAATGTTTGCAGCTGTGATGCTAATTCATACAATAAGATTCTGTGGTGACTGAATGAGCGTCTCGTAAATGACGATTTTTAGCTGTCCCTAAAGAAAAAATTCAAGCGGAATAGATCGAGAGATCTGGAAGGCTAAGAGACGTGACCGCGGCTGATATATCTGTTTGGTGAGGCAATGTGCAGATAATTATCGCAGAAACCTGGAGAAATGTGTAGGCCTTCCGTCATGATGGAACCACATAATTGTTCGAACGTATGCTGCCACATTTTGAAGTAAATCAGGCAGTATATACTGTAAGAAGGTGAGATACTTCTATCCGTCTAGGCGGTTTGGTAAAAGATACGGGCCAATTAAGTAATCGGGGATAATTACATGCCCAGACATTCCCGGAGAACACTTGCTGGCGGCATTTCGAACGTGTAGCATGCGGACAATCTCAGACCCATATATTACTGTTGTGCATATTAAATATGCTGTCACATGTGAACGTAGTCTCGTCCACAAACAGGACAGACACAGAAAACTGTGGATGCAGTATTTCCTATTTCACGAACCAAAGTGCAAATATTACGCGTTGGGGAAAATCTGTTTCATTTAAGGCCTGAACCTGCTGGAGATGGTGAAGATGTAAACTTTCTTCCCAAATCACCTGCCATACCGTCGTATGGTTGACACCTTGGTCGCGAGTTATTGCTCGCGTGCTTCCTTCCGGCTGGTTATCCGCTGCCAGATTGTCTCTATTCAATGAATTGTTCTCTTACTCCTTTGTCGAATTGTGTCATGTATTTGGTCACGGAAAGAGCTCGTCTCCATCAGTTGCCTATAGAAGCGTTGAAATTTGGTCCGATCAGGCTGCGCTCTGTTTGGAAACCGCTCCTGGTGAAGTCTTACCGCTTCTGCGACATTGCCACTTGCAGCCCCGTACATAAGGTGCATACGAGTCTTCGCCGCATTCGAATATTGCTCCATCTGCGGTGACGAACAGCAGTTGAATGATGGGTTCTGCGAAAGGCTACGTTTAATCCACTCCAGAGAAAGCGCCCTTTCAAGGTTCGCTGTTTGCGTTTCAACCCCACAGTGTATGTCGAAAGTTGTTTGTTTCTGAACGTTATATCAACCCTTACAAATGTGACCACTAGTTCTCTTGGAAACTGTATATATCATATGTGAGATAAAAATATGTAAATCAATACTTTGTTAAGGTATATTTTAATTTTATAACAGTTATTTTAATTTAGTGAACCTTTCCTCGTTTCAATGTACAACTCCCTACCAGAATGAGTTTTTAGAAACGCGTTGAATGCAAACGAGGAAGTTCAGCTGCCTTCAAGAGAGAGAGTTAAGAATCCTGAGTAGCGCGCATTTGCATTTGGGCTACGGCTCTGTAAGCTGTTACGCTCGGGCGTATTATTACGTGCGTTTTGATAGTTTGCCACTAGTTTAGTTTACGGGCCACCTACATTAGAATTGTGTTAGCTTCGGCTGAATCTCTTAGATATGCATTGGTGGACGAAATTAAGAGACGGAAAACGTTTTCCCACATTATCTTAAAATGCAATCGAAAAACCTGGACAGTTGGTTGCCATAAATGTCACTGTAGTGCTGGTGTCAATAAGATAAGTTTACGTATTCTTGTGGACGTCGCTACACCAACAGGAGTTACAGAAGCCCTTATCCAGCTGCTCAGTTCATTCCGCTCTGCAAAGAAGTCATTTTTATCGACTTTCTTGAATAATCTTATTGTTTTCTGTTGTTTTTTAAGTGAAATAAGTGCACATCATCGCTTAAACGAAGGTATGAGATAGAGAATCATGGGTAGGCTTAAGGCAGGGCAGTCTCAAGCTCAGGTTGCATGAGAACTGGATGTAACACCAAGTGTCAACTCTAATTTGTGGAATCAGTTTAAAAACAGCGGAATAGTGTCCAGAAAACCAGGACAAGATTGCTCGATAGCCACAATGACCACTGGCGACCTGTATTTGGTGCTTTCACCCAAGCTCCAGATGACATCTATAGCCACGTAACTGTCTCGTGCTACTGCCACAGGAAACTCAGTTTCAAGGAAGACAGCTGCCAAAAGGCTCCTGAGACCGGACTGTATGCCAGAAAGCCCGCTATTTGTATCCCACTCACTCCTTCCCACTAAACGGAGCGTTTACAATGTTCCATATAACACTAATACTGAGGACATATTTATTGGGCTCGATTAACGTTGTTTGGATGCTTGTTGTTTATTTCGCAGTTTATGAAGCTGGAGATATTGAATTTACATTCGCTCTCCTGGTGTTTGCCCCCACAGTAAGCGCAATGTGGATGATAACTGCAATCCTTAGAGAGGTGGCTAAACGCTTGACAATTACAACAGCTGTGGGCACCTATAAATTCTGTAATTGAACTGGTGTGCCAGCCGAAGTGGACGATGCTAGGTCCATACATTTATGGAATGAATCAGTTTTACACATTGCAATCCATTTGATTGTGTTGTATTTGTCTTTGAGTTAAACCAGAGGCTTGAAATTGGAGATGTTACTGTTCGCAGCTTTTGAAAATGCGGTGCTTACTATTTCAGCTGTTGTATTCGGCAGGAATTGGTGGCCTGATGCACAATCCGTTGCTTGTTCCGCTGCCGTTTGTTTGAGTAGGTTGTCTAGCATAGCTACACCATCCTATGATGTACAATGTACTTACTGAAAGTCCGACTTGCTTTATCGGCACTATCTTATTGATGAGTTTGAATGTTTTCGATTGGGGAGATGTCTTGCAGTTTTCCTTGTAATTTTGGCACACTTCTGGCGTCTTTTGCATAAATGAGAAGGTGGTGTTCTTTTTCCTTTTGCTTCAGAACTTGTGCATAGGGTGCTTCAGAGTTATCGCAGTTGGTGACTTCCTTTGGGATTTCAGCGTTTGAATGATTTGAGGAGCACTGTGAGTTGTTTACCATTGTAGTTGCATGAGTGTTGTAGGCTGTTGTTCCCGGGATTTGGTGATTGCTGCAGCTTCATTTGCTTTGATGTTGGCTGAGTCATAGAACCCTGATAATAGAGAAAGTAGCTCTTCCCGAATAGCAGTGGGAACTATGTATCTGGAGTTATAACGTGAGTTTGCGATCGCCATGCAACGAGAGTAACTACCAAAAGCAGATGTAGGCACTCATGTGTGTGAGCTTGCAGACTGGGATGCTGCCTGCATATAATGTTGGAGGTACTTTTTTGGGTGGAGAGAAGAGTGCCTTCAGTGTCGTCACTAGGGTTGTGTGTGTGCGTTGTAGTGTTCTGCATTTGAACAACGGTCACCTTTGAGAAATGTGTCAGTCCTGTATATATCCACTGTGGAGGGAGATGCAACTTTCTACACCTCGTGTCATTGCTTGGCCCAACATGATCCAGCAGCTCTGAGACCATCGATACTACTCATCTCTCAGTGCACGGATGAAGGTGTTCTTGTTCCTTAGAGGATATTTTCGACCAACAAATCACCTCCACAGAGCATTCTAATCATTTTCAGTGGGGTTTGGATCCAGAGGATATGCTGGCGACACGAGACGTTGAATTTTGTCGCTGTCTAGACAATCCTGAAAAGCGAGCGTTCTATGATGTGGTGCGTTGTCGTTCATGAAAAGAAATTGATCACTGAAAGCACCAGGCAAATGGCCTACATGAAGAAGTAGAACGTCATTAATGTATCGGTGATCGGTCTTAGTCACATATGCAAACACATACAGGAAAGCGCGGGAATTGATCATGATAATCGGCCTGTAAGTCTAGGTATAGGCACAAATGGGAGCGACACCATAAATTCACCCTAGGTCACACATGTATAATCCCGATGCACTAACTGTACAGTTCTTCCCTAATTCTGAAGGAGAACAATCTTTCATTCCTCTTCCCCTACCACACACTTCTCAAGAGGACTTTCGGCTCGCCCTGTATTTTGAGCACTTCCTTGTCTCACAGACATTGTCCGCTTATAAGCATCCATGACTTCTCCGTGATTTGAGCCGAGTCCATCGGTATGGCAGACAGCTTCAATAACCACTTTATTATATGTTGTTTGCATAGATAATCCAGTTTAAATGGTAGCCAGTGCATTCAGTACAGTGGCATATGCATAAATTGTATGTAATTGAGGCTTTTAATTATTTTATAGCTTATGTATGTAATCCAGTTTTATTTTCAATCAGCTTACTATTTTTCTTAATGTAATAGTGAAAAGAGTAAGTTAGTACAACTGTGCTCTAATTATTTAATGTTTAATAAATAGCTGCACACACGCATCTTTATCTATACCTAGTATTGCCTTTTCAAATTGTAGTAACATTATTTCAATCAATAACTAATTTTCAATATATAGCTATGCTATGATAATAAAAGAACTATGTAACTCAACTACCTATGTAGCTTAACTTTATTATAACTATGTATTTTAAATGAGCCTTGTTAGGCAATGTAATTTTTTTAACTTTGAATTTCAATGAATTAAGTCTGGGACACTGCTTTACCCGAGTTAGGGTTTGGCTGTTATAGTGGATAGCATCTGCTAGGATGGCATTACACTGTTAGACCTTTGTTAGAGAAGTTAATGTCAGTGGTCACCCTCGTGCCGTTTATGTTCCTAACCCTTATACCGGCTGGCCGACTGACGGCCCATACCATGATACTACATTTCGTATATTGGTCTCCTTCCTGGACATTTTGTGGACATTTTGTGGATAAGCAGTACTACTGTTGAGTGAGATCAATTGGCGTATACAATCCGATGACAGGCTGAACCTGCTCTCATCTGATATCAGTACGCAGGTCTAAACCTGTTCATTTCAATTCGATGTTCGCGATGCCATTTCAAATAGGCGGTGAGGTGCTGTCTAGGCAATGCAATGTACACAACAAATCTGTGGGCATACAGTCCTCCTTTCTAAAAGTCTGATTACAGTTGTACGGGAGATTCGCTGTCCTGTGATAGCAAGAAACTCATTCATCACCTGCTGAGCTGTCGTGCACTGGTTTCCTTTTGCTGATAGGGCAATTTACTTATGTCCTTTAGGTGTCTAACACGACCTCTCTCGCCGTGAGGTCGAGTTCCTTCTCCTAACTCGACTTCAAGATGTGCTGGCTGCACGTTTGAGTCGTTTGAAATATTTTCACAGCAAACAACGCTATGAGCTGTGTTGAACTCCATGGCAACATCTGTTATTTTCTGCCCATCTCCGATCTTTCCAATGATAATGCCAAGCGTAATATCATGTAAGAGATGTCAGAAAAAGCTACCGAATTTTTCAAGATTACCAATTATCTATTTCCTGCAAAACTTTCACTTGGTGCAACAACTGCCCGCCCAAGACGAATCCTCTAAATCAAGGGTTCTCAACCAGAGGAGAATTCTACTTAGGGGGAATTTCATTGTTTCAGAGGAAAATGTAGTCAAATTGTTATATAGCATATCAGTATTTAATTCTAGTTTCTGAATGTAAAAAACTCTTTTTATTTAAGTTTTGGTATTTATCAACTTTTTCTATACTTTTTTATTTAATTTATAAAACAATTTAAAAATTATCTAAAAATAATAAATATGTATGTATTTTTTAGTTTTGGAAAGAAGGAAGGGAATGCAATAGGGGGACCGGAAAGTAACGTCGCTTTCTTACATTAAATTCAAACGAATAAATTTGTAACAAGTTTTTATTTTTAATCAATAATATAATCACTCTCGTTATCAGCAACCTTTTGCCATATAGTATGCCAATTTCAATCCCAGACCGATAAAAATCGATTGGTTTTTGACTAAAATATCTCGAGATGGCATTTTGGACATCATCCAAGTTTTCAAATTTTTTGTCACTAAGAAAATGTTGTAGGGTTCGGAATAAATGGAAATCCGAGGTTGCGATATCGGGCGAATATGGTGGGTGAGGCAGTACCTCCCACCCCAATTCATTATATTTTTACGGTGTTCGTCTTGCACAGTGCAGTCTTGTATTATCGTTCTGGTAGTGTGGTGTGGTGTATTTAATTATGGCAAAGCACATTAGGGCTACCTGCCTAAGGGAAGAGATGCCTTCGTGAAGGACGTTTTAAGGGAAACTGGCTCGTATAAACGTTACACATGGGGAAAACCACGAAAACACGCATGCAACCAGCCTGTTCGCGGGATTCGAACCTCGGACCGAACTACCAATGTTCAGCGACTTTACCGCTCGGCCGTTGGTGGGCCCTAAAAACGGTTCTGTATGGCGCCGTTGAAACAGTACGTTGCATGTGATAGATAGGTTGGCTTTGTTCTTTTCGGGCAGATTATGGGGGACTCAGACACCTGCTTTGCTTATTTTTCCATTCTGCTTTAAATGTTCGTGGATGGTCGACCAAGCTTGGTTAAGAGTGTTTGACATGGATTTGCTTCCACTTCTGCTCTTAGCATGTAGTTGTCGACATGCGCAGAAACGACATTACTTTCCGGTCCCCCTATTACTTCTAGCACTGATGCAAGTGGTGCATGGTAATAAAAAAGATTGAGAAGCCCTTCTCTAAATCTTTTATTAGCGCTGTCACGTGATGAACAGGTGAGGAAATGAAAATCGGCATATACACACCCTTCGTACCGTACTTATTCCAATTTTCCACATTTTGCTTCCTTTCATTTCGTGGTTGATATTGGTGATAGCAATCGTCCAATAGTATAGTTTAAAAAGAGAGAATTTATTTGAAGTCAGACTTGATTGGCAGCAAATCTTTTTTGGAGGGAGTCTGGCTTCACTTTCATCTGTGACCTGTTAAATACAGTTCTCCAAGTGGGCTGTTATCCCATGTTGTAAAAAACCCAGTAGTTATCACTCGTAATTAGTGTTCGGAGAAACGGGTAACTTTTCTATCTTGCAGCAGCCGACTCCACACAAAAGTGCTGTCGAGCAACTGATGATCAACCAATTGATGGAGCACCCAAACTGCAAACATGTTCCATACATTCCAGGTAGCTGCACACCGTCGGTTTAGGAAGTCTAAAAGACTCTCTCGAACCGTACATCGGAGATTTTAGTCCATGAAACCTTTGATTTGGCCTTCATCTGCAATGGATGGTCGTCCAGACCTTGCTTGTGCTTTCGAGGTCAAATTTATTGCCTCAAACCTTCAAAACCAACGGTTCAGTGCACATCTTATACTAGCATACGGTGTCAGCAGTGCTCACGTTTTTAAACAATGGAGCACCTCGTGTCTGATGCGCTTGTTCAAATAGTCCGTTTTCAGCGTTTTTCTAAGGAAACCCATGTGGCTATCACAGCATGCAGGCAACTATGATGTGCTGTGTGGCTAACACAACACAGTGTGGGGAGGATGAGTTGTCGTTTTATGATAAGAGCTGGCTGGGAGAGATTTTGGGCACATTTCCATGACCCTGAGATGTGCTTCGGGCAGATATGTAAAAGGTGCCAGATTCTTCGCATGACACAATATAAGAATAATATAACAGTCATTAATTTTGTGATGTATTTCGGAAAGATTTATCATAAGTATTTTCCTACTTTTAAGATAGAAATAAAGATAATACATTAAAAAGAATCACGAAATATCCTTACAAATTAAAGTTGACACATATATACAGAGAGAGAAGCAACACAGAAAAGACAAATTTTAAAGCATGGCTGACTTTTAATCTTGTATAAAGCTGCAGTAAGATAAAGTAGTTAATAGCATAAATTTAAGCTTGCTTATTTAAGCTGTAAGGATCTTAAGTTTTACTAACGTTTATTTTATTTTAAATCTTTACTATCACTTCTTATTTTCTACTTCCGGCCAGAATTATAAGCGTTAAGGTTTTTATGCAAAGTTTGTCTGGCGAACGCCAAGTATTTAAGTTGTGGCTTTTTGCCAAGCGAGAGAGAGGAAGCAGTGAGTCGAAGCAGGCCGCTTACCTTAGAAGTTACGCAGTTGCTGGTCGCCTTCCAGGCCGGAGGTATTAATCCTCTTGATAAATTTAAACATATTGTAGTGTTCACAGTTCTCTGTACTACATACGCTTCCTGTTATTATAAGGCCAATCTTCCACGTTTATTATTTTAAAGTTAAATTAGAGTTTAGTTCTATTTTTATATTTTTACGTTAGACCCCAAGTAGCGGGTCGGTGTATTCCAAAGTACGGAAGTTATTGTAAATAGAGAAAATAAAGGGTTTTATATACCCTTCTTGTGTATCCTGTCTACTTCCCACAATTAGTGAACATAGCATTAGTAAGCTCTCTGTTCCGAGTCAGGTCCTTGCATGTTCCCGAAGAAGGTAAGAAGGAACATTGACCCTGATAGTGGCGCCCAACGCAGAAGAATAACCATGGCCGAGTTTCAAGAAGAACCTGTGCTGCCTGCAGAAACGGCTCAGAATCCAGAAAAGCCAGCTGCCGCCCTGGAAGGATTTGGTCACATCGTCCAGACCATGCGCGCTTCGATGAAACCAGAAGCAACATTTAATGGAAACTCACCGGTAACCAGTTTTTTGGAAAAATTGGATGACCACTTCATGCTCTACCCCGTGCACGAGTTTCAAAAAGTTACCTTAGCTACCAGCGCTTTGAGGGGCCAAGCGCTTAACTGGTTCAAATGTATAGGCAGAAGTCTCTTGGGTCAAGCAGGAAGTCCCACCTATACTTACGAGAATTTCAAGACTGCCCTACTAAAAGCCTTCCCTGTTGTAAGGGATCGTGCGAAATTAGAAACGGAACTTTTCAGTATATATCAGCAAAGAATCGAAAATCTCTCAAGCTTTATTTTAAGAAAAATTCACTTCAAACTCTTGTATGGAAACCGTCCGGATCCTGAAATAATTCAAGTGATTTTGCCGAGGTTACTGCCCCAAGTGCAAGACTTTATTGAATTAAGAAATCCGACTACACTGGAAAAGTTATTTGAGCTAGCAGTCCAGTTTGAAAGTAGAAGAACGGCGGACGTCGAAAGAAGACGCTAATATCAACAGCGAAACCAATTTGGTACGCCAAGACTACAGCAAACTCAAGCACACGGCTACGGAGGCAAAGCGAATCAGTGGGCAAGGAAACCCGAGCATTCAAAAACAGCCAGCGAACGTCGACAGTTCAATAGCAACCCAGGAAAAAAGTCTCAAGGCCAGTGGAAAAAGAAGGAAAGCACGGAAATGAAAAATAATTTAAACTAAAACGGATTTCTGCTGACGAGAGGGTGCGGAAATCCGAAGGTCACGAAAATCCCTCTTCCTACAAGTTAAATACAGTAATGGTGAAAAATTTGACTATTCCGAAGATTGAAGTGTTGGTGAATAATATCCCACCCACCGCACTCCTGGATACAGGCGCGCAGTGTTCCTGTGTGGCAGAAGATTTTTTTAGGAAGTATTTTCGGAAATACCGCATATATAATTCGGATAATACGACAGTACTAGCGGCGCAAGGAGAAAAATGTAAGTGTATAGGTAAAGTACCGCTATATGTCCGTATCAAGGACGAACAAGTAAAGGTGATGTTTTTTATAGTAAAGAATCTGCAAGCACATATAATTTTAGGAATAGATTTTCTTTCAGAAGCACAAGCAACACTGGATTTTAATGAAGCGTCCCTTAAGCTGACAATGAAACCAGTTCGTGCAGAAAAGGCTGAACCGCCGATGTTAAAACTTGACCACCTCCCTAATGACGAGCAAGGAAGAATCCGACAAGTGGTAAGTGAATTTGCTTCGTTATTTAGTGATATTCCAGGATTTATTCAGGTTACTAACCATAGTATTGACACCGGAGATTCAATGCCAGTTCGTCAAAAACCATACCGGTATGATAAGAATAAGGAAAAAATTACAGAATGGCATATTACCGATATGCTACGTAAAAAGATCATAACGCCCATCTCAAGTAGTTATGCTAGCCCGGTGGTTTTATGTAAGAAAAATAATGACTATCCTTTGACGCATCCAAAAAGGTGGAGATTCCCTATTGATTACCGTAAATTAAACTCCATAACTAAATATCCGGTATATCCGTTACCGATCATTGAAGAAATTCTAAGGAACATAAAATCAACCAAATTTATGACGACTTTAGACTTAACGACTGGTTATTTTCAAATAGGGGTTAGGCCTGAGGACGTGCCTAAGACTGCTTTTACAACCAAGTCTGGAACTTATGCATTTTTGCGTATGCCGTTTGGCCTTTCAGGGGCCCCGGCAACATTTCAGCGATGCATGGACATTGTGTTAAGACCTGTTCTTGGAAAGTCCACATTCATCTATTTAGACGATATCATTATTACTAGTGATAATCTCGACCAACATGTACAGGATTTAAGACAGGTGTTTTCTTTATTAAATGAGGCCGGTCTAAAAGTTAATGTCGAAAAGTGCAAATTTGCAGCCCCTGAATTAAAATATTTAGGTTACAAGATATCTCAGAAAGGAATAGAGACAGACGAATCAAAAATAATCGCTGTACAAAAGTATCCGACTCCAAACACGGCAAAGAAGCTCTCTTCTTTTCTAGGACTTTGTTCATATTATAGGTCCTTTATAAAAGATTTTGCAGCTATCGCTGAGCCATTGTTAAAATTAGAAAGGAAAAAGGCAAGATTCTCGTGGACGGCCGAAGCCAATAGTGCTTTCGAAAAATTAAAACAAGCATTAACGCAAGCCCCTGTGTTGAAATTTCCTGAAAAGGATGAGAATTTAGAAATTTCAGCGGATGCTTCGGATTATGCGGTAGGAGCGGTACTTTCGCAAAATCAGCAGCCCGTGGCATTTTTTAGCCGAACTTTAAATCAAACACAAAGAAACTATCCCGCGACCGAGAGAGAGGCACTTGCAGTTCTGTTAGCAGTGCAAAAGTTCCGAGTCTATTTTGGAAAGGCGCCAATAACAGTGTACTCTGATCATGCGGCGGTAACTAGATTGTACTCAGGGAAATATTTATCCCCAAGGCTAATAACATGGGCACTCAAGCTGCAAGAATATAATCTGGTAATCAAGCATACCCCCGGAAAGGAAAATATCGTAGCAGATGCCCTATCAAGAATTAAAATAGATGAACAAGGTAATACCGTAAAGGTGGCAATGCTCACAGCATGTACAATAAATTCCCGAGAAACTGTAATAACCGAACTGGGTAAGGATCCTGAGTTTGGAAGCATTTATGAGTATTTAAAGGATCCTGAAAATTTTAGCCACCAAGATATTGTGGCGATAAGAAATAGGGCGGCCCATTACGAACTAATAGATGGTCTATTATTCTATACAAAAACTACCAATTCCAACAACGAATTTCGACCTGTTATCCCAGCTAGTCTTAGATTAAATATCCTGCAGGAGCTCCATGACAGCCCTTTAGCTTCTCATGCTGGTATTCGAAAAACTATCCAACGCGTACGCGAGGCAGTCTACTTTCCTGAACTGCAAAAGTTAACAAGGGCGTATGTCCAGTCCTGCCCAACATGTCAAGCAGTTAATTATATTAATTTCCGCCCGGCCGGGTTTCTAAATAGTATTAAATCCGAATTTCAAAATGAAATAATTGGCATCGATTTATTGGGCCCTTTCCCAAAAAGTCAGTTAAATAAAAGTCGCTATCTCCTTGTTATGGTTGATCATTTTAGCAAATGGACCGAAATTGTTCCCTTAAAACGAGCCTCAGCGAAATTAGTTACTGATTCTATTTTAAATAAATATATTTTAAAATACGGGGTGCCCCTAAAAGTTATATCGGATAATGGTCCTCAATTTGTGATTAATATATTTGAAGACATGTGCCAAAAACTGGGCATACGTCATTTAAAAATGGTCCCGTATCGGCCGCAATCAAATATAGCGGAACGGGTCAATAGAAATATAGTGAAAATTATCCGTATTTATGTTAAAAATTTTCATAAAAGCTGGGATAACTATGTCAATGAATTTGCTTTCGCCCTTAGGACCGCAAAACATGATACAACGGGAAAAACTCCTGCTGAGTTATTTCTGGGCAGAAAGATTATAACGCCGTTAGATAAATTATTTTATGTGCAACAAAGAGCCCCAGAATTTAAAATGGGTGATATAGAAAAACTAATTAAGGAAGCAAAGAAGAATACTGAAGTAGCACAGAGAAAACAAAAATTATATTATGATTTGAAACGACGGGGAGTAACTTATAAAGTAGGGGATGAAGTTTTAAAAATTAAGCATTCACTTTCTTCAGCACCAGAAGATAAGACTGCCAAATTTTTTCCACGATTTGAAGGACCATATGTTATAGAAAAAATAACTCACGCTGTAGTAGTGTTAAAAGCCAGAAATGGTTAAACCTGCTTCGCAAACATTGACCAGATAAAACCATTCTATGACCGTAATAAAATGCAAATATTTTCAGATCTTTTGCAGGATCCGGCACGGCAGACACTGCAGGCACAAGCTCCAAAGGTGGAAAAACGACAAGTACAAGGGCAGGCCATTAAAAGGCAGGAGCAAGTGAAAAGAAAATTTCCCCGCGGAAAAATTGAAGGTAGCAAGAAAAAGAAGCCGTTCCACCGTCCACAAAAGAGAGTTCACGAACACCCCCAGAATGAAGAAGGGAGAAGGACGACGTATGTGAAGAGAACCAGGAGAAATGACGGTATCTATAACCCGGCTCTAAAACGGAAGATCTACTCATCCGACAGGACTCTCCGCAGCAAATGTCGCCGAACTGCGGAAGGGCCATCAGCGGCGGAGGAAAAGTTACAAGGAAAATTTGAACGGCCAGCAACGAGGTCCAAGCAGGAACACGAGAGAAGTTTCCCGGTTCCGCCAAGACCAGCTGCCATCAAACGGCCAAGACCACAAGCAGAGGAGAAAAAGAAGGTATTCAAGGGTGACCGAACTGGTGAAAAAAGGAAGCTTCCAGAGGAAGGCACTGAAGGGCGAGCCCGTACAAGAAGGAGGATAAATCAAACAACTATCTGCAATACCTTTAAGGACTGGGCCCAGAAAAGGATGTCCGAATATCACAAAGATAAGTAAAATTTTATGTTACTTTGCAAACTTAAGTTAATCTTTCATTCTTACTGCAAGTGGCAGATTTCAAGAAGTTTTACCTCATGCGAGGTCTACCTTTATCGCCAAAAGGGCGAGAAATGAGTTGTTACCAATTTTGGTATTATGTTTTTTCAATTACTCGCGCGTAAAACTAAAGTTGATGTATAATAGCGTTGTGTAAAGACTTAAATATTGTAAAAAGTTATTGTATAAATTTTATTTAAAACATTCTAGCAAGAAAGAAGTTTTAGTCTGAAAGACTTTTTGAAATGTAGTATTTCAATGTAGAAAGAATTGGCACTTGCTTTGAAAAGAATAGAGGTTAACAATGTACTACTAATGTATGTTTTCAAATGTGTAAAATTAACGGCATGTTGATATGTTCTTATATACAATGTGAACTGTTATTTTAAATGTTAAGAAATACCGTGATATGGTAAAAGTGAATGTTAAATTTTTTTTTATTCGTGTGACTGTAAAAAGACTAAATCATGGTGAATATATGTTAAAGGTTGAATGATGTAGTTAGGCTCTCTGACGCTACACTTCAGAGTTAGACACTTTCAGAATAGTACCTCAGGGTTTAGAGTTGAAATTAGGGTGTGTTAAGAGGTCTTGTTATGTTGAATTTTAACACGTTAGTGTTTTGATTGTAGGAGGAAGTGTGGAACACGTAGACAGAAACACATTCCTGTTTGGTGTTCTTTTACAACACATGTCAGAGAGCACGGGGAGAGATAATTAAAATAGTCATGAATGAAATAAGAATGTTAAGAGAAATATAATTATACATGTTACTTGCCATTTCATTGTGTAACATTTCATTAAACTAGTTTTCCTTCCAGATCTCTGGAAGGAACCAGATTTGAATAAGAGCTCCTGTTTGGATGCAGTACAGATGAAAAAAAATTGTGTATCCTGGGAGCTGCTATTGTAAAAACAAATTTCTTTCTTTTAAATTTCTAGTTTCTATCGAAAAATATTTGTAAAAGATTGGCCTCGCGTTAGATTCTAGAGCTAAAAGTTTTCAACAAGGTCGTTTTAGACCTCAGCTTCAAACTAATTAACTCTGGCGGGAAGTATGTAAGGATCTTAAGTTTTACTAACGTTTATTTTATTTTAAATCTTTACTATCACTTCTTATTTTCTACTTCCGGCCAGAATTATAAGCGTTAAGGTTTTTATGCAAAGTTTGTCTGGCGAACGCCAAGTATTTAAGTTGTGGCTTTTTGCCAAGCGAGAGAGAGGAAGCAGTGAGTCGAAGCAGGCCGCTTACCTTAGAAGTTACGCAGTTGCTGGTTGCCTTCCAGGCCGGAGGTATTAATCCTCTTGATAAATTTAAACGTATTGTAGTGTTCATAGTTCTCTGTACTACATACGCTTCCTGTTATTATAAGGCCAATCTTCCACGTTTATTATTTTAAAGTTAAATTAGAGTTTAGTTCTATTTTTATATTTTTACGTTAGACCCCAAGTAGCGGGTCGGTGTATTCCAAAGTACGGAAGTTATTGTAAATAGAGAAAATAAAGGGTTTTATATATCCTTCTTGTGTATCCTGTCTACTTCCCACAATTAGTGAACATAGCTTTAGTAAGCTCTCTGTTCCGAGTCAGGTCCTTGCATGTTCGTGAAGAAGGTAAGAAGGAACATTGACCCTGATAAAGCCAGAAGTAACAATGTGAGTTTTCTTCACCTAGAGTCAGGTCCCGATTTACAAAACTAGAGACTTAAGGTAAACCTTATCCTGAGACCACTTTTCTTCTGTAAAATTTTTAACGTAGCAGAAGTCACTGGTGCAGATTACATTTTATGTAAAGCATATAAACACATTTTGTTAAATAGCCTTGCAATTCAACATTTTTCAAAGTTACTAAAATAAAAAAGTAGGCAGATTTCAGGTTTTTCAGGGTTTCCGTTTAATTTGTGTTACATAAAACATAAACTTACAGATCCTAAACCGAGATCTTTTTTTTTTTCCTGAAACGAAACTGAAAAAAATCTGATGTGTACACCACATGACTTCCTTGTACGGAATATTAAATTATACGCAATTTTCCTGCATTTCATTTAAAACAGTAAACGAATTTTGAATTAAATCTACTTCGTCGATAGCGCATAAGCCACAATAGAATAAATGTACTCTTTACAGTTTACTATATTTATTTACCATAGCGACACTTCGGCGCTACGTTCACTTAACAGCATTAACATTAATTTTAAAACTCAGAGTGCGCAGAAACTATATCATCTGAAGAATTACCACAAGTTCTATTCAAATACTATAAATCTAAAACGATGTATAAAAGAAATTAAACAAATAAAAACGAAACAATTTTTCGCAGACGATTCAGCGCCGCTTACCTAATGCGCATGCGGTACTAATTAATTCAGTTCTCACTTTGCGGCAAGGCAAAAATACATATGAATTCAAAATATTTTCATTAAAATTTGAAAGCTATAGAAAAACATAAAACACCAAATACAGTTAAAAATTAAAAACACAATTTTTACAATTAAATTTACAGTTTCTAAGCCAAAAGAAGCTAACGACTTAAATGTTAATTCCAGAATGAATTAAGGATAATTTAATTCGTAATAATAAAAGAAGAGGTTACTTTGTTATTGAGAAGCTTAGTTTCTCTAGATTGGCAACAAATCCACTATTTTGCTAAGTTTCAAACGTAAACAAATATGGCTGCCATGGTAATCAAAAATTAGGCTTAGCCGCACTTAAAAGACATTTAAATTGTTGATAATTCCACAATTATTGCATGCAGCTTAACTAAAGGCATAAAAGTCGTAACCAGAACAACATAATTCAATCATTTTTAAAGCAAAAAATGCGCAGTTTACATACATAAGAATAACGAAACTGAGTTCACTGAGCCGAGTAACAGAGTGGATATATATACATATACTTTTGGTGCGGCCGATTGCAACCAAAATGGGAGGTGCACATCTACATGTTATAGCAGTCCTATGAACAAACTTTTAATGTTCTGAGGCTACTCGTTTTTGAGTTATGCGAGATACGTACGGACAGACGCAAAAAAATCTCTTCAGAATTCATTTTAAATCAAGTTTTATAATTTTTTTGGGGGAAAAAGTGTCCTTACGTACAGATGTCACGCAAAAACATCGTTAAATTGCATTCGATAGCGGTCAAAATGGATATTTTCTTTGAAATATGATACCCGAAATTTTTCGCGATTACAATGCTTTTTTACTTCGTAGAAGGAAGTAAAAAGAGGGAAAAGCCTATAAGGTGATTTTTCATTCCTTTCCGCATGCCTTCGTGTGATTTTTTTTTTTTTTTTTTTTTTTTTTTTGCATAATTTTGCACTTAGTTTATTAATGAATTTACTTTTATCATTTGCTTTTAATTAGTAGGGTAACAAAGACACGTCGGGGTAGTTCACGCCATTATGAGATTATTAGAAATATTATTTATCATTTTTGGACAATTGGTTAGCGACGATTTGAGTTTGATTATGGCAGGAAGATCGAAACATATGTTCGGCACTCATTAAACATTAATTAATGTTTTAAATACTAACCCCTTGAAAAGTTCTATTTGAAAGCTTAAGCAGAGGGTCATTAATTATTTTTATTTGTTTCTTCTATTTATATTTTTCACACTTTTATTAGCTATCCCTAATTAGCCTTTTTAGAAAAACTTTTTCAGCTTTAATATTTAAATTAATAATATAATAATTTCACATTTCACTTTCAATTAACATGATGCAATATTAATATTCTAAACCAGGGGTTCCCAAACATTTTCAGTTGGCGGCGCACTTACAGGTTTAGTATTTTGTCATGGCGCTCTAGTCGTGTTCAAAGAAGTGTTGTACAAGTTTTATGCTTACAACTTGCTTACTACATAGTGTCATAGGAAATCACAACACTTCATTAAATATGACTAGATCCTGATACTATTGACCAGACACAGAAATGAAAACAACCATAATTTGAAGCTTATATGGGTATATATTGAACTGATACACTAGAATGTTATATTATTATTATTAAAGAAAAACAGGAAAAAATCAATGGGACGGGTGAGCTTGCTGAACTCCACAAACGATTTTAAAGCGAGGGATAAGAGTTGACACTGCCAACTCCCATTTCTTGTTCCCCGTTGATCTTTGAACGATATTTGCTCTTTATTACAGCTACAGCTGAAAATCTGGTTTCGCATAAGTATAGTGTACAAAAAGAATGAGAATCCTTAAAGCTTTTGAAATCGGAACAAGCGAATTTTGTTTTAAGGCTGTTGTCGCAAAAGAGTTCAGCGAGACTCTGTTCTTCTTGTAAAGTAAATTCTAGAGGAATTTTAGTATGGAAAGGATTTTAGATCTACGAATATTTCTCGATATTGTCTTCAGCAAAGTATTTTGGAAACTATTGAGCTTCGAAAGGTGTTCCGTGAAAAGAGCCGGCAATTTATTGAGAGAACACGAGTTCATTAGAGGATGCGTATTTATGCAATTCGGGGAAACAATCTTGACCGCCATCCTCATTAATATCCACGACTGCAGTTTTCTTCTAAACAACGCAATTTTCTCCAATAATTTCAAAATGTGCGTATTATTGCCTTGTTGAGACAGACTCAAAGCATCCTTTTTGTCAAATATATCGCACAAATATGTCAGTTTTAGTAAAACGTTTGGTTCGGCAAAGTGTCTGGAGTTTGCATGTCCTTCCTTTTGCAGAAAAGTTAATTTTTTGATATAGCTCGAATGCATGGGATAAGACATTTCCACGTGAAAGCGACTGTGAACTGCAATAATATAGCAAGGCTGTGTTCAGCTCCCATGTCCATGCAAAATTTTTTTGAATAATTTGGCTTTCAGCGACCGAATTTTTATGTAGTTAACTACGTCTATGATACTTTCCAATACCAAATTCAATTCACAACTCATCGACTTCGATGCAAATGCTTCCCTATGGATGATGCAATGGATACACATAACATGCAGTGCTTTACTGCGAATAAGGGCTTGCAATCCTCCATACCTGCCAGGGCATTAATCGAGCTCCGTCAGTACATACACCGATACAGTTTCCCAATCTAAATTAGTTTCTGTTATAAACTAGTCAAGAATTTCAAATAAGTTTTCAGCCCTTTGAGCCTTCATTGATGAAAAGACGGATACACATAACAATGGATACACATAACATGCAGTGCTTTACTGCGAATAAGGGCTTGCAATCCTCCATACCTGCCAGGGCATTAATTGAGCTCCGTCAGTACATACACCGATACAGTTTCCCAATCTAAATTAGTTTCTGTTATAAACTAGTCAAGAATTTCAAATAAGTTTTCAGCCCTTTGAGCCTTCATTGATGAAAAGACGGTCTTCAACAATTGTATTATCAATCTCCCGTTCTACTGGGCCGATTGACAAAATTAAACTTGCGTTTTTCGTGTCTCGAAAGCGCGATTTAGGATATATATTAGATTTATACGTAGTGTTGTTCTAACATAGGTATTTGGACACAAAATCGGACTTTTTCTAAAATAACATATCAATTTTTTTACCATATTTCGATTCTACGACTCAAATTATGCCTAGATATTAAATTTTGTAAAATTTGGTGCGAAATTTACGGAGAAATTCAAAAAATTATCTTGGCAGGATTTTCTCAGTTTGCGCCAAAAATAATTCATTTGCCAAACTTCTTCATATATTTCCCATTTTCCTTTCCCTTGCATAATGTCAGAGCGGGTATTAGTATTATTATTCAATTATGGCAAAGCACACGAGGGCTATCTCGCCTAAAGGGAGGGATGCCTTCGTGGAAAACTTTCTAAGGGAAACTGGCTCGTATACACGTTACACATGGGGAAAACCACGAAAACGCCCATGCAGCCAGCTCGTCCGCGGGATTCGAACCTCGAACCGAACTACCAGTGGTCAGCGTCTTTACCGCTCGGTCGCTGGTGGGCCAATGCCGGAGCGGGAAAAGGCACCTCGTTCCTACATTTTTACATTTGTGCATGAGCGCAAAAAAAAAAAGAAAAAAAAAAGTCATATCGTTTCTACTTCCAAATAATTTTAGTAAAGTGCCTAAACCACATTTCATGTTTTATCGCTTTCAACTAATATGCCAAATTTCAAAAACGCTCCAATATATAAATTCACGTATATCTTCTGAAATTTTAAATAAAAAAACTAATTTTTTGGAGGTATGCTTAAAAATACGGCTACTTTAAGATGATGGTAAAAATTTTATAATTCAATTACCTTTTTGAAAAATTTATAAAATTATTTAAAAATACAAATTTTAAAAATAAATCATAAAAAATGGGTTAATTTTTTTCGAATAAACCTTAATTTCGAAATGTGAAAAAAAGAATCAAATAAGTTTAATAAAAAAAGAGATTAACAAATATATACCAAACTCAATTAACATTGAGGAGCTAAAATTTTGAGAGCTAATTTTTTTAAAATCTACTCGTGCGATTTTTACAAAACTTGTTAGTTTGGCGTAATTTGAGTCGTAGAATTGAAATATATATATTAGATACCTATACCTATATTAGAACAATGGTATATATAAATCAAATACATAGCCTAAGTCACGCTTTCGAGACATTAAAAAAGCAAGTTGAATTTTGTTAATCGGCCCAGTAGAACGAGAGATATAGAACTGTCCCCCCCTTTTTTTCGCAGTGTACCTTTATAATTAGTTTTCTCGCCGATTCTTCTATCATAATATTAACCATATCGAGAGCAACCGGTAAAATAAGTTCAGTGGTGGTGTGAGATTTCTTGCACTTCGCCACCTGTATGCCACCTTGAAAAATGCTAGCAGTGCGTTGCTTGTTGAACACTTAAGCTTGTTTCGTAAAGACGTTTTTTGTTTTTGTGAATTTTGCAACTTTCTACTAAAACATTTTAGCGACTTTTCAACCATGATAGGGTGAATGGTCTCCAGATGTCGTTTTAGCTTACTTGGGAGAATACTGTCAGACGATAGAATTTTCAAAGAGAACACACATTGCGGTCATTCTTCATTATTTTATGATGTTGCGTGGTCCCAACTGGTCAGCAACAGTAGTAGAGACTGCTATAAACTGTAAAAATTATACAAACTCGTAGGAAGGGTTTAAATCCCTTTTTATTTCACTTTAGAAAGTACAGTTGCGTTCACTTGACGCTCACAAACTACGCCGACCCGGCGGTTGAACAAAATAGACAAAAATGCAACTAAAAGTAAATGACAGGATGAATAAATAACGAAGTCACTACCTACGAGGCATTATAATCGTAACTAACTTAACTGCATTCTAAGATACAGCTGAGATTCAGCAAACTTTCTGATTAAGAATTTGAAAGATTCAACGAACTGCCGAAATAGGCAGTCACACTGGCCGAAACGCGCGGTACTTAAATTTCTACCTAGCAACCTTCACGCTCGTGATTCAAGACACACACTTACATTTGGAACTTTGCGGTTATACTGGCTTTCAGCAGGAAATTAAAGTCCTGCTCTTGCCAGTTCCTGATGTGATCGCATGTGGAGCCTGACAGAGTAGAAACCTGAAAGAAATTTTGTCTCGTGGAGGTAGAAGTGTGCTGGAGAGAGAGAAAGAGAAAAAAAAAGCACTTTGCTCCTGTACTGCTACATCTTGGATGGAATCCGCCAAGTAGGGGCCGGAGAAAGAAACTTCGGATGACCTGTGCAGCATAGCCAAAATACTAATTGTTCATTCGTCGGAGCCAGTCACGTGGGAGGTCACCCTCCCAGAAACTGACCCCGATCTATGCTGCTTGAAAACCAGAAAACTGGAACTTAGAATTCTGAACTCAAGAGGTGGGCGGGAAATGGGCGGAGGTTTTTGTCTTCAGCCAGGATTTCATAGATAAAAATGTCCGTGAAATTAGCGGGATTCACATTGATAATATTATTAAAAAAGTTGTTGTTTATTCTGCTGAGGTAGTCCTGAATAGTATCTATTTTCAAGTCGGAGTGGAGGGTCCGGAAGCACTTCCGCAGAGAACCCGGTAAATGTAAACATCGCCAACTCTGGCGATAATAGTTCAAACCAGGCCAGGTAACCCAGCCGATTTATCGTTTTCGCTTGTTCGAAGTTTGCAACCATTTCTCTTGCGTTCATTTTGTTGAAATATCACTGTTGTTGTTCGCATTTGCAGATTTACATTATTCTTCTCTTATTTATTATTATTTTTTCTGAAATTTTAACAACGAATAGATGAAATATTTTCATAGATAGAGACCAGTTCTCGGTTCGGGATGAAAGGAAGAAAATACGGCGGGAGGGGTGAATGCTAATTTGTAACACGGCTGTTCACGTTGTGTGTTCTTATTTATTAACAGCTCTAAGAACCATGAGGTTTCCAACCTCTAAAATAATTTGTTTCCGTAGGCCGGAAAAATATGCATGTGCATTTTAAATAATTAAATAATGCTTTTATTTTTATTATTGGTTATTGTCATCTAAAATTATGAGAATAAATCAATTTTCTGGTGTAAAATTTTAACAAGATAATATATTGTTAATGCTTTTCTAACAATAACCTTTCAGAGGATGGCAGGTGTGACATAAATAGATGATTGAGTTGAAATAAAAAAGATTATTGATTATATAACATGACAGAATAGTTTGATGCATCACCATGGTCATCAAAATTAGCAAACCACTGCTGATGTAAGGAATATATTGTTTTCTGTGTTAACTGGAATTTAAGACAATTTTTTTTTTTTTTTTTTTTTTGTTTATCACGTTTAACAGGTTAATTTCAGTACATTAATACTAATTTATATTTTTCAAATGAATTTTTATTTCCGTTATAAATGCTTATATATTGTCTTATACTTAATATATTCTTTTCTGTGCTAACTTGAATTTAATATAATTTTCGTATATCACGTTTAACAAGTTAGTTTTACATCTACATGCTTATTATCTGTGAATTTTTACTACCATATGCTTAATATATTGTTTTGTCTGCTAACTTGAATTTACATGCACTAAAAATCACGTTTACAAAATATCACATTTACGGCTCGGCTCATCGTCGATGAACCGCGAGCTTGGCGAGTAAAAATGCAACGGCGCCAACGGATTCTTTCCCGAAGCGCCAACGGGTTCTCTGCGGATGAAAACCCGAGGGTCCTCTTCCGAACATAGTAAGGAGCTTTTGTGATGATTCTTAGCACCTTATTTTGAAGCACTTACACACTTACAATCTCGTTTCCCTTCTATTTAAACTCAATTTACTTTTGCTATGTTGAGATATTTGTAATCGCATTCTTACTGGTTAAAAGGAAGTATAGCTTTCTGTCAAGTCCGATACATTCATTAGCTTTCTGCCAGGCCCGAGTTATTCTGAAACTTAATCCCATTCTGTATGTTTCTTTTGATTGGTTATTTATTGTGTTTTGTTTATGATTTGTTAAACTATGATCTGTTATAAAGTTATATATATGACCTCTGTAACCGCTTATGGCTGCGCATACGCGGTGGCTGTTGCTGCGTTGTTGCTCGGCACTTATCGCTGCTAGTCTCGCATTCGAGCTTTGGAGTTACTGCGAGCTGCTCGCTTGGTGAAGTGTTCTTGATCGATCGTGCGCGTAAGTAGTTTTCGAGTTTGGTTTTTGATTTTTCCAAGTGTTTTCATGATGGACTTGCCTTTCCGTTAGGGACGGTAGGTTTTTTGGACTGTTGCAATGAATCCCAACTTAGAGTACATTCAGACTTTAAACTTAATTAATGATAAAAATGTTATTGAAAATCTTATTGAAAGTGGTTCAGAAGAGGAATTAGATGCTATATCTACCTATTTGCAAGTCCAAAAAAATCTTACTGATAGTGGTCAAAAAATAGTTGATCCCGAAGTTGAAAAATTGTTTCAGGTTATGGTAGCCAAACTCTTCAGTAAACGGCAATTAAAAAATGTTAAATCTTCAAAGGAAATTGATGAGATTGTAGGAATTGGTCAGATTCTGACCCAACAAAACATGAATAATGTCAATGTGCAAGACAATAACTCTCTTAAGCAGGGCGAAACTTGGATTAAACCCAAAAAAACGCACAAGCGTACTTTAAGTGATAGCAGTAACTCATCTGTTACAACAATAAAAAATAGATATTCTACCCTTAGAATAGATGACGGCATGGAAGTCAATCAAACACCCAACACAAACCCTCAGGATATGGACCAATCAGAAGAAGGCGAATTCATAGCCCCTAGAAAAACTGCAAACCGTGTACCGCCGATTATAATATCTGATGATTCGTCTTGGAAGCCCCTTAGAGATGAAATTAAAAAATTTACCACAGCTATGGAGTGCGTACAAAAAGGTGGAGACATCCACATAAAAGTCAAATCTGACGATGACTATCGCTCAGTCACAAAATTTTTGGATAATAAGGAAATACCTTATCACACATTTCCCCTACCAAGGGATAAGCCCATTAGAGTAGTAATAAAGAAGCTTTCAGTGCATACTAAACCTGAAGAAATATTAGAACTCCAACAATTAAAAATTCCAGTTGAAACGGTTAGACAGATAACCAAAAAGATTGACAACGAAATTGTCAAATTGCCAGCTTTCCTTGTAGAAGTCCCACGGACTGTTGAAGGAAAAAAGATATTTCAGGTAACACATATCTTGGACCTTGCGGTCAAAATTACCTCTTTCCAACCAACCCCAGGACACAAATAGTGCCATAACTGTCAGAGATATGGACATAGTCGCTCCCACTGCAAACATAAACCAAGATGCTTAAAGTGCGGATTAAACCATATCACCATTAGCTGTACAAAAGATAGAAATCTTCCAGGAAAGTGTTGCCTTTGTGGGGGACCTCACGTCAGTTCCTACAGGGGTTGCGAAATGCACCCTGACAATATTAAACGTAAGATTGCTGAAAAAGAAAATCAAAGAGATGCCTGGAGAAAGACAAGAACAAATCCTCCAGAAAACAACTTAGAGAACTTCCCCCCATTACCGAGTAGGAGAAACACTAACGAAAATGTTAATGAAGCCAGTCCCTCATCAGCCAACCAGAATGAAGCTCACGAAAGAGAACAATTAGGCTCCGCCCCGGATTTCCTGAAATGGATCAAAAATCTATTTACTCAAGGCAAAGCGCTATTTGAACGCTTTTTTAAAGCCAAGTCAATAATGGAAAAGCTCCAAATAGGGTGGGAAGCCTTTGAACTTTTAGCAAATTTAAATTATGAATGTTAATATTGTAAATAACTATGCAAGCATCCAACTTACTGCCTCCAGCAGTTTAAATTTCGCCTTCTTTAATGCCAACAGAGTTCGCGGCAAGAACACTGAGATCATAAACTTTCTTAATTGCCATGACATTGATATTTTCTTAATTAACGAGACACATCTTCGAGCTAGTGATAAATTTAACATCCAAGGTTATAGAACCTTTAGAAAAGACAGAGAAAATAACAGGGGCGGTGGCACCCTGATTATCATCAGAAGACACTTGCAGGCCAACTACTTTAATCTCCCAAGTTCTAGTAATATTGAAACTACTGCCATCATAGCTCACTCTCGCACTAATGAACCTATTGTGATTATTTATGCTTATAATCCCCCGGGACATAATATCAGCAACAGTGACATGAGCATCTTTAGCGGCATTATGCTTCCCACAATACTAGCCGGAGACTTAAACGCGAAGCATCACTCCTGGAACTCTCGACGTGCAAATGCAAACGGGAACTTCCTTCATAATTATGCCCTTACAAATGATTTAAGTATCTTTGGACCAACGGATCCCACCAGATACAGCCATACTGGCAGTGCTGAAGTTCTTGATATTGTTATCACAAAAAATATTGCACAAATTCCTTTCCTACAAGTTTCACACCAGCTAACTTCCGATCATCTGCCTGTCAGATTTACTTATTACGGCTTTGAAAAAAATATTCCACTTAGAAAAATCACAAACTGGGATAAATTCATTCATTCTCTGGAAAAACTACCAGCGCATCCTGCTTTAGCCGATATTACTGACATTGAGTATCAAATCACTAAGGTCAATAATTGTATAAAAAGTGCTCTTGACAAATCTACTAAATATGAAGAACATAAAAAAGAAAAACTTCCGGATAACATTATTGACAAAATTAAGGACAAAAATCGCACCGCTAAAATTTGGCGCCGTACTGCTGATCCTAATATCAAAAGAATTCTTAACAGAAAAAATAGGAATATTAAAAATCTTCTAAGTGAATACAGATCTGATAGTTGGAATAATTTATTAGACTCAATGGATTTCAACCCTGATACAGT
This sequence comes from Stegodyphus dumicola, assembly GCF_044657685.1. Taxonomy (NCBI): domain Eukaryota; kingdom Metazoa; phylum Arthropoda; class Arachnida; order Araneae; family Eresidae; genus Stegodyphus; species Stegodyphus dumicola. The sequence continues at coordinate 122,834,835 of NC_140781.1, forward strand.
GTGGCGTATTGGGAAAGCGCTCAGAAAAACTCATAGCGACAACATTGGACCGTTGCACACCGATACTGGAATCGCATATTCTGAAAAAAATATGGCAGAAGTTCTTGCAACACATCTTGAAAAAACCTTCACGACAAATAACTCACAAGATGAAGATACAGAAGAGGAAGTTTTTAATTTCATTATTCACCTTCCTGATAGAACAGATGGACAGCATATTGGTTACACCTCGCCCATTGAAATTCAAAACATTATAAAAAATCTGAAAAATAGAAAGGCCCCCGGCTACGATGGGATAACAAATAAAGTGCTCAAAATTCTCCCCAAGGGATATATTGTCCTAATTACCAACATAATTAATGCCTGCATAAGGCTTAACTATTTTCCGCAGCAGTGGAAAATGGCACATATCATTACTTTTGTTAAACCTGGCAAAGATCCAAAAAATGTTAACTCTTATCGCCCAATTAGCCTGCTTCCAAGTCTTAGCAAAGTTTTTGAGCGAGTTCTACAGAAACGGCTGACCAGACACTTGGAAGATAGAGGGATAATTCAAAATGAACAGTTTGGTTTTCGCCCACAGCATAGCACAGTACATCAACTTCTCAATGTTACTGAATTTATTGCCTATTCCTTTTCCAAAAAGAATACTATTGCAAGCTGTTTCCTAGATTTAGAAAAGGCATTTGACAAGGTGTGGCATGAGGGACTCCTCTTTAAGCTACACCTTGCTCATCTGCCTATAAATTTTATTAAACTAATGCAAAGTTATCTAAAAAATCGCAATTTTCTTGTCAAAATCAATAATACTTTATCCTCAAGAAAAAGAATCAAAAGCGGCGTCGCCCAGGGAAGTGTTTTGGGGCCAATTCTCTTTAATATCTTTACTAATGATATGCCAATCCCACTAAATTCAAAACTTGTGAAATATGCAGATGACACCGCTATTTTTACAAAATCTTTAAAACCACAGTTTGCAGTAGACAAATTAGAAGAAGCAGTTAACATCATCGCACATTACCTCAAATCTTGGAAACTTAAAGTCAATCCGACTAAATGTCAAATTCTGCTCTTTAGAAGGTATAGAAAATTTACTCCAGTAAACATAAATATAAAGATAGAAGATCAGCCACTCCCCGTCGTCAATAGTACTAAATACCTGGGTGTCATTTTCGATTCACAACTCTTCTTCAAGGAACAGACAGCATATGCCTTACGGAAAGCTACAGCCGCAAAAATGGCTCTGTACCCCCTCATCAAAAGAGACTCAAAATTAAACATTCAATTAAAGAAAAGAGTTTACATGATGCTGATTAGACCGACACTACTTTATGCAATTCCCATATGGGCTACAGTGTTCAAAACGTACAGACACAAGTTACAAGTCTTTCGAAACAAGATTCTAAGAGAAATAGTTAATTCTCCTTGGTTCGTTAGAAATTTGCAAATACACAAGGAATTAAAAATCAGACCAATTGCTGATCAAATTATTTCAACCTGCCACAACTTTTATAGTAAAATTGAACAGTCTCAATATGATCATATTAAGGAACTAATCAATTATGATCCAACACTTGAAAATGCTGCTAAGCGTCCTAGGAACATTTTTCATAATCCAAGGTGGTGAAACTTGTAAATAGCTGTACATACTGTAAATATTTCCCCACTAGAGACTTTTGTGTTTTTTTTTTCAACTTATTTAGGACTTAAAAAAGCTCAGTGGATTATTACTTTATATCATTATTTTCAAGAATTTTATATTTTATTAGTGCTCCTATAAAAAGACTTTGTTAGGGACACACAAACTGAATTAATTATGTGTGTTTCACCATCCCGCCTTCTAAACTGTGACTTATGCTGAAATATTGTGTCTTTTAAAATTATAAGTGTTTCTTAAAAAGTGTGTTTATTCCAGAACTTTGTACAGTGTGAACTGTTTGTGAATACTGTTAATTTATATGACTTTAACATTTCTCGTACGAGAACTCTTGAAATTCACCAGAAATATGTTACTGTTGACTTATTCCTCATTTGAGCCACTCCCACCAGTATAATTACGATCCATTTCATTCTGAACCTGTTTCAAAAGCATACTTAATTTAAATTACTTAATGTTTATTTTTTCAAATGCTTTAATAAGCATACTTTTCAGCTAGTTATATCTTTTGTCACAGCTCGAACAGCTCCCAGATGCTTTTTCACTCTACATACCTTTGTATTTGCTTCAGCTTCGCCTAGTAGGCGCGGCGTTACACGCCCATTTTTTCAATTATATATACCAACGCCTAAGGGCATTTTTTTCAAAAGCGGTGGTTAAAGCAGCAGAGGCTGCTAATTGCCTCCTAACCATTCAAAAGACAAAGACAAGAGCTTATGGCTGCTAGTGCTTGTACTTACTTTTTTCTGCTTGCATGTATCTCTGCATATCTCAATAATAAATATTTGCTTTGCGAACCACGGCATTTTCTATGTTTAACAGCAGAGCGTGGTTCCTTCAAAAGTTAGAATTCGCTGATATTTTCCCTAATTGAACCTTCAGTGTAATAATTTATCGTTCGCGTGATTTTGATTTGGTGTATTGTGAATGATGGCTTTTTCCGGAGGTGAAAGGGAAGCTTTTGGTATAGCGCCATTTGACGGTGTTAATAACCTTACTGTTTGGTGACGAAGAGTTCGAGCAGTATTTACGGCAAGGGAATTGGATACATTTTTGGAAATAGAAGCAGTTGCGGACAGAGTTGCAGATGTTTTGAAATCAAAAAAAGGCTTATGCCTTAATACTTGCGCTTCTAAATGATAATGTTATTGCTTCTTTTCAACGTGAAGACACTGCATGTAAAATATGGAAGAAACTACAAGCTACGTATAGCGCTAAAGGTGCAGTGAGTCAAATTTTAACGCGTAAACGTCTAGCTACCATAAGGAAATCCAAGGATGTGTCAATGACACAGCATATTGACAGCATAATGAACCTGGTGAGTAGTCTACGCGTCTCTGGCTCTGAAGTAAGTGACTTTGATATTATTATTTACATTTTAATGTCTTTGCCAAAGGAATATGAAAATATTAAGGCATCTCTAGAGAATCAGCCAAGCAATAATTTGAGTTTAGATTTTGTTACAAGTAGACTTATTGATTGTGAATCTCTTATGTTTGATTATAAAAATGAAAATAAGTATTCTAAACCAAATACAGATAACTCTGTTTTTATTAGTGCTCGTAAAGACTTGTTTTGTACTTATTGTAAAAGAAAAGGACATTCTGTTAAATTTTGTAGGAAAAAGAACTGCGTCTGTCATAACTGTGGGAAAACTGGTCATTTTAAAAGTGAATGTTTTGATAATTCTAAAAAGCAGGCAAAATCAAATAGTAATAAGTATGCATCCCCTGCAATATCTTTTAAGGCTGGAAATCTTGTGCATGATCAATTTATTATTGATTCTGGTGCAACTTCTCATATGTCTTCTCACAAGGAATGGTTTACCTCAATTAAGCCTAAAACTGGAACTGTTAAGTGCGCGTCTAAGTCGGCGGTTTTAGAAGTGGAAGGAATTGGTGATATTTGCGGTAAAACTAAGAATGGTGTTGAAATAATGTGAAAAGATGTTCTTTACGTTCCAAAATTAAACGGGCAATTAATTTCTGTCAAAAATATTGAAGCAGCAGGTTTGAGTGTAATTTTTAAAAATGAAATAGTTTATATTGAAAACAAAAACAAGCGTTTTCGTTTTGGATACTTGGACAAATGAAGACAATATTTCAGTGATTTTTCACCAAATTTATTTACAGCTTTAGCAGTAAAGAATGATGATTTATGTCACAGAAGGTTAGGACACTGCTGTGATCAAAAATTAAAACTGATGAATCTTCCTGCAAAAGAATCCTTTTGTGAAGTATGTGTTCGTGGCAAACAAAGTGCTTTGCCTATAGGAAAGGGTCCTCGCATAAAAAAATCCAAACCGCTTATAACTATACACACTGATATATGTGGTCCAACAGAACCTCAAACACTCCATAGGGAAAGGTATTTCATGACTATAATTGATGACTATTCGAGATTTATGGAAATCAGACTGCTCAAAAGAAAAAGTGACATTGCTGATGAACTCAAGCTATTCTTTAAATTGAATCCAACTGTTACAAAACTGCGCTGTGACAATGCGAAAGAATATGTCAGTGGAGAATTGCATGAAGTTGCTAAAAGAGCAGGTGTAAAAATAGATCCTGCACCTCCCTATACACCTTTTCTAAATGGTGTTGCTGAACGAGCAAATAGAACTGTACTGGAAAAAGCTAGAGCAATGATACTTGAGGCGAAATTACCAAAATTTCTTTGGGGTGAAGCAGTACTTACGGCTGCTTACATAAATAATCGACTCCCAAATAGTTCAATTGACAATCGTGTTCCTTATTTTTTGAAGTATGGTGAAGATCCTGATTTAACAAACATTCGCGTATTTGGCTGTGATGCTTATACTCTAGTGCCACCATCGCATAGAAAGAAACTAGATGAAAAATCTGTCAGAATGATATTTGTAGGTTATTCCACAATGGGATATCGTTTAATGATTCCGGAAACAAGACGCATCATTGTTTCCAGAAATGTTAAATTTAATGAAAAAAAGAAGAAAGTAGAAAATCAAAAATATATTCCCGATAGTTCTGATTTGAGTGAAAATGACAATGATGACATTAAAAATGAAGACAAATCAATTTCAGACACTGATAACGGCGAATTAAATGCTGCAAATAAGAAGGAGGAACAAAGAAAATCTTCAAGAGAAAAGAAACAGCCAGTTAGGTATCCTGATCCTGAGATTTACCAAGTAATGTTTGCACAAGACACTCTGACATTTGAAGATATTGTAAATCTACCACAAGTAGAACAAGAACTATGGAAAAGAGCTATGGACGAGGAAATGAAATCTATGGAAGATAATGACGTCTGGGACCTACAAAGTTTACCCCCTGATAAAAGAGCTATTTCCTGCAAATGGGTTCTAAGTAAAAAACGAGATGGAACTTACAAAGCGAGGCTTGTTGCTCGTGGCTTTATGCAAAATGAAGGCGTAGATTATACAGAAACGTTTTCTCCATTTTAAATTTTAAATTCCAAATTACTCCATTCCAAATTTAAAAATTAATTACTCCATTCCAAATTTAAAATAAATGTTAGTTAAAATAAATATAAACCCTACAATTTACTTTTACTGAAATAAAGCCAAAGTCCAAATAGCTATCACGGTAGTTGCGATATTTCCGGCTTTTTACTTCCCATTCACTTGTCCATACTTGATCGCCCTAACGTGAACTATCGACTTGCATATTTAATAAAAAAAATCTTTCCATTTTGTGACTAACTTTTCCGAAAATGCAAAACAGCACAATTAAAACAAAGCAACCGAAGTGCTCACATACATATTTTTAAATATATATTATAACGTTAGTATGTGCTCTTTACGTTTAATTCTGGTAATTATCAATAATGAAGGTCTGCAAACCTTTACTTTAGATGTCAAGACAGCTTTCTTGAACGGTAAGTTAGATGAAACCATCTACATGGACCAGCCAAAAGGATATGATGATATGAGTGGTAAGAAATGTAAACTTAAAAAGAGTTTATATGGTCTTAAACAGTCTCCTCGAAAATGGTATCAGAAATTTCTTAATTTTGTTATTAAATTAGATTTTAAGCAATTGGACTCTGAACCATGTATTTTCATCAGAAATTTAAATTGTAAGAAAGTAATTATGGCTCTTTATGTAGAAGACTTATTAATTGCAGGTTCAGATGTAAAAGAAACAAATATTATAATATCATTGTTGTCTAGTGAATTTCAAATGTCAAAATCTGAAATTGTCTCAGAATTTTTGGGTATTAGACTGAAATTTGAGTCTGATTGTTTATATTTAGATCAGAAACCATATATTGAAAAATTACTTGATAAATTTAAAATGTCTGATTGTAAAACAGCCCAAACTCCCATTGAACCAAAATCTACAGCAGCTGATTTTCAGAAAGGAAATGCATTTCATGGTCCATACAAAGAATTAATTGGATCTTTACTTTACTTGGCATATATCACAAGGCCAGATATTGTGTTTGCAGTAAATTGCTTAAGCCAACTGCAGGAGCATCCTACTGATGTTTCCTGGTGTGCTCTAAAAAGAATTCTTAGGTACTTGAAAAACACCTTAAATTTAAAATTGATATACAAAAAGGGTGATTTGGAAAGGGCAAACTTGTGTTTATATGTAGATTCAGATTGGGGGGGGGGAGATACTCAAGACAGGAAATCAATTACTGGTTACTTTATAATGTTTTCAAACTGTCCTATTATGTGGTGCTGTAACAAACAAAAGTGTATTGTACTTTCATCAACAGAAGCTGAAATAATTGCTTTATGTAAAGGTATTCAAGATGTTTTATGGATAAAAAAATGTAGTAAATGAAATTTCCAGTGTTAAAAATGTTTATATTTTTTAGGATAACCAGTCATGTATTAAAAGTATTGTTAATGAAAACTTTTCAGGTAGGTTGAAACATATAGATATAAAATTAAAGTTCACTCGTAAGACTGTTAAGGAAAATAATATTAGAATTGAATATGTACAATCAGGTTTAAAAATTGCAGATATGTTAACTAAGGCTTTGTCCAAAACAAAATTCTATGAACTGTTATCTTTGAGTTGTTTAAAAATTGTGTAATTCTTTTATGTTTTCTATAATGTGCGATTAAGGGGGAGTGCTGAGATATTTGTAATCGCATTCTTACTGGTTAAAAGGAAGTATAGCTTTCCGTCAAGTCCGATACATTCGTTAGCTTTCTGCCAGGTCCGAGTTATTCTGAAACTTAATCCCATTCTGTATGTTTCTTTTGATTGGTTATTTATTGTGTTTTGTTTATGATTTGTTAAACCATGATCTGTTATAAAGTTATATATATGACCTCTGTAACCGCTTATGGCTGCTAGTGCTTGTACTTACTTATTTCTGCTTGCATGTAACTCTGCGTGTATTTCTGCATATCTCAGTAATAAATATTTGCTTTGCGAACCACGGCATTTTCTATGTTTAACATGCTAAAATTTGAATACTCTGCGCGTTCTACTACGATTTACATACTCTGGCATTGGCAATTCTAGGGGAAGGTAAAGGCTTGACAGGAAAGATAGCTTAAATTTAAAATAAATGTTAGTTAAAATAAATATAAACCCTACAATTTACTTTTACTGAAATAAAGCCAAAGTCCAAATAGCTATCACGGTAGTTGCGATATTTCCGGCTTTTTACTTCCCATTCACTTGTCCATACTTGATCGCCCTAACGTGAACTATCGACTTGCATATTTAATAAAAAAAATCTTTCCATTTTGTGACTAACTTTTCCGAAAATGCAAAACAGCACAATTAAAACAAAGCAACCGAAGTGCTCACATACATATTTTTAAATATATATTATAACGTTTATCTGTCCTGGGTTCGTAAATCCCAACCCTCTGTATCATTACCAAGAACACTCTGTTATTACTTCTATTTAACTTAACAATTTAAGTGCTTTCCCTTACAATAAACTAACTTGGCAGTGCGACCTATATACTACCACACATGAGCGCTCGCTACAACTCTTAGGCGCGGCGGTCGAATGCGGTTGTATGGAAATATCTCGCATCGGCTAGCAAAGAATTCGGCGTTGCCAAACCCAACCCAAATTCTGTACGCGGGAGGAGACTGGGGTTGTCGGTTTTGTACGCAACGAGGGATTTATGCAGCACACGCAATTTGAATTTGTATTCCGTGAAAGAGTTTTTCACGCCGCCCCAGGGCGGTGCGGAGCATACTTTGGGAACCCCTGCCTTAAACAATGTTTCCTAGGATGGAATAATCTTTTTAAAAAAATTTTTAAAAAATTCTAATAATAATTTCTTAATATATGAATATATATACGAGGGCCATCCAGGAAGTAGATTACGTTTCCGTCTGTGTCCGCTAGGGGCGGGGCTAGCGCGGCCATCTTGGGGTCAGAGCGTTGCGCAGCTCAGTCTGCATCTAGCCGTGCTAGTGAGAGGTTCGTGCTGTGCTCCGTTCAGATACTGTGACGGTTTGAAATGTCTGCGTTAATTGAAAATCCCGCGAGCTGCGAGGTGCGCTCAGTAATAAGGTTTCTGACTGCAAAAAACTGTAAACCGATAGAAATCTATCGGCAGCTTCGTGAAGTGTATGGGGACAACATTATCACTGAAGGTGGAGTGCGTCAGTGGGTCATAAGATTTCAAAATGGCCGAACCAATGTTCACGACGAAGATCGAAGTGGGAGACCCAGCATAGTGACCGCCGAACTTCTCGAAAAAGTCGATGCTAAAGTCCGTGAAAATCGAAATTTCACAATAACGGAACTTTCTTTGAGTTTTCCACAAATTTCGCGAAGTTTGTTGCACGAAATCATCAGCGAAAAGCTTGGTTACCACAAGTTTTGTGCAAGATGGATTCCAAAAATCTTGACAGAGGACCACAAAAATCAGCGAATGGCTGCAGCGTTGAACTTTTTGGACGCTTACCATAAGGATGGTGACTCTTTACTCGATCGCATCGTTACTGGTGACGAAACATGGGTGAAACATGTGAACTGTGAAACGAAATTGCAATCAATGCAGTGGGGGCACACAAGTTCTCCCCAAAAACCCAAGAAATGCATGCAAACAATGTCGGCAAGGAAGATGATGGCGACTGTTTTTTGGGACAGAAAAGGTGTAATTTTGGTGGACTTCCTGGAAAGAGGCACTACAATAAACTCTCAAAGGTATTGCCAAACTCTCCAAAAACTCAGAAGAGCAATTCAAAACAAGCGCAGAGGAATGTTGAGCTCTAAGATCTTGTTGATTCACGACAACGCCCGGCCCCACACGGCAAATGTCACTCGTAAAGTTCTTGAATCTTTTAAGTGGGAGTTGTTTCCTCATCCGCCGTACAGTCCCGACCTGGCACCGAGCGACTTCCACCTATTCCCAGCAATGAAGAAGTGGCTGGCTATGCAGCGTTTTGATGACGACGCACAGCTGCAAGAAGAGGTAACGAAGTGGTTGAAGGCGCAGGCGGCCGAATTTTTCGACGAAGGAATTTCCAAGCTCGTACATCGCTACGATAAATGCCTTAATTTGTATGGTGACTATGTAGAAAAGTAGTATTTGAGTGTGGCTTTCATCTGTATATAATAAAATTTGTTTCCTATACTTTGTTTATTTTTTTATTCCAAAACGTAATCTACTTTCTGGATAGCCCTCGTATATTTCTAGGTGAACGAAACTAGAGGCAAATGAAAATTAAATTTAAGGTCACACGCGAAGGGAATCCTAATTATTCTATCTAATGAAAATTGGTGAACTTATAGAATAATTTCTGTCGAAACAATTTAAAAATGCACTAAAATTAGTAAGTAAAACCATCAAAGCAACAGTGAAAGTATACTAGAAATTTTGCCAATGGTTGATAAAATGTGCGACAAAAAGCTATTAATCTCCTTTGTTTAACTTTTTAAACAGAACTTGTTAAGGGAAGAAATATTTGAAGCTTTAAATTGAAAAAAAATATGCACATACACACACAACACATACATACATACATACATACATACATACATACTTAAGTCCTTAAACACCGAAACAGCTTTTGAGTACGCAAACCTAAGGTTGTAGAAATTACTTGTATACTCAACGTACTCTTCAGTATCATACGAGACCGACTGCAGGACCCGTGGAAGAGAATTTTGGAAGTTAGCAATTAGGATGGATAGAAGCTCTAAAATGCAGATCCCTGGGTAAATCCTTGGCATAAATATTGTTACGAAATGTACAAGCGGTAAGATGGCTTCCCCGCAAAGCAGTTTTAGGGTTGCCATAAAATGGCAAATGAGGACAGTGTTGCCATATTTGGCGATAAATCGCCCGTTTGGCGAGATTTGACGACAAAATTGGCGATATACCATGGACGGTTGGAGAACCTTCTGGAACGAATTCTTACCGGTTTAGCCCAGAATGCTCTCGAACACAAGCCGAAAGCTTTATAAACCCTGCTGGTCCGCAGTCAGTTAGTGCGTCTCAGAGAGTGTGCCTCGTCTAGCGAGCCGTGCGGAGTCGATCGAGTTGACAGCCGGGAAACGAGTGCCGAGTGGGTCGTCGAGTGCACCGAAAGAGTTTCTTAGTGTATCGCGGTTAGTGTATAGTCGAGAGAGCGTGTTGAGCTCCGGGAACGACTGAACCGAAGAGTCGGGAGCTGTGCTGGTGTGTCGTCGAGTGCATCGCGAGTTGTAGCGTGGAGAGTCTCAAGAGTACGTGGAGTTCCGAGAACGACCAAGCAGAGTCAGGAGCTGTACTCTGGTGCTTTGCAGGAAGCTATCTCCACCGTTATTGCCTGACAGTGTGAAGGCTGTGTCGCTGATTGTTCCAGCGTGTTTATAGTAGTTCATCAACGACTATAAAACGTGTTTTGGAGCTGTTCTGACAATACTGGCAAATAAAGTGTGTTTCGATACTTCGTAAAGTGTCGTCGTTATTCACTCCAAATCTACACGAACCCCGTACGAACGTGAAGGAAGAAAATAACGCAAGAACTGGTGTCAGAAGAATAGGAAAAACGTAACAATATGTTACTCATGACATGGAAAATCGTAAAATCTTTAATGAAATTTGCCTACAGAACAGTGATGGGTGAACGACAGTATGCATATAGAAATGATATGCCATATTTAGCCAGCCACGCTAAACTGACGATCAGGGAGGGTCTGACACACAATGGGTGGACTAGATCTTCAAACCTAAACATGTCTAATTATTTCAACTAGTACAACTGGATAATTTTCTTGTGTAGGGAATGCGAATTATCGAGCAAGAGACGGAGTACAGCAGTATGCAATACATTTCCCTAACCCCGTTCATCCTATTGTGGCAGTGAATAAGAAGTAGTTTTCCTTACAAAGTCCTCCACAAAGGCATTCTTTCCTTTAAGCAGATAGTCCTCATGTACTTCCCCGTATTCAAATAATCTAACCTAAGCCTGTCGCGGTTTGCTGTCACCAGTGGCGTTCCAGTGTAAGCAATTAAGAGCATTACCAGTCCTCCCTATTCAGGTAGGCCGATGCTGGTATGTACGCGCAGCGCAGTTGATATCTTGGTGTATACTTTAGCCCATTCTTACCGAATAACTACATGTGAGAAACGTTGCTGCAATGCGTGATTTTACATTTATTCGTGCACAAGAGGCTTGCTAATGCAAGAGCTGCTGTCAAGAAATTATCAGGAACAGTACGACTGCTTAAACTTCATGACTTACACACTGTTATGAATTTTGTACTTAAATCGCTAATTTTAATAGAACTGTAACCAAAATTGTTTTTATTTCTCCGTGCAATGCAGTGCGAAACAAATTTTAAGAGAAAGCTATGCCGGAAAAGTAAAAATACAGGAGCACATGCATTTAACATTGAATAAATGGATATCTCTGTAATTTGTTTTTAAATTGAATAAATGTAATTGACCACCATGTTAGCTGTAACCGTAATTACATCCTCTTATTGCTTTCCAAAATTCTCGAGAAGCAGAACTTACTAGAGATTAGAGAGAGAACATATCATGTCAGTTGTTTAGATAGTTGCTTGTAGAGTCATTAGGTTTATTGGAAGCAGAAAAGATGAAAAATATGCAACCACCTTTACCGGGAATCGAACCACGGACCTCTGAAATACCGGCTCAGTGTGCAGAACCACTACACCACGAAGACACGCTAGGGAAGTGGGAGAAATACCTTATATACTCCCCTTTTTAAAGGACGACTAGGGTTTTAGGGGAACTAATCGCCAAATCCTGGGTGCGGAGAATCATCATCCACAATTCTTTTAATTCGGGCGCCACTTGCAGAGTCATAAGATGTTTTTGGAAGCAGGCAAGATGAAAAATATGCAACCGTCTTCGCCGGGAATCGAACCACGGACCTCTGGAATACCGACCCAGTGTACAGAACCCCTACACCACGAAGGCACCCTAGAGAAATGGGAGAAATACCTTATATGCTTAGTTATTGTAATTGCGATTTATTTAGTTCCACGTGAACTCAGATATCTGAATTAGCTTTCTTTTTCGATAACGCTTTGCAGTGCGTTGTATTTTAACGTTTCTAGAAGTTTGCAGTACAAGTATTGATTATATTGCGTGCTAATGTGAACACTTGTACGAATACCTCTGAAGAAAATTCCAGCGTTCTGTTATATTCATTTTGATAAGAATAAATTTTATTAACCTTTTATTGGACTTGCGCATTCAATCTATTACAAACCCGTACGCACGCAATACTTTTTGGTGTCTGAAGTGGGATTGAATGTCAGTGACAAGAGCGGGGGAGAAACAATTAAGGCAATTAGTGGCAGCCTTTGCTGCGTTTCAAGAAAGATAGAAGCTGCTCAAGAATCCGTTAAAGAACAAATGAAAGCCGTCTAAGGAAAGATGGAAGAACATGTTAAAGAAATGGAAGCCGATGAAGGAAAGATTGAAGCAGGTCAAGAGGAAGTAAAAAAAAAAAAGAAATTACCTACATTATAGAAAACAAATTTGAGGCCATGGAAGGCAGAATAGACGCTGTTGAAAATAAAGTTGGACACACTGAAGAAGGAGTTTCTTTTAAAGAACAAATCGAAGGAAGAGTTTCGGCCATCCAACAACAGATCGAACAACAAATTGAAGAAAGAGTTTCTGCCGTCCAAGGACAAATCGAACAAAAAATTTAAGACAGGGTTTTTGCTGTGATCGCCAAAGAAGTTGACAGATTAAAGAGATGCATAGCGACAGCAGGAAGCAATTCTAATGGCTTTAAATTTTTATCCGTGCCTGCTCGTTCCTTTCTGAAGTTATCCACATATGATAGAAGACATCTTGGCAAGTAGTACATATTCAAGCCCGTGTTTGACATTTCTCTTTTTTTTTACAACACACGGAGAGATAATTAAATAAAAGTATGAATGAAATAGATAATTGAGAACAGCGCTTTCTAAAAGAAACTTGTTTATGCTATTTGCCATCTAAAATGCTGCACCAAAGTACTAAACTAGTTTTCCTTCCAGATCTCTGGAAGGAGCCAGACAAATGAGAAGAAAAATTGTATTTTAGATTCAAGTACAGATGAAGAATCTTTGTCTCTAGAACATATCTTCTGTAACCACTATAATTTCTAGGTTAGAATATTTGTAAGGATTGGCCTCGTGTTTGAATTAGAATTTATAATTTAAAGATCTCAACAAGGTCATTTAGACCTTGTTTTCGAACTATTCAGTTCTGTCAGGAAGTATGTAAAGATTTTAAGTTTTACTAACATTTATTTTATTTTAAAACTTTGCAAGGCCTCTCTTATTTTCCATTTCCAGCCAGAATAAACGCGAACATTTTATGCAAATTAAGCTCGCAAACTGTTAAGCATTTAGGTATGGCTTTTAGCCAAGAGAGACTGAGAGAGAGACTGCCTGAACTCGCGAGCTTTTCAGTCAGTTCCTGTCTACCTTTAAGGCCAGAACTTAATTCTCTTTGATACTTGAAGACGTATTGTAGTTTCCCGCATTCTGCTCTCTACATACATAGAGTTTAAAAGGCCAATCTTCGCGTTACCAGTTTTTGTAGAGTATCTGAGTTTAGTTTTTATTTTATTAGGTTAGTTTTACTTCTTATTTTTTACGTTTCAGACCATAAGTGCTGATGTTTGTATCCCGAAGTGCGGGATCAACTGTACACTGTGAGAAATAAAGTGTAATTTAACCCTTCTCGTTTGTCTTCTACACTTTAATTTAACCCTTCTCATTTGTCTTCTAATTTGTCTTCTATGAACATAGTTTTGAGTTGACTCCCTGTTTCTACTCAGCTTATGTTCCTACTAGTTATGTTTCCAAAGGCTATTAGAAGGAATAGTAGTCCTGACAACTTTGACCTAGAAATTTTCCTCCTTTCCTCTTCTTTAGCTTGTTTTTCCTAAATGTATGGTCTGAGATAGTCTGCTGTACCCGCACAAAAGCATGGTAACACTGTTGCTTTTTCTTCGTATATAGCTCAGCTTCCAGTCTCCAGTCTTTTCACCAGTCTCCCACTTCTCTGACATCACGTGACTTTTCTGACCAGCCTCTCTGATGTTACATTCCCTATGAACTATCATTGAAAAACAACGTCATTCTCGCAACTGTTAGGATCTTCAATTTATGAAGATATTCAGGGTTAAGGTTAGCCAGATTCCGTGGTTTTCGCCTGCGGCCGCATAAGTGACAGGGAGGTTAACGATCTGCGAACAGTAAGGAAGTGAGATTAACGATCTGCTAACATGTATTATCGAAGCATTAAGCAATGTTAGAGAGACATTATGATTTTGAAACCAGAGAATGTAGTAAATCTATCGCGTTCTTGCTAAGATTTGAATCACAAAATCTCCACTTGTTATCTGAAATATGCTAAAAGATTACACTAAGAGAGCACCCATGAGGATATCCAGCAATTCTTTGTAACGTAACACCTGAACGCTGCAGAACACCTAACAAGTAGTTTTAGCTCGAACAGAGATGTATACTGCTGACAGTGGTGCACATATCAAGCATGGTTAACTATACTCGCGATAAAAAAAAGCAACAAACGCTAAAAGAAGAAGGTACGATTGGAAGAAAAGGGAAGCATATGAGGTAGAGGCTGCATCACCGAATGCAAACAGGCAATCAAAAATTAGTTTAAAACACACTTCCGCAATCACAACGCCTTAAGAAGAAGCATACGGGACCTATGCATCAGTTCCCAAGGAGCGATATTTCTGTGTAATCCGAGACTGCCAAAGTGGAAAGCATGAGCCGAAGATGGCATTTGTTCGATGAAATGCGCCTAAGGGCTTTCGGGATGTATGTTGCAAGCTGGTATAAGACAATCACTGTTACAAGACAGCTGATTGTCTTGTTGCTTATTTCTTGAGCTTTATTAGTAAATTTGTATCTACTTTATCACGTCACGCACGTGATTAGTGATATTTTTACTGATGATCAGAAACAGAGGGATCTGAATTCCAGGGCTTCTAGTCAAGCTGTTGGCGTATAAATGGCATCATTTCATATTAAATTAGTGCAGATCTATTCCAGGGGTTAGCTGGAATTTTAAAGGGTATTAATGATGATTAAATAGTCAATAGTCGAATACGCACCAGCAACTGATCGGCATCATCAAGATCCCTTGGGTTACAAAAAAGTTCTTAGTAAAATTAATAATTACTTGTTTATTAAAAAAAAGCCTAATATCATGTAGTAAGGAAGTAATCATTATAGAAGGAATGGGGAAAACAGCTATAAGGTACATGCAGGGGTACACCGAAATCTTTTGAAGTGCTTGGGGCCTTTAAAGGTCTTAATCCGGAGAGTCTCTGGGGTATGGGCGTCAATTCCTGAAAGATTCACACCAGGACAGGAGTTCGTTTCCGGTATTCTGCTCTGTTCTTTGTTCTGACGGTGACACCTACTTATGTTATTCTTGTGTGGTGGATCTTTCCTAAATCGTGCATGAAACTCACGATGCACTGTAACCACAGATCTCAATACCTCAAAATGGAGAACACACAAAGCCTTTTCCTGTTGCGACACCATCTTGGAAACTGATGCTGCGGCTGCCCAGTTATCATGACAAACAAACAGCAGGTAACGCATGAGAAACTTGGACAGTTGCCTATGCCTACGGTGTAGATTTTACCATGGGCAAGGTAATACATCGATTTATTATTAATTTTTAAAACCGCACCATTCATTTATAAACACCCATTGGTCATTTATTCAAAACAAAGCCTTCTTATTTGCATTCAACATGTCTACATTTTTAGCGTATTTTCAAGGTTAAACTGGATAATTATTATTATTACTTTGCATGGCATTCCTGCAATACGCCTGGGTCATCCGTTGCGATGTAAACCCTCCGTTTAGTTTTTTGGTCTGATGTCAGTTCAAAGGTTTGAAAGTATTCTTCGGCATGTTGCATGTATTCTTCCAACTTGTGTGCTTGCGCTTCAGAGCCTATTTTATCCGTGCGTCGGACATGTATTCTAAATTGGGAGAAATAACATAAAACTTCCGTCCATTAATAGAAGCTATAAAAATAAAAATGAATTTGATATTTAATGAAAATTCTATACATGTCTCCTGAAATTTTTTGTTCAATTATTATTATTATTATTTTTTTTTTACATTTTGTTGCATTACAATTAAATAATTTCTCAAAACTAAATACTAATAGATTATGCATAAATATATAAATCATGGTCTAATCTCTAAAATTAAACACTCGATGAGATAGTTATAAACTAAGAAAATAAATACATTAAAATATTAATTCGACGAATATGTGTAGTACTGTTACCATTTTATTTATTTAGCAATGAATTCTTTTTATCAGATCTTACAAAATTTCTGAGACGTTCCTGATATCAGAAATGTCTATGAGGTGTCTTTTTTTTTGGGGGGGGGGGTTCTTCTTCTAGGGCATTTTTGTAAACACATGATCAGGCAAATGTATGATCCTATGAATGCATATGATCTTTAATTCGCAATTGATGTAGCCTGGCAAACTGTCAGGTCTCAGAGATGTAGCCGTTTAATTCTATCGTAAGATCCTCACTTCGCTTTTAAATTGAAACTATGCGTTAGTTAACGAGTGTAGTGACTAGTAATATTTTTATAATTTTGTAATTTATATCTTTATAATCTGTGTCTTTAGTTTTCAATAATATCTTCAAATAATTAAATTTATAACACATTTAAATGATCCAATATAAATTTACCTCATTATTAAGTGTTATAAACATTATACCAATTACTTATCGGCATATATCTCGTAAAAAATATTTTTTAATGCACATTATTTGTGTAATAATTATGTATAGAAACTGATAAAACCATAACTAAACTGTTTTAATTTTTAGACTAACTGCCCTAAATTTAATTTTCTAAATTACTGAAATGGGCCCACCAGCGGCCGAGCGGTAAAGTCGCTGAACACTGGTAGTTCGGTCCGAGGTTCGAATCCCGAGAACGGGCTGGCTGCATGGGTGTTTTCGTGGTTTTCCCCATGTGTAACGTGTATACGAGCCAGTTTCCATTAGAAAGTCCTCCACGAAGGCATCCCTCCCCTTAGGCAGATAGCCCTAGTGTGCTTTGCCATAATTAAATTAAATACACCTAAATTACTGAAATAGCTAAGGAGCTGAAACTTACTAAAACTTCAAAACCAGACTCTGAAGTGAAATTGGTTTATTGTTTTTAAGTAAACTCTTTGTTTAGTTACTATATAATTTGTTTATGAGGGAGAAAGATCAAACACTTCGGTTCCTTAACTGGAACTTATGCTGAATCTTAGCGAGTACTGAGAACTAACGAAAATTCTCGTCACGGTTGGTATGTTGTTCCTACTCTGCTAGTCGGCCATGTTTAGGGGTAGATTGGCAGTTTAAAAAGACAGATTTCCAAAGACTGCGCCGAAGTCCAAAAGGAAATGAGTTCTGACACTTTATTAAACAACCGAATCTGAGTGTTAGCATAAAATTCTGTTATTTATGTGGTATTCGTTGTATCAATTAGTAAAACTGTGAGCCTCTGTATATATGCCTCACTTTCTCTAAAAAGAAAGACATGTGGAG
The DNA here is from genome assembly GCF_044657685.1 of Stegodyphus dumicola. Taxonomy (NCBI): domain Eukaryota; kingdom Metazoa; phylum Arthropoda; class Arachnida; order Araneae; family Eresidae; genus Stegodyphus; species Stegodyphus dumicola. The sequence continues at coordinate 122,852,511 of NC_140781.1, forward strand.
CATTCTTAAAGACATGCGAGAGTTAAGCAGGTGCGAAGAAACATGCAAAATCGCATGTCGCATGCAATCTTTTAGGTAAACATAATATTTATTGTTTGTACTCATCCAGTCAAGAAGAGTTTAAATGGAAAACAGAGGGATAAATTTATTGAACTCGAAGGGTATTGCTCAAAATATTTAATTTGTTTTTGATCCTCGGTATCTCGTCTTATTATTATGAATTTACCCACTCTTCGTTTGCTTTATCATTCAGTTTAGTATTTTAGTTATTTTGCTTCAATTTTTTATTCAGCTCTTTATCATTAATTTAGTTTATTAATATTGTTATTTATCTTTTTACATTTTGCCTAGTTTAAATTATGTATCATTTATTCTTTAGATTTAGACATTAGACATCTGATTTTAGACATTAGGCCCTGTATTTCGACAAATTTGCAAAACAAAAATTTCATGAAATTCTATCTTAACTGATAGGTAAAACTATCAAATTCAGACTTATATGAAAATAAAGTAGCACTATGTCTCCATACTATTGACCAGGACCATAGATGGTATGTATTATTCTATGGTTATAGACCAATCATGTCGGCCTATAATCATGGAGATACAAATATATGGAGCCCTAAATCTGAGGTTGAAACTGAGTCAGTTATCAATCCACGCTCAATTTCTTTTATCGGTCCTCGTCCACTTCCTCCTTACAATAGGATGCTATGGCATCGATGATACTCTCGACAATATTTTCTATATTTTTAATTTAAAGAGATAAAATGTTTTGTTGTGTGACAACAGACACACAACAAACCATTTCAAGTTTAACATTCATTGGATTTTAACATTGGGATTGCAAGTTTAACATTCACTGGATGTTCAGAAAGAATGCATCAAAAAGCAAAAAATTAAGCTTAATTAATTAAAGTAATGTATATTCCTCTTTCCATTGGTATTGCTTCTGTATTCTTTCGTGTTAGAATTTTCTAAGTGTAGTCGTTCTTGTATTAAAAATACTAATTTACAGTTTACATTGGAGTTAAGGTAATGCTAGATATTATGAATGTGATGTTGTTTAAATGCTATTTCTTAATTTTTTAATATTTAATATTCATAAAATAGTATCTTATAGCATTATGGAATTATGACTTTTGAAAAACTTTTAGAAAATGAAAATTTGATTGATTCTATTTACGTAATTTGAAATTAGTTAAAGTTAATTTTGCTTAAAATGCTTCATGTTAATTTTGCTTGCTTAAAATTAATTAAAAGTAATGTTTTTATAAGTAAATCAAATGATATTTGTGTTAAATATTAATAACTAGTTGATGATATCATAAAAAATAATGAAATATACTTAAAGACTAACTTCTTTAGCTAGAAAGAATTTTGGAAACTTTAATAATTTTTTTTGCATAAGTTTCAAGATTATCTACAAGATCTTTTTGTATTTCATTTTTACATTTCTCTTCCTAAGAAAGCTGCTAAATTTTAAGTTAAATATAATTTTTCTCTGCAGAAGTCATTATCATATGATTTACGCTTACTATATATAAGTGCAAAATATTTACCTGAGTGCTTAAACGCAGCATTAACATTATCGAAGGATCAGAAGTATGTAGGGCTGTAAAGTGCTACTGGAAAATTTACATTAAAAATAATAATAATATTTAATTAATTAGTTTTGTGCAAAGGAGAATAACTTTTACGGTTATTTGTCAAGTATAATCAAGTTTTTGATGGTACTGAAAAAAGAATGCTATTAATAAAATTAAATAATAAAAATATCCTCGATCCAACGCAAACTCTCTTTTCTAATAATAAATTTTTACATACTGTTTTTACGAAATTTTAAGTGTCTGATTTTTATCTTATTTAATTAATTAATGTGGCTCATTAATTTATTTTTAACTCAACTGAATTTGCGGTCATCTGAATTAACTTTGTTTGAAGAATAGTGTACATAAACATTGTCGGTAATATGAATAAAATCTATTAAATTTTGAATTAATTCCTTAAATTTTAACAAGATATTAATTTTCTGTTTCATAATATTTAATCAGAGTTAATATTAACATTTCTGTGTGCATCTCATAGTAGACAAGGAAGAAATTATTTGCATTACATGACCTCAAAAGCGATCTATTTTAGGATTTAATTTAAATATTCTACTCATGGATGTACAAATCTATTTTGTATATTTTGCTTAATGTATCTCAAAATTCCTATTAAGCTTTCGATAACATGGATTAGATGTTATGAGGTAAGTATTTAAATACAGGGGAACTAAGAGATTGTGCAACTAAATCGTCTTCATGAAATCTAATTTTTCGAATTTCTGATGAAAGTCATACTTTCGCTATAAATAAAGACTGCTCATGTTTCATGTTAATATTTTTTTTCTTAAGTATAGAAAAGCATTTTAGAAGTTTTATTATGTATACAGAAATCAATCTATTATTTTCTTCAATTTTCGTTTCTGGTATTTACTAGTTGGAGATTTTCCTAAAAAACTACCTTAAGTTTACAATCATTTTTTGCTATTAAAATATTAGTTATTAATGTTATATCTGATTAGGACTTCAGTTTCACTTCTGTCACTTATATTAAATACTTAAATAGCACAGAAAAATTAATTGCTTTGAAATTACATCTCTGTGTCTATCAATGCTTTTTAAAAGTATTTCTTAATATTTTATTTTATGCTTATTGCAAACTGCTAATGCTTGTAAAATCTAACTGTGGTAAATTTAAAAATCATTTTAATAGTATGACCAAAATTTTTAGTTTATTTGCAAAAAGATAGCTTATTAGCATGTTTAAAATAGTGAAAAATACGTAGAGTTACATATAATTAGTAGCCTGACTGGGCCGATAAAACGAGAGAGGCAGGCAAGATTATCAGAGAAATGGCTTCAAACGGTCCTACAGTAAGGGAATTAGTCGCTTCATTACTTCTACTTCCATGCCTATAACTGAAATTCTCATAAGTGAGAGATATGGTCACTTTACTTATCCGCCAAACTAAGTTAATGGCACTACAGGGTATAAGTAAGAGATGTGTAACTATGAAACTTTTGTATTTGTTATGGTGTAATTATATGTAGATAATCCACAGAAATGGTAGCCGATAAAAATGAGCGAGGCAAGCAAGCTTATCAGCGAAATGGCTTCAACCTGTCTTATAGTGAGGTGTTAACTGCTTCATAACTTCTGTCTCCATGCTTATAACTGAGAATCTCATAAGTGTAATTATGAATCTCATATGTGTAATTATGAAACTTTTGTATTTAATACGGTATAACCCATAGTTGTGGTATAGTTAGCTAGAGATATCTAGAGATGGATCAATTAATATATAAATTGTAATCTTAAATTTATATTATTTAATTTTTATTAATTTTACCCTTTTGAAAACTTGTGAAGAATAAAAAATTCTTCTTCTTTTTTTCATTATATATGATTCAATGCCAAAAAATGATTTTAAATGTTAACCTGACCCATTAAAATACTAAGCGATTATATTAAAATTTAATAATATTAAATTACTGTTAATAAAGTAAGATAGAAGAACTATGTTAACTAAAATATTTTCATACATTTACCTTTTATCTTAGTGATATATCATCAACTACATGGAACTTAAAAAACTGAAATTAAGTAAAGGTAGTTTATCCCATTAAAAAAATCGTTTTTAATATATAACAGTTTTAGTTTCACAGAGCATATGCGCATTATAAAATTAATATATTCTGTACTCACCCAGCGACGGAGCTTGTGAAATTTATATTTCTAGTTAACTTCTCTAATAATGAACTTAGATGAATGTTTGGTCTCATTAAATACTGAAGAAATTGTCCGTACCACCATGCTAAAGGATTTCCATAAAGTCGTATTATCCTGGGACCTAATTTTCTGGGAATAGTACGCATGATCCAACGGGCTTTGTTATCTGCCAAAGAGATATATTATTTTTAAATATCATGAGATAATTTATAAGAAATGTACAACAATTTTTTAAATACATTTCCTGAATATATATATATATATATATAAAAGAGAAAAGAAATACAGAAAAAAAATTGCTTCCCCCCACTTTAAATCTAGGAAATCATGTTGATGCTAATTGAGATTCAAAATAAAGGTATGCCGCAGGTAAACGAGTATTATTTATTTCGATGCATCTTTATTTATGCACCTACCAACAATTACAGATATAAGTTATTTTATGTTATCATAATTAACTAGTTTTGTGGTTTGAATCTTCAATTACTATTGATTTTAATTTTCTATTACTTCTTTTTTTTTTAGCTCTCAAGAGGATGCAAATGAGTTAAGAGTATTTAAGGCAAGGGTTTTGAATGTTTTAGATAGACAATTGGCAGCAACGCTCGCAGATTTGCTTTCTATCCCCCAATAGTGCCGGTTAATATTCTAACATTAGCCATTTGCTAGCCGAAGTTAAATCACGCTATTAAAGTTTGAGTCAGCTGAGTTAGGCCATGTTTCATCATTTCAAAGGTACATCATCTCAAAGGTACGAAGCCGATTTCTTATCAAAGTATGTCAGCTGGAAAGTCAGTTTTTTCAAAGGGATGTTACTGCATCCGTTATTTGTCTCGAATAGCGAGACGAAGTCCGGGTGCAACTGCAAGGTGTAATTCACATCTGACCTCGACGCAACAAGCAGAAGAAAACAGGGTTTTCGTGCACCAAAGCCTGCGCAAAAGGGCCGATGCTATTCGCACCAGCGGTGCGGTTAGCAGCTTAAGCTATTCGCACCAACATTAACCACGCATGTGCAATGAGTTGTCAGATCCGTGATTTGAGCCCAATAAAAAAGAACGGATTCTACGTACGCGAACTGCATAATAGTAAGTGTTGTAGTGAATCTTTTTTTTTTTTTAAGACGGGTTACTTACCCTGGCGTAGTTTATCATTTTTTAAGCGTTGGCGGCTTTCAAAAGTTTAGAACGGAAAATGGGTTCCTTTTCTTATAAAAAAAAGGAACACATTTCCTGTTATTAAAGTATATATAAAAAAGGTTAGAATTTTATGTTCGCAATGTTTATCGTTTTCCTGAATAATTTAAATTAGTTGGGATAGTTTAAATTACTGGTTTGGGGGGACAAAATCTTGTTTACATTTTTTGAACTTCTTAGAATACATTTAGTTTCAAAGATGTGTTTTGCGCAATCAGGACTTTAATTCATTCCTCTTTGAAAATTTTCGTCCAAGAAAGGATACTAAAAATTAGATAGAGGATTTCTGTGTAGAAAATTTAGACATGAATTAAGTTAAAAGTGATTAAATCAACTACTAAACAATTAATCATATAATACTGGTTATTAACAATTTTGTATGCCTGTTTATTTTTTTTTATTGAAATACTTGGCATTTTCAGGACGTAAAAAGTATTCCAAAAAACTTTGAAATATTAGTACAAACACATTAATAAATTAAATTGAAATAAATAATGGGATGTTATTTAAAAGACAGAAATAATTTAATGTAAGAAATTTAGATTTAAAAATTTACACACACAAATGAGTTATCAGATTTTATAAGGTTTTATTTTATAAATAACTTTAATTTTGAAGTATGGCATTTGAACCTATAAACATGCGTGAATACTGAAAAAGTGATGAGTATAAAAGAATATTATAATTTTCAGTAAGTTTTCTTATTGAATAATAAATTCTGACAGTCCTATGCTATAAGACTAGGGTCTAAGTTTACATAAAAATTCTTCTGTTAAATAAAAGAATCTAAGTAATTTCTGTAGCCTTTTTGTCAATACATTAAAGATTTTTTAACTAATTACACATCCTCGCTTGCAATTATAACCATCATTAAATCCCTATTTTATCTGATTATTTCCTGAACATTATTATGTATATAGATTGACCTCGTCTTTGTAACTGATAATTATTACTTGCAAATTATTCTCTTGCTGGTAAACTATTAACACTATTGCTGAGTTAGGGTTCATAACCTTCGCTCTCGCTACCTCTGCCAACGAAAATCGGCTTAAACTGCTGGTACCTGGGCTGATTGTGCGCATGCTCGAACGTAGGCCGTGTGAATAGCTTCTTAGCTATTCGCACCGTCGGTGCGATTAGCCACTGCGGCTCAAAAGGGGTCTGTTCGCGAGGAGAACATATCAAGTTCTTCCTTTTCTTGTCAGACAACTTAAGATAGTGTCATCTTCACTGCTACAGGAACTCAAATGGTTAAGCACAAATTCTTTTCATTGATGAGCTAATGTTCAATTTAAATACGATACTTTTACCTGCACAGATCAATTTTTAAGTTTCAACGTACTTTTATCTAGGGAATCAATCCACAGTTAGGAAAACTGAGTCATTCGTTCACACCCTTTCTACAAATTATTAAAAGACCCAGTTTTGATGGTGGTAAATTCACAGCTGAGGAAGAATCGTGATAAATAATCTCACAGATCATATTTGTTGTCTCACAGTTGCATATTTGCAACTGAAATCCAGCAACTGGCTAAAATACGTAAACGAGATCATAAAGACCCAAGCGAGGTAGTTAAGAATTTCACCTAAAAGACAATAAATCTTGAGCCCATTTAACATTTTTATGGATGAATAATTTGAATTGAAGATATCTTCATATAGGATTCAATCCACTTGTCACAAGTCCTTTCTGTTGAATATGTCTAGAATGTCTTGGAACACCGAGTTGCAGCAGAACAGACTCGTTCCCTGAGCAATCAGCGGGTCAGATCTTCCATTTTAAAAGAATAATTTTTAATCCTAAAAGTTTTAACTCGAAGCCTGATTAATTTCATGAAAGGCCTGCGTGTCTGTCCAATTAGCGCGTAACACTACGTGTCTGCGCATGAAAATGTGCACCATATTAACTGTTTCTAAGACAATGCAGATGCCACGGCTTGTTTGGAATCATCTATGTATTTTCTCTGTATCATATGTGTATTCCTACGGCATTTGAATAGCATGATATTGTTCTATTTAATTTCATGTAAAAATACATTCCTTTTTTATTCATCAGAAGCAGTATTGAATTTCCTAAGTAGGCTTTATAAAGACCATTCAGTATTTTATTTCGGGGAAGGAGTCGGGAAAAATATGCAGTAAAATCCGCTTGGCTCTAAAATCTTCATAGATTTTGAAAAAGCGAGCCTCGTCCTAAAAAGAGATAGAAAGGTCTGATTTTGGTTTTATATGATTACGACAAAGGCTCAAGGGCTATCTGCCTGAGGGGAGGGATGCCTTCGTGGAGAATATTCTAAGGTAAACTCGCTCGTCTATATGTTACACGTGGGGAAAGCACGAAAACCCGCATTGTCCAGCCCATTCGCCGGAATTCGAGCCCTAGATCGAACTACCAGTGTTCAGCGACTTTACTGCTCAGCCGCTGTTGGGCCCAGAGATAGAAAGGAAAAGAAGTAAATTAAGTAACCTTTCGTTGGTGAAACCTAAAATGCCATACTCGCCCCTTCCGGAAGAAGAGCTCTGCATGAAAGTCCTGAAACGGACTCATTCTGTGTTAAAACCACAGCATTATAATACTTGTAGCTTCTTTACATTAACTGTGCTCCTTTTTTTTTTATTTAAATCTAAAAATTAGTTAAAATGTTACATAAACCATCCTTCCAGTTGAACCTAGGTGGGAAAAGAAATTTTGTAGTATTTGAGATCACTAATACTTTTTAGTTCACTATGACACATTTATTCCTTTTACTACAACCACTTTCTTTTTTATCCTCACTAATTAAGTAAAATCCTTCCTAATCTTTATCTACGGCAGCTGTGTTTTCTCTGAAAAAAAAGTGCATCTATTTTTCTTCTATCTACAGCTACCTCGACTCAGTTTTGTACATCATGTTTGTATTTCTGGCATCTCGACAACATCTTAGTATTCCAAATTCTACCTTAATCTCTAGCATTTCATCTTTTACTTAAGCCTGCCTGGCCATAGATTTAGTTTATTTCACTTACCACTTATTCAGTTTCGTCTTTATTGAAAGTCGAAATAAGACTCTGCTCTACGATTTCCTACAATTAACTTGCGGTACTTTTAGATTTAACATGGACATAAATTTATGTTAAATCTAAAAATACAATTCAGACACACTTAAATTTAAAATCTTTCCAAAATTAATATATGTTCGAATACATTACAGTTTAGAAAGAAATTTGAAATCTTTTCAGAAATACAGGCGATCTGTAATACTTAAAATATCATATTTAATTTCTGCTGATGGCACTACCTTACTGTTTTCTACAAAACATGTGTGTTACTTCGCCTTAGTTTTGGAATAACACTTGACTTTGAAACGAAATTTTAAACAATTAAAAAAAAATAATTAGGTTTTATTTTCCCAGTTTATTGCCCTTCGTACGGTTCCAATCCATCTAACGTCGTTGATACAGTCCCGGAAGTATGCTTTTAAAACATGCTCGCTATTCTCCCTGCTGAGAAATACTGAATCCGTATGCCTGATCGGATTGAGAAGTAATAATGTTACTTGTCAGCTCACGTGGTAAACCGATTGCATGGAGGACGAAAAAATACTTTAGAACATGTTGTAAAAGTTAATTTATTCGTTGCTGTATAAAACCAAATAAATTTTGTACGCATATACAATTCTAAATTAATAATAAACTATTAAAAGGTGCAAATGGTAAAGAATACAGAACGCAAAGCTCACATCAACGCTTGAAGTATTTTTATTTGGGCAATATAACAGATGTTTACTAGGAAGAAAATTTCGCCTAACAAAATATATAATGATATAAAGAAAATTCCTGTACCAGAACATAAAAGTAATTATAATTATACATTACTGTTATTATTGTCAGAAATTCGAAGTAACATGAGAGTTTTTATTCAATTTTTTGGGAGTGAAAGATTATAAAACAAGACTGCTTTTGTATTTTCGAAAATTTTTGGTAGAAGAAGGATTTAATGTTGTAATATTTCAGTGGTATGTTAATATGTTCTGAAACCTAAGTTATGAAATGGCGCATTTTTAACATTTGCATTAACAATTGAAATTCGGAAAAGTATATTTTTATGATTATTTCAAAATACAGAGCAACTTCAGCTGGTCTCTCTTTTAAAAAGGTATGCGAAGACAAACTGGAATATTAATATGTCACCAATAACATATCGAAAACCATTTAGTTTTGGTTTTAAATGTGAGCGTTCATCTGCATACCAAGTTATGCGAATAACAGAAAAAAAGGCACTTAACAACTTAAAAAGAATCACTATGATATTTTTAGGCAAAGTTCGATATGATGTCAACACAATTGTTGTTTAATTCATCGTCCCAAGTAGTTATTGAATAATAATTCATCTGCATACGAGAATTTTTATTATTGATCAACAGTTAGCAAAGAGACCTGGAGTACTTTGCATAATTCAAAACTCATAACAGTACAGTTTCTGTATAAAAGATTATTAATACAGTATTCATTGCCTTTAATATATAACAGATAGCTCCTAAACCCCAAAACATGGTACCATCAATGGAGTTGACTACCCATTCATTAGATACTTTTATTTTATACTTTTCCCTCAAAACTAAAATACTAAACTTTTGAAACTAAAAAAAGTGGCCTATGATTACAAAATAGCCGGACTGCCCTGACATAAACATTGACAATGTTTACGAAGCAAAATAATTATGTTTCTGTGAAATGTATGCATGACACTTTGGATAATTTTGTTTTATACTTTTCACACATACCAGTAGATTGCAGCTAAAAAACAAGTGGTTTACAATTACAAAACACCTGAACTGCCTTGACATAAACTTTAACAATACATCCGAAGCAAAAATTATTGTATTTGCATGAAATATGTGCATGATACTTTATTACTTCAATATATTACTAATAAATATTAGAGTAGCTTGGATCAAGTTAATAATTAGTTTGATAGATGAAAAACTAAGCTTGGCATTATGATAAGTAACTGCACTTTTTCATCATCATAATAGTAGGGATATCTTTGAAGATATGTGTAATATATGATAATGACATATGCATGCTGGTATGTTGTAATGTGCATCATGTATGCACATTACAACAAAGTGAAGAATAGTAAAACCACACACTTCTGGACAATTTACAGGACCGCTAAATGGGTGTGTAGTGGTCGTTTACTTTGAAAACGTGGAAAACCAGTAACTGTGTATTAATGAAGTGTATATCTGATAATGAGAAGTGCCCAGTGCTGCTGGAGGATCCATTGTACCTTATCATTATCTTGAGAAACAATTTTACATCATAATTTTACATCAATTTTACATCAGGTGCATGACAAGATACATAAAGTTGTTTTTAGTGATACTTACTTTAAAAATAAAATAAATTTTAAAAAAAATAAAAAAAAAAAAAAAAAAAAATGGGTACTTTCTTATTAAAGTGAGTATTCCACAGGCGTTAGCAACATTCAATATTCGTATGTTACAAACTGGTCAGTTACATTTGCGAATTTTGATAACTAACTGGAATGGCTTCTTTAATAATGAAATATTAGAAGCTTGACACAATGACATTCCTTAAATGAATCAGTTTTAATGTATATAATGCCAAAGACATTTCCAAACGTAACAAATTAAGACTTAACAATTATTCTAAATGCTTCCTAGTTTATCAGAAATAGGGCAGTCAAACTGATTTATAATAAATTACTAACTCTGTCTGAAATTTTATTATATTTGTGAAAGCTACAGGTCGATTTAATTACAAGCATCAGAAACAATGCCTGTGTTTATTGACTAACGTTTTAGTTATCCTCTTACCATTTACCATCTTTCATAATGATATAAAATTAATGCCTTAGTAGCATTGCTTTGTGTACATCATGATATTCATCAAATTTCTTAAAAAATAAATCAAACACAAGTGAAAGCAAAAGTCTTCAGAAGTCTTCTAAAAAATTTTCTTGCTTCGAAAGTACCAGGCAGATTTTAGACGAAAGAATACAGCATGTCTTGTGAAAATAAAACAGTTACTTACAAAATCTTGTTCTAAATAATAATAAAGCACCAAATTACATATTAATATTACGAAACATGGTTCACAGAATTAATATTCAATTAAGTCTGACGTATCTATTATTTGGCATCATAAGATAATATGTTATGTAATATAAAGTAGTTCACTCTACATAAAAACTATAGTATATTTTTCTAAATCGTAAGAATAAAAAATTTCTTAATAAAATGATTTTTCTTAGTAAAAGCAAGTAGAGTTTAAAACTGTAAAAGTGCTGTAATAATATTTGATAGGACTGAGGCAGGATTTCCTGATAATTTACAAGTCAGATTTTTTTTTTTTTTTTTTTTTGCTTTGTGGAACTTTTTTCTTCTACATAACATCATGATTTAAAGCATATTTAAAAGCTAGTTAACTAATTCTGACTTTTTTTTTTTTATTTAAGAGGAGAGAAACTCTCATGGAAGGCTTACTAAATTTATTTGTCTCATATCTGCTTTTCCGATTAGAAAATACATGAAAGTCCTAGCTAACCATTAATACGCCTGAGATCAGCTTACATATGTTTTGTGGCTTTAATTACGGTGTAGAGTTTTATTTCATTTTTACCGATAGGTAATTTTATTTTTAACACAGCTTTCCTTTACTTCCTCATTTTCTTAACTACGCTTGCCTACCAGAATGAGTTTTCAGCTTCACTCTTTATGCAAAATGGGGAAGAAAACTACTATTTAAGCTGAGGTATGAGATATTTCAGTTAGACAGCTAGAGAGCTAGAAAGAGATCGTGTTCTGCCTTTCGGCCACGCTTTGTTGTATGAGTTAAACTCTGCAGTTTATGACCGCGCTTATTACGTGCCGGTGATTTTAGATAGGAGCCAGCTATGTGGTAACCACTCTGTGCAGCTTAAGCTGTTTAGTTCTATTTAGTTTAATTTTCTATTTTCTTTTTTAATTTCAAGCCAAATGTGTTGGCTTCCTGTACGCCTTAGAGAGGCCATCTATAAATATAATTGAGTTAAAATAAAAGGGTATTTTAAGCCCACGTTGGAGTTGTCACTTTCGCAAAAGATCTCAGCGAGTAATCGCTACGCAGTTCTACTAGTTTCTTGCAGTTAAAGAACTTTATTTCAGCTAGAATATTACAGTGAAGCTAATAGTGATGCATGTTTATTAAAAATCTTAATCTTTGTATTTGCAATGAAATATGCAATAAATATATTATACCTGCATAAATATATGTCGCAGAAATTTGCTTAGATACACCTAGGATAACTTCTCTTCCTGAGTTATTTTTGTAAAGATTTTTAATCAATGTTGTCTCTGAAATAATTGTTTTTGAGATTTAGAATGATGACAGACAAACCTAGCCGAAACTTAGATTTTCGAGGTCTCAATCTTCTAACCTAATGCAAATAATTGTTATTTATATCATCATATCATGAAATAAAATTCTGAGGGAAAAACATCTGAATGCATTTTAATGAAAAGTATTAATAAACACTAAACAGCCACAATGGCTTTCAGGAAACAATGAATAAAGTGAAAGAAATATTAATTAGGAAGTACACTGTTCGACATTGAAAATGCAACACCAAGAAGGAGTGGTCAGAAAGTGATGCACTTTGGAAAAAAGACAGAGGCAGCAATAAGTGATCTTTATTTCAAAATGATAGTCAGAATACAGACCGAGAACGGCGTCGGCTCAGTAGGATGTAGGGCCACCGCGGACAGCGATGCACAAAGAAACACGTCTAGGCATAGAGTCAATAAGAGTGCGGATGGTGTCCTGAGGGATGACTCTCCATTCCCTTTCAACCATCTGCCACAGTTCGTCTTCTGAACGAGGTAGGGGCAGAGTCTGCAAACGGCGTCCAATCACATTCCACACATGTTCGATTGGTGACAGGTCAGGAGAGTACGGTGGCCAGGGAAGCATCTGTATACCTTGCAGAGCATGTTGGCAAATGCGATCACTGTGTGGTCGGGCGTTATCCTGCTGAAAAATTGCATTAGGCAGCCCCTGAAGGCAGGGGATTGCTACCAGCCGCAGTACATTATCCAAGTATCGTGTTGGACCGTCATAGTGCCCTGAATACGAACTAGAGGCAAAGAAAGTCTATGTAAAGAAGGAAAGGCTCCATAGACGTAATGTAAACCAGTTTGTCTTGTACGCCGCTAGAAAGAAGAGGGACAATTCGCCAAAGAATTTGGCGACGGAACCTGTTGGCGAGAATTTCCCTCTTTGTGATGTACCTGGCCGAGATTTTCCACCTTCGCCACGTGTACAGGAAATTGAGGAACAGGGGTTAAGATGAATCGTTCTTTGACTTTTCGCAATAATTTAAACTCGAATTTTCGTGCTTTTTTGCTTTACTAGTTGAACTTGTATTATTCATATCGCAGTTTGATGTCTGATTTTTATATCTGTCAATATATAGGGGAAAAATGGAGTCACACAGCTTTAAACTCTTTGATAAACGTGACTGTTGAACCTGTTCAAACTTCGACATCAGCTTCGAGCTTTGGCGTTTTTTGGCGACAGTTATTTCACGCATGCGCAGTTGTGTCCCTTTTCGTTCGGAGGGAGCCACTCCTGCTGCTGCGAAGCTTTCCTTTTTAACAATACATATTCTTTGCTAGAGGTGACCTGGAATCGCAGGCAATAGTGCCCCAAACCATTATGCCACGTTGTCGCGCGGTGGGGCATTCCACAGTTACTGCCGGATTAGATCTGTCTCCACGTCGACGCCACACACGTATGCGGCGACTGTCACTGGATAAAGAGAAGCGTGACTCATCTGAGAACACTACGTTTCGCCATTCTGTCATCCACATCGCTCCAGTCCGGCATCATTCTAAACGTTGGCGTCTATGCTGTGGGGTCAATGGCAGTCTTCTTAACGGACGCCGTGAGTGCAGACCACGTTCAACCAATCGACGGGAAATGGTTCTGGTCGACACGGGAACATCCAGGGTATCTTGCACATGCTGCAGAATCGCGGTGCAAGTGACTTGCGAGAATGCCACAGCTTGTGTCGATCCACGCGTGCTGACGTCACTTTGGCTGCACCTGCATCCCTCCTTCTTCCCCCATTTCCTTGTTCCAACCATGTTCGACATTGCCGATGCATCGTGCTCGCATCGATGTGGGTATCAGCTGCAATATGACGTAAGGACCAACCCGCCCTTCTCAGTCCGATCACCATACCCCTCGTAAAATCGTCTATCTGCTGGAAGTGCCTTCGTTGACGGCGGCCTGGCATTCTCTCCTATTACACGTATCCTACGGGACAAAAACCAACTTTCTTCGATAATTCGTCTGGCAGAAATAACGACACGAATATTGCCCATTCTGCACGTTCCTTCCCTTATATCTTACTTCACGTGCGTCGGAGAGCTGCGCATTTCACATCATTCGCATAACTCAGTGACGTGCGTCAATTCTAAAATTTGCATAAATTTCTGACCACTCCTTGTTGGTGTTGCATTTTCAATGTCGAGCAGTGCATGTAAATTGACATGAAAATATGTGTATGTTACAAAACTGCATAAAAGCTAACAAGTTAGCTAAATTGTGTTTCAAAAAAGTGTAAAAATTTCTTTTAATTTTTTGCTACGACTAAATTATCAGTTTTATGTGCACATTTTAAGAAAAAATATAAAACATATTCGTTAAGCAATAATCTTTTACCGATACAACACTTAACGCACTTACCGTTTGAATATTGACAGACACAATGTATAAATGATCACAATTAATTTGCAAAATAAGTGTGGATGAATATAAACAACAGATGAATATTTAAGACATAATAACACTCCGAACAAATACTAATTCAGAAGTCAAACAACAAAAATCAGCGTTAAATTTTCACATTTTTCACAGGACTAGTTTCGATGGTTTGACCGAACCACCATCCTCAGCTTCAAAATTGCAAATGAACAAGAGAGGAAATAATGATTAGATAAGATAAGGAAGCATGGACAAGAATAAGCAAGTGGCGCCATCTGTTGGTGAAACCAGAACTAAAACATAATTTCTTTAAAGTCCGAAGGCAAAGATGGATTTGAATTAGGATCGTTAACTAGAACAGAAAGATTTTTTTGAATGTGAAATGCCTCTAGAAAATCCAGTTCTCCAATGGAAGATATTTTTTGAATAATTTTGGCAGCAGAAAAATTGAAAATGTGATTTTCGGACCCACAACGTTGAGCGACAGAAGACTTCTGTGTTTCCTTCTTTCTAACATATGCCTCAAATGTTCCTTGAAGCGAAATTTTAAGGCTCTCTTAGTTTGGCCAGTGTAAATTAAACCACACTGGCAAGGAATCCTATAAATACCCTAGGAATTCATATCCGGAATGGGGTCCTTGAGTATGGAAGAACTCGGAATTTTATTGATGGGAGAAAAAAATACCCGAAAGTTAAATTTCTGCAAAATATGCGCAACTTTATAGCTAACTGATAGAAAGAAGGGAATGACAACAGAATTTTTATAATCCCCTAAAACAAGAGTGTGCCTTTTAGTGTGTTGAGATGAGAACGTACGTTTTAACTGCTTGATTAATAATGTTGGGTGAAACCCTCGATTACAAAGATTTTGGCTCCTATCGAAAAGATAAGAACACTTACATCGATGGTGTCACTAAACTCTTAAACGAAGGACCATATAATCCGATCCCTAAAGATCCTTCACCTTCGGACCTGTCAAAAATAAAAACTGCGATCAAATCTTCACAAATCATTTCAAGCAACTTAAAACATTCGCTTATCCCATCTGTTGCGAATTGTGCCAGATTATATGCTCTTCACAAAATTCATAAAAGTGGTATTCCTTTCCGCCCTATTGTATCAAATTTAGGTACCGCCTCGTATCCTTTAGTTAAATATTTAGTTCCTAGATTTTCAACTGTATTAGACAATAACATTTACACCATAAAAAATTCAATAGAGTTTGTAAAAAAGGTTAAAAACATTTCTCCTAGAAATTTACTCATGGTTTCTTTTGATGTAAAATCATTATTCACCAGTGTTCCAGTGGAGGGTGCATTAAGATGTTTAGAAACCAGACTTCGCGAATTTCATTTCTCTTGCACCGAAATTGATGAGCTAATTTCTCTCACTCAACTTTGTTTGAAACAAACACATTTTGTTTTCCAAAATAAATATTACAAGCAAACTGAGGGATTAGCCATGGGAAGCCCCCTCAGTCCGATCCTGGCTGATATCTACATGCATTATTATGAATCAAAATTGTTTGAAACTTTAAACTTCCCGGTATGGTTCCGCTACGTAGACGATACTTTTACCCTGTTTGAAGGATGATTTAAATAAAGTTCTTTCTACAATGAATTCTATTGATCTTGCTATTCAGTTCACTCTTGAACTTGAGACTTGCAATTCTCTTCCGTTTCTCGACATTCTGGTCACACGTAACACATCCAACTACGGTTTACCGTAAACCATCATCGGTTTGCCTTCCACTACACTTTAAATCATGTCATCCGACTAAACAATAGTTAGCTTCATTTTATTCCTATGTTTTCCGTGCTCTTCAAGTTTGCTCCTCCAAACTATCCGTTGACGAAGAACTAAATTATTTGAAAGCAATAGCTATTGACCGGGGATTTTCACCCAACATTATTAATCAAGCAGTTAAAGAATTCTCATCTCAACACACTAAAAGGCACACTCTTGTTTTAGGAGATTATAAAAATTCTGTTGTCATTCCCTTCTTTCCATCAATTAGCTATAAAGTTGCACATATTTTGCAGAAATTTAACTTTCGGGTCGTTTATTCTCCCATTAATAAAATTCCGAGTTCCATACTCAAGGACCCCATTCCGGATATGAATTCCTGAGGTATTTATAGGATTCCTTGCCAGTGTGGTTTAATTTACATTGGAAAAACTAAGAGAGCCTTAAAATCTCGCGTCAAGGAACATGAGGCATATGTTAGAAAGAAGGAAACACAGAAGTTTTCTGTCGCTCAACATTGTGAGGCCGAAAATCACACTTTCAATTTTTCTGCTGCCAAAATTATTCAAAAAATATCTTCCATTGGAGAACTGCATTTTTTAGAAGCATTTTACATTCAAAAAAATCTTTCTGTTCTAGTTAACGATCCCAATTAAAATCCATCTTTGCCTTCGGCCTTTAAAGAAATTATGTTTTAGTTCTGGTTTCAAGATGGCGCCACTTGCTTATTCTTGTCCATGCTTCCTTATCTTATCTAATCATTATTTCCTATCTTGTTCATTTGAAATTTTGCAGCTGAGGATGGTGGTTCGGTAAAACCATCGAAACTAGTTCTGTGAAAAATTTGAAAATATAAGGCTGATTTTTCTTGTTTGACTTCTGAATTAGATGAATATTTGTTTAGATCAAATATTAGAAGAAAATTATAACTTCAGTTTCACGAATTTGTTGCTTAAAAGAATTTTTACTTGTTATATTCATGAATACTCATTATGTAAACATTATAGTCTCATGCGCGATAGGAATATTAGTAAATGAACTAAAGGTAAAGCAGACGTATATGTTTGTAGAGCAGCTACGTAACATTGCATGGTATTTACTTGTTAAAAATGTCACCTCAATTATTTGACAAATTTGGAAGAGTAGTCGTCGGATTTAGCAAATTTAATTGTTAGATTGGTATTTGATTTTCAAAACGTATTTATTAGGAATTTATTCACATTAAATCATCAATTCAATATCCCTTTATCACTTATACCTTATAGTCACATGGAAAAGATGCAATAATTTTTTGTGATATTTATAGCGTGCAACATATTTCATTTTAACGCTCGCTGTAGACCAAGTGATATTGTTCATTCATTATTATTTCCTCTTTAAAATGTTGAGAATTTTTAACTTTTTGTCAAGTGAAAAATAAATAGTAATTTCATTGCCATATAGTTTACTCTTTTGTATACCTTATTCTTTTATTGTAAAATGTAATTTTCGACAAATTTCTTTACACATTAGTTATTCTTTCACAGTGCAGTCATTTTGACTGCTTTTGGGCAATATAGGTATATACTAAGCTTCAGTGATTCTAGTGTTAATGATGGGTACAAATATTTTTTGAGCTGTATAGATATTTTTTCCAAATGCGCTTGGGCTATCCCTCTCAAAGACATCTGTGCCTATCAAATCTGCTTTCGGAAAGATATTTTCGGAACGTACACCCGAATCTTTACAAACAGATGCGGGGAAAGAGTTTACCAATAAGCAAGTTCAAGATTTTTTTAAAAAGAGAAAACTTTAAAAAAGAGACTAATATTTTGAGAGATTAAAAGATTGCGTTGTGGTGTAGTGGCTGAAACCGCTACGCAAACCCTGGGTTGTGACACAGGGTTGAATTGAAACTCAAGTTTTAACAATAACATGAGTTTTAATAAGATGAAAACCTTAACAGTTGCATAGCTTGACAATATGGGACTTCGGTATATTTAGTCCCGTAATTTCAGAATTTTTTTACAGGAAAAATGTTCTAACGCATTATACAAGAGGAATGATCGTTCTTAGCAGGCCAACATGCCCATAGTTCTAAACAGGAAAGTTGTCCTCTCTTCTCAGGAAACCACCTTATATATCTCCCTGTGTTTACCTTGCGCTGAACTCTCAAGGGGGGTGAGTTTCTTTCACTCATACATAACAAAGTATCCATCTCCTGACCCTGATGAAAAGACTTCTTTTATCTCTTTGTCCACTAGAGCGACCTTCGAGGCTGCAACCGAAATCATTAACAAAGGCAAAGGATTTCACCACTGATATGAAAACTGTTGCACTCTGAACTCACTCATCCTCGACAAAAACCTTTATGCCACCTTATCACAGCTCCTTCCCTCATAGAAGAATTTTCGTAGACTAGGGAAGGGAAAATTCTAAATACTTTTCACTGCTTTCAAAACACAAGTGGTAACCATTTAAGTGATAATAAAGAAGCCAGTTACATTATCCTGCACTTATTTCTAAATAACATCATCTTGAGACAGATAAACATAAAAACAAGAATGCAACAACAATAATTTAAACTACTCCTAATGTCTGCCTCATACAAAGTACATTCCTCAAATTTTACAAAATGCTAATACTTAAGATAAAACATTTAATTCTAACAATTTTGAAAATGAAACACACAATGCAAACAATTTTGAATTTAAGTAAAATGCCAAAACATTACAAAAATCATTTTTACCAATTTTCACTAATTTTCCGTTACATTGTATCCACTAGTGACATTCAGTCATTAGACTAAGGCACGACTCAAGCCATCTTCATTACCGTGTAATTTGCCTGGCCTATGAACAATTTTAAAGTTGTACTGCTGGAGACACTATGCCCAGCGAGTCAAACGAGAATTTGATCCCATCATTTTATTTAAAAAGTCAACGGATTATGATCCGTCTTGATCTTGCATTTTTGTTCGTCTAAGTAATGATTAGCTTCTTCAGTCCATAAATAATGGCCGCTAGTTCGCTTTCA
This sequence comes from Stegodyphus dumicola, assembly GCF_044657685.1. Classification (NCBI taxonomy): domain Eukaryota; kingdom Metazoa; phylum Arthropoda; class Arachnida; order Araneae; family Eresidae; genus Stegodyphus; species Stegodyphus dumicola. The sequence continues at coordinate 122,871,998 of NC_140781.1, forward strand.
ATGGTGCTATAATTTCGCTCAGCTTTAGAAAACTTTCTGCTAAGATACAGTATAGGGTATTCCTGCCCATCCTGAATTTGAGACAACACAATACCTGCACCATATAATCTGGTATCTGTCTGCACAATAAATTCTTTAGAATAATCTGGTGCATATAAAACAGGACTTTTTACTAACTTGGTCTTCAGTTAATGGAAAGCCTCGTCGAACTCTTTTGTCCAAATCACTTTTTCTTGTTTGTTTTTGCCCTTCAAAGCGTCTGTCAGAGGTACCGCAATACGCGCGTAGTGTTTTATGTACCTTGCATAGTAGCCTACAGTACCAAAGTAGCTACGTATCTGTGTTTTAGTAGAGGGGGTCGGAAAATCTCTCATTGCTTGAATCTTGGCCTTACTAAGCGACTTTTTCCCAGACCCTACTTTATGAAACAAAAATTTCATATGGTCTTGAGCAAATTTGCATTTAGAGGGCTTAACAGTCAATTTAGCCTCCTGAAGGCAACCTAAAACCACATCCAAATCCTTCATATGCCTGTCCGAAGTCGGCGAACAGACTGCAATGTCGTCAATATACGGTAGAACAAAATTGCCCAACCCTCCTAAAATATGAGCGATCAATTTACAAAAATAGAAAGGCGCATTTATAAGCCCAAACATCATTTTCTTCGGGATGAAATATCCAAAAGGCGTCATAAATGTGGCATACCTCTGTGCACGCTCTGTGAGTGGTATCTGGAAGTATCCTTTGGTTAGATCTATGATTGTGATAAATGGAGCTGCCCTGACCTTTTTCACAACCTCTTCTACATTGGGAAGAGGGAAAAAATTCGGTCATTGTTCTTAAATTTAATTTTCTATAGTCTATGCACGGGCGAGGATCTTTTCCTGGGACCTCTAATAAGATCATAGGCGATGCATAACCAGATTGCCCGACTTCTATGACTCCTAACTCCAGCAACCACCTAATTTCCTCCTTTAAGATGTCGGTTTGTCTCGCCGACATTTGGTAAGGCCTGGCCCTAATCGGAGCCTCATCCAGTAATTTAATATACATTTCGACCAAAGGCGTACAACCAGGGTCAAAAGAAAACACCGCTTCATACTTCCGTATCACTTACTGGAATTTTCTTATTTCATCTGCCGAAGCTCTTTCTTCTAGCTTACTATCTCCAACTATTTTCCAAAAGTCTACCTGAGTTGGATCAGCCAAGGGATAAGGAATATTCACTTCTCCCTCGATATCTTCCATGACCTCTCCATCACCAGATTCATAAACTCGGGGCGCTGATGATAAGGTTTCATCAAACTGACATGATAAATGGTGTCAATGTTACGCTTACCCGGAATCTCTACCGTAGACTTGATTTCGGAAATCATACTAGTTACTTTACCTGGCCCTATCCAGTTTATAGCCATTTTGTGTGATTTAGACGTGGCTAAAACAAGCACGAGATCTCCGACCTTAAACCTCTCGTAACAGCTTTGCGATCATACCAGTATCCTTTTACCCTGACACTGTTTCATCCTCTATACAGCCAGCTCCTGACATTTCTTTAACCTGTTTACCAAGTTTAGAACATACTCGACCACAGGGGGGGTCTGTACTTTCTTTCTCTAGCCAGTTTTCATACACAATCGTTTGGAGCATTCTCAAATTTTTTCCGTGTACTAACTGGCAGGGACTAAAACCTGTGCGCTCATGGCTAACAGTTCTCAGGGCGAACAAAGCACATTGCAAACAAGCACAAAGCCTTCAATACCCTTTTCAAGGTGGAATGCAATCTTTCAACAGAATTGCTTTGAGGGTGACACACAGAAGAGTGATACACCTTAATTCTGAACTTACTAAAAAAACTCAGATGTAAGTTCACTGGTAAACGATCTACCCAAATGACACTGAATTCCCTTAGGGTAACCTGATCTAGAAAAGATTTGTATTAAGGCTTGAATCACACTTTTAGAGCTTAAATTCTGTACAGGAATGGCATCTGGATATGTGGAAGCAACACAATTTGACGTAATTAAGTATTTATTTTCACGTGAACTAGGGATCAGAGGTCCTACTGCGTCCATATTTAATCTGCTATACACTTCTGATATAACGGGCGCAATCTTCATGGGGGCTTTCTTTTTATCCCTATTGTGACCTACACATTGAAAAATATCGCACGTCCTCAAAAATTCTTCAATTTGCTGGTAACAATTTGGCCCGAAATAGTGTGTCAATACTCTATCCTTGGTTTTTGTTACCCCTAAATGACCAGAGATTTCCTCGTGGCATAACTTCAAAATCCCTTTCCTAAAAATAAGAGGCACACACAGCTGAAGCTTATCTTCCCCTTTTTTAGAGCCTGCCACTCTTATTAACCTCTCCTTTACAATTATAAACTCTTTTTCCCTTTTGCTTTCCCCTTTCTTCCAGAAGGCCGCTAAACTAGAGTATGTTTTTTGTGCTTCCAAGAATTCAGCTGGCGAAACCTCCGCAAGGATAGACTTTTCTTCTGAACTGATGACTGGAATTTCAATAGAGTCCTATGTATTACTTGTTAACTTCCCTTCTTTCGAAAGCTCATTATTCACAACATTTTCACTTTGTATCTCTTCCTCCTCTTCCTATCTGGAATCTAAGTCTTCTGCGCTCTCTCTCTAAACTCCTGCGCTCTGACTCTGACTGCGAGTTTCCACAGCATTTAAGAGAACCGGTCGTTCCTTAATTTCCCCTATCAACTGTGCAGTTTTATTTCCTAACAAATAGTACTCTTTATCTAATTCTACTGGAGTAACCGCTGCCTTTGTGGTCACCACACCAAAATCACCTTCAATGGTGACTTTCGCCAAAGGTAAACATTTACATTCTGTGTCCAAAGACTGTTTCACCCAAACAGTTTCCCCTAATACGTCACTAGTATTAATCCAAGTACTATTACACAAATCTATTCCAGCTACAGTATCTCTTAGATATTCCCTCTCTATCCCATTAATTACTGCTTTCTTGAAATACTGCTCAAAAGACTTTCCTCTCCGTTTCTAAATTATTCACCAGATTAGCATTACGCTTTTCCAGCGATGGACAATTAGGTCGGATATGCCCGTCCTCTCCACATTGGTAACACTTTATTTTTCGCTGTTTCTCGAATTTTCGCTGTTTCTCTCCGGCTCTTTTTAAGAATCCTCCACTTTTCTATGCTCCTCCGATTGTCGTCCTTGATGACCAGTACTTTTCTGATTATAACTACCATTGGAATTTACATACCGCTCTCTAACATTCTCAAATGGCTTCTTATACCCCGCTCTCTGTTCTAACCTCCTCGTATCTCTTCTCAAAGCCTCATACCTGTCGTATTTCTCTGCTAAAATAGAAGCTGTTTTAAATTCTTCCCAATTGTCTAAGTAGTGTTCTCTTATTTCTAGAGGGACTCGCCGCTTAATTTGCTCGGTGAGCATAAGTTCCTTAAGACTTTCAAAATCTTGAACTTCCACCAAATCCAACCAATTCTCTAAATACACTCTCAATTCATACACTAAATCCGCCCATAACATTCCGTTTTTTCTAGAATGTCCTTCAAATTTTGTTTTTAGAGCCAAAGAACTGAGCTTGAATTTATGCATGAGTAATTTCTTAACATACTGATAATCACCCCCTTTTTCCACTGGTTCTTTTACTATTAACTGCGCTACATCATGAGGTAATAAAGGAATTAATTGCGAAACCCAGTTGATCTCATTAATGTTCTCCTTTTGAGCCTGTTTCTCAAATAGCATAAAGAATAATGAAATATCTATATTACTCGGTTCAAAACGCGGTACTAGATCTTTCAAATTAACCCTTTTTTCTCTAGGTTGTTCAACTGTCGAAACAGTGGAAGCTAGGCTATTAGCCTCAACCACATTCATCAGTTTTAACTCCTCCAATTCAAAAAACTCGCTCCCGTTCTCGTTCTGCTCTCTCCTATTCACGTTCCCGTTCTGCTCTCTCCTGTTCATGTTCACGTTCTGCTCTCTCCTGTTCACGTTCCCGCTCTACTCTGTCTTCTTCGGCTATTTCTTCTGCTTTTTTCTGCTCAGCCGCAGCCCAAATTCTTGCTGCGTATTCTTTCACCGCTTCCTCTTCATAGTCCTCGGCATTAAGAATAGTCTGCCTAATTTCTCTTACTTTATTGGCCTGAGACACATTTGTATCAAACTCCTCCGCTAACTCCAATAGCAGAGCTTTAATAAATTTCCTCATAAACTCACCCATTATGAAAAACTAAAGCAAAATAACCTACCCCAATATGCAAAAACAACAGCAGGTCTATTTCTCCAAAACTGAGTAACACCCTAATAATTCTGAACACGAATTGCCTTACATAACTTAATGACATTTCACTAATTCACCTATGCATACATACAAAACATAAATCACAAATGTTAATTAAGATGCAAATTTATCCTGCACCGTCTCAACTATACAAATATTGTCCTCTAACACCGAACTGATTTAAAAACTAAATTTTTCTAAAGCATACCGTTTCAATACTTCATAGTATTTAAACAGTTACTAGAACAATAGAATAAACAGTTAAATTCCAATTAGCAAAAGTAACCACAAGACTAACCTTCAATAACCACAAGAAAGCACTTGATCCCCAATAACAGAGTTATATCCAAAATCAACCTAGTCTCGAATAACTGGCATAACTTCTCCAAAATCACAAAAATGGTACTCACCAATTTGAAGACGCCTTCGATGACTCTCTTGGCACTAACTTGGATACTCCAACTCTTCCGGGAAATTTCACTATTTTGTGGCACTAGATCACGCTTCCTCCGGCTTTCCCTTATGACACGCTGTCACTTTCTGAAGAGGCTTCACCACGCGAATTGTCCTTGCACGCTAAATTAGATCGTTCTTGTGCAGAGAAGAAAGTTTTTGACTGCTCACATAAAGTCCTTTACAATACTGCCTTTTCTGGAACTTCCATTCAACGATCCGGAACACTCACACAACGAGATGCACGGAAAACAACGCACGATGTTAGCTGAAGACCGCAGGCGAAAAGTCCGTTCCTAAATTTACTCTCAGGAAGAATCCCTAAACCCTGCCACCAATTTTAATACTACTGCTGCGGAGTAGTGGCTCAAACCGCTACGCAAAGCCTGTGTTGTGACACAGGGTTGAAATGAACTTCAAACTCAAGTTTTAACAACAACATGAATTTTAATAAGCTGAAAACCTTAGCAGTTGCATATCTTGACAATATGAGACTTGGGTATATTTATTTCCGTAATTTCAGAATTCTGTACAGGAAAAATGTTCTATCGCTTTTTCAAGAGGAATGATCGTTCTTAGCAGGCCAACATGCCCATAGCTCTAAACAGGAAAGTTGTCCTCTCTTTAGGACATTAAGTCTGTTTCACCTCAGGTGTATAACTACTGTGAGTTCTAACCTGTTCAATCTGTATCCGCCTATAAAGGCCATTCGCGGTATTAAAATCATTAGGGAGCTACTGCACCTCGCCCGGGGGGGCGTGACATTGTAACAAGGTGCAATCAGTCCGTGGCAAAGTCGAATTGTACTTACGAAAATTGGCGAAAAGGGAAATTAGTTCTTAGAAAAATCAAAAGCATCCAGTATTCAAGTTCATGCATGATGCATCCAATCAGGATAGTAGCGTAAGGTTACAGAGAAGAATTTTTGTACCAGTCTAGCAGCGAATCAGAAGTAGAACCACAGCGGTGGGCGTGGTGAGAACACATGATACACAATTCTTTACACATACTAATTAAGCAGAGTATCTAGCCTGCTACCAGGCATTAAGCCAATTTTAGCAATAACACAGTTCTTAGTTAAATATGGTTAAATAGATCACAAAACACAAACACTAAGATTAAATATGAATGAAAACGTAATAAAGAAATAGGTAGTATATACAATATTTACATATTTACATCACCACCGCGCATTATGGTGAATTGGCCGAGGTCTCTTCACTACGCTATCCAACGCAGAGTCATAATTTCCGAGTTCTATTAGCGTGTTTACTGGAGAATTACCCCTTTTTTCAAAGACGTTGTGCGCCTCCATGAGGATTTGTTCAGGAATGGACTTTATTTTCAAGTCCGCGTGAATGAAGGTATTTCGAACAAACTAGGGCGCCTTTGTGATGGCTCTCAATATTTTATTTTGAAGGACTTCTAGTTTTCCCCTTTCCGTTTTATTAGCAATTGTCCACGCTGGGGCGGCATAGAGCATTACTGGCCTAATCATTGTAAGATAGATCATGCGTTTTGCTTTTAAATTCAATTTCTATTTCCTTCCTATAACATTATAAAGCAACATGAAAACTCCATCTGCTTTATTTACTTGGTTGATTACGTGCTCTTTGAAAGTAAGTCTGTCATCGAGAGTAACACTCAAGTACTTTGCGGACGAGCAAACTGGAATCACATCATTCTCTATCTTGATATCAGTGTTCGTAATGACATTTCTTCTGTAGTGACGGAATTGAATTTTACATTTCGCAGTATTAATTTTTATTCTCCAAAGTTGACACCAGGCGGCGACAATGTTGATGTGGAACTGTAGGTAAGTAAGAGCAATTTGGGGCCTTTTAGACTCTGATAAAATCCCCGTATCATCTGCGTATTTCAGGGTTTTTGCATTCAGAGGGTTGGGTAAATCATTAATAAAAATGCTGAATAATTTTGGGCCATTAACAGACTCTTGCGAGACACCATTGGCGATAAATTTCCTTCGGGAAAGGGAGTCTCCAACTCGCACATAGAAGGTCCTTCTTTTTAGGTAGGAGATGTTTAACTTCACAAGGCTGAAAGGAAATATAAAGTTATTTAGCTTTTAAATCAATCCTTCTTGTCAGACCTTGTCGAAGGCCTTCTCAAGGTCTATAAAGCATGCTGCCACACCAGTTTTGTGGAAAAAAGCTCTTGTGATAAACTCAACGATATTTAGCACCTGATGAGTAGTCCTGGGGTGTTTCCGGAAACCAAATTGTGCCGGGTCTATCAGATCCAATCTTTCTAGATGGTCGGTGATTCTATTGTTTAAAGCTTTCTCAAAAATTTTTCCGATAGCCGGAAGAAGGCTAATTGGACGATAACTGTCTGCCAGTGAGGGGTTTTTCCCTGGCTTCAGTATGGTGATAATTATCGAGTGTTTCCACTGCGATGGGTAGTAACTCGTCCTGATGCAAGCATTAAAGATGTTTGTAAGGAGCACTATACACCTCGGAGGGAGGGCCTTCAATGCACTATTGCTGATTCCGTCAAACACATGAGCTTTCTTGGTACTGAGATGTTTAATGATAGTATAGACTTCTTTCGGGGAGATGAAATTTATATAATCCGTATTATCTCTGTTTTTGAGCATGTTTACGACATTTTGAACCTCTTCTTCATGCTGGGAGTTGTTCGAGGGGTTGGGCCTGAACGTCTCAAGTTTCCCTGCGAACACATTGGCTATGTCTTCTTCAGAATAGGGGGTGGATCCCATGTGACTAATTGGAGCGATGTGATACGTCCTATCTTTTTTCATCGCATTCAAAATTTTCCACATAGTGCTTGTATCAGTGCTAAAATGCTCTAAAAGATTATCCCAGCTACTTGATCTGAATTCCATAATGTCAGCCGGAATTTTCCTGTTGAGGTAATTTATAGTCCTTTTAAGTGAAGGATCTTGCGTAACATTAAACGTTTTCCTAATTCGATTCCTTTCCTTTATGTCGCCAGAAATTTATTCAGGGAGTTTATTCCTCGGGGTATCTTTGCATGCATATAAAGAACTCTTAATCGCATTTTGAAATTTTGGAAGTTAGCGAATAAATTTCACTTTCTATTTCTCCGCAGTCTCTTAGATGGGGGTTACAAGGCACAACGTGAAAATCAAAAACTACTGGGTAGTGGTCTGACGACAATTCTTTTTTGACTTCTAAGTAGGTATTCTGACTAATATTTTTGAGTAATGCAATATCCAAAATGTCTCCGCCGCTTCGACAGTAGAAAGTGTATTCACTTGGGGCGACTAACTGTAAGTTATTTGCATATAGATTTTGAGCAGTCTACCATTTCTGTTACCCATCCTGGCTTCCCAGGAGCGATCTTTTGCATTTAGATCACCCGCAACTATAGTAGGGAAATTCGTCGACATTAAATTGTTAAAGTCCTGTAAGTTTCTATCACTCGGGGGGGGTTGTACGCTGCCACTATAAGATAATTCTCATTGGTCGTACTGCTAGCAAGAATTGCAGTGTATTCTAATCTCGTCGTCCTCGGGAGCTTGATTGTGTTGAATTTAATGAGATTCTTGATCACAACTGCAGTTCCTCCGCGAGTTGTCCTAAGCCTATCGCTTCTAATAACGCTGTAACCTGGGATTTTGAACTTATCACAAGGCTTGAGGTGAGTTTCACCTATCAACATAATGTCAATATCATGTGCCGATAAAAAGTCCATTAATTCAAGTTTCTTGTAGAAAACACCATTTGCATTGAAAAGGGATATCCTTAAGAAAGAATGTGTCGCATCAATTAGATTTGTCGCGTTTGCTTGGTTATTAGAACTCATAGTCAATATTTGAAATGTATATAATGGCTTCTATGCCGACTTCAATTTTACCCATTAGGAATTTTGCTGACTTAAACTTCGTAAAAAGTTCTTTCACTTTACAAAGCTGCGTTTTGATCCTGTCCAATAAGTTCTCTTCAGGTTTTTCTCCTTTCGCCCAACTGGGTCAAGTTTTGGCATTTTCGTCAGTCATTCCACCCGGCAGTGTGGGAAAGTCATCTTTATTCAAATTAAATCTAGCTTCCTGCTCTTTCGCTGAGGTTTGGGGTCCATTTCTTCAGAATTTAGGCTACTTTTCACATCCCTTGTACTACGAGACGTGACTTCCATCACAGAGTACAGCGCGCTGTAAGTTTCTCCTTGGGATGTTCGCACGTAAACGTTTCATGCCAGCCTGCATATTTCATGCAGCGGCCTCTGTAATGGCAGTGCTCTCTTGAGTGTCCGCAACGCTGGTACCTCTGACACTGCACAGGTCCAGGCTTCTTCTTGTACTGGATGACAACGACATCAAGTCCTCGAAGTTTTTCCAAATTCCAGATTTTTTTCTATCGTCATTCCTCTTGGTTTCAACTAGAAACAAGAATAGCTTCACTATCTGGCCTTCCCTATAGCTGTACAGCTGCCTCACGTTTTCTACGGGTATTTTTAACTCCTTCAGCTCGTTTTCAATAGCTTCTACTTTCATCGCTCTGAGTAACTTTTTTATCACTGATTTTAGCGGCCTATCTGAGTTAATTTTAGAAGTGTGGAAGGGGACTCTCTCACTTGCGAACATGCTTGTGATCGCTCTATAATCATTAGGGTTTTTGCTCGAATGGTTAGAGTATCTCCTTCCATTCCCCCTTTATAGTTTTTAATATTTAATTCTTCCTCTATTCTCTGTTTTAATTTATCCCAGTCACCACTGAAGTCATCTAACACGATTGGGGGAACATGGATTGTCGTCTTTCTGGGGGAAATAAATTCTCCTTCGGTATCTGCACTATCCATTTTGTCATCATCCTGTAAATCCGTTTATTTATTTTTCTGACTGGGTTCATTTATCTCTGACTCTGATCGCGTTCTTTTTAGGGTATTACGAGGGGCAATAAAACCATCCTCATCGACAACGTTTTCTTTTTAGGCTTAGAATTTGTCCTCTTAATTTTAGGGGTTTCCTGCCCTTGCATACTTAGCTGGAAATGATTTAACTGCTCTGAAATGCGTTGAATTCTCTCAGTAACCAGTCCTGCTTTCAAACCTGATTTTTCTAATTGAACCTTTTCCGTAATCAAATTATATATCTCATTAAACTTTTCCCACGGTACGTTACGGATAACCTGTTCATCCAGATTATTTCCGTAAATCATCCATCTCTATTATTGACATGGCTGGCTCTCAATCTAATCTTCTGCTATCTGGCTGATTTGGGTCGTCAATGCATACTCAAGAAACAAAAAGATCTTACCTAGGTGCTCCAATCCTCCAAGCCTCCAAGTTTCGAACTTCAAAAATCCTTATCGCAATAACGAAATCCTCGACAAAACCAGGAGTTCAAAAATCAGACCTCGTCTCTCAGATCTCAGCAGTCGAATGATATGATTGCAAGATTGAAACGCATCGATTCGATGATATTAAAAGTTAAACCACTTAACCGTTAGCTTTACCACTAAGCTATCATCACTGCCCTCTTTTATCAGGAAACCACCTTATATATCTTCCTGTATTTACTTGCTCTGAGCTCCCGAGGGGGGGATTCTTTCACCCATACATAACAAAGTGTCCATCTCCTGACCCAGATGAAAAGACTGTAAGGATCTTAAGTTTTACTAACGTTTATTTTATTTTAAATCTTTACTATCACTTCTTATTTTCTACTTAATATTCTACTTTCTACTTAAATAAAAGTCGATATCTCCTTGTTATGGTTGATCATTTTAGTAAGTGGACCGAAATTGTTCCCTTAAAACGAGCCTCCGCGAAATTAGTTACTGATTCTATTTTAAATAAATATATTTTAAAATACGGGGCGCCCCTAAACGTTATATCGGATAATGGTCCTCAATTTGTAAGTAATATATTTGAAGACGTGCAAAAACTGGGAATACATTATTTAAAAATGGTCCCGTATCGGCCGCAATCAAATATAGTGGAACGGGTCAATAGAAATATACTGAAAATTATCCGTAGTTATGTTAAAAATTTTCATAAAAGCTGGGATAACTATGTCAATGAATTAGCTTTCGCCCTTAGGACCGCAAAACATGATACAACGGGCAAAACTCCTGCTGAGTTATTTTTAGGCAGAAAGATTATAACGCCGTTAGATAAATTATTTTATGTTCAACAAAGAGCCCCAGAATTTAAAATGGGTGATATAGAAAAATTAATTAAAGAAGCAAAAAAGAACACTGAAGTAGAACAGAGAAAACAGAAACTTTATTACGATATGAAACGACGGGGAGTAACTTATAAAGTAGGAGATGAAGTATTAAAAATTAAGCATTCACTTTCTTCAGCAACAGAAGATAAAACCGCCAAAATTTTTCCACGATTTGAAGGACCATATATCATAGAAAAAATAACTCAGGCTGTAGTGGTGTTAAAAGCCAGGAATGGTGAAACATGCTCCGCAAACACTGACCAGATAAAATCATTCTATGACCGTAATAAAATGCAAATATTTAAAGATCTTTTGCAGGATCCGGCACGGCAGGAACGGCAGGCACAAGCTCCAGAGGTGGAACAACGACAATCACAACGGCAAGCCATTAGGAGGCAGGAGCAATTTAAAAGAAAGTTTCCCCGTTGGAAAATTGAAGGTAACAAGAAAAAGAAGCCGTTCCACCGACCAGAAAAGAGAGAGCACGACCACCCCTAGAATGAAGAAGGGAGAAGTACGACGAATGCAAAGAGAGCCAGGAGAAATAACGGCAACTATAACGCGGCTCCCAAACGGAAGATCTACCCATCGGACAGGAGTCTACGCAGCAAATGTCGACGAATTGCGGAAGGAACACCAGCTGCGGAGGCAAAGAAACAAGGAAAATTTGAACAGCCAGCAACGAGATCCAAGCAGGAACGAGAGAGAACAAAAAGGCGAGAAATGAGTTGTTACCTATTTTGGTATTATGTTTTTCAATTACTCGCGAGTAAAACTAAAATTAATATATAATAGGAATGTGTAAATACTTGAATATTGTAAAAGTTATTGTATAAAATTTTATTTAAAAGATTCTGGCAAGAAAGAAGTTTTAGTCTGAAAGACTTTTGAAATGTAGTATTTCAATGGAGAAGAATTGGCACTTGCTTGGAAAAGAATAGAAGTTAACAATGTACTACTAATGTATGTTTTAAAATGCGTAAAATTAACGGCATGTTAAGATGTCCTTATACAATGTGAACTGTTATGTTAAACGTTAAGGAATACTGTGATATGTTAAAAGTGAAAGTAATGCCAAAAATTTTTAACTTATTCGTGTGACTGTAAAAAGAGCCAAATTATTGTGAATATGTGTTAAAGGTTGAATGAATGTAGTTAGGCTCTCTGACGCTACACTTCAGAGTTAGCCACTTCAGAATAGTACCTCAGGGTTTAGAGATGAATATAAGGTGTGTTATGAGGTCTTGTTATGTTGAATTTTAACACGTTAGTGTTTTGATTGCAGGCGGTAGTGTTGAACACTTGTACATAAACACGTTCGTGTTTGGTGTTTTCTTTTACAACACATGTCAGAGAGCACGGGGAGAGAATTAAATAACGTCATGAATGAAATAAGAATGTTAAGAGAAATATAAGTATTCATGTTACTTGCCATTTAATTGTGTAACATTTCATTAAACTAGTTTTCCTTCCAGATCTCTGGAAGGAACCAGATTTCAACTAAGAGCTCCTGTTTAGATGCAGTACAGATGAAAAGTAATTGTCCATGAAGTTGATAATGTAAAAAACGATTTTTTTTTTAAATTTCTAGTTTCTAGTGGGAAATGTTTGTAAAAGATTGGCCTCGCGTTAGATTCTAGAGCTAAAAGTTTTCAACAAGGTCGTTTTAGACCTCAGTTTCAAACTAATTAACTCTGGCGGGAAGTATGTAAGGATCTTAAGTTTTACTAACGTTTATTTTATTTTAAATCTTTACCATCACTTCTTATTTTCTACTTCCGGCCAGAATTAAAAGCTTTAACTTATTTATGCAAATTTGTCTTGCGAACGCCAAGTACTTAAGTTGTGGCTTTTTGCCAAGCAAGAGAGAGGAAGGAGTGATTAGAAGCAGGCCGCTTGCCATAGCAGTTTTACTCGGTTGCTGGTTGCCTTCAAGGCCAGAGGTTTCATCCTCTTGATAATTTTAAACGTATCGTAGTGTTAACAGTTCTCTGTACTACATACGGCCTTTCTGTTAATATACGGCCAATCTTCAAGTAGGCACTTGTTTATTAATCCAAAGTTAGTTTAGTTAGAGTTTAGTTAATATTTTTATATTCTTACGTTTTTTCGAGGTCGCTCAGCAGAGCCAGGAGCAGGTCGTGTTTCTGCAGCTCCGTGTTTTTTCTCCGTAGTAGCGGAAATTTTTATTTTCAGGTTCTGAAACAAACTGCATCGGATAGATAACAGCTTGATGGATACGCGGATACCGAATTTTTGGATATACGTCAAACGGTTAATTAATTACGAAGTAATTACGTGGTGATTCCAGCTAGCAGTCTTCAAGCGATAGCCGAGCAGCCATTGGAAGCCGACGCTTATTAAATTGGATATCATTAGAAAGAGGATTTCCCAAGGAGAATTTTGATGCTAATTACAAGCCCGATGGACAATTAGAACGGGAGTAATTAATTCTTAAATTAAGCGAATTTAGAGCCACGTGGTTCCCATGACCCCTGACCTTTCCAACGTTTCAACACCCGTACAACGGTCATCCGCATTCCATTGACCCCCGTCGAAGTCCCTCATTCTTCATCTAACAAAGAAGGAGAAAGGACTGGGACTCCTTGCCTAATTTTGCTAATTAGTCAACTAATTAAAGCAGCTAATTGGAACTAACGGATTCGGATTTCTGAAGTCTCAAGGATCACAGAGACATATCTTTCTTAATTATCGGGCGTGTACAACCCGAGATAACAATTTTGTGCTAATTCCGGACTTTGAAATTTGATAACTGCGCGATATTGTTTACATGCATAGGTGTGGTGAATATTTTGTGCGTGTGCTGTTTGTTTGGATTACGTGTATATAGAAGCAGACCAAGACAACAGAGAAGCGATATCGGCCAAGGTAGGCTTTAAGCGCTGATTAAGTAACTAATTAATTTTAATTACAACCTACCTAAATCTTAACTTCTGGCAATAATTCTTAACTAGTACTTTAATAATACTGTTACAGACCCAAGTTTGACCTAGGTACTTTTAGACTCTTAATTCTTGTCGTTCAGTTCTCTATTCTAATTAATTACTGTTAATTAACTGACCAAATAACAGTATCCTTATAACAGTTCTGGTACTCTGGCCAAATTTATCAAGTATTTGTTACCATGTATTTATGTGTTTTCAGGCTACAGATTTCAAAGTGTTTCACCGTTGATTAACCGCCTCTAATTAAGCTAATTAACAGTGCTGATTTTGATTATTGTACTTCATACCTACATAACTCTGATTTTTGCATCTTGTATTCACTCAGACTTTACAGTATTTAAGTGATTGTTTACCATATATTCGGTACTTTAATTTAATTAGTATTAATTAGTCCTATTCAATTAGCAATCCTCAGTTAAATTGTAGTAATTTTCTAACTCTTAGTGCTATTTACATGTTTACTTTGTGTTATGAGTAAATATTTAAGTATACCAGATTGTAATTTCCTGTGAACCAGACAAACTATCACATAGTGTACAATTAGAGTCTCCACGTTGGCATAAATAAGATAATACGTGTAATTACACAAGGTATTTAAGTGCCATTCTTTTTACAAAGTTATTATAGTGCTGAGTGAAACAGTGTTCTTTACAGCGAAAGTGTTTAATGTACTGTGTGTGCTATTCAGTGATTAAACGTCAATTTACAAGCGTTATTTAGAGTCACATCCAGTGTTACAACGTGAGCTGATAGTGCATAACCATCAGTCTTCAGTTCACGATAAGTGTGTGCTATAGCTCAACGATTGAAGCTTCGTTAGTGCTTATATGTGCAAATTGTGTCAACAACAGTGCTAATAAGTGAATTAATCGTGCCCAGCCCCTAGTCAAAGCGTCGGTAAAGTATAGTGCGTGATTTAGTTCAGTGTTCAAGCAACACTGAACTAAGATACAGTGCATCACAAGTGTAAATACGTGCAAATTGTTCCAATATCAATTTCAGTGTCTTTAAGTGAATGAATAGTGCATGGCCATTAGTTAAAGCCCTCAGCTAGAAATATAGTGTTTGTTGCAGTGACCAAGCAACGCTAAGCTTTGTTTCAGTGATTTAAAGTGCGACACTAGTGTCATAGCTAGTGTGAATAGTATCGTACAGTGTTTTTAAGTGCATACAACGCTGAAATAAGCGTATTTTAGTGTACACATCAGTGTCAAGAGTGATTTCAATAGTGCATTATACGTGTTACCCAGCGACTCCCATAGTGTCAATTTAAAGGATCACGCTTCTACTTGTGACATGACCCGCCAGTCCAAGCTCCCAGAGGAAGCCAGTAATTCAACACAGTTTAATTCAGCAGAATTGCTAGAGTCCGATCGGACAACACCAGAAAAGATCGCTGCACTAGTCAACGAGATCCGGAATATCACCGATACAAGCCGAGGAGGTAGATACCTTCTCCCTCAAGATTTAAGGAATAGACTGAAGGACGCATTATCTGTGCTCCAAGGCCTTGCCTTAGAGGGTCCAGAGTATCGCCCCAAACCGCCAGCAATAGAGGCAGGTACACTGCTCAAAAAAAAAAAAAAAAAAAAAAAATGGGACAGTGCTATATCTCCCGTTCCACTGGGCCGATTGACAAAATTCAAACTACGTTTTTCATGTCTCGAAGGCGCGACTTAGGATATATATTAGATTTATATATAGTACTATTCTAACATAGGTATTTTGACACAAAATCGGACTTTTTCTGAAATAACATACCAATGTTTTTACATATTTCGATTCTACGACTCAAATTATGCCAGAATACCAAGTTTTGTAAAAATCGTACGAATAGTTTTTAAAATATTAGCTCTCAAAATTTTAGCTCTTCAATGTTAATTGAATTTGGCAAATATTTATTAATATCTCTTTTTTTACTAAACCTTTTTGATTTTTTCTCTCACATTTCGAAATTTTGGTTCATTCCAAATAAAATTTACCCATTTTTTGCGTTTTATTTTTTAAATTTCTATTTTTAAATAATTTTTATAAATTTTTCGAAAAAAATTTTGAATTATAACCTATAAAATTTTTGCCATCATCTTAAAGTAGGTGTATTTTTAAGCATATCTGCAAAAAATTAGACTTTTTTATTCAAAATTTTCTAAGATATACACGAATTTACATAATTTCGCGTTTTGAAATTTGGCACCTTTTTTTTGAGCGATAATAACGCCAAATGTGGTCTATGGATTTTTGTTACACTGAATTGCCACAGCTATTTTTAACCTTAAACTTCAAGTAAAATTTTACGGAGAATTAATTATATGACATTTTTTCCCTCAATGATGCTTAATAAATATTTATTAATACTATATGAAAGGCTATTTTTTTTAAATTATAGATGATATTATTCAAATTTTTAACTATTTTTTTTAAAATTTCTCTCGTATCTTTTCTTTTTTTTAAAAATTTAAGAGTAAGTTTTTGAAAGAGTAAATTTTTACCTTCGGCGTTTTATCGTCTGCTACTTTACTTCGTTTAAATCGAATTGTCTAAAACTGAGAATTTTCGTCTGATATTTATTTGAATTTTATGACATTAACTGCATAATTTATTTCTAAACAAACTGTTGCTTTTGAAGTGGCTGAAAGAGCGGCTGATACTATTATACATATTTTTAAAGCACAATATATTTTTATAGAAACATAATATTTAGAATAATCATTTTTTATAAAAGTCAAATTATGATATAAACATACAACCCTCTAGAGACTGAATTAATGGAAGTTCAATGGTTATGTAGAAATGATCTGCAGCTACTTAATGGCTGGATAAGTCAGCAGATTCTGTGGACAAGTAAGAATAATTATATAAACGACACCAACATTCTGGATTCAATAAACAACGAGGATACGATGTTTACTAAATGAATTTAAGAAGTTTTAAAACCTAAAAAAGCAACTCATTTTTTTTCCTAAAATGTATTTTTGTGCGTAGCGTATTTTCATTATATCCTTAAAATTCTAATTTAGAATGTAATTGTCAAGAACTGAATCCTAATCATCAGTAATATAATAAGTAATTATTGCGGTTATTAATAAATCCTTCTTATAAAGTAATTTCAAATATTTCAAAAAACTTTCTGTCTGAATGCAAACATTTTTCTATGCAAATATTTTTAATTTTATATTAATCAAGATTGCACACCATATTACTTATTTCCACTTCAATTCTTACCGTCAGTTTTAGTAGAATTTACAAATCAATTATATTTAATTAAGGATTGGATTGGATTATTTAATTATGGCAAAGCACACGAGGGCTATCTGCCTAAAGGGAGGGATGCCTTCGTGGAGGACTTTCTAAGAGAAACTGGCCCGTATACACGTCACACATGGGGAAAACCACGAAACCGCCCATGCGGCCAGCCCGTTCGCGGGATTCGAAACTCGAACTGAACTACCAGTGTTCAGCGTCTTTACCGCTCGGCCGTTGGTGGGCTAGTTAATTAAGGAATGACCATCTAAGTTAAGAAACAGCGTAACGTAACGACATTTCAATTATTGGTTCCGTATCTTTCATGTTACTCCCGATTGGCTAGCTACATGATTTTTAATGAGTATTCGGATTTTACTAGTAACTTCACCTGGAAATCGAGCTTAAACTAGGTTAGTTGGTTATTTGAACATAGAAAGAACATGGGAGCTATTTGATTAAGATGCTTTCATAGAGAATCTTTGTAAAGAGAACCTAAAAAACTACGAAAACCAACCATGCAGCCTGGGTTAGACTGAGCAGCAAACAATTAGTATTTAACAATCTTTTCTTTTTCAAATGCTAGGCGACGGATGAGGCTCCAATTAAATCTCCAATTTAATATTTTATTTGTAAATATTTAAAATATTGTTGTATTCTTTGACACAAAAAGCAGAATTTAAATTTTGTTAACTCGTTAGTAAACTACCAAGCCGTAGTGCAAATGAATATTCAATTTCTTTGGCAATAATTGTATTCACTTAATATTCTTGGAATATGAGCTAAAGAAGGAACATTCTCGGAAGATTAAAGAAGTGTTTAAATCCAGTGATATTAGGTTTGTCTTACAAGCTCAGGATCAAAACGATTTTGCAATTGCCCGAGTAGTTGACTTGTAAATGGATGTGAATTAAGCAGATGACTTTTAATCTTACAATATTCAGCCAGAAAATGTATTCCAAATGTTTTGTATTGCATGACAATGCATCTTTTCATTATTCAATAACCAGTCTGAGAACCGCTTGTGTTCGGAAAATAAGTATGTATATTCAATCGTCCTGCATGTTCTTCAAATTTGTCTTCTTGTGATTTTTTTTTCTTTCTCAAAAACTAAAGTTGCCTCTCAAAGGAAAGTTTTTTGACATTGAAGAGACAAAATTAATATGACATCTACTTTTAGAGGCATGTCAAAAACAGATCTCTACAAACCCTCTTTTCCATTACATGCTGTGCAGTCAGACAAAAAGTTACATCAGCGTAAATTCTATAATCTATTTTTATTACACTCTGATTACTTTATTAACATACAGTGAATATATACTAAATCTTTTACTTTAGCTTAAGTAATTCGGAATTTTTGACGGAATTGTTGTCGGAACTAGGACTTAGAAGATAAGTCAAATTGAATATTTCGATAACCCAGTAAATTCAAGTTCGAAATTTCAATATTTTATTTTCGGAGGGAGGGGAAATGTTTTCAGTTTTGGTCCATTATACTAAGTATATTTGCTTCGATTTTTTATTTTTCCATAAAAGCGAAAATTTTACGCATGGTATACATATAACGCATAGCTTCAAATTAAAATTTAATAAAATACAGAGTGGTTATAATTAAAGTTCCACATTGAAACGGTCATAAAAGGAAAACTACTGGATCAAATGTTATCAAACTTGGAAATCGTGTAAAGGAGGTCATGGGAATTTATTTTCCGCGAAAAAAAGGAAGTTCGAAACCTCACCACCAGGGGGAAATGGCGCTGTATGCAATATTGTTAAACGAAATATGGGTCGGAATCTAACTTAACCTTTTGTTAAACGGGTTTAATATGTTGTATACCCTTAAGAAACTTTGAAGTAGGCAAATTACCATTTAAAGACGTTAAATTCGATAAATGTCGAGTGCGCCATCCCTGTAAGTGAGAATTTCGTCCGTGAAAACCACGAATTAGCGATTAGAAAATGTGAGATCGCAAATCACTCTCACAAGTGCGTACAATCTGGAAATCGTTTTCTTAAAGATCGCCAATTTGTAATTTTTTAAGCCTGAATTCGGTACTAAAATATGAAGATACTGATTCAAAACGCTTTTAATCGATTTGGGCCAAAAAAATCTCTCATGTTATCTATCTAGTTCCATTGCATTCTCCTACTGCATTCGATTGCATAACAGTCATTTCACACCGTTTACTGTTGAATGACAGCTAGTTTTATAACTGAACCATTTTTTCTGAAGAGCAGTCGACAGCTGGACCACTGCGATTGCAGCTCACTTAGAGCCAATATTAAAATGCTTCGTGATACATGAACTGCAGTAACGTGGCATTTTAGATACTACGATTTTTATGCAGGGCTGGGCACCACCTGAAGAGCGTCGCATAGTTACTTAGGCAACATTTCACGAATGAACGTCTTATAGGCCAACACTTCCCCTCTTCCCACCAGACATCAACCTCTGTGACTTTTGTCTCAAAAGCACTGTTTATGGTGATAATCTAAACAATTTGGCAGAAATGAAAAATGTGATACACTGTAACATTCCTCCTGATATGCTATGTGTAAAGTGTATACGAGCCAGTTTCCCTTAAAAAGTCCTCCACGAAGGCATCCCTTCCTTGAGGCAGATAGCCCTCGAGTGCTTTGCCGTAATCTAATAAACCAAACCAAAACCAAACCTGATATGCTAAGAGCTGCTGTTGAGAATGCAGTAACATGATTTAACTTGCTTTCGGAAAATGCTGGACGCTACATTGAACATGCTTTGTAAGACGTTTCGGAAAATATTAAACACATTTTAAACAGATGTTTTCGTGTCTTATTTCATTTAACAATATTGTATACAGCGCCATTTTTCCCCTGATGGTGAGTTTTTGAACTCTTTTTTTCCGCCGAAAATAAATTCTCATAACCTCCTTTACACGATTCCCAAGTTTGATAACATTTGGTCCGGTAGTTTTCCTTTTATGACCATTTCAAAGTGGAACTTTAATAATAACCACCATGTAAAATAAGCTTTAAAAGTCTGACAGTTTGGTTCAAGTCCCAACTTTAAAAAATATATATAAAAATATAAATTTTTATATTAATTCTCTTAGAAAGCATGTTTTAAGAAGCTAATTTTTCTCTCGCGTTATAGATTGTATAAAAAAACATGATCTTTAATATGATTTAGATTGTTTCAGCCGATATAAGAATCGGGTCACTCTGTGGTACAGAATAAACCCTGCTGGACTGTTTTATTTCTTTGTCATTTAGCAAAAATCTTTTAATTAAAACATTTATCCTTTGGACTTCGCTTTAAACTTTATTTATAGCTAAAATGACTAGAAAATGAAAAGCTGTCTTTAGCTGAAACGCAATTCATATAATTGATATTTTAAAAAATTGACAAGAATGCAAAATGTATGGAAGTCTAGCAGTCGAAAAATCTTAATTTTCTTGTGTGAGCACTGAAAATAACTGTAGAAGGAAAGAAGAAAATTAGGGAGAAAAGTAAGCAAAAATTTGCAGGGAAATTTGGCTGTCA
Organism: Stegodyphus dumicola; assembly: GCF_044657685.1. Classification (NCBI taxonomy): domain Eukaryota; kingdom Metazoa; phylum Arthropoda; class Arachnida; order Araneae; family Eresidae; genus Stegodyphus; species Stegodyphus dumicola. The sequence continues at coordinate 122,892,654 of NC_140781.1, forward strand.
GACGTACCAAGATGTTCAAAAAGTTGGACGCTTTCGAATATACTTTCAGGATACTTCAAAGAATTTAAGTGTTCAAAGAGAAAACACTTGGACGAGTACACCAGCAAATACCATCAATTGAGCTTGTGTTAACAGAAAAGACAAAACGATATCATTGCAGATTAAAGTGAAGAGCGACTGGTTTTAAACTATATGGTTGTGTAAATTACATTATAGAACATCATATCGTATCATAAATGGTGAATCCCATGATTTACTCAGTCGAATTATTTGAAGATTCAGGAGTTTATCCAGTGATGTATGTGGATGTCACCTAAAGATGTTTTTTTTTCCCTTCCTGATGAAACAGCGGCCGAGCGGTAAAGTCGCTGAACACTGGTAGTTCGGTCCGAGGTTCAAATCCCGCGAACGGGCTGGCTGCATGGGCGTTTTCGTGGTTTTCCCCATGTGTAACGTGTATGCGAGCCAGTTTCCCTTCGAAAGTCCTCCAGGAAGGCATCCCTCCCCTTAGGCAGATAGCCGTAGTGTGCTTTTTCATAATAAAATAAACCAAAACCTTTTGATGAAACCAGTCTTTTCTTTCATCTCATAGCTTCAAAATGTTTAGCCTCTAAAGACTGATAAAGGCTCTGACGAAATACTTCGTGAAGAACTTTCTAAGGGAAACCAGCTGTCATACGCGTTACACATGAGAAAATCCACGAAAACGCCCATGCAACCAGCCCGTTTACCGGGGTTCGAACCCCGGAGTGAACTACCAGTGTTCAGCAACTTTACCGCTCGGCCGTTTGTGGGCGTTTATGAAATGGAAGGCGATAACTTTATTTAAAATGATTGTCAGAAATACCAAAATGTTTCGAAAAGTTGGATACTTTTCAATATACTTTCAGAATGCTTAAAGAAACAGAGAAGAAAAATAAATATTTTCGTAAAATTTAGTATTCGTATTTTTTTTAATTTAAAACTTTTCAATCTTATGATATTTGATTCTTGCGATTTCAAAAATAAAATATTTGACTAAAATATGAATAACATTTTAAGAAACCAAATGTAGGATAAAATTGTGTAAAGCAATGGGCACAATGATAAAACTGTTTAAAGCAGTGTATGCAAGTCATCCCAAGTTAAAATATCGGTTATACATCTCTCTTATTTATATATATTTTTTCTGAACGGAACATTGAAAGGCGTGTAAAACTGTGCTTTACTGTATTTTCTCTTTTAATATCGTATGCAGTTTTCAAACGCATCGTAGTCTGGGTTACAAAGTATTCTTCCGAAAAAAAACGTAATTCAAATAAATAAAATCAAATTCTGGAAAATTGATATTAATAAATACATTTAAAATGCTCAGTTCGAAGGAATAAATAGAAAATTTTAAAACAATTATCTGAAGAGACAATGCAACACAAACAATTAAAAGTATAAAAATTTAAAAATGACCTAAAATAACAGCTATGACGAAAAATATATATAAAGAAAACTATTTGAAAAAAAAAAAATAAATAAACGCTGCACCTTTATTTACGCAGTTCGAATAGGTAAATAGAAATTTTTAAAACAGTTATTCGAAAAAAAAAAAGTGCAACTTAAACAATTAATATGAAATTCGAAAAAGAAAAAAAATTACTTAAAAAAATAAGTTATAATTAAAAATATAATATAAAGAATATTATTTGGAAAAAAGGAACGATGGTGACTTTTTTTCCTAAGGAAACTGGGTTGCCATATATTAAGAAGTTAGCCAAGTGAAGTATTCTTGGCGCAAACTGACAAAAAAGTGCCAACATAAATTTGTGAATTTCTCCGTAAATTTCGCTCCAAATTTTACAAAATTTCATATTTAGGCGTAATTTGAGTCGTAGAATCGAAATATGTAAAAAAATTGGTATGTTATTTCAGAAAAAGTCCGATTTTGTGTCAAAATACCTATGTTAGAATAGTGCTATATATAAATCTAATATATATCCTAAGTCGCGCTTTCGAGACATGAAGAACGCAATTTGAATTTTGTCAATCGGCCCAGTAGATCGGGAGATATAGGACTGTCCCATTTTTTTTTTTTGAGCAGTGTACCAATACCTCTACTTTTGTTTGCTGTGGTACAGTGCATACTCCCTCTCCATCTGCGCAACAGCCCCCCTGTGAGCAGGCCCCTCCACAAACAGTAAACAGTACACCGCAAAGCTTTGCAGAGGCCGTGCGCAAGAACAGTAAGCCCAGTCTCGTGATTAAACCAAAGACCAAAAGGCCAACAGACGATTTGCGGAGAGCTCTACAAGACAAGGTCCCTTTGGACAAAATCCCCGTAGCAGTACGGAGAATACAGCCCGCCCCGCAAGGAGGTCTGGAAGTCTATTGTGATATCCCCGAAGAAGTTGACAAGTTAAAGGACCATCTTCAAAAAGCAGACATCGATATAGATATACAGAGGAAACAGCGACGTCGACCAAGAATAGCAGTACACAATTTCGGGGAGCATACCAAGCCAGAGGAGCTCATCTCTGAGCTCAGCACGACAGCAGGAATCTCCGACCTGCATTTAAAGATTCTCTTCCGTCTGCTTGAGCGACGCCCACAGAGGGTCAAATGGATCATCGAGTGCTCCACAGAAGGATTTGCTGCAGCAATCAAGACAAAGCGCATATTCACTGCATGGCAGGCGCATGGCATCTCCGAGTTCCTTGGAGTACGAAGATGCTATCGTGGTCAACAGTTTGGACACAGCCAGGACGTGTGCAGGTCCTCCAAGATCTTCTGCGGTTTCTGCTCCGGCGCTCACGCAACCAGAGACTGCACTGGAGACCAACCATCATGCATTAATTGCGGAGACGCAAAATACAGGTTGGGTACCAGATACAATTTCCACCACCCTGCCTATGCAGCAGAATGCGCAATTTATCAACGGGCAGTTGACAACGTCCGTAGCGCAACGGAATACTGAAGAGAAAGTGTCTGTGAACACCCATACAGAAGCAAGTACGTCACAGCCTTCAGTTACTTCTGCACCTCATACCAGTAATAGTCTAAACCAGCCACCTCAGCAACTGGCCGCTGCACTGATAACGGACATTAATACGGACACGATCCCAGTTCAAACACCAATAAGGTGCCTTCAGATTAATCTGCAACATGCCAAAGCAGCCACGGCACAAGCTGCCGCATATGCCGCAACCGAAGGGGTTGATCTAATATTTGCCCAAGAACCATACTGCTTGAAGGGAAAAGCGGTAGGCTATCCTCTACAATGGACAGTGTACCAAAAAGATGTTAACGATTCACCCCGTGCAATACTGATCAATTGCAACCCAGCGTGGACCCCGGTTATCATCACCACAGAAAGAGACTTCGTGGCTATTCTTCTTGAGATGCACCAACATAACGGTTCTCTTGGTTTCACTATACTCCCCTCCGACAGCTAATATAGATACAATTATCCAGCGAATGCAGCAACTACTTCAGCGGTACAGGTCCCATAACATCTTATGTGCTGGGGATTTCAACGCCCACAGTTCCACATGGGGATATGCCAGCACTGATCCTAAAGGCCGGATGCTAGAAGATTTCTTTTCTAGTCAAAATATGAGCGTACTTAATCATCATGATGCTGCACCCACCTTCGATCGCGTCCACTCACAGGGATGGCCCGACCTTACAGTAGCAACATTGCAAATTGCGCAAAAGATTCAGGATTGGACGGTCGTGGAAGGCTTAAGCCTTTCAGACCACAATTATATTAGATTTTCTATCGCCAGTGAGACAGCCACCTCGATAATCAAGAGGTATAACTTGCCAGGTAATAAAGTAAGGACATTTGCTGCAGCCATTAAATCCCAACTTGCCCACTTCGCAGAGTTGATCGAACAAGCAACTACCACCGAAGCCTTACAAGTTATCACGAGTGACATAATGTCCCCCATAAGAACAGTTTGTAATGAACTGTTGTCAACCAGAACAACCAAAAAGATCTCTAATCTAAACTGGTGGAGCAGTCATCTCAGAGAACAACAGCAGAAAGTTCGCGCCCTTAGACGCCGTCTTAAGCAGGAGCGGCGTCACAATATTTCTTCTAACACGTTCATCACCTTTCAACAGGAAAGAGCAAAATATAAGAAAATGATCCTACAGGCCAAACTGGAAAGCTGGAGAAAATTTTGCACGGAAAATACCGAAATACATGGCATACACCACAAGATTGCCACATGTAAGCTTTACAAACCCGCCTCCTTCCATCTGCTACCTGTCCCAGAGATCTCCAATAAACTCACAGAGACCATGCTTGCAGAAATCGTGAAGGCGGTCTTCGCCACAGACGACCCCTCCGAAGACACGCAAGCACATAGAATAATCCGATATGATACCTCGGACATTGATACTGCAGAAGATGCTTGTTTCACAAAACAAGAAATATTGCACGTCTTAAAGTGCCTACCGCAAAAGAAAGCACCTGGGCCGGACGGAGTAGACTATCGTATAATTAAACTCATTGTGCGTTCGAATATCAATCTATTTCGACAGCTATTCAACAAGCTACTAAGTACCGGCACGTTCCCCAGGTGCTTCAAGATCGGCCAAGTAATTCTATTCCTTAAAAAGAACAAGGATCCGAGAAGAGCGGATGCCTACAGACCAATATGCTTACTATCAGCGCTTGGTAAGACATTTTGTTGCTAGTGAACAGGCTCCGACATCACTTGCATTCTAGTAATTACCTGAGCGAGGATCAATATGGGTTCCGTACAGGCAGGTCCACCGTCCATGCTCTCATGAAGGTTAAAGAATGTCTCCTACAAAACAGATTGTCCGGTCATCACACCGCGTTCATCTCAGTCGATCTCAAAAGTGCCTTTGACACGTTGTGGTGGCCGGCAATCTTACGGGAACTCAGGAACTCACGCTGTCCACGGAATATCTATCGGACACTGGAGAACTATCTCGCAGAACGAAAACTAATTCTGCATCATAATAGTGGCATACTACAAAATAATCAAACAAGGGGATGTCCGCAGGGTTCCTGCGCGGGACCCTTCCTATGGAACTTAACATACAATAGTATACTTACACAGTCGTGGCCAAGTCACACGAAAATAGTTGCATATGCCGATGACACGGCACTAATAGTACAAGGCCCCACTAGAGAGCAATTGCAGAGAAACTGCCAAGAATCCTGCGACCTCTTTCAGGAGCGATGTGCAACGCTGAAGTTGAAGATTGCCGAAGAAAAATCCCAAGTTTTATTGATTTCAAAAAAGGGAGGCTTCCTAACGCGACAACAACGCATCACGCTCAATGGGAAACGACTTGCAATCAAGCGAGAACTCAAATACTTGGGAATAATATTTGATGACAAACTGAATTGGATAGCGCATTTGCTCTCCCTAAAACAGCGCACAGCAAGCATCGTTCAGCAGCTCAAGATGATGAAAGAATATCGCTGGGGTCTCAACCCCCATATCCTCAAGATCCTCTATAACACCATCACTGAGAAGATCGTGACGTATGGAGCAGCTGTCTGGGCCTTACCGATGCAGGGCAGAAAAGTAAAGCATTTGCAAAGCATCCAACGGCCGTTTTTATTAAATATCACGAGAGCATTCAGAACTTCCCCGACCAATGCACTGGCAGTCCTGGCTGGCATACTACCCTTGTCCATTAGTGTTGAGAAGGAAGCTACGTACCAGATAGTCAAGCAACTCGGCCAAACAACGCAATTTGGGGAAGAGGTGTTTACTGCAGATAACCTCGAAAGAGTAGTCATCAGCCTTGACAGGCACCCGTCTTTGCAAGGACGGGGTGTTAATGTCAACCTAAAGCAGACCACAAGATCCACGAACATAGATGTTACCTATTATACGGATGGATCTAAAATAGACGACAGTGTGGGCTGTGCATATGCAGCACTTAAAGAGGGTAGAATAGTAAGCCAATGGAAGGGGCATCTGGAAGCGCACAATAGTGTCTTCCAAAGCGAGGCCACAGCTATAAGCTATGCACTGCAAGCGATAATTCAGCAGAGGCTATACAATAGTTACATAATAACAGACAGCCTGTCTACGTTATGCGCCATCCTTAACCCCACCCACAGTTCTCCAATAATAGCAGCTATTCAGGAATACCTCCGTGCTCATAAAGAATTAAAAATTAATCTAGAATGGACGAAAGCCCATATCGGGAATCATGGTAATGAGACTGCAGATCGGCTTGCAAAAGAAGCAGCCCATAACGTCGAAGCAGTCCCAGTACAAATCCCATGGCCGGTTTCTCATTTAAAACGGAATCTGCGCGCCACAGCTCTAGCACTCTGGCAGGCTGCGTGGGACAACGAAGACACAGGCCGCCGAGCGCATACATTTCTGCCTAAAGTAGATAGGGAACTACTGGTTGCACGGCCACAAATGGTGTATTACATCACAGGGCATGGGCCCTTTCCAGTATATTTTGAGAGATTTGGAATCTCCAATTCGGATCAGTGCTGCTGCGGCGATCTGGGCACAGCAGAACACTACGTTCATGAATGTCCTCTCACGGAGGGAATGCACATTCCGTTCCCGCAGACGAACAGGGAGGCATTCAACAGATTTATGGTCAAGCAGCGACACCAGACCAACAAAATTACTCATATACTTGATAAGCTAATGAACATGGGTCCAGACTTATGCCATGTGTAAATATAACTGGTCAGTATGTCAGCAAATTTCAATGTAAATCAGTATCATTCAAGCATAAGTAATCTAGGTATGTCTGCGATGTGTGTATATAGTGTGGGCAAGCGTGTCCTAATGTATGTTATTATTATTATTATTATTATTATTATTATTATTATTATTATTATTATTATTTTATTTTTATTTTTATTTTTATTGTGCTAAGTGTATATAATAGCTCTGTCTTATTATTCCAAAGCAAATTAAGGTAATGTCATGTAGGTATTTAGAAAGTATATGTATGTAACAGTGCTGGATTGCATGTCAGCAAATATGTATTAACAGAAGCATGTAAATAACTACTAATGTATATCTGCCCTTGTTTAGCCATGTACAATGCTATTCTTGAAGATTCAAAATCACTGGACCCGGGCACTTTGGACGGGTGTCTACCCGGTGGCATTTGGTTCGCGGAACTGCCAACCGGATGGTCCAGGCGCTGGGTTTGGGCGCCTTGTGCAAGCCTCCCATGTGGCCTCTCTGGCTTTACTCTGTATAAGGGCGGACGTGGCCCTATATGCTAATTAACTTAATAGTAAAGGGGTGGTGGCCACGTCCTCCGTCACTATCCCTATCACTATATTCTTACGTTCAGACCACAAGTGGTTGGTCTCTGTATTCCGAAGTCCGGAAATCATTGTAAAGAGAGAAAAATAAAGGGTTTCGTATACCCTTCCTGTGTATCTTGTCTACTTAACACATTTACTGAACATAGCTTTAGTAAGCTCCCTGTTCCGAGTCAGGTCATTTAATGTTCCCAAAGCAAGTAAGGAGGAACACTGAACCTGATAAGACTTCTTTTATCTCTTTATCCACTGGAGTGACCTTCGAGGCTGCAACCGGAATCATTAACAAATGCACAGGATTTCACCACTGAACTACTCTCAAATGAAAACTACTGCACTCTGAAATCACTCATCCTAGACAAAGCACCTTTATGCCACCTTAACACAACGTTTAGTTTAATGGACAATAGGTTTTTTAAGCACATACATCTTGCTGTAGAAAATTGTTTGCCAAATCGTATCTTGCAAAGGAAAAGATCCCATTGTGCTTCGCCTATGTTAATAATTAAATTTATCCATCACTAACAATATCCTCGTATTCCAACTCTTAGGCTGAAAACTGGGATAAATTTAAGCGCGTAACTGTTGTATACTTTGTAATCTTGTTCTTAAAAATGTAGTTGCATTAAAATAATCACGATAAAACATTCATAAATTACGTTAAATATTTTTTTCCAATATTCTCTTAGCAAAATACAATATGGATATAAAACTCTCAAGCAAATAACACTTTGCTTTGCTATAACTTGTAATGATCTGGTATTTCTCAAGTGTTTATGCACAAAATAGAAATATGTATTAATATGTAAATTAATTGAACTGTACACATAAAATCACCCCAGAGCTTTTTAAATGATTGTTTAAAGAATTAAGACATTGCCATTGTACGACCAATATCCCTTAATAAAATATGTTTAGGGTGTTGGTACCGCATGCTGCGTTTGAAGATCGTAAGCTTGACAACGTGACAAAACAAATGACCCAAAAAACTCAATGTTATGTCTTTATTCTAACCAATAACAGCGAATCAGCTACCACAGTAGGGGGTAGAGCGAGTAAGTTTTAAGAAACTGCGTCCCGAAACCCTGTGGCTTGTGGATTTCGGCTACAGCGGTATATATTGTTACCGGTAACGTTATGCCCCGATGCCGCAAATTTCGCCATGTGTTCGACTGAGTAAAATTGTTGCTCTAAAGGCATTTCATGTAAAAATACATCAAGTAAGATTCCCAGAACAGGAGATTTAACAAATGCGGAAGAGAGGAGAACATTTTTTCCTAGGTTTCAGAAATCAAACTAGAGTCCTAATGGATTGGAATAGAAGATTAAAGTCATAGTAGATATAAAATGGATATACAAAAAAAAAAAAAAAAAAAAAAAAAAAAGCATCGCATAGAGACCAAAAAATAACTATATGCAACAAATAGCGACAAGTGTGCGTGTGTAGAGTTTCAGAAGGTGCTGCAACCTGCCTATCCCTTGACTGGTAAAATAACACCCTTCCTGCCTATATGTTGGTAAAATAGCACTCTTTTTGTCTCGCCGTTAATAAAGTAGCACCCTACCTACCTGGTATTGACACTGATTATGATGCTTCTTATGGTGATCCCAGAGGCAGCCTTAATAAGCTAGATGAGGGCACATGACTTTGAGCTAGCAGGCGAAACTCCAGGAACAGTCCGGAAAATGAGATAAAAGTGGGGAGACCATTGTCTTTTTAGCTGCATGCGTGGCAATCAAGCGACAAGAGGCAAGATGACAAGTAAACTTTGGTAGTCAAAGCTAGGTTAAAAAATTGCGATCTCTAAGCATGTGAGTAACAAATATTCTGATTAAATTATCTTCTGGAATGATTTGGTAACTAAGAACTTCTGAAAAATTTGCAGCATCACACCTAAGTTCAGTTTTGAAGAAAGGCTTATCAAGTTTAATGTGATCTCTTTCTATTTTCAAGTCAGGATCAGATTGTTTCTTATCAGGTAATGCGCATTTACAATTCTTCTCAGAATCTTATTCTATACTACCTGAAGTTTGTAGAAGTCTGCCTTTGAGGCTGACGCCTATGCTGCAGATGAGTAGTATAGAATTGGCCTTATAATGCACTTATAATGCATCCTTCTCTTTTTGTTGAGAGACAGTTCAGAGTAATTTCCAAGGAGTGCGGAAAGTTGGTGGCGATACCATAGGCTTTCTCTGTGACTTTCTTAATATGACAAGTCCATCCAAGCCTTTGGTTAATGATAACCCCTAGATAACTTATATTGTTTACACGGTTCAGAGCTTCCCCTACCTGCCTCCAGTGGCGCCAACTTATATATGGGCTCGAGCCCATCCAATAACTTTCAGCTCTAGCCTACCCAATTTGCATTTTTTTAAGGAAAATTTCACTCTGTTGATGTTTAGAAAAACCAGTAGCAACAGTTCAATGCTACGTAAGATATACAGGTTTTATTTATTTTTAAACGCATTTAGGTTTTATTTATATTTTTTGGTGTTTTAAATTGTTTCAAATAAATATTTTTTTTCTCTTAGGATATTTAAAAAATGAAACATATTGTAAGCTTTCTGTGAAAAAGCTGTATAATAAGATTTTTTTTTAATAAAGAGGGAAAAAAGTGCTGAAATGTAAATGTTCCCCATTTTCAAACGTCGGAATATGCAAATTTTGTTTGTGACGTCGAAAATCAAGCAAAAAGAGTAGAGAAAAGGTCAAAAGAAATGACCGACACCCGTAAAACACCTTGTTTTGATGAAAGAATGATATCTGAGCAAAATATATGATGTTAAAATGAAAATACGATTTCATAAAAACTATATGCTTTTACTTCTTTATTTATTTAATTCATCATAGCTTAATTTAAAGTTATGATCCTGCCACTCCCTAAAAAAGTCACGCCTTTTTATTCACTAAAGAGTTGAGCCCACCCAATACTTTAAAAAATTGACTCCACTTCCTGCCTCTCGGTTGATAAAATAGTACTTGATTATTTTCTTTACTCAGTAGTTTTATATCTGAATCACTTTTTGTGTAGTAGCATATTGAAAAAAAAAAAAATTAAAAACCACTTTTTCATTAAAATGGGGGAACACTGCTCTGATACGTAATTTTTAATGCCCCTATTAATACTTTTTGCCATTTTTAACATCTTCAGTACTCTTTTCAACTTTTTATTGCCCCTTTTTAATCCTGGGAGAAACTCTGTTATATTATTAGTTAATAATTTTTTTTATTTCGTTTTGTTGTCTGTAAGGTCTTCAATATGGTCGTAATGGCATCTTTAGTTGCTTCTTTGCGGAATTACAATGGCAGCAACAAAAAAAAAAGTAAAATTTTCCGCCTCTGCTACTGGTTTTATACTTTGCGAATTGCGCACCAGAAATGCGTGCTATAATCGCAATTCCTGTTCATTTGCCTTGAAACTTTGATCATTTGCATGTTCGATGAAGATGCTTTTGCATACCAAATTTCGTCACGATCGCAGTCCTTCTAGGTGCTTCGAGCTTTTTGCAAAAGAGTGTATATATCCGCTCTTCCCAATTCGGAATTTATTATTTTCCATTTTGTATATATTTTTGGATATAATATGGCTCCTGCAGTGTTATGGTGTCAGTGTCACAAGCAATATTTTCAATAGCAGAGAGCCGGCATGCGGCGGCCATACAGTGATGTTCGTATAATAAAACCCATTTGTAAATCATAAATTCAGTTTATAGTTAAAAATCCAATATAAGTAAACTCAGTTAAAATTCTAATACAGAACAGAAACAGTAATTCAATCAACGTTTGAATATATATCAAAGTGTATAAAATTGTAATATCAGCAGAAGACTACGAGAAATCAATACAGAATAAAAAGTATTGTCCCTACCGTAGTGTAAATCATATCTAGTATACAATTATTATATATCAAGATGCTCTCAAATAAACTGAATTTCGGACTGGACAGTCCCGAGAGAACGCATCATAAGATTCATCATAACCCAACCCGTATCGTTTATTTATATGAATACAGTTACAACATTAAAACTTTTCACTTTGGGATTCTTTTCGTTCGCGTTAGAAAGAATATCTTCTACAGTTTATCTCACAGTGTGATCAAAATTAACGCATTTAGTACACTCCTCAGGATCCATTACGATCTGGCTGGGTAAGCTTTCCACCCTATTGCCAGTCTCTCTTCTTAAAAAATAACACTTTGACACCCAAACAAAATACTAGGGGGACCGGAAAGTAATGTCGTTTCTGCGCATGTCGACCAACAACATGCTAAGGGCAGAAGTGGAAACAAATCCATGTCAAACACTCTTAACCAACCTTGGTCGACCATCCAAGAACATTTAAAGCAGAATGGAAAAATAAGCAAAGCAGGTGTTTGAGTCCCCCATAATCTGTCCGAAAAGAACAAAGCCAACCTATCCATCACATGCAACGTATTGCTTCAACGGCACCATACAGAACCGTTTTTTTGATCGTTTGATTAGTGGAGACAAAGAAAAAAAAATAACTCCTATATGATAATCCAAAACTCAAAAGGCAGTTTTAATAGGGGTTACAAAGGGTTTACTTTTCACTTTGGAAATCTTTTCGTTCGCGTTGGAAAGAATATCTTTCACAGTTTATCTCACAGTGTGATCAAACTTAACGCAATTAGTACACACCTCAGGATCCATTACGATCTGGCTGGGTAAGCCGAAAAGGCGCTTCTGGGTGTTTGATGGAGTATTCGCGGAATTGTTCATTTTGAATTGCTGAAACCTGGAAAAACTGTTAATGTAGACCTTTATTGTGAACAATTGGATCTAGTGAACTAGTGAACCAATCTTTAATCGAAAAATACCTGGCGATTGTCAACGGAAAAGACGTCATTCTGCAACACGACAATGCAAGACCGCACTGTGCAAGACGAACAATGGAAAAATATAATGAGTTGGGGTGGGAGGTACTGCCTCACCCATCATATTCGCCCGATATCGCACCTTCGGATTTCCATTTATTCCGATCCTTACAACGTTTTCTTAGTGACAAAAAAATTTGGATGATATCCAAAACGCCATCTCGAGATATTTTACTCAAAAACCAATTGATTTTTATCTGGGATTGAAATCGGCATACTAGATGGCAAAAGGTTGCTGGTAACGAGGGTGATTAAAAATAAAAACTTGTTACAAATTTATTGGTTTGAATTTAATGTAAGAAAGCGACATTACTTTCCGGTTCCCCTATTAGTAAAAATACAGTGGGAGACCTCACGCTCACTATCTCTGATACAGAAAAATGGTTTCACAGTCTCCATTACACGTACAATCTTCTTTTAGCTTTTCGACAATTTCTGAGTTCAACTCAACATGGTATCCGCCAAAGGGTCGGATGTTCCGTGGAGGACGTTTTAGAGGAAATTGGGTCGCACCCATGTTTATACATGTAGAAAACCACGAAAACGTCCATGCAACCAGCCCGTTGGTTGGAATTCAAACCATGGACCGAGCCAATCTTCCACTTTGTCAAATATAAGACCTGCTGTGCGTTCTGAATAACTTAGCTAGATGAATTACAATAACAATAAAATATGGATGGGAAACGTTCTGGGAGGTGCATTATAACTATAAGAATATTTAGCCGTCAGACAAACAGACAGAGAAATGAAATCATTTTAAATTTATTCTACTTCTTCATCTGTGAGTAATAAAATTAAAATATACAAACAGAAATTTTCTAACCAATCCGGCCTTGGTTAAAAATTCAAAGCCTTCTTTCGCAATTAGTATAAATTCAAAAATTTAAATGTAACTTGACTGGAGACTATAAGTTTTGCTTAGACCGCGATAGAAATTCAAACCCATGACATACCAAGTCTGCATCTAACCTCAGTCTAAAACATCCTAATCAAGACGGGTATTGGAGTTACCAAACAGATTTTACTTTAATCCGTCAAGTGCAGAAGAGTACCGCAGACAACACTGTCGCACGCCTGTTCTTAATTCTTCTCAACTTTTTAGTAAAAACTGCTTGGCATTCAAATCTACATAAATTCTAGAACAAGCGATCCTAGTGACGAAAACAGGCGGAAAGAAAAGAAGTAAATTAAATAGCCTTTCGTACCATGAATTTAAACATAAACCTTACACTTTTAGTCTTGCAGATCAGTTTACTTTTGACGTCAAATCTGTCCTACGCAGTTTTAATGCTTTATAATAATAACAATCATTGAAGATATTTGCAATACTTGAATTAGTCCTTTAAAAGCAGAATGTTCCATACGGTTCTATAATACTTTAAACGGTACACTGCCAACAGTTCTAGAATTGTGAAGACAGTCAGATAACCACAAACAACAAAGTGAAGTATTAAAAATGAACTTATTTATTAACACGGCAACCTAGTAATTTCACAAACTCAAAAATATACAGAAGCAATCTGAGAAGCTTGTGGGAAATACAAAAGAAATATTCAAGTGAAAGCGAATGGGCCGACCAGGGGCCGAGCGGTAAAGTCCCTGAACACTGGTAGTTCAGTCAGAGGTTCGAATCTCGGTAAACGGGCTGGATTTATGGTAGGTTTTTTTTGTGGTAGGTTTTTTGTGGTATATGTTTAACTCGTATACGAGCCATTTCCCTTAGAAAGGTCCTCCATGAAAGCATTCCTTGCATTAGGCAGATAACCCTGGAGTGCTTTGCCATAATTAAATAAAATCAAACCAAACCAAACTGAATGGTGAAATAAAATTTAGCACGCCTTTAACCAAGGCTTGGCTCAGATAAGTACTCACAAAGCAACCCCACTTTGCCAAAACATAAACCGAAGAATTCAAATCAAACTTCACGGAAGCGTAACAGAGTGACGATCAGGAAAAGCGGCCAAAGGCCCTCCCTCTAACTGTAGATTTTTGGCTTATTTATACCTTGACTAATTTCATTTTGATGGCAATTTACGAAAGAAGAATTCAAAGTACAATTAAACCAATAAGATAACTTGGTTAATTAACGTAAAACTCTATATGTTGCAATACACCAGTCAGTAATACAATGCCAAGCTAAATAAAGTATTACTACTTACTATTTTCTCCAGGCCATGGTGAGATGCTTTTATGTACTTTAAAGGTATCCTCGCGACAAGCGTCACTCAGAGGCCGGAACAATGTCTCCCATCCATCAGGCGCATAATGCCAGTGCGATGTCAATAAAACCAGTCTGTGGCTCTCTTTGTAGGCTTTGATGAAGCACCACAGCACATCATGAACTCCAGATGCAAATCCATAAGGATTAGTCAAATTGCAGATAAGAACAGGTACATTACTGCAGTTTTTTGGGTTCTGAAATGGAAATTATCAGTATAAGGTTCCAAGTTATTCATGAAAATCATCAAATTCAGTTATGTGATCTTACGCAGTTAAAAATTTCAAAACCATTTGAAGACGCTCGAAAAATTAATTACAATTAATTAATCGAATTAAATGATCATGATTCGCTAGAATATGTGGTTCTACCAAGTTTACAGTTAAAAGCATAAAATTTTCAGCGTTTTATTTATGATATTCCGTTTATTGCAAGTCATCCATACTGGGTGTTTTATTTAAATGCATTGCGAAGTCACTTAAACATTCCAGAACCTTTTTCAGTTATTTGTTAACTATCAAATTTTACTGCATAGATACAAAATCTGATACTCTCTAAAATGCATTTCGGTGCAATAAATGTAGTTTGGCCCACTTAATTAAGCCAAGTTTTTATAGTGTCCGGCTAGGATCTGTTTTTGAATTGCAAATTCAGCTTTAAGCTGTTTTAATAACGCCAAGTGGTGGAATTTTGATTGTATGCGAAAGTTGTGCTTTCTGTTCAATTTAACTGTAAATAGAAAAGATTTATTTAAAACCTTCATAAGACTTTGTGGCGTATTTTCAGGCGGTGCTATAACTCGCTTTCCAGTTTAATAAGGCTTCAAAGACTTTAATAATTTATAGTTAAAACCTTATAGACAAATTTACTTTTGGCATGTCGTCATAGTTATTCCTAAACATATCTCAGAGAAAATGATTTGGATAAATTTCTTGGATATTTATTCGTTCTTATATTTCAAACATACTAACGATTTTAACCCACTATAAATTTCACAGAGTCCTCAGATTTGCTCACTTAGAAATGGTGTTTTTATAAAAAGAAAACGTTTAGTAATTATTAATAAAATAAACTCTGAAGTCTATTCTCCTTTATTTACGATGTATAAGAAGATAAGCAAATCCTGTTTGTGTGCAGGAAAAGAAGTTCCATAGCCTTTTTTAACAGATATGCCACATTGACGTTATTATTAAGTAAAAATTTCCATAAAAAACTCTGTCTAAAATTTCTAAAATTTTTAATTTAAGCCGTTAAATTACATTATTTTTTGAGTAATAATATTTTGTTCATGAAAATGCTTGTGTTATGTTATAGGCAGGAGAAACCAGTTCGTTCAAACTGATGGAGGGGATATGAAAACTATTTCGAAAGATAATATTGTTTATTAAATTATCTTTATTTCCATAAAATCATGGAAATAAGTTTTTTCATTTAGCTTATTTCTGAATAAATATGTTATGTCTGAATAAATAAACTTCAGAGTGACTGTTTAAATTAGTTTTAAAATTTAATTTAAATCTCGAAAAAGAAGTATTATGTAAACAATATACTACTGAGTACAGAGGATAACTTGTGCTTAATATGTAAATAATGCAAGAATGATGCGCAACTAACTATGGAATATTACTTGTGTTTAAACTGTGAGTAAGCGGTTATCCTGTGCCGAGGTATGTTACAATATATGGAGTCAGAAATACAAAGTAGTTGCCTATTAATTTTAAGCGGATATTTAGAATAATAATTTTATAAAACGCTATTGGAACAATTGATTCTATATTTAAGCAGAAATTTAAGCTTAGATATCTAAAACAATGGTTCTAGAAACGTGGCATGTTCGTCCGCGGCTAGACATCCAGTTCTTAAAGAAAACCTTTCTTCTTTTCTTTAAAATTTAATAGAAATAAATTATAACTTTCAAATCGAAATCTCTAAATCTTCTTCTGTCGTCGTCGTATTACAACCTTCAATCGGCTCCATGTCTGCTTTCTCCAAAATATTGGCCAGTGATTTTACATTACTGTCCTCAGTCACACGCAATGAAAAATAAATTCGTGAGTTCCCATAGAATTTCTTTCGATAACTAAGTTACCAGTTAGATTACCTCATTCTGGTCAAACCAATTAGTGGTTAATTTAATTATCAAAAGTAGTTGAACTGTTAAAGCACAAAGTTCGATAGTGTGATTATTTCTAATGAGGAAGCCTGTCAAAATATTGGAACATGGGGAGGCTGAATTTTCGCTTATTCACTGAGTTCTCATTCTAAGGTAAGAAAGTATAATCTGAATTATTGCACTATTCTTCTCCAAGAAGAGATTCAGAGCATTTTTACCGGTTATTTCTCATGAAATCTTTTCCAAATATTCAAAGAAGCAATGTTTAAAAAAAAATTATATTCATACGAAACATAATCTGAGTAGTAAGTCAGCTCACCTAACCACTATACCGTCTGGGCGGCATAAATTTTATATATCATATAATATATTTTATTTATAATATAATTCGTCAATAGATGTTTTTCGATATTTATAATAAAAATATGTTTTTTTGATAGACTGAAACTCGTTTAGAATCCTATCCTGCAATCAAATGTTTTTTGAAACTTTCTAAAATTGTATCTTAAGCGTACCTTAGACTTGTAGAGTCATTAGGATTTTTTGAGAGGCAAGAGAGATGAAAAATTAACAACCGCCTTCGCGGAATCGAACCACGGACCTCTGGAATACAGGTCCAGCGTGCAGAACCACTACACCACGAAGGACGCTAGGAAAGGGGGAGAAATACCTTATATACTCCCCTTTTTAAAGGGCGACTAGGGTTTTTAGGAGACATAATCGCCAAATCCTGGGTGCGGAGAATCATCATCCACAACCCTTTTAGTTCGGGCGCCACTGTAGAGTCATTAGGATTTTTTGAGAGGCAAGAGAGATGAAAAATTAACAACCGCCTTCGCCGGGAATCGAACCACGGACCTCTGGAATACCGGTCCAGCGTGCAGAACCACTACACCACGAAGGAAGATAGGAAAGTGGGAGAAATACCTTATAGACTTTTAGTCGTGATTTTCGGATACAATTTTAAAAAGTCGGAAAACTACTTTTCTATTAAATTTATCTTTATAATAATTACTAGCATAAAGTACCTGGAGTTTCATTAAGCTTCTGCGAACAATTTGTTTCAGCTCACGGGCTTCTTTCTTTCTCCAGTTCTCCCAGCCGTCAAGACTTGCTAACCGCTTCACTTCCAAGTCAATAACCCTGTTTCCAAAAGTCTATATTACATTTAAAATTCAACATCATATTAATAATCATATAATATGAAATCTTATTAATTAAATCTTATTACTTCCCCACGGTGTTACACAACGTACATGGCCAATCTTAAAGAAGAGGGTAGCTGCCATATTTGCATTTGCTACAACATATTTCATTTATCATTTAACTTTGAGTTTTAAGTTGCATAGTTTTTGAGGATTTTTAAATCCAATAAACACTAAGCAAGCGATTTCAAAACACGCAATTATACAAAAAGAAGCTGACAGCCAGCGGAAATCTGAATACACATATTTAGAACGCTAAGAAAACCAATTTTACTTAGTTGCTTTGAATGTAGGCCGATTTTTTAAATGCAAAATTTTAGACTGTTAAGAAGATTTCTTATCCAGCCAAATAAGTATCAGTAGAAGTTGCTAAAGATACTTAAGCAACAAGAATCAATAAGCTTTATAAATTTGCAGGACTCGTTGCGGAGACTTAGTTTTCATGGATAAAAGCTCTTACCCAATTGTGTCTCTCAAATTTAACTACCACTATAGTTTGCAGTTCCATACTTAAAAGATTCTATTCCGGATATGAACTCTTGGGGTACATACAATATTCCTTCCCAGTATATATATAATATACTCGTACATTGGTCAAACTAAGACGGCTTTGAAATTTCGCGATGAGGAGCATGAGAGATGTGTAAGGAAAAAAGAAACACATAAATCCGTTATTGCTCAAAATTGTGGGTAAAATAAAATCCTATTTAATGTTTCTCTGCAGCCAAAACTGTTAAAAAATACCATCTTCCGTTGCGAAATTTGATTTCCTACAGAAGTTTCACTTTCATAAAAATCTATCAGTTTTAGATAATGAGACCAGTTATAATCCATGCTTACATTCAGCTTTTAAAAAAACTACTTCATAGCTGTTTTTCACTTTTGTCAATAGCTTTGTTCCTTTGTCTGGAGCTTTTCTTCTTTCCTTAGCTGGAACTTTCTCGAGATTTTTGGCTATTGTTATCGCGCGAGCATGTTTTCCCTTTGTCATTTACATTCCTACAGCCTGAATAAGAAGGTTCTATTAAACTTTGAAATTAGTTCCTGCAAAATTATGCAACTTATAGCGGTTCTTGTTGCTTTAATATCTACAACATTTATTTTTCGGCGTGCTATTTTAACTAACATTAGTTAACACCATTAAAGTTATTTATAGGTACCAGCTACTTCGCTTTCAATCAATGCATATCGTCTTTCTACAGTTTTGATTGAAAACATTTAAAGATTTTAGGTTTGGGTTCCAAAGATTCGAAAGTCTCAGTCTTAGAAGAATTGAGTTGAAACTTTGAAAACTTTAACTTTTCGCATCTAATGAATTAATTCAATTATCACTGTAAACTGTTTTTGCTTTCTACGGGTTCATGGATTTAGAGTAATTGATGGTGATACTTGATGCAAAATCTATGCACAATTTATTCGCCAGTAAGCACTATTACACAGGACAGCTCCAAAGATGCGTTTACACTTTTGGTGGTCGTGTGCTTAATGCATGAAAGAATTAAAGAAAATAAGAGTAGACAATCTCCTATAACAAAAGAATATATTAAGTACTAAATTACAATTTAAATTACATTGCAGAGATCAACACAGAGCTCGGAACACAGTTCATGCTACCGTCGCGTACAGTTGTCTGACGAGAAGTCTGAGTGAGTAATGACGTCGCTTTGCTGCTCCGATTAAGAACTGGATTTTACACGTGGCGCCATCTCATGTATAGAAGTTGAAGTATCTGTCGGAACGCCACAGTACTCCCCCCCCCCAAGTACCATCGGTACGTTATAAGTACTTTGGGTTAAATTTAACCTTTATTCCAGATCTGGTAGTTTTAGGTTGCTCTTTAACGGGATGTAAGCTTTCTTCCGCGAGTGATGTTGATGAGGAAGTTGTTGGATCTTGCATTAGAAATGCTGGTTCGAGACAATCGATTCCAATCACTGATTGTTTACCATTGCAGATGATGGTGAAATGTTTCGGTGTTCGTTTGACAACTTTGAATGGACCATCATATGAAGGTGTTAAAGTTGGCTTAATTGCATCGTTGCGCACGAATACGTGCGAAGATGTCTCAAGCGCAGGATGTACAAAATAGCTTGGCTGGTTATGCGAAGATGCTGGGGTTGGCGAGATATTGCTCATGGTCTCACGTAAACGTTGAAGGAATGTTGGAGGGTCGATAACTGGAGTAGATTCTGGGTGAAAGAATTCACCTGGCAGACGGAGGGTTGCACCATATAACATTTCAGCACAAGTGCTACCAATGTCTTCTTTGAATGCTGTGCGAAGACCAAGCAAGACTAGGGGTAAGGCTTCTGTCCAGTGTGTGCTACTGTGGCACTTCAGACCTTGTTTGAGAGATCGGTGAAAGCGTTCTACCATCCCATTTCCAGATGGATGGTATGGTGTTGTGCGAATATGGCGAATGCCAAGAAGAGAGGTAAGGGATGCGAACAAGTGACATTGAAATTGTCGGCCTTGGTCAGTAGTGATGGTGGTAGGCAGGCCAAATCTTGAAAGCCACTGGGAGATGCATGCTCGAGCTACAGTTTCAGCGGATATATTTTCAATAGGAATGGCTTCAGGCCATCTTGTGTACCGATCAATACAAGTGAGGAGGTAAGTGTAACTATTTGAAGGAGGCAATGGGCCAACCAAGTCTAAGTGCACATGATCAAAGCGTCTTGCTGGAAGGTTAAATTGTTGAATGGGGCTGTGAGCGTGACGGGATACTTTACACCGTTGACATCTAATACATGAACGAGTCCATTCTGTGATGTCTTGATTCATTGCTGGCCAGACAAATCTGTCTGCGAT
This sequence comes from Stegodyphus dumicola, assembly GCF_044657685.1. Taxonomy (NCBI): domain Eukaryota; kingdom Metazoa; phylum Arthropoda; class Arachnida; order Araneae; family Eresidae; genus Stegodyphus; species Stegodyphus dumicola. Next base: position 122,913,166 of record NC_140781.1, read on the forward strand.
CAGCTTTTTGGTGGCACGGATTCCAGGATGTGCCAAATTGTGCAAAGCATTAAACACTTCACGTCTAAAATTGACAGGAATATAGCGACGTATTCTATTGTTCTCTATGTCACAGTAAATTTTAAGCGTTGGATCAATGTGCAGCGGTTGTAACTGAAGGGAGGTTTGTGGATTTGAGATTAGGTTCTTGAGTTCCTCGTCATGCAATTGAGCTTTTGCAATTTCAGAGAAATCTGGCGTAGTGAGGTTGATATTGTTTACCCGAGACAAGGCATCAGCGACACAATTATCAGTACCAGAGACATATCTGATATCTGTACTAAACTGGGCGATGAAATCCAGATGTCGAAGCTGACGAGGAGAACATGAGTCAGAGTTTTTTCTGAAAACGAAGGTTAATGGTCGATGATCGGTGAAAATGATGAAGTCGTGTCCTTCCAAGTTGTGCCGGAAGTATTTAACAGCACAGACACAGCAAGTAGCTCCCTGTCATATGTGCTGTATTTCCTTTCTGCAGTAGTAAGTTTTCTGGAGAAGAATGCCATTGGGGAAAGTCCTTTAGTGGTATGGGCTTGAAGCACTGCTCCTATGGCCGTGTCGGATGCATTTACCATTATAGAGAGCTGATCACTAGGTGAGTGATAAGAAAGTGTGGCTGCATTTGCCAGATCGTGTTTGCATTGCACGAATGCTGCAAATGCAGATTCAGTCCAAGGGACAGCTCGTTGATCGTTTTTTTTTTTTTTTTTTTTTTTGCTATTCTTCAGAAACTCATCTAGGCAGGCTTGTGTTTTTGCGGCATTTGGCAGAAAGCGTCGGTAGAAATTTAACATTGCTAGAAAACGCTTCAGTTCAGAGATGGTTTTGGGCTGAGGTAGGTCGTTAATTGCTTTGACTCTTTCCGGTAAAGGTTTGACTCCATTCTGGGTGATAAGACATCCAAGAAAGGAAACTGAGGGTTGACCAAGTACACATTTGGATGGATTTAGTTTTAATCCATGATCTTTAAAGCGAGTGAAAATCTGACGCAGATGTTGAAAATGTTCTTCCGCATCTGTAGATGCAACCAGGATATCATCAAAATATGGGATGCAGAAATCGAGGCCAGACAGTACTTGGTGTATGAAACGCTGAAATGTTTGGCCAGCATTGCGAAGGCCAAATGGCATATATAAGTACTCAAAGAGACCAAATGGTGTAGTCACTGCGGTCTTGGGCACATCTTCAGCATACACTGGGATCTGATGATATGCTCTGGCAAGATCGAGGGTAGAAAATATGTTTGTTCCATGAAAAAGATGGGTACAGTCTTGGATATGTGGGACTGGATATCTGTCAGGGACTGTGACGGCATTAAGTCGACGATAATCTCCACAAGGCCGCCAGTCACCATTAGACTTTTTAACCATGTGAAGTGGACTGGCCCATGGACTTTTAGATGGGCGAATGGTTCCCTGTGCTAGCATGAATTCAAATTCTTTGCGAGCAGCTTTTAGCATCTCTGGAGAAAGACGATGAGGCTTGGTAAATACAGGTGGGCCATGTGTTTCAATGTGATGATACACTTCTGGCTGATGAGTATGCTGACCTGATTTGGATGGGTTTAAAATGTCAGGGAATTCGGCTAATAACCGATGAAACCGTGTGCTGCCCGATACAACACTTATGTTGGTAGGTACGTCCGATATGTGAGAAGCTTGGCCATGTGATGTCAGCTGGGTTGTAGCGTCAATTAAGCAATTATTCTTGACATCCACTAGAAGGTGGAAATGTGTCAAGAAGTCGACACCAATAATTGCTTGAGTTACATCCGCAATAATAAAAGGCCAATTGAAAGTCCGGCGCAAGTTTAAATCAAGTGTCAATAGTTTGGTGCCGTAGGTTGCAATTTGGGTACCATTGGCTGCATACAGTACAAGTTTATTAAGTTGGTGAGCATTTGTTTTAGTTCTCGGGAGCACTGATATGTCAGCTCCATTATCTACTAGAAAACATAACTGAGTTGAACGATCAGCCAGTACTATTCTGTCCATGTGGCGGACATTCTGTTGGCCAGCAGAAGACCGCCCATTTAGTTTCCCGCTTGTTCAAAAGTGCATGAAGGGGCACACTTGCGAGCTTGAGCGCCAAAATTCATATGATAAAAACATATGCCATTTGTGGGTTCTTTGTACTGCGTTCGAGTATTGTGACGAGATCAACTCCTGCTTCGGGCACGAAATTTATTACGTGGGCCCTGATTTGATCGATTGTATCTCCGTGAAGCATGAAGACTTGTAGAGAGTTCAGATACTTTTTTGGTCAATTCAGCCACTTGTTGTTAGAGGGATGAACTGGAAGGTGCAGCATTAGCAGCATTGACATCAGCTGGAGTAACAAGTTCATTAATTTTGTCAGCCATTGCTGCTAAACGGGTTAGATCTTCATTGGAAGCAGCAAGAATTATTTGTATGTTATTAGGGAAACGCGAAAGCCATAGTGACTTCAACAAGTCGTCACTAAAATGGCTTCCTGCCAGATCACGCATTCGTGACAGCAAGTATGAAGGTCGCTGATCTTCAAGTTCAAGTCCTTGTAGTAAAGTACGTATTTTTTGAAGATTCACTTTCTGAATAGATTTCAATGAGCCGCTGTTTCAGTTTGGAGTATTTATCACAATCAGGTGGTTTGAGACTTAAGTCATGCACTGAATTCAGAATATCAGACTCAATTGCTGCAACTACATGGTTGAATTTTGTAGAATCCTCACTAATGCGAGCGATAGAAAATTGTGCTTCGATCTGAGCGAACCACAATGAAGGATTATGTTTCCAGAAAGGCGGTGGCTTCACCGCAACGCGTGTGATTTGTGGCTCTGGTGGAATATCGTCGGGCATACTGATAGATAATTTTCACTTTAATTAATAAACACTTAACAGCACAAATATTGTAGCAAGAGGATACACTATTGATATTTTACCATGATAACAATAAATATTTTAACCATACAGAAAAAATTTACGTAACGATACACACACAAATAAGACAGGATCAGCAATTACACACACAAATAATATTTTACCGAAATGCATTTGAAAAGAAACCCCTATTTGAGAAAAAATGATGCGTTCATTTTGTATTGCGCACGCACAAAATCACCACTTCACACTGCTAAGGCACTTCCGAAGGAAAAAGGAAATCACTCCTGTAGCACATGGGAAAACAATTCACTACTTTCGAACACTGAGGAAAGAATTTTGCCGTAGCACGTTGCACAAAAGTTACTGATGTGGCACATTTAGCGAAAATCACTGTTGTAGCACATTTGTCACATAAGTTGAATGATCGAAGAATTATTGCACGACTGGCGAAGTCAGCGGAACGGAACAGATCACATTGATGATTTGCTGATGCTCCTTGCGATGATATGCACGACTTTGAAAAAAACACAAGCAATATATATCAATACTTCTAGAAATAATTGAAGTGGTACGTTGTAGCATACGTTTAATGTCCATATTCGTTGTTATTTTTAGTCAGTTCTGCAGAATGCTCTGGATGCACGTGGCTTAGGATCGTTGAAAATCCATTGTCAGTAGCGTGCTCAGACAAAAGGTCACCACTTTTGGTGGTCGTGTGCTTAATGCATGAAAGAATTAAAGAAAATAAGAGTAGACAATCTCCTATAACAAAAGAATATATTAAGTACTAAATTACAATTTAAATTACATTGCAGAGATCAACACAGAGCTCGGAACACGGTTCATGCTACCGTCGCGTACAGTTGTCTGACGAGAAGTCTGAGTGAGTAATGACGTCGCTTTGCTGCTCCGATTAAGAACTGGATTTTACACGTGGCGCCATCTCATGAATAGAAGTTGAAGTATCTGTCGGAACGCCACACACTCGTAGGGAATTGCGACAAACGTGCTGAAACAGTTAGCAATACAGCCATTAGGCTGTAACCGTGAAGACAGTTTCACGGCAAAGCACTAAAGTACAGGTCTTGACTCGGTCTATCTCTCGCAAGCTAATCTCTGAACTCAAAATACTACTCTCTCCCCGCACGGGCAGGGTATATATAGCTTTAACCTACCTTCCAGAATACGAGGTATGACACACACAAGAAAAAACGAGACTAAGTGTGTAGTTTGAAAACAGAGTGGAGTTGGCAACAACTGTTTTGGTGACTTCATGCCACACACCTGCTCTATCCATGCGGCCAGTTTCGACTTAACCGACCACGCCAGTGGGGAGTATTGCGTCATTGATTGAACACGTGCAACTGCATTATGCCGGAAAAAATGTCTAATATAAAAACCGAGCAGCGAATCAACATCAAGTTTCTTGTGAAACTTAACAAATCAGCCACGGAGGAAATATTTCAAATATTAACCAAGGCTTATGGAGATGAAACTTTGTCTCATGCACGTGCGTTTGAATGGCATAAGCGGTTTTCAGGGGTAAGGGACAGTGTGGCAGATGATTAGCGTGCTGGGCGCTCATTATGATTGAATGGGTTTACAGTGGTCAGACTGTTAATCAGAAGTACTAAAAATTGAAGTACTAAAAATACTTCGTGAAATAGTAGGAAAAAAAGGTCAAAGTTATGGAGTGATGGATGGCTGTTGCACCAGGACAATGCACCCGCTCACACGGCCCTATCTGCCAAGCAGTTTCTGACCAGAAAGAAGATTACTGAGATGGGACATCCTCCTTATTCACCTGATTTGGCTCCATGCGACTTTTTTATTTCCTAAAGTTAATGCTTACTTAAAGAGAACCCGTTTTACCCCAGATGAAAAGGTTTAGGCAAAAACGAAGAATCTCCTGAAGGGCCTTCCAGAAACCTCGTTCCAGGACGCCTATTCTATGATCACTGGATCTGTCTACAACTTGAGCGAACAATATTGACTCAAAAAAACCGATATGGACAACCCATCACAACGTATCGGAGAAAGCCATTCTGTGGTCCTCAGTTGGTGGGCGGGTGGGTCTATTTGACTTTACTGAAAGGGGACAAGGCTTCAAGGAGCTTAAGACCAATCACAGTACAGACGAATGACGAAATTTATAGCGCGCTCTGGCTGAAGTTCTAAGAATATTCTCCTATTATTTCTCTAACTCACACGCTGCATTTGTAGTTTGAAAAAAATGGCACAAAACAGTATTATGACCAACACACAGCAGAATATGCTGCAATGTTATCCGTTTTTTAAGGGGAATGTTAACGCAGGAATTTAGGACTAAGAAATGTAGAGTGATATGGGATACCATGAAAGCAACGGTAAATAGATAAGAGTAAATGAATTAAGCTTACTTAAAATCCTTTTAGAAATAAACAATTTTATTCATTTAAATTTATAATATGATTAACTTGCATTACAATCTAATTGCAAACTAAATTATTTATTTTTTTTTTAATATGCTTACATTAAGCTGTTTTCACGCATTTTATTTTACAGTTAATATTAGGAAAATATTTCTTTAAGTAAGAAATTAGAAAGAAAATATTTCTTCCTTTTTTTTTATTTTCTTTTTCTATGAAAATTATTTCTTTCAGGAAAAGGACTAAAATTCATTCGCTATTACAGTACGGCCGTTTGCTGCTGCATTCAGTTATCACACACGCATCAAAATGTTTTATTTTAAATAATTTATTCTATAATTAACATGAAGGAAAATATTTTTTCAATATAAAATATATACCAAAATTATACTAATCTATCCTGTATGTGTGATTAATTCGTATTGTAATTTTTGTCACACAATTACTAATACTTTTCTTTTAATATTACATTGCTGTTATTTTAATTTCTTATATATATATATAAAACTGCTTATTTAAAATATTTTTCCTTCTCAAAAGATTTTATTCTGTGAAAATAATTAAAAGATAGTAATATTATTTTCACAATGCAAGTACCAAAGTAAAAGTAATCAATGTACGACGTATATAGGAAATTGAGGAACACGGGTTAAGATGAATCGTTCTTTGACAAAACGTTTCTTTGACTTTTCGCGATAATTTAAACTTGGATTTTCGTGCTATTTTTTTGCTCAAAATAAATAATCCATTAATTAATTTAGCGCGAAAAAATATTTTCTTTACCTTTACACAAAACGATATTCGCGTTAATAATATTGTAACTAAATGACTTAGATAATTTCATATAAGAAAATCTTTTATATTAATTCAGATTATTTTATAAATTTATCAGTGTTTTTAAATATACTGAAGGTGATTTTTTTCCAGATTCGCTCTGTTTCTTTAAATATTTTTTTGCAGTTGAAGTCCGTGTCAAACCAGCGTTTCGACACATTAAATAGAAAACTAATAATAATCAATATCTCTTTTATAATATAAAAATGAGAACTCTGCTATGAACAGTATCTTTTTTTTAAGTTTGCAAAGAAACAATGATTTTTTAATACTAATGGAAATTCTAAAGGTATGTCTCAGTCTTATAGCATTGTTACGTTATAGCATAATATAATAATAATACAGTATAATTCTGCTAACAAGCCCACCAGTGGCCGAGCGGTAGAGTCGCTGATTGCAGGTTGTTTGGTCCGAGGTTCGAATCCCACGAGCGAGCTGCCCGCATAGGCGTTTTCGTGGCTTTCTCCCTTAGAAATCAATTTTTAAGCGTAATAAAATTACACACACACGAAAAAAAAAATCTGCTAGATTTTATATTACTCCCAAAAGGCTGGTTTTTCTTTTAATTTTTTGCGTGTTACCTTTATTTATTAAATATCATGTTCTTCGCATTTAAACCATAAAATTCAATTCAACAGCAAAATCATATAATTTAAAAAGAGCATGTCTTTAGAATTTCCGATACATAGTTTCGCGCGCTAGAGATGAAAATGTTTTTTTCTTCTTTTTTTTTCCGTACAATGTTGCCATTGCTCGCTTTGAAATCATTCAGTTTCTTAATCGAACACTCATAAATGCTTTACAAAATATGAAATAGATAATAAAACAAATTCCCAGTTCCAAATTTTGGCCTCCAAGATGCCTATATTAGGATGGAGGATTACGTTATTCAAAATTTCATGGCTCTAGGTACCGTTGTTTTATCACAGTGCGAGAAACATTCATACAGTTATGCAGATTTCTCATTATTTAATTTCTTTAAATATAATACAGTGCGATGATATTTAGTGGCAACAATTTGAAAAGTGAAACGCTACAAAATGGCAAAGCGGAGTTAATAGCCCTTCTGAGCTAAAACTTATTTTTAAAAGAATCACACTAGTAGTAGTACCGCTACTGAAAAAATATTATAAAGCTATTTTATAGTTTTGTAATTGTTTTTTAATTTTTTATTTTACAGTAGTGTGAATTTCGCGTAATAATGAACGACATTCCTTTTTGTGTACAGTATTGTTCGTAAGGTATTCAACTGTTAGATTTTAAAATAAACGTAATTCTTGCAGTACATAAATCGAGTAGAAGCTTATCGGATGTCTATATGTGCTTAATAAACTTATTATCTTCTACATTTTTAAAGCATATAATTACAATTTATATCTATAATTTCAGGAACAGTATAAATAACCTTTCTTTCAGTAGAAACTGCGTTCTTGTTTTCTGAATGTTGCTCCAAATACCCTATCAGTTCATCGCAAATTAAAATAACTATAAATTTTGGCAATCTGAAATACGCAATGAAAACATCTTCTGGTAGAGCAAAAGCATCAACACATTTTCTATAAATTCGCCACCGATTCAGAGATCAGAGATCTACGACCGTATTCTTCGTTTAAATATGAAAAAAATCAGCGGCGAAAACATATACAAAGCCATTGTCTACTTAGTACGTCAACTGCACAACCCTGATTGACGACGCGGCAACACTTTTTTGCGCGCTTTCTACAACTTCCGTACTCAGAGAATATAGGATGTCGGGCAGTACCTCCATGGGCAGACCTGTTTTTCACTAGCAGCGACATCTGGCGGCCCACAACTTGCTGTCGACTCTCGTAGCGTAGAATAACCGTCCAGAACTGTTACCAGTCATGGCAGCATCGAATACAGAAGTATGTGAGTGCTGAAGGGAACTACTTTGAAGGTGATAATGTCATGGAGAACTGATTCTATAAGTACACTGATTTATTGGCCCAGTCTCGTTTTTTATTGTGTCGCATCTTGTATTCCCTAGGAAGCCGCTAAGAATGAGTTCTAGAATGTCCTGGTTCCATCTGTGGCATATTGCTAATTTTGTAGCCAAATATTGCCAAGTGAGCGATTTCGCGTCAAATCTGGCAACCCTGCCACCTTTTGGCAACCCTAACTCATTTGCAGGGAAGCTATCTCACAGCTCAGCCACTGGGCATTTCGTAACACAGCCGTAAGTTGGAAAAACATAAAGTGAGTCCACTTTCCTTACAACCGGGCAATCTGTCAACCTTGGGATTAACTAGTTATATATTCTACCATCTGATGTTAATGCAAAGATGGATTCGTCATACAGATCACAGTATTTTACTTGGCCCAGGAAAGGACTCCTAAAAATAATCAAACCTTAATGGTACATCGAGCTTCGCATACAGGTAATAATATGGCCGGTGACTGGAGCATGAGTCTTCATTATTTATGGTTTCGGTTTTTTTATCGCGACAAAGCACACTTGGCTTATCTGCCAAAGGAGGAACATGTCTTCGAGGACATTCTAAGGGAAACTGGCTTGTATTCACATTACACATGGGGACCATGCAGCCAGCCCGTTCGCTTGGAATTGAGACCAGGGGGGGGCTACCAGTGTTCAGCGATTTTACTGCTCAGCCACTGGTGGGCCTTCATTATTTACGTTCCTAGTTTCATACAGCTCTTGTTTCGCCACGATCAGTTACAGTAAATAAATCTAAGAACCTCATTCAACCTTGAGGACGAGAAATACTCTCTATTCGATTATTTCTGTATTATTTTCAGTATTATACATTTATTTGAATGAAGTCTGCAAAAGATCCACAACGCACAGAGAAACATTAACCAGTTCGCCGTTAGGAAAATCGTAAACATTTCGTGCTATTTTTCGCATCCAAAGGTAAACTTTTTGTGTCTAAAACTGGGTTCAGAATATTTCTTTCCCCCTTTCACCACCTGTGAAAGCCTATTTAGAAGTTCTGTTCAAATCAGATTGAACAGCGTACCTGTCACACTGAAGGATGGTGAATAACGACCCCCTAAGGAGCAACATATAACACAAAGACTGGTGTAATCCTTAGAGCAGATATTTTTCCCTTTGCACCCACCCCACTTCCATTTCCTGCACCTAACCCCAAATTTATTGCAATGTAAATGTAATTTTTAATTGTCAAGAAAAAGCTTTATATAACGTAAAAATAAGGGCATTAGCTAGTATTTGAAATATCCTTGAATTTTGTTTTATTATTTTCTTGATGGCCTGTAACAAAAGAGAAGAATTGAATCGTTAAGAATTGAAAGGATAGCATTCAAATCCCTTTGTCCGTTAATAGAAAAGGAGAAAGCTGTTGTGGATCTCATAAGATATGTTGAGGGGGTAGCTAGTCGAAGAAAGTGTCCCCATCCTTTACTTTCCTGAAACAGCCCCGCTGTGATCCTAATGCAACACCGCTGAGAAGATAAGTAACCCATCAATCACCCCTTTTGATTTTCGACTCATTCTGTGGGGGTTGGAAAAACGTCGCTGCGTCGTATGTGTCTCGGGGGTTACGGTTCAGACCAAATTTCACCCCGACGAGAGTCTGCCGACGCTAACGGATGACGATGCCTTTTCTGTGAACGTATTTCTCTCGGGGCAAACGGTGAACTGGTTAAAATCCTATACAATCACCCCTTACCGAGGGTCATTGTCAGGTGTATGACTTTAATTGTTATACGCGCTAGCTAGGCACATTGATTTTATCAGAGCGACACAGGAATCAATGACTTAGCACCATTATTTTTAACTTGTTTGGTTTCATGTCATAACTATATTCGTGATGGATAGAATTTCCATATATTTGCGAAAGTCTTAATATTTTCCCTCATTATATTGATTTTCAGTACTTTTCCGTTTTGCCGGCGCAAACGATAAAGTCGCCAATAATGGTACAACTGATACCAAACGGAATATCTTCGCTGGTAACCTTTTACGCCTCATTTTCAAAACAAGTCGCAGCCATTTCTTACCAGATTGAATGTTTTTTCAATACTGGCATACAATTACATAAAATATTTACAAAGATAATTAAATTTGATAAAAGTGTATTTTAGGGTACCCCTTCGCGAAACTTGGCGGTACATGGATACCGGGTTTGTGCAATTGGACTTGTTATTTTGGCTTGCGTAGCGGCGATTTTTTGCCGGGCAAAAATCAAAAATCGCCGCTACACAAAGCCAAAATAACAAGACAAAGAATTGCATAAACTCGATATCCATGTACACATCGACCTATTTTCACTTTTAAAAAAATCTCAGAATTGCACAAGGCATTGCGCACTCCCTTTATCTATGTACACATCAACCTATTTTCACTTAAAAAAACATCAGAGAATTGCACAAACTAGGCTAAATCGCCGCTACACAAAGACAAAATAACAAGACAAAGAATTGCACAAACTAGGCTAAATCGCCGCTACACAAAGACAAAATAACAAGACAAAGAATTGCACAAACTCGATATCCATGTGCCCACCAGCGGCCGAGAGGTAAAGACCGCTGAACACTGGTAGTTCGGTCAGAGGTTCGAATTCCGCAAACGGGCTGGCTGCATGAGCGTTTTCGTGGTTTTCCCCGTGTGTAACGTGTATACGAGCCAGTTTCCCTTAGAAAGTCCTCCACGAAGGCATCCCTCCTCTTAGGCAGATAGCCCTTGAGGCTTTGCCATAATCACACACACACACACGATATCCATGTACTCATCGACCTATTTTCACTTTAAAAAAAACTCCTAGAATTGCACAAAAATGGCATTGAGCACTCCCTTGACTTTATCCATGTACACATCGACCTATTTTCACTTAAAAATCATCAGAGAATTGCACAAACTATGCCTTATGCAATCCCTTGAGTTTGTCAATGTACACATCGATATATTTTCATTTAAAAAGTGAAAGGAGCACCCAATTCTACAGTAGAGGCAAACAAAAAATACATAATCTTAATAAACTACATTTTAAACCAAACAATAAAAAAAAACCTGTTATGCGTTTAAGCACTACACAAAGTAAATATCCACTTACCTTATTTAGAAATTCGTTCGTCTTCAGTCTGTGGCACACAAAATTCCTTAACAGCATCCAAAAACTTTCTAAAATTATCTGAACTAGGATCCGTATATCGGCGTCGCAACATAATTTCACAAAAATAAGAGTAAAAATACACTACGTAGTTCCAATCTGTGGCACACAAAATTCCTTGACAGCATCCAAAAACTTTCTAAGATTATCTGAACTAGAATCCGTATATCGGCGTCTCCACATAATTTCACAAAAATAAGAGTAAAAAATACACTACGTAGTTCCAGACTGTCAGGAAAATGGCTACTAAGTAAACCTTCATTTGCCCGCCAGTCAATTAATGCACTTTTCCCCTTTCTTTTCAAATCGTATAGAAACTTCAAATTAATCTTACTACATTCGGCCATTGTACCCCCTAAAGAATGAAACAAGCAATGTACTTCCTATGCAACACACACAACAAAAGCCCTTGTAAAGCATCCCATGATTCAAAATTTCCCGAAATAATGCAAACGATTACGTCATAATAGGGTTTCCATAACATTCAACTACTCAGGTTACCATAAATGATACAACAACTTGGCGATAAAAGAAACAACAACTTCGCGATAATACAAGAGGTACCCTAAAGTCAACTCTAACCTTAAATTTTATGCCCTAAGACCATTCACGGTAATTAAGTCAATTAGGATGCAATCACACCGCTCACCCGAAGGTGAAAATATAGAAAAGGCAAAATCAAGGGTTAAATTCATCAATTCTAATGAGAATGCACTAGCGAAGTAAAACACTGCGGTTTTACATAATTTCTGAGTAAGCTATTCGTATGAATTGAAATAATTCTTGCATTTAAACTTGTATTCCAAATTAAGATTTAACTTGAAATTAATGTAGATAATTACTGAGAGAATTATATTTTTGTAGCGTAGTTTACGTGAGATGAGATCACTTGGGGTCACGTGATACGAACCGGCGAATCAGGATTTTGAACCATGACAGCATAGCAAATTCTTAAATTCATGTCTTTTTACAAATTTATTGTCTTTATTTATTGGCTTTCTACAAAATTTTTAAACCATATTAAAATATTTATGCCTTCAAAATAAAAAATTCTTAGAACTAAAATTTGTTAACATTTTTTACGTGTATACTGTATATTGTCGCCAACAAAGTCTGCTTGGCGAGATTTGCGCCGGCGAAACAGAAAAGTACCTGATTTTCTATAAATGACACAAAACTAAGTTGCTTAAGCCAAATGGTTTTTAAGCTTCTTCCTATGACTTTAAATATGTAGTAGCTAAATAGTACACCTTTTGATTTTTCTACAATTTTAGAAAGAATATACTATTCTTCAAGTAGTTATATAGCTCAAAACTCATGGTGGCGTATAAAAATCCCATTTAGCTCTTTGAAATATTTAATTTTAATTTTTGAAACTGCCGTTCTATTCAAATTTCTGTTTTCTAAAGATTAAACACCGTTATTGTTCACCTTTACTGAAAACTAAAAGTGTACTTTTATGATGCCTTCAAAATACTGTTGAAAGTCCCACTTCTTATTTTGGAGATGATACCAAGCGGTAATTTATCCTGGCCCACCCTATAATACACTATTTTGTTTATTTTCAGCTTTATAATTCGAATTTTGATATTCTGAGAGATAGTAACTTCCGCACAGAAAATTGCTTAGCCGATAACTTTTGCATGATGATTGAGAAAAAAAAATTTGACCAAATATTAAGATGTAGAAGCTATTACAGTTTTCGGCACCTGAAACGGGAAAAATGTATTCTTTTTTTGCCAGAAATCCCACAACGGATCTTCTAGTTGCCAACTGGATGTGCTAATTACTATACCACAAAGGAATGTGCATGAGGAAAGTTATAATTTTCTGAAAAAGATATCAAACATATATGAAGAAACTTAAATTTACCTGCTATATTCTGACCCGTGTTCTGTTATATAATGAAGGATTTTGTAGTATTTATTGTAATCGAAAGGTTGCTTGTTTTTCGGGTTTGATATTAACTGCTGAAGTGCTCGAAGCTGACTTTTCATGAACAGCCATTGTTCTCGAACAGTTTGACTGATATGTCTCCTTGTTTGCTCCATAAGCGATGAGGGACTTTGTTTGCATTCTGGAATGAAAAGCCCTTTCTTTAGTTGCAAAAATTTTATTCTGCGTTATTTTAGAAACATTAGGAATTTGTACATACCTTTGGTGCTAGCGCGTATGTTTCTTTGATCATTCACGACAAAACTAGAAAAAAAAGGTTTAAAATTTCTTACTACATAAATCGCAAATGCTGAAAAAGACTTTTAAGTTTAAAATATTCGTCAATTATCTCTTAACCTACTGAATCATTCAGATGCAATAAAAAAACATGATACAATAGCTTCTTGTAAACTATCTGTTAGCGTCAAGGATTATAATAAAATCAATGTTTAAGATTAGTAGCTAAGCAGGGTATTATCATTGCTCTCAGACACAGAGAAAATTCTCTTCAAGTCTGTTAAGGTTATAGGAAAAAATAGCATTCTCATATCAAGTGTAACGCTATAACGGACCTTATTCAAATTACATTTAATTTATCATACATACATCCAATTTATGAGTATTTACAGCATCATTGTAATTAGTAAAAGACATTTCAGATACCATATATTGCGTACTTCCTACAGAATTTGTTTCCTTTTGTGAAGATTAGATCAGTTCATAAGAAAATTCGAACATTGCATGTTTTATCACTAACATTACATACCTAACCGTTTTTTTTATAAAAAGGTAAAAAAAGAACAGATACTCTGTTTTGCCCTTAGCGGCACTAACGTACCAATTTTCCAACAGTTGCTGCATTCTATAAAACATAATTTGTAATAAGGAACGAGATTCAAATTTTCTTTTCAAGTTATTTAAGAGATGCAACTTTTAACTATTTAGATGATGTGCATTACTTTTGTAACCTTTTATCTCTTACCTGTAATTTGAAGAAATTTCTTGAAATCGATCATTTTTGTAGTTGCCACTGGTGAAAGTTAACCCTGAATAATCCTCTTTATAGGTAAATGATAGAAATTCAGTTTGGGAGCCTTTTCTCTGACCAATTATCAAAACTAATGAGAATACCGTAAATATTATGATCAAGTAAACCTAGTAAAATAAAAGAAGAAGAATTACCATCATAGAATTAACTAAAGTGTATCCTTTACAATTTTATTTGTGCAAAAAATTTCTGTATTGTGTTTTAAGCTTCACCTGGTTTGTGCATTTTAAACCCGACGTATTATACTTAAGCAGCATTTGTGAATTAATAGCATTGCAGACTTGCATAGGCTTTTCTTAAATTTAAAAGTTTTTTAATGATAGTATAACAAGTTCACTTTCTTAATAGAGAAAGATGTCACTTAAAGACATGAATAAATATAAATTTTAATATATTACAAGCAGTTCTACTATGGGCGATTTGGATTTAATACGGCTTAAAAAGCCTTTGTCAAAGTTCTCTCAAACTTCAATACCTTTGTTCTTATATATATGTTAACTAATCTGCAATCAGAAGCCGACGAAAGAAGATGAAACAATAAAGATAAAAATATGTAATTAATAAACATAAAACTTCTTTTAAGCTTTTCAATTAATTTCAATATATCACCCTTTGATCACGCCATTAAATCAAAAAACCGTAAGATTAGTATGAGTTCTATAATTATTCATCAGAAGATAAGACCATTGTTTCAGCCATCTTTTCGCATGTTTTTTATATTAACCTATAACGTTGCGCGCCATGTTAGTTCAAATAAATATAAACCCTACAAACCTATAAGCAGTTTCTTTTTTTATTTTCATGAGTTTGATATTAAAATTTCCTTTAAATACCTTCATACTGTTTCATAGACGAACCTTTTAGCAATTTCTTCAACTTATTTTATTGCGGACCCAACCTCTTTAATAGATAATTTCATAATTCGGTTTGATTCTTTTCAATTTATCCCTCTTTTACTCTCAGTTTGTTTTAACGATTTAGGATAATTATTACAATTTTTAAAATTCTAGCGATATTACTACTTTTGGAGAGGGATTTCTTGAAAAATGTCTCTGAAATGTAAAATCTTTAAAAACTGACATTTTGAAATTGAAAAATGACTTTTTGCTGGAAATTGAGCCTGGCATGTGAGATTTCAGGGTTGATACATTAATGAATATATCTCAGGACAGCATGGAAGGAATATCTTTACTTCTTACATTCTCTGCCTACACCTAAGGGTGTAGAAACATTAGGTTATTTTGATGCTGGAGATGTGAAAAATGAGCAATGCCTTCGCCGGGACTTGGACCTCGACCTCTCAAATTCGAGCCGAGTGATCTACCGTTACTCCACGAAGACATGCTGAAAGGGAGGGAAAAAATACCCTATATATTCCCCCTTCTAAAAGGCGACTGGGGATTAGGGGGCCCAATCGCCAAATCCTGATGAATAACCCTCTACCTCCTTTTAGTTCGGGGGCCACTGTAGAGTTATTAGAGTTTTTTGAGCAGGATAACATGAAAAATGAGCAATTGCCTCGCCGGGATATGAATCTGGACCTCTCGAATACGCGCCGAGTGTACTACTGTTACACCACGAAGGCATGCAGAAAAGAGGGAGAAAACATCTTTTAAGGGTAACTGAGGGAAAAAGAAGACGACTCTAAGAGATGAAACCAAGTTGCTGAGGAATGTTTTCCGCCATTTTCGGTTTGAGGGATATTGTACAAATACTATTAGAAGTTTGGGTGCGAAGCATCTATGAAAATTCCCTATGCTTTCGGCAGGAATCGAATATGAATTTTCAGTTCCTGACTAATAAGTTGAGCGCTACACACAAGAATAGAAGGGGGGTGTCTTCTATCCCTTACATTTCCCACACCTAAAGGCGACTGAGGGCAGAAGCTGACATCAGTTGATCAGTATAGGTATGGGATGAATTAGCGTCTACTACGCCTTTCTTGAAGCGCCATTGCAGAGGTATTAGCATTTTTGGAACGAGAAATATTTGTGAATGACATTGCGCCTTCGCCGTTCTACTAAAAGTGCTCAAAATTAGTAATATATTTTCCCGCTATCAGTTAAAAGTCTAATAGTTGCTACTAACATTTAATGACATCGATAAGATCCTACAGATACCTTATAACGTGTCGTATTTTTTGGGAACATAAAACGTGCGTCTTAAGACATAAAGTGAATTATCACTATGTCTTGTAAAGTACCCCCAGAGACTGAAAAGTGTGTAAAGGACCCTTTTATTTGACTCAAATAACGATTAACAGAAGGCACCGCTCGTGCTTACAGAAGCCAGCATTTATGGCTTAAATCAAAGAATTTGATTGAAGGCTAATGCCTACAAGAGTAGAGAAACAAGCAAGTTGGTTCTGACCTAAAGTCGGCGTGATAAGCATAACTGCTAAGATAACGCAGCGCTATTCTTAAGAAAATTAAAATAGCAACGGGGCCTTCAGCAGGCAAAACACGCTCTTAATTCTACTTCTAAAACCTTCCTTTAAATACCATCTCCTTTCTGCATCATTTGAATATCACGCGTGCTCGAAATTTACATTCTTGTAGGAAAATGGGAAATCAAGAGGACAGAAAAGCAGTTTAACATAAAGTAATTGGTTAATAACCTAAACGAGATCTTACAACCTATATAATGAAAATCAAAATCAGTAGAGCTTTCTGATATTTGTATTGCTTTTCTTATTCGCATCGGTAGTAATACAGCAAAAATTAATGTCAATAGATTTTGTATTGCATATTATGGCGTTTTTTTGACATGAGAAGTGCTCTGTTGGAATCAATACAAATCAATATCTACTTTTACTGATAGCAGCAAAGCATCTCATTGGTATTCATGTTGCCTACTGATCTTATTCTTTCGAGACTTTTAATTAATTTTATATGAGTTTTTGACATGTTATTTCATAATTAATACGGAAAAATTATTCTGAATATGTATGTCATATTGTTTAGCAGCTTATATTATATTATATTTTATTTTGCGGTTTTCAAAATATTTTCAACCAAAATACTACATAAATTAGCAAAATAGCTTTAGTCTGTCTTAAAATTTTACGTACTCTTTTATTAATTTTATTTGGGACATTTATTTCGTACTGCAAGACAGAGTAATAATAAACCTTAGAAAAGAAAAATTTTATAGTTAGTAAGATATAAAGCTAAAAGAAAAAAAAGGTCAGAATTTTAATGCAAATATTAATTTATAATTTAGTGTGTCTTTAACACATATTTGATAATTAGTATAAAGTTAATTATTTGTTTACATAAAATAATAAAACAAAATCCGAAATATATGAATGACTGAATGACTGTTTTCAGTTTTCTGATAAAGTTATGGGATAAAACACACTGGCATGTATGTAAAGTTATAAGATATTTTCTCTCTTCTTTTCGCATGCCTTCGGGGTGTAATTGAAAGCATACTCGACGAGCATTCGAGAGGTCCAGGGTTCGAGTTCCGGGGAGGGCACTGAACATTTTTCACATCTCCTACTTTAAAAAAAATAACCTAATGACTCTACGAAGTTATAGGATACCCCTCTAATAACGTGTGGAGCCTCCTTTAGGTCGGCAAAGCAGCTCGATAAAGTTTACTTAATTGTGGCCAATAGATCAAATGTACTTCTGACGGACTTCCCATGCTGCAGTTTCTGTAGATGCTGTCATAAATATCAGCAAGTAAGTGCTAAAAACATATATTCAATTATCCGAAAAAAGTCTCTTATTCAGAATCAGCGCGTTCCTGTTACTGGAGATTAAAAGAAATTCTGGTCTACTTTTTTTAACGCGATGCCAACCTGACTTGTAAATGTGCATACAGTTTCCCATAATTTTTGGCACGTCAGTGTATACATGGTGTTTAATGTGCATATATGTCTATACAAGATATGAAAATAAAGCTCTATGAATGTGTTCATTTTCTACATAAACCAGAAGAACACATTTTATATTTCTTCGAAGTAACGTTCGTCATTTCCAATGAACTTTTAAAAACGATTGTACAATTCCTGAAAACTGCGGAACTAAGTACTCTTTCGATAGCGCAAGGAGAATCTAGTTATATGGTTTTTAATGTCAGAAATATCAAAAAAATCATTCTTCTTTTATGGCTGTTTCAGGTGGTCAGAAACAGAAGGAAGTGTGCTGGAGTAAAATCACAGCCGATACCTTAAAACAAACCCCCCCCCCGTGATAAACAAAAACCACCCGTGAAAATGACTGGCTTTTCTAGAATTACACATGCATACAATGAAGTCAATGAAAATTTCCCACATCAGTGTTTCTCAGAAAGCTCAAAAACTATATCGACATCTGGGCAGCAGTACTCGCTGATCATTATTGTACGAATATTATTTAAATAAGAGGGTGCTGATCATGAAAATAACATTAAAATTTTCGATTGGCTCTCGTTTCTGCGTAGCAGAGGAGGAAGTAGTGAGTGTTTATCTGTCACAATCTATGTCTATAAATACTGTTGAGAATCTGACAACGTGACAGCAACGCTGTAACATTTGTAGAAATACGCACAAAGTAACCACTCGATTAGATTAACAAAGACAATTTTAATCAGGAGGAAAAAAGTGTCCAGGAACCCCAACCACGCAAGAAATGCTCAACTACCCTAAACGCACAAAATCAGCATTGGATCATGAAAAATTAGAAGAAATGGTACCTTTTGGGAAGTAGCCCACGCCAGTGCAACATCAAAACAAACATTAAAGCGCTGTCATAGTTCGGGAACATTTTGCCTTTCATATTGTGTCAATACAAACACTATGAAAGGATATTCCGTAATATCAGATGCCCACTAGCGACCGAGCTGTAAAGTTTCTGAACACTGGCAGTTCGACCTGGGTTAGATTCCAGGCGAATGGGGTGGTTGTATGGGCGTATTTGCACTTTTTCTAATGTGTGACGTGGATGCGATCTAATTTTCCTCAAAAAGTCTTCCATGAAGGCTTTACTCTCCTTAGGCATACAGTCCTTGTATGCTCTGCCATAATCAGATGAAGCAAACTATCTGTAACATCAACACTGATGATTGTTTGATAGCCTAACATTTCGTTAGCACTCCCCTGCGCCATTTATGGTGTCAAAGAAAAAGTTCAGTCTGTTTTCATGCAGGTGAGGGTTTGCAAGAATCCATCCAGAGAACTTTGACATTTTTGTAAGTGGAATTTTTGCCTTGTATGCGTGTGAAAAAGTGCCATTATTCTTGAAAGAAGAAAAGTTTATTTTGAATTCAAAGCTGGAGACCATAACCAGCTATGGGTTCTTCATCTGTCCTGCATCACTCGTTTCTCTGTCTTTTTGCATGGCCATGCCATGTAAAGTTTGGACTGTTTATGGTGTGGAAAAAAAACCTACTGATCATGCAGTAAACTGCTTTTCTGTTCACTTCCGCATATTTGCAAGGGATACAAAAAAGGAAAAGAGAATTTGGGCGTATCCGAATCTACTCTCAGTCAGATTCACGAATTCCACATTATGTCTGTGTACCAGAGCTTCCAGAACTTCAGCTTAAATGATGCCGATGACACAGAGAATACAAAACAGCCAACGACATTTCAAGATCCAAAGTTTTATCTCGCTGTTAACTACCTGTAAACTACATAAAATAACACAGGCCGAATTATATGACCTAATTATGTATTTAGAACATCCAATCACAAAGATGAATTATTAGCATCGTATCTATAACTGCAGGACCACCTGGATGGTGATAGGAAACTAAGACTTTCGTGGATACAGACGGAAAGAGTTTCTGTCATTTTTTTAAAATAAAAGTGAACCTGTCTGGTTGCTATGACATCGAAAGTTTTTTTCAATTACCAGTATATCACGTAAGACAACAGATTGAAGACTTTTTATCGAAACTTTCAAGTTCTGTCTGAAAGCAGTTTTGCTGCATAACGGTAATATTCTTTCTTCAGTGCCTGTTCCCTTAAGAAATCTTAAGTTGATCTTGTGAAAATATAAAATAAATTTTTGAGCACCTAGGATATGATAGATTTAGATAGTAAATTTGACGTAACTTTAAGATAATTGCAATTTTGCTGAGTTTGCAAAAGTGTTACACAAAATTCTGATGTCTCCTGTTTGAGTTGGACAGTCATGCCAAGAATTTACATTACAAATAGAAGGGTTGGTCTCCAGGTACATCTTTCACACCCGGTATGAAAGATAGGTTACTTCACAACCTCTTGTAGATACAACAAAAATACTGCTTCCACCGCTTCCATGTCGAATTAGATTGATAGAAATATTTGTCAAGAAATGTAAAAAGGGGGGGGGGCGTCAAGTAAATATATTCATGTGGCAAATTTCTATTCCTGTGTTTGGTTGAGATAAAAGAAGATACAATATTTCGATCTCAGGTAAGTGATTTGTCACATGATTTTCAGTTTGAAAAGAAGCTTATTGATAGGGAACAAACAGCATGAAATGCACTTCGATAAACGTCTCGGAATTTTCTGGGGACAGAAGAGTATAGATTTACGAACAGATTGTGAAGAATCTTGTGAATATATGAAAAGATATGGTGCCAAATGTCATTGAAAATGCGTGTCATCCGTTTTACGCAACAGCGATGAGCCTGGAGAAAGCTTTCACCAGCAAATTCCAAGAATAGAAGAAAGATATAAAATGAAGTTAAGTTCAGCGATGTTTCCCTATTTTTGTTGGAGCATTAGGAATGATGATACACTGGTGTGCAAAACTTAAGCAACAAGTGTTCTTTTTGGCATAACTCCATGAGAAATCATCTGAGAGACATAAAATTCAGAATTAACAGACAACATTTTGTATTTAAACGATGACGAAAGCATAATTGCTCTAAAAATGAATACAATGCATACAGTATGGGATCAAACAAAAACAGGCTTTATTGAACTCATGGTATCGTTACACATCATTGTCTGTACAAGAGGAAGAACAACAAGCAGGTGTTCCTTAGTATGGGATATGCCCTCCCCTTACTGAAATGGTTGCTTCGAATGGTCTCTCCATACTCAGCACTAGATTTTCCAACAGATCTTGAGGTAAAAGTGCCCATTCCTCAATCAGCATCTGTTTCAGTTGTTGGGTGTTCCCCGGAGGATGTAATCGTGTCACAAGCGTCTCCCCAAAGCATCCCACACATGTTCTATGAGGTTTAAATCAAGGGAGCACACTGGCCAATCCATTCAAGTGATATCTTCATTTTTCAGTAGCTTCTGAACAACAATTGTCCGGTGTGGGCGTGCATAGTCATCCATAAAAACGAAGTCTGCTCCAATGGCACCTCGGAACAGAAGCACATGGGGAAGGATCACCTCCTGACGATAGCGATCTCTAGTTACAGAACTTCTGTCGAAAACGTGGAGCTCCGTCCGCCCGTTCAGCATAATGCCTCTCCAGACGAGATCAGGACACAATAACGGTCTCTTTCCGTAATGTTACTGAGATTAAACCGTGTCCCGACCTCTCTCCAAATCAATTTGTGTTGAGAATCGCTGGTGGCACTAAAACGATTCTCATCCGTAAGGAGGATATGACTCCATTGATGAGATGCCCAGTTTTTGCGCTCCTTGCACCACTGTAAAAGGTGATGCCGATGGCCAACTTTCAAAGGGATGCAGCGTTCAGAACGGCAGGAGCATAGGCCACTTTTGCGAAGGTGTTTGAACACAGTAAACCACGACAATTGTCGCCCGTTGCTGTTCACAGTTGTTGAGCTGTGGCGCTTGCTGACTTATTTCGGACCCTTTTCGTCTGCAAGATTATATATCGGTTATTTACTGCATTTGTTTTCTTGGGACGGCCACCACCAACCTTTCTAATAGCTGTACCTATGATATGGAAGGCTTTTCTAAACGCGCGAAACACCACTTTGTTGATTCCGAACTCTTCAGCTATACTGGTCACACTTCGCCCCTACTCCAGATTTTCAATCATTCTTCCACGTGTGAAGTCATCCAGATCATTTCTTCTAGCCAATATTTCACGAAAGAACTCCTTGAACTTGCAGCCAATGTCTTTAATTGCATCTCCATCCTTGTGTTTTTTGGTAATCTCGAGTTGAGCGCGCCGACCGTACGCGTTTTGCGTACGCTCACGTAGCCTGTGACCTTTTTTTCTTGACATTTGCATACGCATGACCTTTCTACTGAATTGTGTGTTCATTGTACTGAACGCAAGAACACCTTTTCTACAATTTCATGGCTATCTGATTAAAATTTACATTGTTGCTTAAGTTTTGCACACCAGTTTATATATTTTAGAAGTTTTGCACACCAGTTTATATATGCACACCAGTTTATATAAGTCAGCTGGAAACGTGTAGGCGTTTTCAAAGCCTTAAAAATTCATAAAGTTTATTCAAACATACATCCGTGTTTCGCTACTGTGAGAAAAATGTTCATTTTAAAATTTTATTGCAACTTCTAATTAACAGCCAATCTTAGAAAATAAAATGCATATTCTTGTTCAGGAGAGGAAACTTACTAAGAGACAAAAGATTTCTTCTTCGCTTTAACGAAGAAAAAATAAAAACTTGTAGAATAATGAATTATAAAACTTGTAGCATACTGTTGGGGCTCATGCAGTGTGCTTTTTAAGCAGGTCCTCCTGGAGGTTATAACGTCCACACTCAGGGGGGGCCCAAGAGCGATGCGCAGTGCAGGGAGAAAGTTATGCCACATACGCATGACGTCATGTGGGTGACAGCGTTAGTTCTTGGCGTTTGTTTACTTTCGTTGCATCAACAGTTTGATTTGATTTGTGTTGTTAATTTGCTATTATACCTAAGCGGAAGTGGCAAATTGTGCTATAGCGTTGTGTCAGAATTATACACGTTAATACGTTTTTTGGCGGAAAACACTCTTTACAACCAGATAAAATAACTATTTTTTTAATGAATTTATGTAGTTTTCATACATAACTGTGATGTAATTTTACATTTATTTTTCATTTTACTGCTATTTTACATTTAAATTGAAAAATTTCTCATTTTAAATCATTTTTTATCATAATCTTCATTTTGTGTATGAGACTTACATCGTAGTGAGATATTTAAACTCAGTGTCATGTTTACCAATACTGAGTACCTGAATGATTAGTTAATGAATTCGCGTATCCAACTTCATTCACATGTTTTGGTTACTTTCTTTACATCCCAAACGTAATTCTATGTATTGAAGCAGCGTCTGGGTTAAGCTTTGCGAACTAAGTAAACTGATACATGCCTCACCGTGAGGAAAGAACAATTTCTCGACCACACTATGATGCAAACATCGAATGAGTGAGTGACATATTTCCTTCAGTGTTATTTAACTGATGCATACAGGTATGTGTGATGTAATTTAATTGATATAACTTACACATGCTTGAACCTGAAGGAAAACAAATCTGTGTATAATGCTAGAATACAAATAGCGAAAGAGTAAGTAAGATATTCTGTTCAGTGTTATTTACCTGCTGCATATGTTTTAATTTTGATTCCATATAACTTGGTTTTAATTATAAGAGAAAGAAAAATAATTCAATATTGAACACATATTTCGAGTATAACAAAAGTATTTTAAGAAACAAGCTAATAAAAATACATTAGTGATTAAAAATATTTAATTTGTGTACAGACTGAATTGAAATTAAGATGTGGTGGTGTATTTAATTATGGCAAAGCACACTAGGGCTATCTGCGTAATAGGTGTGATGCGTTCGTGGAGGACTTTCTCAGGGAAACTGGCTCGTATACACGTTACGCATGAGGAAAACCACGAAAACACCCATGCAGCCAGCCCGTTCGCGGGATTCGAACCGAACTACCCAGTGTTCAGCGACTTTACCGCTCGGCCGCTGGTGGGCCGAAACTAAGATGTAAGGCAAGTTTATTATTATTATTATTGTGCGTATATGTGTAAGAAAATGTATTTTAATTGTTCCATTTTTAATGTATGGAAGGAAGAATAGGATGCCAATATCGAAGATTATTTACTATAGCAAATAATCACGTCAGGATAAATGTTATATAGAAATCTTGGGAGTGTAAGGGATTATAAGAGTACTTTTAGATTATACTGAAAATATACGCACTTCTGCTAAAATCTGAAGTGAATCAGTATGAAGTGACTTTTCACTTTAAAAAGAATGTGATAAGTATACTATTTAAAAGTATAATGACGGATATTAAGAAATTTGTAGAATTTTATGGTATTTAAATATGAATTTGTTAAGTCAAATCTTTTTATATATATTTTTGCTTGAGATATGTAATTTAAACTGAAAATCACGATCATATATTTCTCATGGAATGTCAAAGTTCATTTGTATTAAAAAAAGTGCATGAGCAATGAAAATAAATAGAATAATACTTTTTGATTATGTTTTTACCATGGTCTTAGCAGTTATGCCATGATGTGTTCTGTTCAACAAGATTTATTTAGTGCAAACAATACTACGAAAAAATATTGAAAAATACCTTGTTTTACAATATTTATTTCCCTTAATTCACTTAAATATCGTTTTTCATTTTCTAATGCTTTGCTTTACGAAAAGAATTTAATGTTTACAATTATTTTCAGCATTCGTACGAATTCTGTGCATAAAATAAACATTTTCTTTAACTAAATACTTAATCGGAAAGTATATATCCGGTATTTCCGGTGTATCTACCACATGTAAAATGATCATTTTGCTTTAGTTTACATTTTTTCCATTACCAAAATCATGTAGCAGACGCGTCGGCCGATGCGTCTTGTCTCCCGGGTGACGTCACTGCCAGCAACCAATGGCACGCTTTTTCCGTTCCTGGCCTAACCTTAGTATATTAAAGAACCTTGGTCCACACTGTGGGTACACATGTAATTTATGCCTGTTGATGTCCCAACACAGACCTCAATCCTTTGGACTTCTGTTTGGGACATCTTGAAATGCCTGTGGAGACATTGAGGGATCTCATAGCGCGGATCATCTTCGCTTTGGCAACAGCATATCTGGTCAATGATCAAGGATAAAGGAAGTTCGTGTTACGGAATTCTTAGGCATAAACGCCTTTACCTCCACATCATCTGAAGAATAAAATGTCATCATCAAAAGAGGGGATTTTTTAATACGGTAAAAATTTTGATAAGCCGAAAAAAGCTTTTAAGAATAAGTGCCTTCACACTGAGAAAAAAGGTAAAAACTCAGGTCTAATTTTGCGCCAAAATAAGAGCCAGAATAATTTAGATAGGAGCAGTCATCATCCACAAAAATTTTTGCTAAAGACTAGAAAATAAAAGCAGGTGTTTCCTTGATACTTGAATCTTTCTATGCGAACGTCACGGAGGAGAAGGGAGGGGGGACGCGTTTTACGCGTCGAAAAAGTTGCTGTGTCATTTGGTCAGTTGACAGAGGGAGCAGTTTCGTTTCCGACCGCTATTCAATGCGGTCTTTAAGGCCAAATGATTGACACCTCTTAGGGGGTGCTAAAAGCAAGCAAAAGGCCCTTTTAGAAGGGTTGAAAGAGCTATTTTGAATTAGAGAAATAGTCAATTGACTTTAGATTTAAAAGTTAAGTTCAGTCGCCTGCGACTGTAAAGCTTCTTCTTAAAGAAGCAAGAGGGGTTCCTCCGGTCAATGCCTTAGGTATTCAAGACTCGAGAGGCGGAAAGGGAAAGGAACGAGAGGTAATTATTCACATGTATGTCAGTGTGAGCATACCTTGCCCGTTTAAATGGGTTTGCAGCATAGTCCGGGTTGAGAACCGATCTCGGTCTCTTCCTAGATGAGGCGACTGCAGGATCATATACAGGTAGCATATGCAGCACAGGATTTGCAACATGTTGAATATTTTTGAAAACGTTTTCCGAATGTTGCTGTATAAAGCGATTAATGGGCATAATTTTGAGATCATTATGAATCTGTTCGTTCCTTATATACCACGGAGCTTTGAGTATTTGCCGAAGCAATTTAGATTGAAAAGTTTGAGTATGTTTTCTATTAGTCAGTGCTGATGGGCCCCAAATGGGGCATGCATAAGTCAGAACACGCCTTATGATAGACTTGTAGAGAAAAATCTTGTTGTCAATTGACAGGTCGCTATTTAAAGCGAAGAAGGGGCGCAGATTGGATTTGACAGCCGTCGCATTCGCAATGATTTTTTGAATGTGAGGTTGCCAAATTAATTTTGAATCAAGCAATACACCAAGATATTTATATGAAGAAACCCAGGGAATAGGTTCACTGAAGAAAATTAAGTTACCTAAACGGGGGATATTTCTTCGGATGAACAAAGTAGCAGCACATTTTGCGACATTGATTTTGATTTTATACAAACCGAGCCAGAGTTCTAAGGCTGAAAGGTAACTATGTAATGGTGAAGGTGTTGAATGTTGTGCGATGATGGCTGTATCGCCCGCATATAAAGCAAGATCGATACTAGGGGCCTTAGGAATGTCATTTACGTAGAGGTTAAAAACTAAGGGCCCGACGAGACTGCCCTGTGGACAGCCAGCATAGATTGGGCGGGAAGTGGAGAATTCGTAGTTAACTCGCACGCGGAAACTTCGTCCGGTCAAGTACGAGTTAATAATTTTAATGAAATGAGCCGAAAAATCAAGCCGCATGAGCTTGTAGATAAGTCCGTTATGCCAAACCCTATTAAAGGCTTTGGCTACGTCAAGATAGACGATACCAGTTTTCTCTGGCTTGAGAAAGCCTTAATGAATGAATTCCACTACATGTAATAACTGGTGTATAGTGGAGTGTTTAAGTCGGAAGCCGAACTGTTCTTTTGATCTCGACAGAATTCATTCAGGCGATTAAGCAAGACGTACTCGTAGATTTTGAGAGACGAGAGCAGACTAATTGGTCTGCAATTGACGGGTAAGTTTAAATTTTGTCCCGGTTTTGGAATGGGTACGACTGCTGCAGTTTTCCAACAGTCGGGAAAATAGTTTCTCCTGAGCATTAAATTAATAAGGACCGTAATCCAGACAATAAACATCACGGGGAAGTTTTTGATCATGCGATTCGAAATTGAATCATCTATGCCAGGGGCCTTGTCAGGTTTAATTTTATCAATGTAAACCATGACTTCAGTTGGATCAGTTGGCCTGAGGTCAGGCGTGAAAGGTTGTGATAGAAAGTCTTCAACCCGTGAATGGATGTGCCCTGTGTAACCGGGCGGTTACAGTAGGAGTCGTTGTTTGGTGTGAATTGAGTAGCAAGGCTGTCAGCAATAGCTTCGCCCTTTTCTGAGTCTGCGTAGGCCATCTGTGCGCCATCGGCCGTTTCAAGGGGCGGAATGAGCTTGCAATGTTTGCGTAATCGGGCGGCAGCACGCCAAATCGATTTGTTTTCAGTCGTTAGGGACTTAATATAATTTTTCCACTTTTAATAAGCGGGTTTCAGTCCTTATCTCGTTTTGTATCTTGCGAAATTGGACGCGGATACTGAGATCTCGCGACCTTTGCCAGATTCTTCGCAAGTAGTTCCGCTGCTCATCCGCGTCCATACTCGGAATCAGCATCCGGTATTATCATATCCAGTAACAGCATATCCGGTATCTTCGAGTGCGTCTGGTAATTGCTTCTTTGTCGCTGTGAGCTGCGCAGTTTTGCACGCAGCCTCCACTTCGAACAACACTTAATAATTTGTCATTGTCCTCTTTCCGGCTTTGTACTTGGCACCACAGGCTGTACTGTAAACATATTGTGAAATAAAACGCTCTTGTATATTAATTGTGCACTTTTTTTGTGTGTGTCCCCGCACGACGTTACACCCTTCAGGATATTTTCGCGATTTGCCGCATTTAATAGGGTTTGCGATAGCATGTTCCACTCATAGTCATTATTGTTCCTTTTAATGCCTACTTTCATACTCTGAATTTGCCATCACATTAGCAAAACATCGTGTGTTCAGTCTGCAGTTTTTTTATTTATCTATTTAGAAATACGCTATTTTTATTATTCATATTTGTAACAGACTGTTTAACATGGGAATTCATTTTGCATGCCAAAAAAGACAAATTAAATAAATAAAAATAAAAAAAACTAATTTGAGCTGATTTGCTTAAAATAAAATATTATTACAAAACACGTCTTTTATTTAATAAAGGTGTAGTTTTATTTTATTCTTTTAACGTGAAATGTCTGATGACAGAAATGCTTAAACATATCTCATGTTTTATATAAACTAGTTTTAATTTCAAAATATAATTTTATTGTAAACTTTGTTCACTAATTTTAGTCACTGTCTAAGACACCTAACGTCTCAAGTAGCACACGACGTTGCAAAGACATTGCAAACTGGTCCGAGAGGTTGCAAAGTGGTCGTGGTAGCATTTATGACGTCTTTACAACGTTGCGAAGACGCAAAATATTTTCCGTTGCATCATGTCGATGTCGCTGAAACGTCATGATATGACTGCTTTCAGACGTGATCGTTTAAGCATTTTTTTTCATAGTTCATCAGCGTTACTTTTAGAATGAAAAGAGACTAAATCTGCTCTTTCAAGAATCTAAAGTCCGCATAAGATTTACTTTGTAATGTTTCATTACTTTATTTCATCTAAATATATTAATCTATTGTAGATTCATCTAATGAAATATAACTTTAATATAAATACTTTTGATTTATTAAATTTAATTAGTATTAAAAATACGTGCTAAATTATTGTTTGAAATTTTGTTAAAATAATTAATACTTTAAATATTTTTTATAAATATTACATCAAAATATTTAAAAATGAAACTAATCTATAAAGTAAGTTATTAAGTTATGCATTATCAGCATTACTAATAAATCATCAGCATTACTAATAAATACTGCAATCCATAATTACTCCACTTTTAATTACTTATTATTTAAAAAACACAATTTTTTTTATTAATTGGAAATTTTAGTCCTGTTACCTTCCACCTGCCATTTATACTGTTACGAATTTGGTATTTAAAAAGCTAATGTTAGTTCAATTATAAATTAAATGGTTTTATTTCCCGCGCAGTGCAGCGCGTGACGAATATTAAAAGAAAGCTAAGTCGGAAAATCGAAAATACAAGAGAAAAAGACATATTTATTAAACATCAAAAAGACATATTTATTAAACATTTAATAAATATGTCTTTTTGATTTGGAGAAAGTACTAGAAAATTCTCGCGCATGATTTTAAAATCTTATAAAAGGAGGAAAACCTCTCAGTTCGTTGTAATTGCTTAGTTTGTTGTTGTTTAGAAAACTGCTCTTGTTGATTGTAGCGAATTCGCGGATTAGCTTTCTTTAGCTGTTTTGAAGTTCTATTGAATTTTTCAGTAGTTAGAAGATAACTACTGTGATATATTGTGATACTGCACGATTATTTGAGGACATTTATTCATATTTGTTATGATAATAATAAATTTTCTTTATTTTTCATCGGACTTGTGCATTCATTTCGTAACGAACCCGTACGCACGCAACAATTTTTGGTGTCAGAAGTGTGGTTTGAATGCGAATAACAAGAGCGATGGAAGAGCAGTTAACGCAGTTGATATCAGCCTTTGCCTCGTTTAAAGAAGAAATGAAATTGGGCCAGGAATCTGTTAAGGACGAAATGAAAGCCGTTCAAGCTGGTCAAGAAAAGATTGAAGCAGGTCAAGAAGAAATGAAAAGAGAAATTACCTGCATAATAGAAAATAAATTTGAAGCTATGGAAGGCAGAATTGACACAGTTGAAAATAAACTTGGACAAATTGAAGAAAAATTTCTTCCGTAAAAGATCAAATTGAAGAAAGAGTTTCTTCGGTGAAAGAAGAAATAGAAGAAAGAGTTTCTTCTGTAAAAGAACATATAGAAGGGAGAGTTTCTGCTGTGGAGGAACGAATTGAAGGAAGAGTTTGCGCCGTCCAGCACCAAATCGAACAACAAATTGATGATAGGGTTTCTGCAGTAGCCAAAGAAGTGGATATTTTAAAGAAATTCGTAGCGTCGGCAGGGAACAATAGTGATGGTTTTAAATTTTTACCCATGCCTGCTCGTCCCTCTCTGAAGTTATCTACATATGATGGGAAGACCTCCTGCCAAGTGTATAAGACCCAATTTTCTATAGTTACGGATGCGAATGGATGGGATTCCCAAGCTAAGGCCTGTCATCTCGCCGCTTCTCTGAGAGCAGACGCAGCGGATATCCTGCAGACGCTTCCCGAAAATCAAAGGCTAGATTTCGAAGCTCTATCCGGCGCTTTGGAGCTGCGCTTCGGCGAGATGTGTTTAAAAGACTACAGTAGGCTTCAATTAAAATCTCGCCAACAGAAAACCACGGAAACACTTCAGGAGCTCGCCACAGATGTTGAAAGGCTGCCCACCTCGCCTTTTCGGAGTGCCCGACAGAAACAAGGGAAATCCTGTCTCTGCAATACTTCATCGACGGCATTCGGGATCCTGAAATACAGAAAGCTATACGAATGGCGGATGTGAAGGATATAAAAAGTGCTCTGTTTTACGCCATGAAATTCGAGGCAGCCCAGCAAGCAACTCATAGAGACCGCTACCCAGTCAGAGCTATGCGAGTCCACGAGCCAGTGGATCAACTGATGGCTCGTTTAGATGATTTATCCAGAAAAGTCGACGCTTTGATACGGAGTAGCAGTGAGAACAAAGTGGCTCGAAGGTGTTGGAGATGTGCTTCTGAAGGTCACCTACGACGGCATTGCAGAACACCCCAGGGCACGGATAATAAAACGGATGAGTTGACAAGACAAGTGAATGCCTTGAGACGGAATAGTGGTGAAACGAAACCGACCCTAAAGTGCTGGAACTGCGGTGTTGAAGGCCACCTACGAAGGAACTGCAGAACACCCCAGAGCACGGAAAATAAGGCATGCGATTTAAACAGACAATTAAATGTCATGGAACGGAAAAGGAGTGACAAGAAACCAAAGTGCTGGTACTGTGGAGCTGAAGGCCACGTACGAAAGAATTGCAGAACACCCCAGGGTACGGAAAATAAGATCTTTTCCCAGCAACGACGCAGGAAACAAATTAGTGATCATATCGAGGAACGGAGGTTGCCAGATAATGAAAAACCTTGTTTTAAAGCGCTCAAGATTTCTACTGTGAGTGGCAACAGTAACGGACTGTCTATCAATGGACATATCGACGGAGTTCCTTGCAATATGATCATTGACACAGGAGCTAATGTTACCATCATTAGGAAAGATATAGCTGAACAGTTTAAAGATAAACTTATTTGGACGCCATCCTGTGTTACCCTTCAGACTGCGTCTGGTGACAAGATCGACGTAGCTGGGAAGTTAAATATGAACATCACGTTTGGAAGTGCCACCTACCATCACACGGCTTATGTGGCGGATATTAAAAATCCATGCATACTCGGATTGGACTTTTTAAGGAAATACAATTTTTCCTTAGACTTCAAAAACAACAAACTGCTGTCAACATCTGAGGACACGATTATCCATCGTCAGAAGGGATCCTCACCTGGAAATGCCTACGCCTTGTCTGAAAGACCCAGCTCAGAAAGCTGCCGAAATCATACTAGGGTCGGAGAGAAACACCAGACTACCGGCTGTTCTTCATGCGAGATGCTCTTCGGTACAGACCTTCGTCAGCCTTGTGACCGCCTGTTTGGTAGCCCTACGGATGCGCCTTCATCGCCTGAGGAATACATTCAAGATGTCCAGGCCCGGTTTGAGGTGATGCACCGTTCTGCACGAAAGCGAGTCAACTTGGCGACGGAGAAGGTGAAGATCCGATACGTCACAAGAGCTACTGAACATCAATTCCACGAAGGAGACAAGGTGTGGTTGTGGAATCCGACTCGATGGAAAGGACTTTATCCGAAATTACAGTCACCTTGGGATGGCCCGTACACAGTCCTAAACAGGCTAAATGACGCCGTGGTTCGGATCCGTAAGTCTTTGAACTCTGAACCTAAAGTCGTTCATTACGACAGGTTAGCTCATTACTATGGCCATAGTACGTAATGTAAATAATTGTAAATAGTGTAAGACCATGGTCCTTTTTGTTTCTAAATGTGTATTTAGTATTTGATTTGTATTTTGCATTTGATTTGCATTTTGTATTTGATAGCATTTGATTTGTTTTATTTATTGCATTTATTGTTCATGTTGTTTATTATTGTAATGTAATGCTTATTATTGCATTTATATCTTTAGTTGTAAGTTTGGCTTCCTGTCCAGAGATTGTAATACCCGGGACGTGCAGTCCTTGGGAAGGGGGCAGTGTTACGAATTTGGTTTTTAAAAAGGTAATGTTAGTTCAATTATAAATTAAATGGTTCTATTTCCCGCGCAGTGCAGCGCGTGACGAATATTAAAAGAAAGCTAAGCCGGAAAATTGAAAATACAAGAGCGCGTGCATTAAACATTTAGTAAATATGTCTTTCTGATTTCGAGAAAGTACCAGAAAATTCTCGCGCATGATTTTAAAATCTTATAAAAGGAGGAAATCCACTCAGTTCGTTGTAATTACTTAGTTTGCTGTTGTTTAGAAAACGGCTCTTGTTGATTGTAGCGAATTCGCGAATTAGCGTTCTTTAGCTGTTTTGAATTAAGTTCTATTGAACTTTTGAGTAGTTAGAAGATAACTACTGTGATATATTGTGATACTGCACGATTATTTGAGGATATTTAATCATATTTGTTGTGATAATAATAAATTTTCTTCATTTTTCATCGGACTTGTGCATTCATTTCGTAACGAACCCGTACGCACGCAACAATACATCTAAACCCTAATAGTTCGTGTTTTTTCTTAAATAGTGCTAATATTGTTTGGTTGTTGTAAGGTTATTATTCCATTTCAGATATGAATATGGGAAATGTTTTTGTTTGGTTATTAGCTTTAAGTATATTTTTGTTGATTTGTATTTGATCACATTTATTAACTAATTTATACAGTCTTTCATTTGCATATCTTGGAGATATAAAAATTAATAATTATATTTTTTACTATGAAACGCGAATAAATTTATACTTGAGTTCAGATAAAATACTGATTATGCTACCTTACGCTTCCTAATTTATCATGACAGGGGCAATTTTCACTGTCTCTGAGGTTTAACAGAAATAAATGTGATAATGCTGTTATAATCAGAAACGCTCTTTTTTTTTGCACACATATATAGCTTTACTTTTATTTATCTCTACTATTATTGTTATATATTTATAATAATCACTTTCATAATTACTCACACTTACATAATTACTCTCTAAAGGATTAAGAAAAAAATTATGAAATATTAAATAATCGTAACTTAGAATTTAAGTTATCTAAAAAATATAGCTTAAAGTACTGAAAATAATTAAGGCATATTTCCTTATGCATATTTAGTCTAAAGAGAAATTAAAGAAATATAGTTTAAAGTACTGAAAATAATTAAGGCTATTATTAATTATGCATATTTAGTCTAAAGAGAAAAAATTTTATTATCTTCTGATTTTCAGGAAATGATAAAATATTTAAACTTTAGAAATATACAAGGAATACAAAATTTTTTAAAAAAGAAGAAAAATACACTAATTATTAAGCTTATTTTTCTGCATAAATCAATATGTAACACAAGGACATCATAACGACGTTTTCACAACTGTTGCAAAAAAGTGGTTGAATTCTGCGAACATTTTAGCGTCGTTAAGACATCGTGATATAATGCTTTCACAACCAAAATATAACATGAGAAAGACGCAATAACGACGTCTATTCAACATAAACCTCATACGCAAAGAGGTTAAGACGTCTTTGCAACGGTTGCAAAACAGTGGAATTTCGCGGTTCATTTGGGTGTCTTAAAGACGACATATTGCAATGCTTTTGCAACATGACTCGCGACCAGTTTGCAACGTCGTTACGACGTTGCCGTGCTACTTGGACTCAATATTAGTGTTAGAAAATCGGTTTTCAGTAACTAATGGTTAATGACAAGAATTAAAAATTACGCTTTGGGGCTTAAAAAATTAGACACAACACTGTAAAGGTGATGGTACATTGTAGACGCTTCTATATAGGGCTATCTGGAAGATTTATTTTTGTAGCGAGGTATTTCATTGCATAAATATCATTTGATGGTTTTTTTTTCCTTTGCATATAGCAAAACACACGACACTTTCTGCCGAACGAGGGAGATGCCATAGGGAAGAACTTTAGAAGGGTAACTTACTCATATTTACGTAACACCTGGAGGGAAATTATGAAAAATACCAGATAGCCAGCCAGTTGACAAGTATACGAACTTGAGTCAAACTACCAGTGTTCAGCATTCTAAACTTATCGGAACTTTTTCTTCCCCCCCCCACGATCATGGGGCAGCCATCCATTGAGTTTACTTAGCTTTCTTGCCAGAAACCCCGTTATCGGAACTATTTTATAATTGAACGACAATGCAATGTCCGCCGGGTCTATCCTAGGGATGCAAACCATATATGTGTATCTAAGAATGAAAACTTGCCGGTCAGTTAATAGTTAGAGATCAAGGAGGAAGAAGGACATTCAGTATGTTCAGACTGTAGAGTCATTAGGTTATTTTGAAGCTGAAGACATGATAAATGAGCATGCCTCGTCGTCGAACCTGGACCTCTCGGATACGTGCCGAGTGTGCTACAGTTACACCCCGAAGGCATGCAGAAACGAGGGGGAAAATACCTTATATGCACCCCCTTTTACAGAGAGACTGGGGATTAAGGGACCCAATCGTCAAATCCGGGGGGGGTGAAGATCATCATCCACCACCTTTTAGTTCGGGCGTCATTGTAGAATTATTAGAATAATTTGGAAGCAAGAAACATGAAATGAGCAATGTCTTCACCGGGACTCGAACCTGGACCTTTCGAATACGCGCCGAGGGTGCTACCCTTACACAACGAAGGCATGCAGAAAGGAGGGAGAAAATAACTTATAAGACAACTGCATTCTGTGCTTCATTTGCACGCACGGAAAGAAAAAAACAGTTACAATATATATGCTTACACTATTATAAAGACACTAAAACTATTTCAAAAATTCAAACTAAATGCAGAATACACAGCGAGGAAGTATGGATTTGATGACATTTACGTGAATATTTCCAGACGAATACAGTTAAAAGTAAAACATAAAATTGTCTATAATTTAATATATTTGTATATTCGTACAACATCAGCAAGCGACGTATGTTTATAGAAATAAATCGCACAACAAAGCTATACGTTATTGTGTATATACGACAGTGTGACTATATACTAACTTTCGATTTCTTATAACGTTAATTTGTAAGGATTTTAAGTTTTACTAACATTTATTTAATCTTAAAACTTTACTGTCTCCTGTTATTTTCCACTTCCGGTCAGAATAAACGCGGTTAATTTTAGTATGCAAATTGAGCTTGCAAACTGTTAAGTATTTAAGTTGTCGCTTTTAGCCAAGAAGGAGAGTTAGAGAGAGAGACTTCTCGGCACCTTATTTCGCGTGCGCTTTTCAGGCAGTTGCTGTCCGCCTTTAAGGACAGAAATTTAGTCCTCTTGATATTGAAGACGTATTGTAGTTTTCCCGCATTTTACGTACTACATACGTAAAGATGAAAAAACCAGTTCTCGCGTTTTTAATCTTTGTAAAGCATCTGAGTTTAGCTCTTACTTAATTTAGTTAGTTTGTAGTTCTTATTTTTTTACGTTCAAACCACAAGTACTGGCCTTTGTATCCCGAAGTGCGGGAGCAGCTGTAAACTGTGAAGAATAAAGGGTAATTAAACCCTTCCCATCTGTGTTGTATCTTCTACAATTTCTACGGATATAGTTTAAACTCACTGTTCTACATCAGGACACCAACATGTTTGTTAAAATGATTAGAAGAAGTAGTAGTCCTGATAGCTTAAGCCATTTTATATTAGGGTCCTAAATTTATTAGGACCTATTCTAAATTTATTAAAATTATTTGTGTATTATAAGTTTTATTCATTTATATTTTTACAAACTATTGTATGGATGACTGTGCAACGGTAAATTAGAGTGAGATTTAGG
This sequence comes from Stegodyphus dumicola, assembly GCF_044657685.1. Lineage (NCBI taxonomy): Eukaryota > Metazoa > Arthropoda > Arachnida > Araneae > Eresidae > Stegodyphus > Stegodyphus dumicola. Next base: position 122,949,387 of record NC_140781.1, read on the forward strand.
ATTATGTACTGATATATATTATCAGCTGAACAAGTAATTTCCGAAATGTGGGTGGAGAAAGAATTTTGGGGGACTCATTAGAGAGTTTTGAAAGTTTGCTGTGTTATAATATTATGTATTTAATTTATAATTATAAATTTTAATTTATAATTAGAAATTAAATATAATTTAGAATTATAAATTAACTCTTAGAAATTATATACAGTAATAATGGTCGCCTTAGATAGATGTTAAATCCTAATGAATATTTATGTTGTAAGAGATACTAACAGTTTAAAAGATGGTTGTTTTAGAGCTGGTTGTCACGAGAGATTTCATATTAATGGTTTCTTTACCATTATTTTTCATTATATTATTTTTTTCATAAGATTCTTCTCTCCCCCCTTTTCAACTGCCTTTCAGAGTAACTATGTTTATATGGGTCACAATAAGTAGCAATTATATACAGGGGTGTTACAATGCTAAATATTTAGGAACAATTGAAATGCAAGCATTTTGTACAAATATATGGAGTGAGGTTATTTGCTGATATGATGTAGACTAACATTCTTTATAATTTTAATTATTATCTATATTTTTTTATAATTTTATTTTCACAGATTTGTCAGGAGAATTTGGATTCATGTTTTTATATATAAATTTTAAATAATGCTTTTTTATTGACTTGCATAAAGAATAGCAGTAGCCTATACGAGTAAGCTTCTACTCGTAGATACTTAAAATTTTATCAATTTTATTCGAAATTATCATTATTAAAAATTATTCTAAATGTAATTGTTCTTATAATCATGTTACGCACTTTCTTCGAACCTTTTTGTATTTTTGTTACATTTTAACTTTTTAAGCGATATAAACATACATATGCACTAAATAACGTCATTTAATATATATAAATAAAACGTCTTTAATATACATTAAATGACGTATTCTTTCAAGAACGTGACGACATTAAATAATATATATTTGTTTCTCTCAGTTTTAAATTTTCGAAAATTAATGTAATTTAGCCTCTAAATTTCGTTCGTAACATCGTCTGTATTATGTAATTCACTGACAAGGAGTTTTTGTCGATTTGCAAACGTTTGCCATGACTGTGTAACATACAATTCATTAGCTTTGAAAATAGACTTAAAAATGATATTGTGACATTTAAAGTAATAAAATTTTTAGTATCTGTTAACTTTTAATCCAAAAGGGTTTTTGTCTCTTGTTTTATCGAAGTTCGCAACTATCACAAATATAGCCGGTCACATTACTACAGATAAATCGGAATTTAATTGTATTTAAAAATTTTCAGTTAGTTTCATTCCAAAAATTTATTTCTCTAAGTAACAACTTAATAGTAGCGAAATAACTTACCTTTATTTTATCACTTAACCTGCCCATCGAAACGCGACAGTATTCTAAACACTGAAAGAATGGAAAACGTATAGTTCTGTTTCTAGGAATATAAAATTACAAGTTTCAATTCGGATTGAAACTTTACGTCCGACTCGTTAAACTACGGCACGACAAATGTACTATGTAACTGTGTTGCTCATGACAATAAACACTTTTCCAGTAATAGAAAGATAGATTTAGTCAAGTGATAAGTTAGAGATGATTGCAACACTGTATGTTAAAATGTTACTCTTGTTCCCATTTCATTCAAATAAAATTCATTCAGTTGAAACTTGTTCAGATGTTAAAATCGGATGTATATTGAAAACCATTTCACGGTCTCACAACACTTAACGGAAAAGCTATCACGCATGAGTAAAACATGAGAATTCAGTTATATGTGTTTTTTCCTGTTTAGGTGGACATTGAATGGACTTTATTTAGCAGAATTTAGTCTACAGTTTTCATTATGTTGCACTCCATCGTAAAACAAAGAGAAAGAAGAGTTATATGCCAGTCTGCTCCTTTCTAAATCACAATAATTTCTTTTCATTACAAATGTTATCACATATCAACATTTTAAGGGTTACCTTTAATCTCTTTCTTCCAGAAAACTAAATTCAGTCAAATGTTTTCATTTCCTTTTTTCATATTTCCATATTTAATATTTTCTTAACTGTTTTCAAGATTTATTTCTGGATCAGTTTAAAGTAGTGGATTTTACTGCATTTAAAGAAATAACCTATAGCAAATGCTTAGGGTGTCTGTTATTAATCAGTAAAATTAAAAGTCAATTGAAATTTTTGTCATTGCGTAGTGGAGAGATTTCTTTGTATTAAAAATGACTTTTGTACATAATCGAAAAAAAGCACTACATCTGGACAGTAGAATATCAGCATGGGGAGCTAGATCTCACCACATCTGTTCAAATTTGTATACGTTTCTAAGCTTCATCCGATACTTAAGAAACACAATGATTAGGTGCTTTATGCATATTTCCAAAGCACATACAGGCTACGTTTTTGCAGGAGGAGTCTTTAAAGAGAATTTTGCTTACATGTTAAAAGATTTATAGAGAGCGTTAGGTTTTCTGGACAAGAAAACGTGAAAAACTGCAACTATGTTCTCGCCGACATGTGAACTACAATATTTTCTAGTTGTTAACTGGATATTCTTAGGGAAGTCCGTTTAAGAGAATAGATAATTCCTTATAATATCCATTATTTAAAGGGTGACTAGTAATAGGCGCGAGACCTACTCTACTATAATGAGTTATCTTCCACCACATTTTCGTTCGGGGGTCATTATAGAAAACATTAAGCTTTCTGGTGCAAGAAAGGTGAACATGCAACTGTGCCTTTGCTAGAATTCTAACTACCGTACTTCATTATACTTGAGAAGCCTGTCTGGAGGAATCTAGATTATAAAGTAGTTCTCCCGCCTTGCCTTCGTGGTGTAATGGCCAGCACACTCGGCGGGTATTTGAGAGGTCCGAGGTTCGATTTCCGGCAAGGGCATTGCTCCTTTTTCACGTCTCCTGCTTCAAAAATCCTATTGACTCTACAGTGGCGCCCGAAGTAAAAAGGTGGTGGATGATGATTCTCCCCCACCAGGAATTTGCAAATGGAGCCCCTAATCCCCATTCGCCCTTTAAAAGGGGAAGTATATAAGGTATTTCTCCCGCCTTCGTGGTGTAATGGTCAGCTTACTGGGCGAGTATTCGAGAGGCTAGGGCATTGTTCATTTTTCACGTCTCCTACTTGAAGAATCCTAATGTCTCTACAAGATTTACGAGAAAATATCGTGTCCCGAGTTTCTGCAATTTTTATTTTTTCGTCTCAAGATTCCCTATTTCTTAATTTAGAGAAAACGTTTTTCAAAAACCCGTATTAAAAAATAAATTAATATTTTGCCCCTTCTCTATTATCTAACAAGTTATGATTTTCCAAATCTGAAAGACTGAAAGTTGTTTTTGTCTCAACAAACTATTCCTGGGAACTATGGTTACTTGATAGGAAAATATATTGTCTCTTGAAACAACATATATAAAAATATTCAACTAGTCGGAAATAAAATCGCATAAAACGGTATTTACTCTCAGTGTTTCTAATGCGAGATTCATAGGCTGAAATGATATCAAAAACAAATAAATGAAATTGAGCAAAAGTATCGAAGTGTTTCACTCATCTCTTAAACAAAGTTCCTTCAAGAGATTAAAAAATTAGAAGCTGCAGAAAATATCTGTTTTAAGAGAACTTCAAAATATTATGTGATAGTTAATGCGAAAAGTATAATGAATATATTTTTTGATAAGGTTAACTTGAATATGAATATTGCGTTTACTTTGTGCATGTTGCTGAGCTTGATACTGCATACTAAGAATTGAGTGTAGCCCGATAACTGGAAGAATCATTTCGACAAAGCCTCTGCAAATGACTGGGTTGATTTCAGTTCATAAGCTAAATAACTGTGAATATGAGGCAACCCGTAAAACAACATCAAGTATGGAAATGCTGACAAATGTATAATTTTGAATAGACCCGCCATCAACGCGCGAACCAGATCCGAATTTGTAAGACTGCTGAAGAATGGTAATTCGATTCGGGTTCGAATATCGGAAACGGCCTAGCTGCATAGATGTTTTCATAGATTTTCCATGTGTACCATAAATACGAGCCATTCTTCTACAGACAGTCCCCCCACAAAGGGTTATTTGTTTAATCTTGCCTTTACAACAGGGTTCTCCGCCTAAGATTAGGCAAAAGACCTGTTGCCCAGTTGTGATGTTTACTCCAAGACGTTTCCGTCCGCGATGTTTTCGGTAAATACCCGAATGGGTCGTCCCTCGGTAGCACCTGCTTTTGACTTAGTCCGGAAGACTGTTCTACTTTTCTCTTCAGGTTAAGATGCTCTGTACCTTGAACCTTTCTTACTTCTTTGCGTAAAATACTCTACGCAGCAATATGGCTTTAGCAACAGTATTTTACATCGTATTATTTCGTATTTATGTAATAATTGCTGAACTCAATAAACATATGCAACATTCTAATATTTTAAGTTATTTGATAACTACCTACCTAGTTAAATCATTTTTATGAGTTTAACGGAATAAATTAGAATTATGCGATGCTTGTTTCAGTGATTTATTAACAGTTTACATATCGTATTATAATGATGAATACTTTTAAAATGTGAAGGACGTAACTTTCCACTGAGGCAAAAATTCAAACAGTTTCTGTAATTTAACCAGTATTCTTAAAGACAACACTTTGAACTTGTGTATCTCATGAAATCTTCATCTATGATACAGCTGTACAGTTTTTCAGTTCAATTCTGGATAATTCCCTACACAGTTTAATAGTTTCAATATTATATAAAGTGAAAAAACCTGTACATTAAAATGTTTGCCGATAATAATTTTATAAGGTATTTCTACCGCCTTCTCAGCATGCCTTCGTGATGTGGTCTGCACGCTGGGCGCGTATTCCAGAGATTTATGGTTCAATTCCCGGCGAAGACGTTGCTCATTTTTCACTCTCTCTTGCTTAATAAAAAATAATGTCTCTACAGTGGCGCCCGAACTAAAAGGATGGTGGATGATAATTCTCCACACCCAGGATTTGGCGATTGGATTCCCTAAAACCCCAGTCGCCCTTTAAAAGGGGGATTACATACTCCCGCCTTCTTAGCATGCCTTCGTGGTGTGGTGGTCTGCATGCTGGACGCGTATTCAAGAGGTCCATGTTTCGATTCCTGGCGAAAGCGTTGCTCATTTTTCATCTCTCCGGTTTTCAATTAAACTAATGTCTCTACAAGTGGCGCCCGAACTAAAAGGGTGGTGGATGATGACTTAATTTCGGTAAGGTTTTTCTTTGTAATTATGTATTCAAGTTTCTGAAATCAGATATCAATCTTACTGAGTATGGTGCTGTACTTTTCTGTTTACGTTCACTTTAACGTACTCAAGTCTGTATTTATTACTTCTCTGCATGTACTATAAAGGTTAATTCGTACTTTACTAGGATTTAGACTACATAGCATTAATTAATGGTTACTTTTATGTATTATTTTCATCAGTTTTAGTTTTTTAGTTTTCACGTATTAAATATGCATTTTTGAAGTGTTATGTATGCAGGTATTAGGGATCAGCTTTCTGTATTTCTGTACTCAGTATCATGTTAATTTTTCACTTTAATATTCAGTTTTGTATTTATGTATGTACTATCCTGTCTGCAAGTACTACGAAGAAAAATGTAGATACATGGTACAATTTGTAAAACAATTCTAGTTTAAGTTTGCGCAAAGAACTAAATTATGCAGGAATTTTTTATCTTAGTGATAACAGGTACACAATCTTTTAAATGTTTTTACATAAGAGTCATAAAGTAATTTGCGTTAAATTACGTTTGGGCGCTAAGATTTTTTTTTTTTTTTTTTTTTTTTTTTTTGATTCAGTTTACTACGTGCAATAATTTAATAGATTACGTCTTTCCTTCATGCAAGACCAACGATTTTACAAAAGCCCAATAAATATATGGCAGTTGTGTCAGGATTAGCATCCGCATGTAGACGTTTGGCTAGTCCAGAAAATCCACGGTAGTTAATTTTTCAGGCAGAGTCCTCCTTTCTTTATTTTATCTAACACAAGTTTTTGTCTATTCTAACAGCGATTCTTAACAGTCTTTTGATAGCTTCTTTGCTTAATTTTAAGTAGTTCTTAACAGGATACTCTTTCCCCGAACAATATCCAAGCTTACATGTAGACTTTATGAGGCTCTTAGCAGTCTATTCGGCTGCGTTCCCGTAGCAGGGTGGAGCAGAGAGTAGATGGTTTCTGCCAGGAAGATAACACACTGTGAGGCTAAGGCCAGGCCAGTGGTCTTCCTTGATGGCACTCACTCACTCACTCTCCACACCCAAGATCTGGCGATTGCGTCCCCTGGAAACCCCAGCCGCCCTTTAAAAGGGGGAGTATATAAGGTATTTCTCTCGCCTTCTTAGCATGCCTTCATGGTGTGGTGGTCTGCATGCTGGACGCGTATTTCAGAGTTCCGTGGTTCGATTCCAGGCGAAAGCGTAGCTCATTTTTCATGTCTCCGGCTTTCTATTAACCTAATGTCTCTACAATTTATTTATTTACATGTTGTTTCCCAAAACTGATTGTTTGCTTATTTATATTCAAGAAGATGTATTTCTCACGTAAGAAATAATAGTTTTTGAAAGCAAATAGAATTAAGCAGTTAAGTTAATGCTTTCTTTCCTATAAGCCTTCATTTCCCTAATTGTCTATGCCAGAATATTTAAATTTGGTAGCGCGCATGAAGAAATGCAAATTCTAACATTAGGAGAAAAGGTTTAAATACTATGTTCTAGAAAGGAAAGTTAGAAAGAGTGGGCAAGCACTGTACATTTGTAGCTTCTGATTCTGCGTTTATTGCTGGTTAAAGTGGCGTAATTGCTATTACTTTTCTGCCACTAGACTTCGACACGGTTCTAGCTAATAAGATTATCTGAGCTCTGGGGTAAAATTCTACTGTTCTGTTAATATCTTTGAATTTTAATTTTTGTTAGTTGAGTTACCGCCCGAGCGAGGCGTAGTTTGTTAGCATCAAGTCGGTGCATTGTGAATTTTTATAGAGTCTAATAAAGAGTTCTCTTAACCTTTCTCCTGTCTGGTCCCTGCACGTACTTCAACTGTCACACCAAAACCCTGATAAGTAGATATTACAAATCAATTAGGTTCTTTCAGATTGGATGTGTCATGTTCAAAAGCAAGATTTATATGAATTTAATCCCAAATTTTATTCTGATGCAATCTAGTGTTTTATGGTTTTTCTAGTTTTGAAAAAAGTACACTGCTGGCCACTCAAATTGCAACACCAAGAAAGACAAGAGATATCACAACAAAATTTATTTAGTAGATATCATGTTGACCAAGTATCAAATTATTAAATTTATAGACTTCTGTGAAGTGTGATTCCTTCCAGAATCAATAGCCAGAGTAGCCGCCATTGTTGGAGATCACCGCTGCCACACGCCTCGGCATTGATTGAAAGAGACTTGTTGTTGAAAGAGGATGTGTTCTTGGGATACAGCAGACCAAGCAGCTTTCACACGTTGCCAAAATTGATCTGGTGTGGCAGCTTGGGATGTAATCTGGGTCAATCGTTCAGCAACCATGAACCACAAGTTTTCTATCAGCGAAAGATCCGGAGAGCGAGCCGGTCAGGGAAGCAATTCAATCTGGCGATTGACGAAGAACTCTTGGACAATGCGTGCCACGTATGGTCGCGAATTATCCTGTTGAGATATGGCTGTGGGCAAGACCTGAAGGTAAGGAAGGACAACTGGCTCCAACACCTCGGAGATGTAGCGCTGGCTGTTTAAAGTACCGGCAATGCCTATTAGAGGAGTGCGAGAGTGATATCCAATACCGCCCCATACCATAATACCCGGTGCAAGACCAGTGTGGCGGTGCATAACGCAGCTGTTCAGCATCCTCTCTCCACGTTGTCTCCAGACTCCAATCCGACCATCGTGGTGTTGCAGACAGAAGCGTGATTCGTCAGTAAAGACAATTTCATTCCATTCTACCGTCCACATCCTTCTTTCATCGCACCATTGGCGGCGGAGACGTCTGTGGTTCTGCGTCAAGGGTTGACGAAGAAATGGACGTCTTGCGGGCAGACCACTCTGCTGTAAACGACGTCGAATGGTACGCGCAGATACTGGATCATGCGTTACAGACTGAATGTGCTGTGCTATGGTTCGTGATTTGACTGAGCGATCCATCACTGCCATGCGCACAATGTTCCTGTCATCACGTGAAGTGGTGCACTGAGGTGGATGCGATTGAACACGTCGGTCCGTCGTACCCTCCTGCATCCAAGAGTCACATATCCGCATTACAGTTGTTTGGTTTCATCCAACACGACTACCGATTTCCCTGAAAGATAATCGATACTCTCGGTAGGCCACTATCCTTCCTCTGTCGAACTCGGACACTTGATCAAACGATGATCGCTGTTTACTACGAGGCATAATTAATCGGTTTTTTTTTTTTTTTTTTTTGTTTGTTTGTTTAAAAAAAAAAAAAAAAAAAAAAACAATTGCCGAACTTGAAATCGTCGAAAACTCCAAGCCTTAAATAGCGCTTTGAAGTGGCGCCACAGGCGCGCGTGACGTGCGTCTGCGCTGAAATTCTAATCATTTGCATATCTCACCTCCGCTAATGCATGTTGTAAATTTCATGTTATTTGCATGCTTCCTTCAGGGCGTTGCATTTACGGTGGCCAGCAGTGTAGTTTGGTTATTCGTTAATGGCATTAAGACTCTTTCAAATTATGTATTTATTATTAAAATTTGGTTTATGTGAATCTAGTCATACATGATTTTTCTGAAAATGACATCAAAAAATTAAATATCTCCTTTTTCATTATTTATGAAAATATATTTCTGATCTAGATAATGTAGAGCTAATATAAAAAAATGTTTTGTGATTGTTCTAAATGTTTGATTCTTTCCCCTTAAAACTATTTAAAACCTTAAATGTTGTGGTTACTCGTTTAAATAATAACTGCACTTTATAAATCTGTGTATACCATAAAAATGTTTGGTTTACGTGAGTGTAATCATATAACTAAGTTATATATAATTTTAGATGTGTTATGTTATTCACAACATTCATAATATAGTTACATGTCAAAGGCATGAGAATCTTTACAAACTATATATTTAAGTTTGGTTTAAGCCAGTGTATTTGAAAATGAAACAAGGAAATTGATTGCTTGCTTATTTCTTATCATGAAGATATATTACTTACACTATATTATTATGTTACAACTGAAAATCGAGAAAAAAACATTTTATGATGAAATCCAAGGCTCATCTCCGATGACAATATTTTGTAAAAAATGTTGGATCCTGATTGCCAAGATAGTCAAATCTTCCTAAAAGAAAATTCGGTGTTCTTTTTGTTCAGGAGTCAGAGTGTGCGGCACAAAGCGCATATCAAGTTTATTTTTCTTCCCCTCCCCAAATCATCCGTCATGATCGTGAAAACAGATCTCACACTAACGTTTAACAACTGAGAAATTATTTCTACCGTCATTCATTGCTCGGATCTCACCAACGCTTCCACATGTTCAACATTTTCATCGAGACCTGATCTCTTATCTTCGATCGAATCTCATCCAGTTTTAAACCTCGAAAACCACTTAAATACTCACGAACAACTCATATCATCACCATACGTAAATTTTACTACTTTGTACGCTTCTGTGGCCGATTTTCCCAATTAAAAAAATATTTGAAGTTCATTTCCTACCTCGTTTCTCCCTCTCTCCTATTACAATGACGCACACTCGCACGCACGCTTTACGCAAAAAAAGTAACGCTGCATTTTCGGAAGTAATCAGAAATAAATACAACCACTTGATACGCATGGCTGAAGAACTTTAGTGCGTCATCTCGCCAGTATTGCAGAAATAGTGCCATCTGTACATTTTTACTAGCGGGTGTCCTGTAATTTGTTTACTACAATCAAACCTGGGATGAACTACCAATTTTCCGCAGTCCTATCTGCTCCAGCCCTCAGTACAGATGGAAATAAAAATATGGTAAGGCTAGCACAACTTCCCGGCAATCCTATGTTTTAAATAGTAACACATTTTAAATAAACTATCAGTTCTGGTTGATCGTTTGTAAACAAAATCTAAGTTTTTATTAGATTTTAATCAAGTTTTCCCTTAAAAACTGTTATGGCTTCAAGTAAAGTAGCACTTCCAGTTGTCCAATAAAAATTATTATGGGCTTCAAGTAAAGTAACATTTCCCCTTGTCCAATTTTACCCAGAATCTAATCAACTCTTGATATGAATACAAAAAGCTTATATTCATACGGAAAACAGAATATTTTGGAAGTTCACTGAAAAATCGCAACCGAATTTTTGTCGTTCCAATAAATAAAAAGGTTTGTAATACGAAATTTTGGATTATATTTTAATTCGTGTAACTGGCCATGCGTAAACTGGCTTTTCCAAATTTATATAACCATAAACAGTTTTTTTCCTTTATTTCATTTTTTATTAAAAATTTTATTTTATTGGGCAGTTTATTTACGTATATTTTAATTGGTTTTTAATTAAAGAAAGTTAAGCGTTTGTTACGAATTTGGTATTTAAAAAGCTAATATTAGTTCAGTTAAATATGAAATGGTTTTATTTCTCGCGCAGTGCAGCGTGTGACGAATATTAAAAGAAAGCTAAACCGGAAAATTGAAAATACAAGAAAGAGCGCGTGCATTAAATAAATAAATATCTCTTTTTGATTTCGAGAAAGTACTGGAAAATTCTAGCGCGTGATTTTTAAAATCTTATAAAAGGAGGAAACCATCTCAGTTCGTAGTTAGTTGCTTAGTTTGTTGTTTAGAAAACTGCTCTTGTTGATTGTAGCGAATTCGCGGATTAGCGTTCTTTAGCTGTTTTGAATTACGTTCTATTGGACATTTCAGTAGTTAAAAGATAACTACTGTGAGATATTGTAATACTGCATGATAATTTGAGAAAATTTAAGCATTACTGTTGTGATAATAATAAAGTTTTGTTCATTTTTTATAGGACTTGTGCATTCATTTCATAACGAACCCGTACGCACGCAACAATTTTTGGTGTCAGAAGTGGGATTTAAATGCCAATAACAAGAGCGATGGAAGAACAGTTGAGGCAAATGATGACTGCATTTGCTGCTTTCCAAGAAAAGATGGAAGGAGCCGTCAACTCCGTTAAGGAAGAAATGAAACTGGGCCAACATTCCGTTAAAGGAGAGATGAGATCCGTTAAAAAGGAAATGGAAGCCGTTCACGAAAAGTTGGAAGCTGGTCAATTAACGTTTAAAGACGAAATAAAAGTTGTTAAGCAATCTGTTAAAGACGAAATGAAAGCCGTTCAAGCTGGTCAAGAAAAGATTGAAGCAGGTCAAGAAGAAATGAAAAGAGAAATTGCCTGCATAATAGAAACCAAATTCGATGCTATGGAAGGCAGAATAGATGTGGTTGAAAATAAAGTTGGGCATATTGAAGAAAAAGTTTCTTCCGTAAAAGTTCAAATTGAAGAAAGAGTTTCTTCGGTGAAAGAAGAAATAGAAGAAAGAGTTTCTTCTGTAAAAGAACATATAGAAGAGCGAGTTTCTGCCGTCGAGCAACAAATTGATGATAGGGTTTCAGCCGTTGCGAAAGAAGTCGATACTCTAAAGAAATTCGTAGCGACGGCAGGGAGCAGGAGTGATGATTTTAAATTCTTACCGATGCCTGCTCGTCCACCCCTGAAGCTATCCACATATGATGGGAAGACATCCTGGCAAGTGTATAAGACCCAATTTTCTATAGTTGCGGATGCGAATGGATGGGATTCCCAAGCTAAGGCCTGTCATCTCGCCGCTTCTCTGCGAGCAGACGCAGCGGATATACTGCAGACGCTTCCCGAAAACCAAAGACTTGACTTCGAAGCTCTATCCGGCGCATTGGAGCTGCGCTTTGGCGAGAAATGTTAATAGACTAGAGCAGGCTTCAATTAAAATCCCGTCAACAGAAGCCCTCTGAATCACTCCAGGAACTCGTCACGGATGTTGAAAGGCTGTCCCACCTCGCCTTTACGGAGTGCCCGAGAGAAATGAGGGAAATTCTGTCGCTGCAATATTTCATCGATGGCATCCGGGACCCTGAAATACAGAAAGCACTGCGAATGGCGGATGTTAAAGATCTGAAAAGCTCTCTGTTGTACGCCATGAAGTTCGAGGCAGCCCAGCAAGCAACTAGTAGAGATCGCTACCCAGTTAGAGCTGTGCGAGTCCATGAGCCAGTGGATCAATTGATGGCTCGTTTAGATGATTTAGCCAGACAAGTCGACGCTTTGATACGGAGTAGGAGCGAGAAGAAAGTGGCTCTAAGGTGTTGGAGATGTGGTAGAGAAGGTCACCTAAGACGGAATTGCAGAACACCCCGAGGTACGGAAAATAAGACCATTTCCCAGCAACGACGCAGTAAACAAATTAGTGACCATATCGAGGAACGGAGGTTGCCAGATAATGAAAAACCTTGTTTTAAAGCTCTTAAAATTTATACAGTGAGTGGCAACAGTAACGGAATGTCCATTAATGGGAATATCGACGGAGTTCCTTGCAATATGATCATTGACATAGGAGCTAATGTTACCATCATTAGGAAAGATTTAGCTGAACAGTTTAAAGATAAACTTATTTGGACACCATTCTGTGTCACCCTTCAGACTGCGTCTGGTAATAAGATCGACATAACTGGGAAGTTAAACGTAAGCATCAGGTTTGGAAATGCCGCCTACCATCACACGGCTTATGTGGCGGATATCACAGATCCATGCATACTCGGATTGGACTTTTTAAGGAAATACAATTTTTCCTTAGACTTGAAAAACAACAAACTGCTTTCAGCATCTGATGGCATGACTATCCATCCTGAAAAGGGATCCTCATCTGGAAATGCCGACGCCTTGTCCGAAAGACCCAGCTCAGGAAGCTGCCGAAATCGTGCTAGGGCCAAAAAGAAACGCAAGACTACCAGCTATTCTCCATCCCCAGATGCTCTTCGGTCGAGACCTTCGTCTGCCTTGTGACCGCCTGTTTGATCGCCGCACGGATGCTCCTTCATCGCCTGAGGAACACATCCAAGATGTCGAGGCCCGTTTTGAAGTGTTGCACCGTTCCGCACGAAATCGAGTGAACTTTGCGACGGAGAAGGTGAAGGCCACATACGACACGAGAGCTACTGGACATAAATTCAAACAAGGAGACAAGGTGTAGTTGTGGAACCCGATTCAACGAAGAGAACTCAGTTCTAAATTACAGTCACCTTCGGATGGTCCATATACAGTCCTGAAGAGACTGAATGACGTCATGATCCGTAAGTGTTCGATCCGTAAGTGTCGTTCATTACGACATGTTAGCTTACTACAATGGCCATAGTACGCAATGTAAATAATTGTAAATAGTATAAGACCATGGTCCTTTTTGTTTTTAAATGTGTATTTGATTTGCATTTAGTATTTGATTTGTATTTGATAGCATTTGATTTGCTTTATTTATTGCATTTATTGTTCATTTTGTTTATTATTGTAATGTAATGCTTATTATTGCATTTATACCTTTAGTTTTAAGTTTGGCTTCCTGTCCAGAGATTGTACTGCCCGGGACGTGCAGTCCTTGGAAAGGGGGCAGTGTTACGAATTTGGTATTTAAAAAGCTAATATTAGTTCAATTATAAATGAAATGGTTTTATTTCTCGCGCAGTGCAGCGCGTGACGAATATTAAAAGTAAGCTAAGCCGGAAAATTGAAAATACAAGAGCGCGTGCATCAAATAAATAAATATCTCTTTTTGATTTCGAGAAAGTACTGGAAAATTCTAGCGCGTGATTTTTAAAATCTTATAAAAGGAGGAAACCATCTCAGTTTGTAGTTAGTTGCTTAGTTTGTTGTTGTTTAGAAAACTGCTCTTGTTTATTGTAGCGAATTCGCGGATTAGCGTTCTTTAGCTGTTTTGAATTACGTTCTATTGGACATTTCAGTAGTTAAAAGATAACTACTGTGAGATATTGTGATACTGCATGATAATTTGAAAAAACTTAAGCATTATTGTTGTGATAATAATAAATTTTTGTTCATTTTTCATCGGACTTGTGCATTCATTTCATAACGAACCCGTACGCACGCAACACGTTTATAATAAATGTATTTAAAATAAACAGTTTTAAACGAATATTGTAATTTCATGTTTTCCTTTATTATTTTTATAGTATCAACAAATCTAAATTCATTTTGATCTGCACTGCTAGTTTGTTTTCGGAATTATAGCTGAAAAGTGATAACCGTGTGTTTCGGAAACAATACGAGGTATAGCAATAGGGCGTTTTCGAATTTGCTCTTGTGCCACGTCATTATCAAGAGTGCAAGAGAATAACAATTGCATTTTTTGATAACATGCCTGCATAAAAATAATTTTCTTCTTCGGCTTGATATAAATAAATATCATGTCTAGATATATTAGAAATAGCTTTTTAATATGTGGTGCATAATTTAGATTAAACTCTTAGTGTAGCGACTCGGCATTTTTCGACAAAAGTCTTAAGAACTTCAAGTTAAGTACAACTTCCGTTTTATTATATTTAATCAAAATCTCATATTGTTTTTTTTTGGCCATGATTGTATATGATAAAGAGTTAATATGAAATATGAAAAGTTTTTGATTACATTACACTTTTTCATGAAACCTGTTCAGAGCTTCAGGTAAAGCATCACTTCAGGTTTGTCAATTTTAGCCAAAATTTAATATGCTGTTGCCATTGTTGTACAAGTTTTGAACACTAAAACTGAAAAGTTTTTGGATTACATTTTAATGTAGTCTTTCATTAAAAACTGTTATGGGCTTCAAGTAAAGTAGTACTTCTGGTTGCACAATAAAAATTATGGGCTTCAAGGAAAGTAACATTTTCGCTTGTCCAATTTTACCCAGAATTTAATTAACTCTTGATATGAAAACAAATTTTCGGAAGCTCACTGAAGACTCGCAACCGAATTTTTGGACCGAAGACATTACCTCCCTTACCTTATGCATAAAGGTTGGCGGAAACGAAAAGAGATTCTACAATAAAACATTGCTTGAATAACCTCATTGCGACGAAATGACAAATCACTCATATTAGTTCAGGGGCATAAGGGCCAGTAAAACTTCTAACGCTTATGCGTGGTGAGAGAAAATTAGTTCCAGAGGTGTGCCAACAGTAAGGCACTTACTCCATATAAAAGATATGGAGTTAAACGCTAATAACAGGCGATGAAAAAGTATACAGTGGAGCAATTTCGAAATTTATGCTCAGGTGTTAAAATTCGTTGGCAAAGCTTTAGTTAGCATTATCTTAACGTGATTTGTTTAATATATATGTTACCGAGAAAGACCGATATCTGGAGAATGTCGACATTCACATAGTCGCTCGGTATATGTCCAAAATACTCACTAAATATTCTTATTTCTCACTTCGGCAAATGTCGACATTTACAATGTACTGATAGTGAAAGATGAATAAAAATATTCTTGTTACGTTTTAAATCATACTTCATTATTAACATATTATGATATATGCCAAAATAGGATAAAGCTTAAGTAAGAGCACGTGTAAATAAATTGCTGAACTTAAAACGAACAGTACATTCTGAGAAAGGAAAATAACACCAACGATAAACTTATTTGATTACGTAATTGACATTACATAATCTTATTTACTGCAGCAATGAAACTGTTATGACACTTTGAATTGAGCAATAGTCCCTTGCTTTCATAACACCTCTTGTCTGTTTGCCTTCTCATTTCGACCTCCACCAGAGCATATCTGTCGACATACGCCAGTGATGTGTAAGAATATAACCAAATATTCAGTCTTTCACAGACGTATTTGGTATGCGTTGACACACATCGGAAAATGTCGAAAGTGTCCAATTTCGGTTTTTCATGGTAACATATGCAGCTCACTATTAACACATCCAGCGCATAACAACGGCAGTTCAGAAATGAAGCGCTGTTGATGCATACAGTGATTGTGCAACATGTATATGGATACCTTAAATACTTACATTTTATTATTTATATCCTAGGTATTTTGTGTATTCTCTTAATAAAAGTTTCCAGAAGTGTTTTATTTACTCTGCTTACATAAATTGTTTATACTTTTTTTTTTTTTTTTTTTTTTTTTGTTTGTGTGTGTGTGTGGAAGAAAATGGATTTTCTTTAAATGAATATGATATTCCTAAGATTTAAAGCTCATTATAATTGACTACAAGGTATATTTTACACGCAATGTCTAAAAGCTGGTAGAAGGAATTATACGACAAAATCCAAAATACGTTTCCTAAAATTTAACTTCATTTCATAATTAACGAATCAATTTTGAAAAGATTATTAAACCTATTCGTTTCGGTACATATAGATCTGGAATCTCAGTGATAGCAGTAGAAAAAATATAAGAGGAGGCGAAATTAACACGAAAAAAAGTTTGTTACGTAATCCGAAACGTAGTGTCCAAAATCTAATCCAAATGTTTTACACTTAAAAATACCATATTAGAATACTTTTCTATGGACCTTCAGTCCCTTTCGAATAAACTTGTGGTTTTCCTACTTAATTAAGACAATCACTTAAAGTATATCTTAAGCAGACGAAGCTTTAATTATAAATCAATGAAAGAGAGGAATCACAATATTTAACGAAAATCAGGAAAAATCTTGAAAAAATAGGAGATTTGTGTAATTTAATTTCACACATAAGATAAGAAGCAAAATACTTAAACTGGCGATATTTTAGCGAATCCTAAGGGCGACTGGTTATGTGCAGAAACTTTCGATTGTAAGAAATGAGTGTACAGTTTATTATACTCGAAACGCTGAATTTAGTTAAATTTAAAATTTGCATTTATTTCTCTTGAATCTCAATAGATGGCAGCACCAAATTTTTTGGACACTGATATTTACATTGAGTGCCTGCAGTTCTCCCCACTATTCATAATAATTGCTTAGTTTTATGATTTAAGGCATCATAGCCAACTTTTTCTTACTTAAATTCGTAAAAATGCAAAAGAAAAAAAGCATAAGTACTTGTGTTTCTTTCAGCCGTCAGGATCATAGGGAAACAGACTGGAATGGCAGTTCATTATCAGAATTTTCATGAAATTTGGCGCTCTAGTTAGAACTGCTAGTGCTGCCATCTGTCGATATTAATATAAAACACAGTTTGATTCACTGCGTCCGACTTAAATGTTTACCTTACAACAGGCAAGTATACTGCTAATGTCCATCATATTAGTTTTTAAACTCTTTATAAGGATGAGGAATGGAAAGAAGGAATTTACATGTTAAGCTACTAATTAGCCCCAAAAAATTAGTGAATTTTGAGCAACAATACGACTTCCTACTTGAAGTGTTATGTTGAATACATTATATATAGAGAGAGAGAGAGATAGATGTGCTTGAACAGTATGTACAGAATAGTGTTTTAAATAATTTAATAAAAAATGCACCAGCCATCAAAACAGTAATTTGTAGAATCCTTCCTTGAAGCTAATGCCTTGCATATCCCCTTTTTTAATCTATCAGTATTTTTAAGAAAACTAAATTACTGAACAATTATAATAAGTATCAAATACTAAACATTGATTGGAAGTTAATTAGTTAAATAATCTGTCTTCACCACATTCCTATGGTTATAACAAAATATTTCACAATTAATAAGGATTTAATAATTAAGAAAATTATTTTGGAAGCCACTTACATTTAGTAAAATTCTTGATCACAGAATGTTAAGGTAGTAAAAATAATAGTCTACCTCTAGATTCATCTTGAAAGGCCATATGTATTAAGATCTTTGAGTAACAAAGTATTAAATCCTAATCTCTATAAAAATTCTAGTGATTTTTAATATTGATGGAAAAATAGTTTTTCTCCTACTTTTTAAAACTCAAATATTTTGTTGTATTATTCAATAGTTACAGCCCATTTCAAACTTATACTGCAATACATACCTCTTTGAGCTACATATTTCTAGACATTAAACAAAAACACATAGTTGTAAATTGATAATTTCAATTTCTCTAAAAATTGCAGTGCCTTTTATTATTTGTTTAAGATTTTAATAGTAATTTAAATTAAGAAGATAACAATTACACTTTGCCTTTATTCTACAGCAGATTGTTTCAGATTAAAACACTCAAGGACTGTTTTAGAATGGATGCCTCCATGACAGACTTTTTAAGGAATTTGCATTATACAGAGGAAGAACATAATAAATCTGAGATCAATTGCTAGTATTCAGTGGTTATCTCCTTGGTTACTAGTAAGTCCAAACTTCCAGAGCAAAAAATAAGATACTGTCTCATTTCACTGCAGAATGAATCACAATATGCAATTACCTCATAATTTTGAAAAGTATGATATAGCCATTTAATATCACAATTTTATTTTCTGCTAATAATGTATAATTAGATTGGTCACTTCAAACATTTTTAGTTGATACTGATTTGGTAATGGAATTGTTGATTCAATTACTGACAAATTTTTACAAAGAAATTCAGAAGTTCTGGTTGCAAAGATATAACAGAAAGGGTAGACACACATATTAATAGCAATTTGTTTGGCAGCCTATATGATGTAGCAAATTTTCTTCTGAATTGTAAATTTTTTTCAAAAAATACATAAATATTATATTTATAACCTTAAGTGTTAAATGTTCTGTATACATATGCACTGTATGTAACTGTTGGGTAGCATTTATATATAATTGTAATATTGCTTATGATAAAGTGTATGATTAGGTACTCTTCCGTTATTGGAATCAGATTCAGAAATGTATGCGAATGCATATATGAGTGTGTGTATACTTACATGCATTTTTTAATCCAGTCCTAATAACAGAAGAGTAAAAATGGTTATGCATATATGTAACCATGTTTAATTGCTATTCCCATTTTCAATGTGTAGTTGCTGTAGTAGGTATGGTTGCACTGGTTACTGTATCAAGTTCGGGTTTGAATACTGGAATTATGTATTATCCCTTCCTCCTTACTGTGCACATAATATTGGACACCTTTTCCTCAGAAATGCTCTCAATGATGAGATGACTAACTCTCTGAAGGGTTTAGCTGATTCACAATGAATGCTCTATCAGTAAACTTCTGGCTTGTGAATAAGAAAAAGATAATAAGAAGCATTTTCACATCTTAGCACTTATCTTTTATAATATATACACTCTAAAACACCTAGGTTTTTTGCACATTTCATTTACCACATGGCACAGAAACTTTTTATATGCTTCTTACTTAATATTTTGTAATGTGTTTCATTATGGCATTTAACACAGCACACAAGTATTATTATTTTCTTACATTTAATACACAAAATATATAGGCAACTGCAAGCAATGTTTCCATTCTCATTACTTTATAACACTCTCTCTCTTTTGCACTCTGTATTTACTACGTATATACACCATACTGTTTAGCACATATGTATTTCACACACCTTTTTTTTATGGTGTTGAAAAATTTTCTTCTTAGGCTCTTATGTTTAAAAAGTCAAAGCACATCATACTATCAGGTGCAAAAAGTTCCCAACTAAGAAGAATAGGTACTTACGTATTATCGCAACCAGGTTGGCGCGATTTGTAAGTAAAAAAGTATGAATAGAAAGAAAATGTACATTTATTAATTACAGAGAATTTTTAATAGTGTTTTTTATATTATTTTGTTTTAAAATATAAAATAGCAATTAAACTCTTCCGGTTTCGAATTTGAATAAGTTGCAGAATTATTTTTTCAGCGGAAATCTTTTGGGTATTGCTTTTAGCACTGATTGAAAACCGTCTTCGCCATTAACAGCTTGAGCTTGGTGCCATATAAATTCAATAAGGTATGAGTCAAGATGATGATGGGCTGTTCCTCTCTGTTTTTTGTTGCACCATTTGGCTGAGCCCCACATGCGCTCTACATGTTGTGTGTGAACGCCCGTGTTGGGATCTACAAAGTTATATTTGTGATTAACAGTTCCATGCAGAAATCCAGCATTTTGGAACTCACTTGTATTGTATCCTTTCCAGCAATCCGAATAAATGATGCTTTCTTCCTTGATATTTTCGCAAATTTTTTCCATGAGGGTAATGGCGCTTCTGTTAGGTACAGTAACCAAAAATAGTCTCTTTCTTTTCTCGGCAAATTCTGCCGAAAACCCATTGCTGTGGTAGTACACGCCCAGTGTTATTTTTTCTTTTTACAAATAAATTCCCTTTACAAAACTACGTATAACACGTAGGGTTGCCGTAAGTAGGGTCGCCAAATTTGGCGATTTATGCGAATTTTGGCCTGGTTGCATTAATATGTAAGTACCGAAGAATATATTAAATACACTTTTGTTAAAGAGTCCATTTGTTAAAACATACTTAAGATGAAAGGGGTCAATACAATGAGCATTGATTATACAGTCATTGTTACTATTCATGCATCCGCATATTGGACAATGTGTTAAATATATATATTACACATTGCTAAATGCATTACCATTTTCACGTAGTAAAATTTCGATTACTAAAATTAGCTCCATACATTTCTCCGTCCACTAAGGATGGATGAAATCCCACACAGGCATTCTATAAGTTATTTTTGCAATGGTACTTGATATTAATTGTTCTTGAATTCTGTAACCATTATGGTGCCGGGCCCACCAGCGGCCGAGCGGTAAAGTCGCTGAACACTGGTAGTTCGGTCCGAGGTTCGAATCCCACGAACGGGCTGGCTGCACGGGTGTTTTCGTGGTTTTCCCCATGTGTAACGTGTATACGAGCCAGTTTCCCTTAGAAAGTCCTCCACGAAGGCATCCCTCCCCTTAGGCAGATAGCCCTAGTGTGCTATGCCATAATTAAATATACCAATATACCATTATGGTGCCACTTTTTTGTGCAAATCTTCTATGCAAACAGCACCACACCCAGTATCTCAATATCATATCTAATGTAATTTATTGACTATAGCAACTATGTTATACTCGAATGTTATATCTCGTCTTAGTTCCCTATGTACTTACCCATGTTTCCTCACATTACCTATATATAAATTTTTGAGCCAATGTATACTTTTTGCAAGTTTCTGTAGAGGTTTTATCTTGAATTCTGGTACACCCTGCATCATACAAGAGTATTTCTATTTCTGATAAAAACGAGTACCAAATTTACATCAGTTACAGAATATTATTAGCGCATACTTTTGCATCTCATACAAGTTGTTTTAAGCTGCAATTACTTCACAGAACACACCAGAACCATAACAAAGTGACACTGACATTTTGTTTATTGATGTCTGGATCCATCATAATCCTATTCTTTCCATACACTGCATTACATGCCACATACATTAAGTAACATTGTCAAATGCACACATGGCTTTGACATATATACAGTGTGAGAAAATATCTACATGTACAATGATGTTCAGAATATTTCATATTGAAATACTAAATTTATAATTCGTGTTATCCTTACAGAAAATAAACTAAAAGTTCAATTAAGTATTTTTGCCCAAGAAATTTCAGTTTCTCTCTAACTCAGTTATACTGGACAATATTTCTCCCATGAACAAATGAAATTTATAATTAAAAATGTTATTTTTCTCAAGCATTAAATTTAACCCTCTCAGCATTTTGGATGGAAAATTCCATATAAAAAGCTGGCTTCTTATTCATTACACATGAAAATTTTTGCGAGCTTTTAACATTTCCAGTCCCAATAGGTTATATAAGTCCCAGTAGATGTTTAAACAAGCCTAGAGGGAATTACACACATGTGGGAGAGATATAAAAATTGTCGTGTGCATCTTCTTATAGAGACTTAGTGAATTTGGTTATTATAAGGGGAGCATATGCCATATCTTTACGTTTAAACAAATAAATTAGGACTGAATGGGTTATTGTATCTGATTTCAGTTTTGATGTAAACTGGAAGAAAAGGAATCAAGATACAAAGTCACTTTTTAATTAAAACCAAGAAAATACCACTTATTCAACACATTTTGAGGAACTTTGAAATTTTGGGGTAAACCCATAATGCTCGGAAGGTTAATGCTACTGATAAATGATAAACACACCTTTCAGTCATTCAGTTACATCACTACAGAAAAACTCTTTCTTGCCACAAATGTATAGCTCTTACAAATTTTACTGCAAAGGGCTTTGATTTTGAAAAACAGTATTTCTTTTAATATTTGCATACTAAATTTCTAAAAAAAATTAATGTTTTTAATGACGGAAATTTTATACATGTTTTAAAAAAAAAAATTCACAGTCAGAATTTAAGCATGTTACAAAATACCACAGAGTAAAGTGATAATTTAATGTCATTCAACTTAAAATATACAATGAAAATCTTCAGTGGATAGTAATCACTTTTTTCCTAAAGTATCTTTGAACAGAATATCAACATCATGCTTTTATCAAACTTTAATGTAAATAAAATATAAGCTACTTGATTATAATTTTAGAAAACAAGAAAATCTTGAAATAATTTACAGTAGCTTCATGGTCAAGAATATATTTAAAGAATTTATTTAAAATAAAAATACCTAAATCTTGTCAGATGATGACCGATGGTCTTTGTAAGTTACATCAACATTAAAAAACACAACAGTTATGGTTAATTTTACTATGTGCTTTAAATTTTAAAACAACAAAATAAACATGAAATCCATGCTTAAAGAAATGGAACATGAAAATTCTATGAATAAAATACATTAAAACTTTTAGAAGGATAAATTATATTAAATATTTAGTATGCTCTAATGGCATTTCAAGTATTATTATGATATAATTTATGCAATAAATAGCAAAGATAGATACAATCTGTATTCACATAGAGTTAGTAAAAGTACAAGCTTTCTACAACATTAAGGTAGACAACTGACATGCCTGAAAGGATTTTTAATGTTCAGGAAGATTGTTTTGAAATTTATACTATGCGCTAGGTGAAGGATATGAGTAAGGTGAGCAGTAAACTGTTATTGGTACTTTTCTGATTATCCGCACCCTCATAAAAAGTCACCAAATCACTGCCAATTTTGTGAATGGCAAAAAACATTTGATTGGCTTTCTTTACACCTACTAGGTACTGTTCCATTTTTAAATAAAGATAAAATAAAGCATTTTATAACAAACAATAAATTTTATGATAATCTATATCGGGGTTTCTTAAACTTTTTTCAGTCTCGACCCCATTTTATCACTGAGAGTTTTTCGTGACCCCCAGGTCCTTATAATATTTGCAAAAATTTTGTGGGACCCCATAAGTATTGTGCAAATCCGACACACTCGTGAGTAAAACTGTCAGTTTTTTCACTTGTACTGTAATATACTATTGCAGTTTTAGGTCATTAACTTTAATTTCTAATTAAGACATAGAATGTGAAAATTTTAAATAATTAACAGACGAAATGACAGCGTCACGTGCAAAGCAAGGAAAATGAACATTTATATTATAAAAAGAATGCATCAAAATGTTTTAATTTTTTTCTTTGTCTGTATTGTTTTATATTTATCTGTTTTCAGATACATTCTGTAAAAATATTTGGTAATTATAAAATTATAATATGAAATATCAAAACTGCTAAAATTTTTGGCATTCTTCTGCTGCAGGTCATCAATATGTACATTTTTACAGAAAGTAAATACTGTTTAGCTAAATGACTTCAATATAAAGTGAGTAAGTCAGCGTATACTTAAACAAGTATGTTGTACGGGTGTATATGGGTTATTTATTCTGCATATGTATTCAAACATATCAAACAAAAATCGGTAATTTTATTTGAAGTTTAAGCCCCACTTCCAAATAATCAGAAAGTACCCTTTTATCTTCTTCATAGATGAACAGCATTAAAATTGGAACATACTGCCATTAAATTATAATTATGTGAAACCGCTCAAAAGCTATGTGCATTTGATAGACATCAATGAGAAATTTACATGTATGTGAAAACTATGAAAACCTGCATGTAAATATATACACAAATTTCACTATTGCAAAGTACAAACTAGAATGAGCTATGTGTTCTATGGTTAAAATAGCCACTTAGCTACTGGTAAGCTGATGTATGATTATTTACAAACTTAAAATCATCATAGCAAGATGTGAAAGGATAAGAACTTTGTAGAATTTGCCCTGAGTCACATGAAAATATTTACCTTATGAAATGAATCATCAAACAGAATACAGGGTTCACTTAAACACAAACAAATATGCTACTGAATACCCATTAATAAAAATATAGATTACCAAATAATTATTAAATTTATCCTGTAGCAAAAACAAATTTTGAATTTTATTTTGTAGCACATACATAGGAGACAAAAGATGGAATGAAACAGAAGCAATGAATAGCAATTTTGTCCATATCTAAGACTACAGCTAAGTAGCTAATACATTTTGAAAGTGAAATTATAACTTTCTGCACTATTATTTTTCTTTAGATTTGAAAGCACCTCTAACATGAAAGTAATCCTGCTTTTAACATTTCCTACACAACATAACTTTTTACAAGTGCTGATTGACACCAAGATTGTCATTTTAAATATACATACATAATTTTGTATTTTAAATGGCAAAAAGTACAATATAAAATTCACAAAAATAATTTAAAATGCCAAAAATAAGTCTCAAAATTTTTCTGAAGAAATAAATCTGAACACTGATATGATCATGAAATTTCCTGTTTTAAAATACGTAAGACTTATAAATTTCAGAATTGTAAAGCTAAAAGAAAGCTGAGCCTTCGATACTGAATTGAAATGAAAATTATGCATTACGCACTAGTTTTATGTCCTCAAGTTAAAAAAAATTGCCATAGTTAATAATCGTACAATAACTATTTAAGATAAAATTATAAATCCTATAACAAAGCTATAATATGCAATGTAAAGCACTCTGATTTATTAGACAGGTACATTTTAATTTTGTTACAGGTTTCACAACTGTAAATATTTGGTATTCTACACATAATTTAAAAAACAGTTTTTCGACAGTTCTTTGATCCCTGCTTAAAAGAACATTAAGTAAAATACATTTTGACTTAGCTCAAATGAAAGTCATAATTCTGCATAATAAAAACCGGGGCGTGCATAGCGAATTATTAAATCATGATATTTATTAAGAACACAACCTTACGCACAAATTCGTACGTATTTCACACTCGTTTACCGAAATGCTACATATTATAAATCTAAACCACATGAGCATTAAATATTTAAAATACATCCTGCTGGTCTGACGCTGAAACTTTTCTGCTCAATGTAGGAAGTACTATTATTATTACTATTACATGATGTATTTAATCAAGATTACACGAAAATGTTAGTGTGTGATTATTTACGTCTGGCAAAGATTAAAAGAACATAATTTAAAAACTTATAAATTATTATTTACAGAAGAAGAACTATACAGCATACACTTCCTAATTAAATGACACTCAAAAAGGGGTAAAACTTTACAAAAAAAAAAGTTCTTAACAAAAATCACCAAACTCAATGTATCAAACCAACGGTACATCATGTAAATCTGTGTACGAGTTGGGAGCACCGATACACTGAACCACGTGTCCATAAGCCGGAAATAGTGTTAAATAATACTTCCGGTATCCAAGTTCTAGTCAGCTGGCATATAAATCAGCTGGATTACTGTGCTTTAATTAAACCTTTACATAGTGTTTTTTAAAAAAAGTGGAATATAAAATATTGATGAAAATATCGATTTTACTGCACTCAAAACGATTAATATGTAGAAAGTTATATACAAACTCTAAATCCTTCTTGATGACGTAGTTAGTGACGTCATGAGATAATGTCTTCTGCACTGAAGATGGCGACTGCTCTAGGAGGTGTGAATGGTGGTACTGAATCTGAATTTGGGGATTCTAGGAAGAGGCCATTGGACTCAGAATTAGATATTGGGGCGACTAAAAGATCTCACCATGGCGGAGGTAGCGTATAAATTTTCTAGACCTCCGATGAGCCTCTTTTTCAAAGACAAATTAATCAATGGGTGTGACGTGGGCTGGACATGCTGTCCGCACATTTCTGGCTGTTCCGTACGGGGTACTGCGACTGCGGTTTGCCCGGATACGTACGTGTTCGTGTGGGTCTACTGAGGCCGAAGCCTGAAGGCTTGAAACCGGCTGCTAATGTAACTAAAATCTTAGCCTCCAGAAGGATTGAATACCACTCCAGTATTCCTGGAATGTGGCTACGATTTTGATGATTAAATATGACTAACCTAAATGATTTTTGCTCAAGTAGTGCTTTTAGATGTTGAAATTTTGTTCTATAAATGTACATTAGCTTAATTTGTAGAGGCGAATCGGGTGACTGCCACATCGTCACAATTTTTTGCATTTTAATATTGAGTGTCTAGTTTGTTAATTATGGTAAGCTGTACAATTAATTTAAAGTAAATATATTCTTCAAAATGTTATTGAATTTGTTTTCAAGCATGTTTATATGGATTAAGGGTTACTTTGTTGATTTCTGATTGGTGTAGACTTGTGACTTGGCCATGACTTCCGAAGTGCACTACCATGATCAAGGGCAAGGTGAGTTTTGGTTGAAAAAAATAATTATATCTTTATTTATGTTATTTATTCTGTAATGAATCATCATTTATGCAATCATCGTTTCTTAAATCTGCACTCACCACAGTAGATCGCGTTACAAACACTTACCTACTTCAGTCGTACATTCGTAAAATTTATTAAGTTTTAAATTATGTTTTAGTTGTCATGCAAATAATAATTTAATTTATAAATAATAGCGGTCATATGAGGTGAATACTGTGCTGTTTTGAGCTGTTAATGATAATTTTATCGTGGGAAACGTAGTTCATTTCAAGCATACATTTTATTGTCCACATCATAGAAACCATCTATAAAAGAGATTTCTCGAAAATATGTGTTTGTTTTACCAAGAAATTAATTATATAACTATGCTTGCATCTGTTTTTTTCATCTTTATATTTTATAGGTTTCGGCCGTTGATATATAATACAACATGTTATCGTTCGTGTACTCGTGTGAAATTTACTTTCCATAAAAGTTTTTTGGATGTTATGTGTATTTAAGTGCTTCGATTTTTAATTTTCGTAGTTAAACAATAAAATTTAATTTTTCTCGTACATTCTCTAAACTAAATGTAGAAGTCTTGTGTGCACATGGTGCATAAATTTTAGAATGATTGAAATACGGATTAAAAATCTTACTTGATGTACTCGTGTAATATCAGCTTTCCATAAACATTCTTTGAATATTATGTTCAATTCAGTGGTTTTATTTTTAATTTTCATAGTTAACCAATAAAATTTAAGAATGTTTTCTAGTATATTCACCACACTAATGTAAAATTCTTGTATGCACATGTTGCAAAAGTTTTAGAATGATTGAAATGCTGATTAAAAATCATTTCCTCGTTGTAATAAGTTTGTGTTTTAGAAAGGCATACTGTGATTAAATTTATGGGTTTCTTATATTGTTTATCAAGTGTTCCAACATAACTTTATTCAAATGGGGTAGGAAAAAATTGCAATCATTTACATAAAAAAATTACTGCTTTCTATTGAGAAAAAATGTTAGGAGATGAAAGTATTAATTAAATCATGCATAGAAATTTCAGGATTTGTTTATTTGGTGTGCATGTGATTTAGTTAGCATGTTTCTGTTCATAGACAGTTGTGAATTATACCATGTATATTAAGGAATTGACATATATATTATGATTTATTAGATAACAAATCTTTTTGTTTGATAAATATTAATTTTTATGTTGAAATATTAATTGAGCATGTAGAGTGATTTAATAAAGATGGTTGAATATTTTTGTATTCTTAAAAATGTCCAGTTTTGACTACCAGAGAGAAACTGAAAATTATTGGGGAAAAAAAAAAAAAATTGGATTATTTAAAAATATATATTTAAAGTGGTGATGACATAGTATATTTTTTAATATAAATTTTAAGTTAAAACTTGTATTTTTAAGCAGTAATTAATCAGATAAGATTTATTTATTAACCTTTGTTTAGTTATATTGTCATGAATGTATAATAAAGCTTTAGGTTTTGTAAGTCTGTGAAGAAATACATTTTGTATCATTTAATTCAGCTTTTCTGCATGAAAGATTTGCTGAACTTTTACTGAATTTAAGTGAAACATGTGAGGTTATCACTTTGTATAAAGAAATCTGTAATTTAATAAATTATTTTCCTTGAACTAAAGTATTTTTTTCTTGACTGAATGCTCATCAGCTGGCCAAGCAAATAAATTATTGAACATTGATAGATTTCTCCTGTGTAAAATGTGGCTGTGTGCCCCCCCTTTTTTTAAATGATTATGTTTTTATAAAAAAGAAATAAATGTAGAAAGAAAAAAAAAAAAGAAAATATAAAAAATAAATGTAGAAAGAGATCTCTTAAAAAATCTTCCACGAAAGTTATCCCCTCCTATATTTTTAATATGAATCCCTTTTTTTGGCACTTGGAAGTATTAAATGGCTCGTATGTAATGTAATTAATTTTTTTTTAAAATTTAAACATTTATGTTTAAGATTTATATGACTATTATCATAATTTTCATTTCGAACTTATTTTTCCTTTAGTTTATAATAACCATTGATACATTTGGAAAGCACCTTCCTTCTATTGTTTAATGAGGGGTGTTGATTAGTAGGAAAGTTAAAGGTTTATAAATGTGTTTTCATAAACTGTCAGTGCCTTTCTCCCACTAAAATGTAATTAAGTAAAATATTTTTAAAGGTGATCTGTTTTAAAGCCTAGCCATGTTGCATGATTTCATCTTATCATAAGTAAGTTTTTAAAGGGAGGTGGGCAGAGCAATGAAAAGCACAGGCTAATGATGAATTCTTTATATCTGAGCTTTTATGTAAAAAAAATAATAAAAGTAAGTGCAGATATTCATTAAAAACTTATGGGCTATTTAAATGTGAATGTTACTAATTGTCTCTTTTTAATAAAGCATAAACATTTTAAGAAAAACAGAATTTTGTAAAGTGCATTAATCCAAAACATATTATTGTGAAGTGACTTACTTATATAATCTAATAAATTTACCATTATAAAAATTTCCTATAAATTATTTAAAAAATGCATAATTTAAGTAATAACTGACATTTCACCTGGAATTAAAAAAATCTCAATTTGTACATATAAGAATTAAACATTCATTCATAGCTTTAAATTTTGGAGGCTTTTTTCCATTATGGATACTTGTTCAAAAAATGTATTAAATTAAATTGAAATGAGTTTTTGTGTTTGTAAAAGTATTTCTAAAAAGTAGTCAAATAAAATATTTAATAGTAGTGAATATTTTTTTAGTACTATGTGAAGATTTCATGTTTCTTTGTATAATTTCCACGGAATTTAAAATTCATAAATGAATATATTTCTCAGTGCTATGCAAACATTGCATCTTTACTTGCATAAATTTCGCAGAATTTAGAATTCATTTATGATTGATCCGTACATTAAAAATGTTAGTTTTGTTAGGTTTTGTTAATTTTTCTTTGAACTAAAAAATGAATACCTCAGTTCACACATATAGGAATTAAACATCTTCATTTACATCTTTAAATTGTAAGAGACATTTTCCAGTGTAGATACTTGTTCAAAAATTGCACTAAATTAACTTGAAATAAGTTTTTATGACTCTGTAAAAGTATTCCTATAAAACAGTCAAATAAAATACTTAGTAGGGAATTTTTTTTTTTTTTTTTTTTTTTTTTTTTTTTTTTTTTACTGCTATGCAAAGATTAAATATTTCCTTGTATAATTTTCACAGAATTTAGAATTCATTAATGCTTGATTCATGCATTTGAAATGTTACTTTTATAGATATTGTTAATTTTTCTTTGTAAAATTATTTTTTGAAAGTTTGGATGACCAAAGTGATTATATTTCAGTTGAAAGAAAAACATAATATATATATTGGTACATTGTATGTCACATTATTGACAAGTGCCATTTAATATTATTACATACATCTTTAGGCAGGCAAGTGAAGAGCAAAGATAAGCACACTAGCCTGTAAAGCATTGGGTGGCTGAATAGTTGTTTTTATGGTTTTTCCCATGTTAAATGTGTATACTAGCCAGTTTCCCTTATAAAGTGCACCTCAAAGGCATCTCTTGTCTCAGGTAGATAGCCCCTGCTTGCTTTTCCATAATCAAATAAACCAAACCTTTAAGAGAAGGGGTTAGGTTTATTCAAATGTAACAAAGAAGGTGAGGGCTGCTTGTCTAAGGGGAGGAGTGCCTTTGTTGTGTACTGTCTAAGAAAAGGTTACTGGTATTGACTTTACATATGAAGAAAAGCCAGCTGTAAAGCTATCTCATTCACTGAAGTTTGAATCCAGGTTGGACTACCGGTATTCAGCAATCTTAACCATTTGCCCTTTGGTGGGTTTTTAAGGGAGAAGAAAACTGGTAAGAGATACTTATGTTAATTTTCCTGTCTGAGTGATAGAACAGGATTTTATAAATGCTTTAAATTTCTATTTTTAAATGAAATTTTTTTCTACATTGTATCGTTTAGATCCACGGGGAAGACCATTCCTGCCTTGTTATACTTACTAGCACCTTTCGATGAGCCTGGCCTGGAAAACTGTTCACTCTGTAGCTTAATCAATAAAAAAACTGTATATTAGCATACCTGTGGCTGAATGGCTAGAAGCATATAATATTGGTAATTTGCTCTGAATTCGTTGCTTTGTAGCTACATTGGGTTTTCAGAATGTATCGCAAAAATACAAGTCAGTCTCTTTGGAGGTCATCCGCAAAAGTATCAGTTCCAGGCAGATAATCTTTCACTGCATTTCCGTAACAGAGTAGCATTTCCATAACAAAGTAATCGATCTGCTTATTTATATTTATTTTTAAAGAGTGATTGCTATTGGCTTTCTTCCAGTTTCATAGAGAATCTTAATTTATTTGTATTTTGTTGTCGTTTGTGAAATCTGTCTCTTTAGGGCTTTAGTATTGCTTTTAGCCTCATAGCTGTGTTACCTGTCAGAATGTTAGCACATCTTCCCATTCATGGCTTCACCAATTTCATGAACTAATGTCTGTTTATTAATGACATGATTTTCCTATTTGGTATAATCGCAAGTATTTCACGTTTTTCATTTCTGCTCTGTTTGTTTCTACTTTGTAAGTAACATGTTAAATGTAGTTCACATGGTATCTTAAATATTAGTGAAGCTAGTATTAGTTATGTCTAAGTGCTAAAAAGTCATGAAACGGTGGTATTTTTGTCTGAAATTAAATTTTCATTGAGGCAGAAATGTGTCAATATTTTTATAATATAAAAAGTTAATGTCAGCTGTTTTTTCTTAAAAGATGTAACAGAGATCAAGTTGTTAAAAACCATAAAACTTTTTTTCCCCCAGGTTTGTAGGGTGATTATGGCCTGGTATCTTATTATGGTGGGAAATTGGCTGACTGCATTGGTATTTGTGGGATTTATGTCATCTC
The DNA here is from genome assembly GCF_044657685.1 of Stegodyphus dumicola. Classification (NCBI taxonomy): domain Eukaryota; kingdom Metazoa; phylum Arthropoda; class Arachnida; order Araneae; family Eresidae; genus Stegodyphus; species Stegodyphus dumicola. The sequence goes on from NC_140781.1 coordinate 122,980,888, forward strand.
TGTAATATAAATACAAAGCAGTTTTCCCTAGAAAGAAATTCACTCAAGTATATTTTTACATCATTTATTTTCCTTTTTCATTAACATTCTCTGTGGCGGTTGATTAGAAGGAATGATTTCTAGATATAAATTCCTTTTTCTCTCCTTTTTAATTGTTTCATACTAATTTGCATACCTTTATTATGTAAAAAAAAGTTCTTTGAAATGAACCTTTCATTTTGAGTGATAAAAACTTCGACATAATAATTTATGCAAGATGGCGATTTCAGTGTTAATTTTTAATGAAGCTAAAAGTCTGTAGTAGGCTGATATATGCTGTCATAAATTAATTCGCTTGAGTTCTGTAGATAACCTGCTGGTTTCTGATTATTCACACCTGCGAATGAAAAGTTACGAGCTCATTTGCGAACTTAATAGGTCATTTTTTTGATAAGCTAATATATGAAAGGCAAGTCATTTTTAAAAATGGCAGCAGTTATGTAATGAGCTATCAATGGATAAAATTGAAAAAGCAAGAAAGATCAGTAATAAAACATTTACCAGTTTCAAAGAAATCTTTCTTTTTTGTGTTGTTCAACCCTTATATGCAGGAATCCTCTTTTGCTTTAAAAAAGCACCAGAGAATTCCATAAACTTGGCAAACAGGCATGTGCATCATGCTTATCTGGGTTGCAGCATAAATACTTTTGGCCAAATCAATGGGTTGTCACGTAACCATTTTGGTAACATACTGCTTTTGACTTGTGAGCATTTTTTACAACTTTTGGGCCAGGGTGCAGATCAGGAAGTACAAATAGCCGAAATATTCTGAAGTAAATAAGGTATCAAATTTTAGTGGTAAAGTTGTGTTATCGCTAAAAATATGTCTGGAAGACTTGTTCAGGATGCATATCATGAAAGGTATGCTGCATCTAAAAATATGTAAGCAAGATTGTTGTTCAGTATGTATGCCATGATAGGTGTGTTATAGTTAAAAATATATTGGAAGAATTATTATTCATGAAGCAAGCCCACTAAGATATAATTTATGTTAGGGTACTATGTATATTTTTGAAGAAGCAGATATCTACAATTTTCAGATTTGTGATTAAGTAATCAGTTCATGCTATAGTTAGCTGTGTTTTGTAACGGGAAAGAGGCCTGGAGCATGTATTATTCATTACGTCGGACATTCCTTTAAAATAGAACTTGGGGATGAGATAATTTACCTCCTGAATATTTTGCTTACATATTATGCACAAATAAAAATTATAGTGAAGTATGTAAATTATTAAAATTGCTTAACAATCATGCATTTTCTGTAGCTGGTATAAGGTTAAAGACACAGCTTGTTGCAATGTAGTATTTGTTCTCCTTTTGTAAATAAAATGTACAAACTTTATGGCTTAATGGTAATTATAAATCTTACTTATTTTTTAGTATCGTCTTCTACCGTATAGTGGGAAATAACTATGTGCACATACATTCTTAAGCTTTTATTTGTAAATATATCAGTTGTATATCTTCTGGTCATATTAGTGTTCCGGATTTACAAATTAATGACGTAAGAATCACAAGATTTTTAAAAGTATTATATCTTTAAAATTCATAATAGAGTGTTAAGTATTGTCATTCCGTTTTTTCTCTCCTCATTTCAGTATATCAGTGTTAATTTTTCTAAATAAGGTGGCTTTTTTTTTAATCCTTTAAGCTTCATTTATTCAACATCACTTTCTTTGTACTTACACATCGTAAAATTTAACAACAAAATCTTTAAAAGTAGAGTATCTTTATAATTCTCAATAGAATGCTAAGTGTTGCCATAAATTTTTTTATATTCATTGTGCTATTTGTATTTGCTGTGTATTATTCCTCTAAAAGTAATGCATAGCCATATTTGGTGGCAGCATCTGTTTACTTGAAAAGTGATTTGAAATGAGTGGAACGGATGCAAAATTGAGGATTGAGGCTAATTTATTTAATGATTAATAATGAGCTTATTCTCATTGAATTTGCCATTATTCCAAGAATGCATTTTTAATGCTTGTAAATGTAGTAATGCTGTTTGCAATCGTGTTCGTCTTTTAAGTACCGAAAATGAGAAGTTTGGATTATCTCATGATATTTTTTTCACGAAAATCTCTTCAGAGCTTTAAAGTAAAGTATTACTTCAGGTTTGTCAGTTTAAGCCCATATCCAAAGCTTTGTTCCCAGCGATATAACATTTTTAATTGGAAAGTTTTTCATTAAAAACTCATATGGGCTTTTAAGTAAGTACTAGTTCTGGTTGTCCATTTTTGCCCAAAACCTAATCAGTTCTGTTTATATGAATCCAAAAAGCTTAACAACCTAATTGATTTGCTTGTGCACTGTATGAGCATCAGAACTTGACTTGCCCACATGGTGGACTGGAAGATTGAATCATGATCACTATTCTAGTACTTTTCCTCCCTGATTTTACTGGAAATTTTTTTTTGAAACACAAAATTTTTGGGATGAAATTTCACGTTATACTAGTGTTAATAAATATTAATATGTACGCTTCTGTTATTGGAAGTGGATTCAGAAATGTATGTGTATATGTGTCTGTGTATGCATACACATACATACATACCTACACGAACACATACATTCATACTACATGCAGTAAAAGTATAGTTTAGGGTACCCCTTGGCGATTTTTGGCAGTACATGGATACCGATTTTGTGCAATTCTTTGACCCATTATTTTGGCTTGCGAAGCGGTGATTTTTGCGCCAAAAATCTACACAAAGCCAAAATAGCAAGACAAACAATTGAACAAACTCTGTATCCATGTTACACATCAACTTATTTTCACTTAAAAAAATCCCCGAATTGCACAAAAATGGCATTGCGCACTCTTTTAATTTTATTCATGTACACGTCGAGTTATTTTCACTTAAAAAAAATCCCCGAATTGCACAAAAATGGCATTGCGCACTCTTTTAATTTTATTCATGTACACGTCGAGTTATTTTCACTTTAAAAAAATCCCAGAATTGCACAAACTTGCTTTGCACACTCCCTTTACTTTGTCCATGTACACATCTATATATTCAAATCCATCTAAACAGTTTTTATGTTCGACTAGACACATATCCTTCCTACATACAGGACACTTATAATGGCTACTGAATAAACCTTCATTTACACACCAGTCAATTAAAGCTCTTTTTCCCTTTTGCTCCAAATCGTACAGAAACTTCAAATTAATCTTACTACACCCGGCCATTCTACCGTCTAAAGAATCAAACCAACACACACCACAAAAACGCTTACAAAACATCCCATGATTCAAAATTTCTCAGAATCATTCACCCGATTACATCACAAATAGGGTTTCCATAACATTTCAACTACTCAGGCTACCATAAATGAAACAACAACTTGGCAATAAATCAAACAACAACTTCGCCATAATACAAAGGTACCTTAAAGTTTACTCTACCCACTACATGCATACATACATTTCTGAATCTGGTCCTCATAATGGAAGAGTACCTAATAATAATATTGTATATAAATATAAAAAAGTATTTTGGGGGTACTTAAAATATTATACTGTTGACCGTGAAACTGGCACCTAGGCAATGTGATTTACCACAAGAAAAGTGCCCTGATAACATCTACCCTTTTGTTTGATGTAAACTTAATGGATTCTTGATAAACCATCATTTGTTTTTATGAACAATGATATAAATTAACTGTTATTGCATTTTTCTTACATTGTGGAAGAAATGATTAAAATTTGGGACCTGCCTTCTGCAGAATAGCAAACAGATGATTATTTTTAAAGTTATGTCATCCTATCATGAAAAATGTATACATTAATTGACACAATAGAGCCAGCAAAACAGTAATGGATTGGAAGAGTTATCTTTGGGAAGTCTGTACTAGTAGCTTTCTAAACAGAGTTTTCGTTAAAATCAGAGAACCTAACAAAATAACAGAAATCAATAAAAGCTTTTTTAGGAAGCCCAAATACAAAGCGGGTCTTAACCTTATTGTTTATTAAATAAAGAGACATCTGCTCCATCAGAATACCATAGGAATGATTGGCACAGCTTTGGCGGGGTCTCCATCAACTTTTATGATTCAATGGTGGCCAAATCTCACGGTCAACGGGATAATGCGTAAGTACCTATTTTATATATTTCTATGTATTTTATAATTATTTATGTAGCCATATGGATATGAATAACATGTTAGGTTTAAATAAAATTTTTAGAAATTTCCTCATGAAAGTTGCTTTCAATGCTTAAATTTAATTGTGTAGGGCATTTAAACTGAAATTAACCTCTGTTGAAGCCAAAATTTAAATAAAATTTTAATAAAAGAAGTGATATCTTTTGTACCAAGTAGCTACAAAAAGGAAATGGTTAAAAGATTAAACACAGAAAACAAAAATGTTTGGAAGTTTAATGCAAGAGTTAACATGGACTAAAAAATTGTCAGGCACATATACACAGAGACATTTTAAAAATAGTAAAATCTTGTTGTGAGACCTGAATTCATGCTTATTTATTGAAATCTCATTATTGAATTTTTAGATTGGAAACATTTACCTACTTTACCTATGGGGATAAAAAAGATTGGCTAAGTTGGTTACACAAGGCTGATTAGGCAGTTGTATTTGGACAAAGGTAATATAGCTGTCCAATGATATATTCAAATGTGTAGGGGTGATTGTGGTTTGGATATAGCCAGAATTCCCGTTTTTTACTCTTTCAAATCTGAAATTTCCAGATGTGAGGAAGTGCATGAACACATAAACTTCAGGGACATTAATCTTTAAGTTTAATGTCCTTGTTTAATTTTTATTAATTTTCTGCAACATTTATTAAGAATTCTGGAAAAGTTAATTCCAGTGCCAGATTTACATATAAGCTGCACAAATTCTAGCTTAGGGCCCCCACTTTTTTGGGGCCACCTTCAAAAATTGTACCATATCTCGTATTAAGATGGAAAAAGTCTCATATCCATCATTAAGGGGCTCCATATCTCAAATAGTTAAGGATCTCGTCAAATATAAATCTGGTTGTGGTTAATTGAAAAGAAAAAGAGTTAAGTGTATTATGAAAGAATATATAAAATGTACTTATTACATGTAAAAGTAGCTACTCCTAGTGAACTGTATTAAATTTAATGGCATGAAATCTGCTTGGTGAAACAACTGTTCCCTGTGCTGTCCTTAGAAATGCAGTATAGCTGTTCGTGGCTGCATTTGTAATTGGACAGCAACTGATATTTGTGGAAAAGCACGTTCAAATTTTGTGTCGGTGCTGCTTCACTTTGTTTTGTCTGACTTTTAGATATCAGTTGTGGAATATTTTTGAAAAGTTGGAGTTGATTCATGTCTTTGAAGAAGTCTTACACATGCAAACTTCTTGTCACTACTGTTTTGCTTTGTTATATCAGTCCAGGTCGTAAAATAAGTTTTTAATACTCTGAGCAGCATAACCGGCTTTATCCAGTCATGAGATTCTTTGTTACTTGATACATATTAGCTTATAACTTAAGATATTTTGCTTTCTTACTTTCTTTAATAATGCAAATGTAATCTTAATGAATGTAAGTTAATGAAAATAAAGGCTAAAATAAGTAATTACATAAATTTAACTAATAAATGCTGCATAAATACAGGTCTTCATGACAGATCCAAAAACCCATGTCGCTCAGAGGGTTAAAAAGCAGGAAATAATTCTTTGAAGAAGCTTTATGTATGTCAGATCACATGAATTCTTTTATGAAAATTTGTTTTGATACAGAACACTTAATTAAGCCAGTAAAAAGATACTAGCAGATTAAAAATATGATTGGGATATAAATTAGCTTATTTCCTGTTTCATTCCTATTTTTATGAGATGAAGTATTTGTTTCTTGTAATTGAATGGACTATTATTGAAAAGGCACATGTCCATTTTTGCAAATTTTAGACCAGGTAATAAAACCCTCTAACATTTTGCAGAATAAAGTTACCACTTATTTTGATCCCCAGATAGAAAGAGATACTCAAAACAACAGTGCATGCATTTTTTCACAATGTTAATTCTTATTTTAAAATTTCTAGGCAATTTCTAATTTTGTGGACATGTGTCCTTTCAACAATAAAGAGGCAAAAGGGATAATGTATATGGATTTTTTTCTTTGAACAACTTACTTTATTTCAACAGAAAAGGCATTTTGAAGCAGTCAGAATATGAAACACGTCACAAAATAAAATAAAACAGCTTATATGTTTTCTGTCCTTTTAAAAATGACATTTACTCACCTAGAAATGTATTATTTTTTTTCAAAAATCTTTAATACTGAACATAATATTGAAACAATATTTAAAACCTTAATAGAGTCAAACAATTTTAGCCAACCACATTAAATTTAAGAGTTGTCTTTGCTCTAAGAAGGTGCAGTTGTTCTAGAGGTTGGCTATAATGTGATGGTGTTGTAAAAATCCTTATAGTCTTCTGGTATGTAGTGAGTAACGTTTTTGATATCTTCTATTTTCTTTACATTAATTATATTCATCTCAGAATATTCTGGTACAGACGGAAGAACTATTTGTACCTCTGGTATCTTCAATTTTAAGAGTTTTTTAATCAAACCATTTAACAAGTTATAGGTAAATAACCCCCCTCTTTCATCTTGAAATAGTAATCATATATTTTAAGACTGCTTTGCTCCTCTATATCTTTGTTGTGCAATATAACTTGTTTTTGAAGCATCTTGGCCACCAACTATTGAAGTCTAACATGACGTTATTTCCCAGCAATATAGCTGAAATTTTATCATCAGAACTGCTTTCAGAGATGAGGTTCTTATACTGGGCCGGTGTGTATATTCAATCCATTTTTTTAAAGTGACGTTTAATAACACCGAAAGTCCTATCACAAGTATTGCATGATAATCAATTTTTTTCTGATCACAGAAAAAGCTAAGAGGAACCTTAAAACAATATGATTTTGACCATTGCAACCATCCAAAAAATATGAATTTCTTTGACTGACATCGGAATATGTTGTCTTATACATTCATAGGAAAATAAAGGAGCCTTGTTAGCCCCTTTCTTTGCCCAGCCCCTTGTGGTAAGTACCTTTCTTTGTTTTCAGATTGTAAGTACAAAAACAATTTACCCACAACTGTCAATAAAATATCTCCTGAGCTGGAATGTGGTGGGGGAAGCAGTAAGTTCTGCATGTAATCAATCACAAGACCGTATGTGGTTTCCTCCTGATCACACTTATCACTCGCCTCTTTCAAGACTGAGTAAAATCTTTTGGATTTCCGAATGTACACATTTTTTCAACAATTGCCACTCTTTTCGCAGTGTCATTCAAGGAGGTAATTTTAATTTTGGTTGTTAGCTGTTCACATGTTCCACAAACATCTTTTTGGGGGTCTCCTGAAATGGTAGTTGAATTGTTCTTTAAAAACAAAAATAAAAGCTGTATTTTACTTTTGAGGGAGAATGTTTTTTCATTCACAAATAGTACATGGCTTTTATATTCAGGTCAGCAGGTAAATATTTAATCGTTGAACTGGTGTAATGAGATGTTTTCAGTGGAGAAAACTAACATGATTCCTAATAAGTTCACAAACCTCACTCGAAATAGTATGTGTTTTTGGGTTATGTCCATGCAGGTCTTTAGATTTTCCTAGGGTCAGGAGTGATCAAATTCTTCTAAGCCGTTTAGCACTTATTGAAAATAATGCCGTGATTTTTTGAAAACTGAGATGTGGTGCCCATGAGAGGAAATACTGTAATAAATAAAAAAAGCTTATGTTTTTTTTTTTTTTTTTTTTTTTGAAAATACCAGGTTACTTTTCAAGATATATCAAAAGAGTAAGCAGTTCATGTGTGCTATAGTTGTTACTGGTAAATAAAACTAAAAATGTTTTCATCAACAAAACACGGACAAAAGTAGATGAGGTTTCACTTACCCACAGTTTGTACCCATAATTTATCGGAAGACATCTTAGCTCTTACAAACCTGTCCAGTAACCCTGGATTTCTTAATATTCTGCTTGTAACTGTCATCATTCCAAACACCATGTCTTCATATGCGCGTTTGTGAAACACTTTCATATGAGGACACACTGCTTGTATTGGACATGTTATCTGAATAAAACCAGAAAACAAGCTGAACAGAGACACCTCCCTAAGCAAAAGGATGATGCAATATTTGCAAAGACTGTTCGATAAGAGACAACAACTATGTTAAGTGAAGAAAGTGCTCACAGGATGGACATTCGTCCTTTCAACAATAAACACCATCTTTGACTGCTTGCCAGTACACATAGAGTTTAATTATAGATGTGCCACCTCAACTCTGAATGCATCTAATTTTGTAGAATGAGAAAATGTTAAAAACCTCAAAATCGACAAAATATGTACATGTGCCCTTTCAACAATAATTGATTCAATTGGCATTGCTTTATATTCAGCACATGCACAACTATGAATGAATTAGTAATCTCGGGGGCTCAAAAATGTAGTCTTCATAATCCTTTTACTTTTCATTGTATGGAGTTCTATACAAATATATAGAATTTTGAAACTATATTAAAATTAAAACATTCACATAAACAGTTTTATGTACTAAAATAATACGGCGTTCACCATTCTATCAACAGCCTTCCTCGCTGTTGTCAAATGGCATTCTGAGCAAGCAAGAAGTGTAGCCATAATATTTGGCCCCCTTTGAGCACCATAATAGATTTCAAATATTCCACAAAATATGACCCATTCTCTGTGGAACTGATGACACTGATTAAAATATTGACCACAAGGCTTAATCATGTTGGCTTTTATGGTTTGGTTTATTATGGCAGAGCAGTTGAGTACCATTGGCCTAAGAGGAGGAATGCCTTTGTGGAGGATTTTCTAAGGAAATGTTACACATGGAGAAAACACCTATGCAGCCAACTCATTTGGCAGTATTCAAATTCCATGTGACTTTTACTTTTGGGAGTTTGTTCTCTGCCTTAATTATCTACAACACTGAATGATTTTCAGGACTGTAACTGTCAGCTGCATCACACTGGATACAATTCAGGATGTGTGGTTGGAGCTAGGTAACTATCGTGATGCTTGCAGCATAAAGGTTTTATGTGCAGATTGGGCATTTGTAATTATGAATGTTGCCCTATTTGGGTTTAGGTAATCATTATTGTGAATATTTGCACAAGATAATGCTTTCAAGTTTCTCCTTTAGAAATCGGTTTGTTTTTGTGCTTACTCTAAATAAAAGCGAATCAAAATCTAAACTATTCAGCCACACTACAAATACAAGGTGTATTACAATTCTGAAAACATTTTATATCTGATAGATTGTGAAGGCGGTGCAGTATAATGTAATAAACAATCGAGAATAAATATATTTTTTCTACGGCTAATTTAGGGTGGTTTGTGTGCGTAATGTTTGAAAAAGTAATGAAGACTTCATACGTTTATACAACTTGATGCTTATCACTTCCAATATTTAACTTTCATTATGTGACTTTATCGGCTCAGATATTAATGATATAACTAGTTATGAACGTTGATTCTTTATCTACCATAAGATGTGTAAAATTTTTCATGTTTTATTTGTAAAAATTAAGATACTAAGCAGTATTTGATGAGTTAACATATAATGGACATAAAATAATTGTGCCTGAAGTATGAAATACCATTCAGAATTGTTCAGGTATAACTGCTTAGCTGTATTTTCAATTTGCAGAGGTAAATTATGATTATCAATGGAACTGTTTATATAACTTTTTAAGTGCTTCTGTTTCTTCAGTCTGTTGAGGCTGTGCCCTGCCAGTGCCCAAGTGGTATTAAGATCACTGAACATTGATAGTTTGACCTGGACAAACCTAGGTAAATGGGTATGTAACATAGGGGATTTTTGTGATTTTCTCTATGTGTCGCATGAATACGAGGTTGTTTCCCTTAGACAGGCCTTCATAAAGACATGTCTCTGTTCAGGCAGATAATGCTTAGAACACACGAAAATGTTCTATTAAAATAACCTACTCATTCATTGATAAGATTTTTATTTGTTTTGTACATATGGATGTGCATTAGGCTTAAGTAAAAAGTGTCAAGTCTTATCTAGCTTTTTCATCTCGCCTACCAATCTTCCAGTTAATCTCCAAAGCCCCTAGTTTTTAAACTTGGATAACTTTAAAGTATCATTTTCAAATGTGGTTTTTTAGGAATTTTGATCATTAGATATCAGAGGAAAAGGAAACATTCTGAAGAAAATTTTGATGACCTGTTCTTAAAAAGCTAAGGCTTTTGGCACATTATTCTCAAAGAAACCTAAAATTTTACGAGTTTTATTCCTTCCATCCCAAGTGATATTTTAGTGTTATCTTTCAAATTCTTATTCACCCTGCTGTGTCTTTAATCCATTATGGCAGCGATCGCCAACCCTTAGAACTTCATGGACCACTACATATATAATTGTTGCGTTGAATCTACCTGAATATTATTTCATTCAGTTGTTCTCGCCATTAAATTAAATCTGACTTCCATTCTATAACACTTGAAAAGAAATATTTTAAAATAAACAATTACATTTTCTTGCTTAAGAAAGCCAAAACTTTATTTGCTTACACACTTAAGGAAATCAAAACATTATTCTAATCTTTCTTCCTGTCGCTAAACTACAAAACCAAAACTCCATCTAAAATAAAAGAAAAACGGCTGTTGGATATCATTAACAAATAAATCATGGAGCTCGCAACATACTCCCACCTTTTGATTTTCTTAAAATGGTCTCTGAAAATCAAAACATTAAATAAAAATAAAAATTTAAATTTTCTACTCAATAGATTTGCATAGTACTCAATATACTCACAATATAAGTTAAATAATAATACAGAAAATATACTTAAAAAATTTACTTATAACAAGAAGGTTTGACAATTTTTCTGCCACATCTAGTTTTTAGTTTAAAACCAGTTCCTTTAAAGTCACTGACCCTCTTAACATTTTCAGATTTATGAGGAATGTCCCTTTTTTGAGAAACAGTTGGCATGGAATTTCTTTTACAAACAACTTTCAATTCATTATATTCTCAAAATTTTTTCGGTTATTGTAGAAACAGAATATCCAGGATATTAGTCACAAGATCTTTGAATACTTGGAAAACCGTCGTAAGTACCATCACTTGTCTGACACAGAAGTGTTAACTAAAGCAATTTCTCCCTTCTTTTGCTCTTTGTAAACTTCTTCGCTGTTGGTTTGAATTTGAGATTTGGGCCAGTTGTTCTCAAATTGCTTTAGCCACTTTGGTCCCTCCCACCATTTCGATGTAATGAGAAATTTTGGAGCGCAGCCTTTGGATGGGAGGTCTGCTGGATTATGACTGCCAGGAATATGTTTCCATTAATCCATTGAAGTGATACTTCGAATTTCCTTAGCTCTATTTTTAACGAAAGTTTTCCAATTATCTTCATTCTTAATCCAAAACAAAGCGGTTGAAGAATCTGTTCAACATGTGGTTGGAATTTCTGTCAAATTCATTTCTTTTCTAATATGAGATACAATGCATGCTCCTACACAACAGGCTAATAATTCCAATCCGGGAATTGTTGCTTTCGCCAAGGGAGCAACTTTGCTCTTACCTTGAATTAAATGAACTTTCACTTCATCACAGTTTTCTTTACGAAGAAATACAACTGTGCTACGAAGAAAGCGCTGTAAGCGGATTTACTAGCATCTACAAAAGTGTGAAGACTAAATCCATCTCGGGAACCATCACAATCAGCATATCTTGGAATTTTAATTTCCAATAATAAATTGAAGATCTTCCGTCCACAGTGAAAATCTTACAAACACTTTCAGGACATCCCTCATCCCAGCCTAATTTAAGAGTCCAGCTTTCTTGTATGAGCATCTTCATGCATACTCTTACTGAGCTCAACATTCCAATGGAATCAAAAGTAGTGTTGACACCTTAAAGAATATTTTTTGTTACAGGTTTTTTTCTTAAAGGAAACATTTTCTAAGTAACAGAAAAGGATATCTTTATTTCTGTCCCATAATAATCCAAGAATGGGAGATTCCTTCTCTTTTATCTTCTGTTAAAGAAGTATATTCCAATCCATGCAAGTCAAAACATGCTGAAGCTAGAATTTGTTTAGCTTCATGTACAAATTGCAATAATTCCTTTTCATCAGATACGCGTGTATACGAGCCAGTTTCCGTTAAAGTCCTCCACGAAGGCATCCCTCCCCTTAGGCAGATAGCCCTAGTGTGCTTTGCCATAATTAAATACACCACACCATTTCATCAGATACAGATATAACACAGTTATCCACATAAAAGGCATTTCCTAACTTCCGCACAGTTTCTGGAAAATCATCACGGCATTCCTCTAAATGAAAATTAATGACTGCATGCGAGTCCAAAGACTACCCTTTTATAATGATAAATTTTTAATTTTATTTTTTCGAAATTCTCCCACCATAAAAATCTCAAATAGTCTTTATCTTCTTCTCCAACAGAAATTTGTAAGAAGGCCTTTCTTATGTCTGAAATGATGCCAATCGATCTTTCCCGAAACTTCAGTAGCAGTGGAGGGTTTGGTCCTTTCTCTAGAACATCATTAAGTGATGGAGAATGACCGGATCTACATGAAGTATTGAAAACAGGTCGAATGCTTGTGGTGGAGTTTTTTTTTTTAAACACCTTGATGGGTTAAATAATGGCATGGTATTTTATTTTCTTCCTCAGGTGGTACTTCTTCAATAATATTCTTCACTAACCATTCCTGGAAAACAGCATCATAATCTGCATATCTGCCTTCCTTAATAAGTTGGAACTGTTGCATAACTAATTGATGTGTCTCTTCTTTAGATTTTATTTCAACAGGATCTCTGATGCCTGAGTTTCAAAGTTCCACAGTTCAGCAATTGATGCATTTTTTATCAGTAGAGAGGTGATTAAGTTTGCAGAGTTGTTAACAGGATTCTCATCAAACATTTTCCCCATAATCAGCCAGCCCAAAACCGTTTCATATGCGACTAAGCCACAGTTAAGATAATGAGTTTTCCCCGCAAACAAATGACCACAAAAATTAGCTCTAATCAATATCTCAATATCGGGAAAATTCTCTTCATAATCATTAAGCTATATCTTCTTTTCCTTTACCTCTTTTTCCCATGATCTTCCTTTCTTTAGTTGCGGAATTTTTCCTCAAATAATAGACTGATCTAGAGCTTTTACTTTACAGAAAAATGTATTGTTTAAGGATTCAATGTCAAGTTCATACTGATGATGCTCCTTCATCTCTGTCATTAAATCCTTCAAAAAGTGTGTGAATCAAAAACCTGTTACCATTTGTTTCCATACCCATATCTTCTACAGTTGTCTTCAATATGAATGAATGTTGGGAACCACTATCGATAAGTAACCGTTCTTGTTTTTCTTTTTCAACCTTATTTCAATCTAACCTGTAACATCTGAAGTAGAATTTCACCAGAGTAACAATGATTTGACAGGCTGTTATCGCTTGGTTTTGATTCTTCAGATGTAAGAGAATTATTCATTAAGTTGTTAGTTTTCAGCTCTGGACACATTAAAACCAAATGTCTTTTTCCACAAAGAATACATTTAATATTTTTCTTGCAAAATTTTGGCCAATGTCCAGATCTTAAACATATAAAGCAGACTTTCTTATCCTTTAAAATATCTTGTTCCTGCTGGAAATTCAGAGTTTGAGCCTTAAAACAATATCTGCTCTCATGTGCCTTTTCACAAAATACACAAGCTACATTTTGTTTTCTCTTTTTGAAAACTCCTGAAAATAAATCTGCAGCTGTTGGTTGATTAAGAGCTTTATTCATCTTTTCTTTCTCTCCTTTTTCATATTTATTTGAAAACTCAGATTTTGCTAAGAGAACTCACTCCTCTCCTTCTACTTCCATTTTCATAAACAATAACAAGCCGTTTAGCTTCTCACTGTATGGATTCTCCGCTGACTCGTCCAGTGTACTAACTATTGGAGTTCGCAACCACACCCTAAAAATGTTCTCTGCTATGCAAGATTCAATTAGAGGGAAAAACATGGCAGAATATTTATCCGAAGTCAAACCAATGGATTCCAGAGCTCTCAAATAGGATTCCAATTTATCATACAGTCTAAGGGTATCTAATTTTCAGTTATTGCCTGTAGCATTTTTCACGACTAACTTTGACAGTTCTTGCACGCAAAACTCGATAAGTAATTCATCTCGACCAAAATGAGATTTTAGGCATTCTACCACTTTATTATAATTTTTACCTGTTGGCGGATAACTGTTAACAATATCACAAGCTCTTGTGTCTTCCGACATACATTGTATTAACCCCTTAACTGCCGCGGGCGTATATATACGCCTTGCTCAGCCGATGCGTTAACTGCCCCAGATGCGCAGCCGATGCGTTAACTTTGCGAATAATTTTAGGTGTAGCAGCGCAAAGCAAATGATAGCAGTTTGGAAGGACGTATATATACGCCTGGGGCAGTTAACGCATCGGCTGAGCAAGGCGTATGTATATACGCCCGCTGCAGTTAAGGGGTTAAATGCTGAAATTTATCCTCCTTTTCTATATTTTCATCTTCATGAATTCTTTGGAATAGACTCCAAAAGGCAAGCCAGTCCTTAATTTCACCGGTAAATTTAATGAGTTCAATCTTCGGTAATTTCAGTTTCCTTTTAACCTGAACGAGAGAAGAACAAACTAACTGCTTACACTGATTATTTAAAATTCTATTTATAGAAATGTCTACTTTTACTGTAATACTATCTATCTTCTCATTGTATTTATTCTTCGATAATCAAATACTCACGCTCATATTTTTCTGTATCAACATCTGCAACTAATAAATCACTTATTTCAGATTCGAAACTAGAAAGCTGAGTATGTATCCTTTTTAAACTAGCAAAATTTGATCGAATTTCTACCTCATTAGGTTTTTCCTGGTTTAATAAATAACTCATTATTAATTATATTAATAATTACTCATTATGAAAAGTTTTAGTAAAATTAGCTCGAACAGGCGAACGTTTCTTTACTAATAATTCCATGCTCAAAAGTTTAACGGTATTTACCTTCAAAATCCAGTGATATCACGTCCCGGTTGTCACCACTAATATTGCGTTGAATCTACTTGAATATTATTTCATTCAGTCGTTCTCGTCTTTAAATTAAATCTCACTCTATTCTATAACACTTGAAAAGAAATACTTTTAAATAAACAATTACATTTTGCTTAAGAAAGCCAAAACTTTATTTGCTTACACACTTAAGGAAATCAAAACATTATTCTAATCTTTCTTGCTATTGCCAAACTACAAAACCAAAACTCCGTCTAAAGTAAAAGGGAAACGGCTGTTGAATATCATTAACGAATAAATCATGGAGCTCAGAACAATAATTTTATATTTGGCGGATCACTAATATAAATTTTAAAGATAAATACATTTATACAGTAATAATCATCAAACTACGCATATTTTGTTCACATTTGGAAAATTACCTGAAAAGTACAAAAATCTTACCTTCTTGTACAGCAGAAAGCTTCATATTTTCATGTCACTGAAAAGGAACTTCGTGAAAAGCAAGAACAAACCAGCAAACACAAAGCGATATCAATAAACTGACAGTGTTATGCTGCCAATTTTTAATTATTGTAAACGTAAAAATCATCGCTTATTCGGCAATGGCGCCATCGATCAACAGTTACATAAAACCAAAATGGAAACTTCCAGTGATGCAATTATAAACAAGAATGCAGATGGTTCTCATAAAAATCCATCAAGATGCCTATTGACACAGAGAAAAACTGTGTTATTAATGACCACAATAGCATATGTTTGTAATTCAAAAGGAAGAAGAGTTCCAGTTCGTGCTATTATTGATAACAGCAGCATATCCATGGATGCCAACTCTCACTTTCAAATGTCACTAGATACACCTGCAAAAGTATCTAAATTCAGGAATTTCACTAAAAGTACTAGCTAAAATTTTTAAAAAATGTGTAATCCATATTCCATAATAGATTTTGTTACTCATCATTTTTTAAACTGAATCTTCATAAAAATACAAATAATGTCCCAATTTTTCTGTGGACCATCAAAAAAGTTTTCACGAGCCACTGGTTGGCGACTGCTGCATTAAGGAGATTTGTAATGCATTTTCTGTAGACTTAACCAACATTTAATGGGTAAATAATATTACATTTTCCTTTAAATCTTTAAATGGTACACTACCAAGTTAAATTATAAAATTATATGTACATTAATTACTATTTTATTTTTATTGTGTTTAAAATGCAACTTTAATAAGGTCAAACTTTTCTTTCCTACGTGGGTTCACATCACTATGAAAGTTACAAACTAAATCATAAAACTATAAAATTAAATGGAATAAGCCATTTGTACAGAAAGATTAAAACTTTAAATAATGAATTGCACATTAATATATTTTACCTTAGAACTTTGTTATAACTAGTGTGTTGTTACTTGGTCAGATTTATTAGTCTGGTAGTCTTTCAAATATACAGGATATATCTGAAATGCTTCAACAAACTTGGAGGGATGATAATACTCATCAAGATGAACAAAAAATGCAATGGAACATGGGGTTGCAAATAATGTTTAACACATTGACTGCCCAACTCAAGATAACTCGTATTAGCGGTCTTTTTCAGAACGCCCAATACGAGTTATCTCGTAGTTTCTTGACTTGCCACTTTTGTGATCTACAAGTTACTTACTCGCTTGGTGCTTGTTTTAGCTGTACCGAGGCGACAAGTCGAAGCATGTCTGTACCAATGACTTCATATAACAGGTAGACGGCTCACCCACTTTGAATTCGTCTGCTAGGATGTCTCCAACATATACCACGGGACTTAAGCTCTTGGCGCTCTTGGGAGTGATAGCTTAGGCTGTTTATCACCAGTTTGGCGCGCTTCTGATATGGCTAGTAGTGCTTTTTATTTCCATTTGCTGGCAGTCGGCAGACAACGGCCTCGAATTAGGTTATTCGATTTTTTACAATTATTTTTAGATATAACTTAACCCTTTTTTTCCTGAATATTTTATCTATATTTTTAATAATCGCTTTAAATTATTTGTGCCATTATTTAAGATGTTTAGGTTAAATAATTTTAATAAGAAAATCTAAAATAAATAATAAAAAATTGAGAGGAAACTTTAATTTTGAATAATGTTTAAAAATTAATTGCACTACTGTTATAATATTTGAGAAGGTAAAAAAATCTTGTTTATTTTTAATGCATTGCATCCTAAAGAGAAAAGAAAATCACATTGTATGTATTTATGCTATTCATGAAATATATACTTACAGACTGTTAACTTTCAGCTGGAACTATAAACTATTACTATCCAAAGTTATAATATAGTTTATGATACAAAAAGATAAATTATACTGAAATCCTATTACAGAAAAATATTTTACTTTCTTATATTTAAGTAAACATAATTTTACTTAATTTAAAGTCAGAAATAGTTTTCGGAACAATTTCATTTACCTTTGACCTTTCAGTGTTACCAATAGTACTTGCATTTTGGAAATTTACGATAGTAAATAAAATGTTTAGTTTTAAAAAAATCTTTCACTGATTGTAAAGGCCCATTTTTTTTTTTTTTTTTTTTCCCCCAGTTACTTGCATATTGAAGTGCTTATAAACTTAGCAATGTCTAGAAAATACTTTCATGCAAACTTGGAAGCTACTGCCTTAACTGTATGCTGCTATACATTAAATTTAGTAAGATTTCATATTTTGCACATCAGCTGTAAAATGTACATTTCAAAAATAAAATTTTATTACAGAATTATAAATTCAAACATGACAATACATATTATATTTTATTCCTCTATCCCAATTAAATAAACAGATTACGAAAATGTGCATTTAAATATAGTATTTACTATAAATATATCGGGAACAAATACCAAAAATCACCTACTCAAACTGGTAGTCAAGTATATTCCAAATTTCCTATTTTTGATATGTGAATAAGTAATGAGCTTTTTAAAACAAAAACATACAATTTGGCTGAAATATAGAAACTACACATTATTATATACTACATGAAGAACTTTATGAAATACAATACCCTATGTAAGGCTCTGATATGAAAAATTTGACTTTTTTTTTTTTTTTTTTTTTTGAGATAATATAAATTTTTTTAAAAAAAGTTAGCTTGTAAAACCATGGAAATCTCTATAGATATATAAAGAATGTGATATTTACTTTTAAAAAATCAATACATAAAACAGTGTAAATAAAATACAAACTACAAATTAAAAATATATGCTTTTATTTTAACAAATACAGGGCTTTAATAAAACTGACTGTTTCACAGAAAAGGAAAAAAAAAAGCTTTTATGAATAGAAAGTAAAAACTAGTAAAGATATAATGATGAAAGCCTCATTCAAACCTGCAAAAGTTCACTCAGATATAGTTTTGATGGGTTTTTTTTTTTTTTGACAAACTATATATATATATATATATACTGTTTGTATGCAACAAAAAGTTAAGGCCTGTTTTCAAGAATTTTTTTTTTTTAAAATTTAACTCCTACTAAAATATCTTAATACACACGTAATCCTCATTATAAATTAAAGAAAATTCTATAGTTATGATATATTTATGTTGCTAAAAAATAGTTTTAAAGGAAAAGGTTTTTAAAAAATCTTAAATTAAACAAATATTACTATGAAAGCAAAAACTCTGCAATCAAATATTGAAGTGATTAATTTATAAATAGGTGGCACTTTTAAGTGTACGCAATCTGTTGACATTAACGAGTTAATACCATTTTATTCCTTATAATGTTTGGTAAGTTCGAATTCACTGCCACTTTATTCCTGCTTTACCAGATCATTCTTATGCATTAGCTAAATTAAAAAAATTTAGGATTTATTCATGCATTATTAGCTAAGATATACTAGTATACAAATTTTCAGCTCATTTATAGATTTTGAATTAGCTTTTCTTTTTTTTTTTAACAAAGTAAACATATCGCACAATCTTATCTCAATAATTTAATAATAATAGCATTTTTCTTTCTTTCTTTCTTTCTTTTTTTTTTTTTAAATTGCAGGCAGTACTTGTTTATGAAACCAAAACGCGTACGATTTGGCGTAAAAAGGTTAGCGCCAATTGGCGCAGCTTTTTATTTCAACGGAGTACACGGAAAAAGAACATAAAATGCAATTATTTGTAAAAGGTGATTCCAGTAAATAATGTCACAGTATTTATTACATTTTGATGCTATTAATACATGCTGAAAATGTCATATACAGCGGCAATTTTCTTATACAATATGGCTGAAACTTTCCAACCAATTCAACAGAGATAGTAAAATGACAAAAATACTGGAAATAAAATAATAAATCATGCAGTTTTAACTTAGCTATGAAAGGTTACAGGTCCTCCTTTTACAAAACTTTCTTTACATCCATAGGCGCTGCAGCGGATAACCATTTTGTATTAAATTTTATGTGACCAAGCAGAGCAGGCGTCTTTCATCCCATAGAAATGAATGTAAAGTATTTCCGGACTTTCGGAATTCGACCAGCAGTCACGTGACACTAATGTTGGAACCAATCGGAGGTTGCTATAAGCTCTCTACCAGTATATATCTCGTTGGTCTGTACAAATCAACTCGTAGTGAGCTTCTGCGAAGAGCTTTGTCTAGCAAAAGCTGACTACAAAATAATTCATAGGACCCTTTTTCCTTAAAAAAAAAAAAAAATTAATGATTGTTATGTATCATAATTAATATTTTTAATAATATGATTAAATCGAATTGGCTTCTCAGACCGAAATCCGAAAAGTGCTGTGACAGTTAATGTGTTAAAGTGTGAAAATTGCAAAACTAATAAGAACATCGAAACCTCTCGTGCTGCTTTTCTGCAGAACTGGCCAGTAGCAGGAAGCTGGTTTTCTTTTCACTTATCTGGCGAAAAAGAGAAAAAAAACTGGTAGAAAGCCAAGCAAATCTGTGAGCAGGAATTCATGTATGCAAATTTTCCATTTTCTTAGGAAACAGACTAATAAACGCAATTTTGTAGGAAGTATGCATGCATTGTAAGTACTTGAACCGCCAATGACGATAGGTAGTATCATTTTGAAAACAAGACGAAACTTACAACCTGTAAAAGAAGTGTATGACTGGGGGTGAAAATCGTAAAACATAGGTATTTCGACTTTCTGTAATTCTGTTGTAATATAAATCAGTTTCCTTTAAGATATCTTTTCCATACAAGTTCTTTCCCCTTTGGTAGATGGCTCTTGCAAGCTTTGCCATTATTAATAAAATTCAATAAAAGTAATTACTTTGCTCTGTAGATTTTAAAATTCTTTAAATCTGTAGCTTGGGAGAAACCAGAGAAATATATATTGGGTTGTCTGATAAGTCATGATGCATTTTTTCTATGTTCTTCAAAGGTCCTTTATTTATATAAAGAGCAATAAGCAATGAATAGTATATTGCCCATTTTATTCGATAACTGTTTGCTTTCTTTTAATGAACTTTGTAATTCCTAATTTATAAAAGAACCTAGCTTTATCGGCAAAAGCTGAGCAAGGTGCTGATTTACAGCCTCATTTGAATTGAATGTGATACCATGAAGAAAATTTTGAAGAGAGCAAAACAAGTGAAAAGCAGAAGGCCCAAAATCAGGTGAGTATGAAATGCATGGCAACACTTTTGATCAAAACTTTCAATAATTTTTATTGAGTGATCAAACTTGTGTGGTCTGGCTTTAACGGGATGGAATGCTATGGAATTTATAAGCTTTCGAAGTTTTTTTAAGATGGAATGTTTGACACTTTGTATTTGGCTACAATACATACTCGAAGTGATTAATTGGCTAGGTTGGTAGGAGCTTGTAAACAAGATCACATGCAAGTTTGATCGCTGATAAAAGTATTGGAGTTTGGATGAAAGTGTTGCCATGCATAATATACTCGGCTGATCTTGTGCCCTCAGACTTTCACTTGTTTCACTCCTTTCAAAATTTCTTTTGTAGTATAACATTTAGTTTAGACAAAACCGTAAATCACCACGTTGTTGAGGCTTTCGCTGACAAAACTTGGTTCTTTTATGAATGAGGAATTATGAAACTTAGTAAAACGTTATCCAATCAAACGGGACATGTACTATTGACTGCTCATTGTTCTTTATATAAATAAAGCACATTTGAAGAACACGGAAAAAAGCGTCATGACTTTTCAGACAACCTAGTATGTTCAAGCATTAGTTGCTGTGCTAGGCTAGTTAATTATGGAAAAATATTTGAGTGAAGTCCAGAGCTGTATTTAGACTTGATAAGGCCGTAAGCTATTTGATATATGGGGCCCTTTATAAATCTGTTATACTATATTTTAATTTTTTTGGGGGCCCTATGCTATAGCTTGTTTAGCTTATACTTAAATCTGGCATTGGTGAAGTCATCATGAAGGAGTGTATATATGGAGATAGAAAACTGGTTATTTTTTTATATTATGTGGAGGAAACCTTAACCTGATTGCAAATGATATTTTCAGGCACAAAACCAGTGCTGTTTGACTTAAGCCACTGATACTAGTGGTCCTAACCCACCTGATAAGGAATCAAAAGCATCCTTTAATATAAATGTCCAAAGTACTTATGTTGAAGCATCTTTGAAAAATTCTTATAGTTTCAGGTGAATGCTGGTAGTCAGCTAGTTCAGCAAGTTTGGCAAAATATGCTGACAGTACGGCCATTTTCATGGTTTTACCTATGTGTTATCAGAATACAAGCAATTTTCCCCTTACTAAGGCATTACTTTCTTTTGAAAGATAGCCTTTATATGTTTAAACCAATATCAACTAAGCACGGACATGAAAAAAGAAAAAACAAATTCTGAAAGCTTTCAGATTAGGTATTGCACCCAAAGGGGCATTTTTTAGCGTTTTGTGTGTTACCTTTATTTATTAAATATTATGTTCTTTTCACTTAAATCACATAAAATTCAATTTAACAGCAATATTACAAAATATTTAAAAACAGCTTATCTTTAGAATTTCTGATTGACAGTATTGCATGCTGGAGATAATCCCTCCCAATACAATGTTGCCATTGATTCCTTTGAAATCATTGAGTTTATTAATCAAAAATTTGTTAAAGTTTTACAAAATATGAAATAGATAATAAAACAAATGTGAACTTCAAAGTGTGGGCTTCCAGAGGCTATGTTCAGGTGGAGGATTACGTTATTCAAAATTTGATGGCTCTAGGCACTGTCGCTTTTTTAATGAAATCTGCTCTGTAAAACCTTTCTGGATTGTGAAAATAAGCTAACTGGAATCTAAGTTAATCTTTATTGAAATTTTGTAAATGACCACAGGTACTTTGTCAATTGTCAGATGATATCAAAATTCCTTCAGTTCTTAAAAAAAAAAATCTCCATGTGTTTTGAAAAAGCATATACTTCAAAGAATTGTTTGATCATTTGTAACATGTAGTTATTCAATGCTGCTATTTGATACCAAACGAGATTTCTGCCAATCTGTAAGATTTAAATTTATAAAATTATAATAAAGGTCACTATGGCTATTTGCTTAAAGGCTGGGTTGTCTTGGAGAATTTCCTAAAGGGAAATCCCCTCAGGGGCTCACTTTTGTGAATACGGGTATGGCAATCCTGAGGTACCCTAGCCCTTCAGGGGACCATCTTCTTGGTGAGATGGGGGTCATGATCTTGGAGTTCTAGTGATCTTTACTCCTTTCTTTTTCATCTGTCCTTTTCTGTGCTATTTTTTTCCTTCTGCTTTTGTGGTTTTTCTTTTCGGAGGTTTAGAGATTTTAAAACATCTCTTTGTTTCTAGTTTCTCAGAAGAAAACTGCCTACGTGTTGTGACCCATATGGCTGGAAAGGAGGGTCTGGTATTTGAGGGGTGAGGTACTGTCCCTAACACACTGCTTTGGCCTCTGCTTCAGATTAAACCATGTGGCACTTAGTTGCCCCCACTAGTGTCAATTGGCTAGTCACTCGTCCTTAGGGTCAGTGGCTTGAGGATAAGCTTTCGGAAGTTCCTGCTTTTGGGAAAGCTGACTGTGGGGCTTCAGATTGCGTATAGACCTGGTTAACCCTGGCGCAGATGTCTGCGTCCCCCATGGAGGTAGGAAGTAAGATGGAGTCGCCCTAAACAAGTTTCTCCCGTACCCTGCTCTGAAGCACCGGTGATCCCTACGTGGTGACCAAAACATTGGGTCATTTACCATTGAGTTCTATGGGATGTACATATTTTGTAATTACGCCGTAAATATACATACAAATGTATATATTTTCTTTTTGTACAACACTTCAGAGTCCTAAGTATGTGAAAACAACATATTTTTAAAGAACATTTCATTCTGAACGGAATTAAATGCTATACTTTTCACAGGACAGTTTTCTCAGAATGGTTTAATTTGAATGAAATATTTTCACACGTTTTCGTTAATTACATTAGAAAAAAAAATTAAGGTAATTTGATTTTATTCGGTTAAGGTACAAAAATTAAGATCAAATTTTATTGTATTAGTAATATTAAAATTATGCATTATTTCTTTTCTATTTATAGAGCTTCTTCCTAAAATACTTTCTTAAATATGACATGATTTTTTGGCTTCTGAGGCATCTTTTAAATCGAAAAATGTAAGTCAATTTAATTAATGCTCTATTCGGTTCATTTTAAATTAGAGAATTATTAGGAATTAGCGAAATACTTTAATTCCTAATAATTAAATAGTACTTGACTTTCTCTGAACATTTCTGAAAGGGAATAATGGGAATAATTCTTTTAATTATACTTATCAGATTTTTCTTACCCTTCATTTCAACAATACATATTCCAAAACTCTTTATTACGTTCTTAAGTGCGCATCTCATAGCATTTGCTTTACAATACTTTTTAAGAGATTGCTTTCCAACACGAACAATTCTTGCTTAAATAGTTTTATAACGCATTTGTCAACAGGATTTCAATTTATGTTTACAATTCAATATAAAGGTTATTATATATTTAGATAACATTTATAATCATTATAAATTAGATACATTTAATAATTAGATTTCTTCACAGTACTTTCACAGTTGTTTATAAGTGAATAAATTCTTCATTTCAAATACATTTATAAATAATTTAATGAATATTTAAATATTTTGTCAAAGGCAGATACATGCTTTTTGCAAGCACATGCATAAATACCCATACATATTTCCTATTTTTCATTTCCGGCATGTGCAAATCTTTAATTTCTGTGCATTTACTATATTTTTCGTGTCAAGTTATTTACACTAATTTAGCATACACCCGAAAGTTTTACATAAAAAATATATATGAATATAATTTGAATGAAAATTATAAGTATTATTTTTAATACCCACTCAAAGGTCAGTTTTTCTTCAAAATTCCTCCACGATGGCCTCCACGATCTCTCTCTTTAGGCAGATAGCACTTGCATGCGTTACTCTATTTAATAAAAACTTAATCTGACCTATGTGTCTAATTACAAATATTTTAACATACATAATTTTATATTTATAAAACGTGTAATCCCAAAGTGATTATTTTTCAGATATGTAAAATTAAAACGATGGGTTTAAAATGAGCAGCAGTAAAGCCTCTTCTCTAACAAATTTTAAAAGGTACATGTTACAATAATATATGGATGTGAAAAAAATTTGTTTTATTTAAAACATTTTGATGTTTGGAAAATAAAATAAAAGTAGCGAATACTCTATCGAGGGTATCGAAAGACGTATACAATTTTTAATGTACCGTAAGGTATTTTTCATTCTTTAAGCATAACATTTTTCTTAAAATCTATATTTTTGTTGTGCAACAGCTTATAATTTTATAAAAGAAATTCATAATCAAAATCTCTGTTGTTAGTTATCGAAAAATAACCAAGATGTGATTTTTGCGTAAATGTCACTAAACTATACAAATTGCTATTATCCATCACACTATGAATGTTTCTTTCATGCGAAAGTGTCCCTTTTTCGATTTCTATGCAACTGTCGTGTGTCGAAATACTATCAGAATCTTGTCAAGCGAGCTTCTGAATGTAAACAAAGAACACCCCATCTGGTGACCCAAGCTTCAAAGCGGTGCTTCACTTTTAGTGCGGGTTGGCCCCTCCTGCCTTTCGTACCTCCATGGGGTCCTGGTTGGGCCCTGTGGTGGGTGGGGCTGCCGGTTCCAAATCTTAATTTTTCACTCAATATGGCTCAAACAACTTTAATAAATACAAATGAGCATAATTATGCATCAATACACATAAAAACAAATGTAAATGCAAATCCAGGTATGAATCCAGCAAGCCCACCGAAATTTTTTGTCATAAATGATATCACAGGCAATCTTAAAAAGCTGTCACCATTTGTAATTCCAAAGTACATCCAATCTTGAATTGGGGAACCAAAGAAAATCGAACGGTTGCACTGAAACTTTATTAGCTACTCAGTCTGCAACACTCCTTGGATTGACTAAACTTGAAGAAATCGATACGAAAGTGTCAGCACATAAAACACTCAATGTTCTCGTTTTGTTATCTCAGCGATTGACCTCCTCTATGTTTCAGAAAAGGAAATTGCCTCTGAGTTGTCCGAACAGAATGTCTGTCAGATGGATTAAGATGTGCAAAGAAGGTCAGTTGATTGATACAAAGCATATAATCCTGACTTTCATGTCGCCTGATCTGCCAAAAAGTATTAAGGCCGGGTACTTGCACTGCCCTGTAAGACCTTACATACCGAAACCTTTGCGATGTTTTCAGTGCCAGAGCTTTGGCCATTCGAAAATGTCATGTCACGGCAAAATCGCATGTGCTCGCTGTTCTATGGAAGGCCATGACAGTGAAAATTGCAGTGCTGAGCCACTATGTGCAAATTGCAAAGGAAACCACGCAGCATTCTCACGACAATGTCCGAGGTAGAAATCAGAAAAACAGGTGCAGACAATGAAAGTAACAAAAAACATAGCATATGCAGAAGCAAGAAAATTGGTAACAGATGCACAGCCCCAAAAATGTTTGTCCTATGCCGGTGCATTAAAATGCTTTAAATCAGTGAGCACGCAAACAGCAATAGAACCAAATAAACAGCCAATCCAGAATGTATGAAAAAACAAATCGCAGAAACCAGTAACATCAACAATTAAAGCTCAACAAAACAAAGAAACAAAGGATTACCAAAGTGAAAATACTAAAGAAACAAAGAAAACTTTAAAACCTTTCAGAGATCCCAGTTTCAGCTCCTTTGGGAGCATCGGATTCTGAGATAAATGTGGAAGAGGGCCTAGATGTCCCAAAACACTTGCTTCCATGAAAATCTAAAAAACAGCATTGAAAGAACAAACAACAAGCGTAATGGCCACCCTCATTTCATGGAATTGTCGCGGCTTTCACCAAAATCTTGAAAATATTAAAAATTTGATAGATTTACATCATCCTGTGTGCTTGGCAGTTCAAGAGATTTTACTAAAACCCATTCAACAAGCTAAGCTTCAGAGGTACTGTTTCATGAGGCAAGATAATCTTGCAGGTGAGCATGTTAAAGGGGGTGTCGGCCTCCTGACTTCACTTGACTATCTGATATCTTTAAGCGCAGGCCTTCAAGTTGTTGCCATCCAAGTAAATATACAGAGCTTACTTTCAGTCTGTTCTGTTTATTTGCCCCCAAATCATCATATTGCGCAACGAGAATTAGATGACCTAATTGAATTGCCTAAACCCTTTATCATCATAGGGGACTTAAATGGACATAGTCCACTCTGGGGAAGTACAGATAGAAACCCCCAAAGCAGACAGATTGAGCAAATGATTCAAGACCATTGTTGTCTCCTCAATAATAGACATAACACCTACTTCCATGAGCCTACTAAGACATTTCACGCTCTAGATCTGGCTGTCTCTCCTGCTTTTTTGTACGTTTAGTGTCGGAAATGACCTTTATAATAGTGATCATATTCCTATTTTGGTATCTAAATGAGAGGGAGTAAATCCCATATCAAGATTTCCCCGTTTCATACTTACTAGGACAGACTGAGAATTCTCGTCTCTTGCAGAGATTACAGAAGAAATGGTAAAAGATGTGCCAATCAATGAAGCTGTGAGGCCTACCAGCGGCCGAGCAGTAATGTCGCTTAACACTGGTAGTTCGGTCCAAGGTTCGAATCCCACGAACAGGCTGGCTGCATAGGCGTTTTCATGGTTTTCCCCATGTGAATGTGTATATGAGCCAGTTTCCCATAGAAAGTCCTCCACTGAGGCATCCCTCCCCTTAGGCAGATAGCCCTAATGTGTTTTGCCTTAATTAAATAAACCAAACCAATGAAGCTGTGAAAGCAGTCACGGATGTCATAATTCAAGCAGTTACTGTCTCTATTCCAAAAACATCAACAAAGCTTCCTAAGTACACGAAACCATGGTGGAACCGTGAATGTCAAGATACACTGAAACAACAGAGAAAAGCTACATATGTTTTTCGTAAACACCCGACTTTGGCAAACCTTTCAAGATACACTGGAACAACAGAGAAAAGCTTAGTGAGTTTTTCATAAACACCCGACTTTGGCAAAACTTATTACCTTCAAAAAAGCTAAAACAAATGCAAGAAGAGTGAAGCGTAAAAGCCAGAGGGATTCATGGATGTCCTATGTGTCTGGAATAACAACCTCTACGTCTAGTAAACGAGTATGGGAAAGAGTTGGAAAAGCATATGGACTGTACAAAGACTTTTCACTTTCTACTTTCCTTTCTGGAAAAAAATGGCTAAGTGATTGGCACAACAGAAGAAATTGTGAACATAATTGGTGAGAATTTTGCTTCTGTTTTTAGTGGCAGCAACTACCGGCTGGCATTTCTCTCTGTTAAAGCGACGCTGTGAAAAAGCTCCCATTCGTTTCAACTCTCCCATCTGCGAGCCATATAATAGTGAATTTTCCAGGTTTGAGCTAAGTTGAGAATTGATGCAGACACACAGATCAAGCCCGGGTCCGGATGGTATCAGTTATGATATGCTGAAGCATCTGTCCTATCATTGGTTGCCCTTCTCACCCTTTTCAATCGAGTGTGGAAGGAGCATTCCTTTCCCAGTGCATGGTAGAGAGCTGTTGTTATCCCCATAGCTAAACCTAGGAAAGACCCAAAAAATCTCTCCAACTACCGACCAGTCGCTCTTACAAGTTGCGTTTGCAAATTATTTGAAAAATGGTACACCGCCACCTAGTCAATTATTTAGAAAAATACAAAGTAATCTCACCATATTAGTGGTGTCCGTAAAGTTAGAACAACTAGGGATAATATGCTCATTCTGGAAACCTCCATCCATAGCCTTTGTCAAAAGGAACCATTTAGTGTCAATATTTTTTGTATATTCAAAAAGCTTATGACAAGGCATGGAGATATGGCATATTATTAGATCTTTACAACAGTGGCTTGCGTGGCAACATGCCGGTTTTCATAAGAAATTTCTTGAAAGCTAGATTTTTTCAAAAATTGGCTCAGTGTTATCATATGTATTTTGTCAAGAAGAGGGTGTGCCTCAAAGCTGCGTTCTTAGTGTTACTCTTTTTAGCTTAAGAATAAACTCTGTTTTAAAAGAACTTCCTCCTTCCATTTCAGGTTCACTATATGTTGATGACTTGCAGATAAGTTGTCAAGGTGCAGATATGAGATACGTGGAGAGACGGTTGCAGATCACTCTGAATAGAATTCAAAAGTGGTCAGATGGTGAGGGCTTTATGTTTTCAAAAGAGAAGACTGTATGCGTGCACTTTTGTAAAAAGCAGAACCTTCATCCTGAGCCTGAGCTTTACCACGGCTTGTTGATTCCAGTTCTGTCTGAAGTAAAATTTTTAGGTGCGGTGTTTGACCGTAAGCTTGCCTTTCTTCGTCATGTGTTATATTTAAGGAAGAAGTGTTTCAAAATAGTAAACCTACTAAAAGTACTGCGAACACCTCCTGGGGTGCAGAACATGGCTCTTTACTTCATATTTTCAAATCGCTTGTACGTGCCAAATTAGACTACGGCTCAACTGTATATGGATTTGCACAGCCTTCTGTTTTAGTGAAACTTGATCCCATACATCATCAGGCCCTGAAGTTCGGGAGTTTTCAGAACTTCTCCTGTCCAGAGCCTATATGTTGATTGTTATGAACTGGTGCTTCAACTATGGCATGAGCAATTGTCTCTTTACCAGTATTTTCAATATTATGTCACAATCTGATCATCCCCTCCAGGTGTGCAGTCCTTGATGACTGTCACAAACTTCTATTTTCTGCACAACCTCTTAACGTACTTCCTTTTTTAGAAGGAACAGAAATGCTGATAGAAAAATTTTGCTTGTCTGATATCAAGGTCCAGGCAGTAAAGTATCTAGAATTCTGACCTTGGTATAATCCTAAAATTGAGCTACTGGATGTTTTTCAAGACCTTAATAAGAGTGACACTAATGAGGTAATATACAGGCAAGTTTTCCTTAAGCATAGAGATGAATCTCTGAATTTCTGAGACTAGAAATCCTCTGCTAGTAGATATTCTAATAATGCATAATAAACTAAAGAGCCAAGGGTACAATATTCTTTACTGCTGGGTCCCTGGACACATAGGCATAAAAGCTAACGAGCTGGCAGACACAGTTGCAAAGTATACAATTGCTTTGTTGAATTCGCTTGTTCTTTTTAGTGATATCAAAATAGCCATCAAGCAGAGAATCTCAATCAATCAAGAATGGCAGTTATTCTGGGGTGATCAGGTTTTAAATAAATTGAAAAGTATCAAACCTAAATTAGAGTACTGGAAGATGAACAGAAACCGGAGGGAGCAGGTGATTTTAACCCTCCTTCATATCGGTCACACTCGAGCCACGCATGGTTATCTGTTGAAGGCCGAGATTCAGTCTGTATGTTCAAACTGTAATGATGTTTTAACTGTTCGTCACTTTTTAATAAAATGTTCACATTTTAAAAGACTTCGAGTGAAATACTTTAATGACTCTGACTTGCCTCTGGACCTTATAATCAGGAAAGAGGCCAATACAAATTTATTTGAGTACCTGAAAGAGACAGGCCTTTATAATTTAATTTGATTTTGTCTTGCTGTTACATCTTAGTATTTTAATGAAATGTATTTTAAATTATTTCATGTTTTAGAATTTTACACCCAACTTCATTTGAGCATTGATTGTTTCATCAGTTTTGGATTTTATATTTTCCGTTTGATTTTGAGTCTGTCTGTGTATTTGTATATATGTTTGATCTATTAGCTGTGTTTTAAGTGTCTGACATGTGGTTTGGCGCATATAACCTCTAAGGTTTTGCGCCAGAATATGGACACACCAACCTACCTAAAGGGAAATTGGCTTATATTCACAATACATAAAAAAAACTATGAAAATTTTCACCTAGGCAGCTCATTTGCTGGCATTTAAACTCGGATAAAATTACTAGCATTCACCAATCTTAACCATTCAGCTCCTGGTAGATATCAGTCTGTAGGAATTATTTTGCCTGCAGTACTGGAGTAAGAAAGTAACTAGTGAAATGGTTTTTGGTTATGCGTGAAATTTTATTAAAATAGGCATTGCTGAATTGAGAATAGGTTTGTTATGCAAAAATTGAGCAATTTTTTTTTCCTAGCCTTTTAATGTACTCTAAGTATAGATCTAAATGATTTAATGGAAAATGAAATAGCCCAGTGCCCCTTCCCCCCAAGCTGGCTGTGCACTTGCCTGTGTAGAACTGATTAACTATTTGGTCATTTAGCTATACAGTACTAAGTCCGTAATCTGGACTCGTCGAGACTTCGGCAATTCCGGATTAGGGGTTTTTCCGGATTATAGATCATCAATTTAAATTTGGTAAGATGGCATGCAGAAATTATACAATTAAAAATATGAAACCGTAATTTATGAAATAAAGAGCAATTATGATCTAAAGGGTATCAAAATTTACAAAAAAAGCTTAATATTTATTTGTTTAGTTTAGTAAAGATTTCTGTCAATGTAAGTTGTTTAAGTTGCTTCGTTTCTTGTGCTAATACTTTCTCTTTAATTCTACAAACAGACATAATTTCTTGTTCAGTTACAAAGTTCCACTGTTCAAGTCCTGTAATTGCTGTGTCGAGAATACCGACTAACTTGTCAATCGAAATTTTCATTTTCAATAACGTTCTGTTACTTTCTTCACTATCGGAAGTGTGCGTGGATAAACGCTTTACTGGCTTTACGCGCATGCGTAAGTTTGTGGCTTTGAGGTCCGGATAATTGACGTCCGGATTAGAGACTTTGTACTGTATCATCACTGAGATGTTGCTTAGAATGCACCATTGAAGATAGTATTTAAGAACTGCTTTTTCTTTGGAAGAGACACGCACTAACAACTAAACATTGGGAGTTTCATATTTTTCCTAGTGTACAGTGTGAAAAATGTTCTCTGATATGCAGGTTTGATTCTTTACCATGGAGGACTGGCCTCTGCTAACCATTGTGCCATCCAAGGCAGTAGTACTCAATTATAATGAGCATGAAATTTTCCTGTGCATAACTTTTCTGACAACCGTTTCTCTAAATCCATTTAGATTTTAACAGCACTTAATATAGTGCAATTCTTATGATGTATTTTATCAAGTGCTATTGCAGTTAGTTTTAAATGTCTTAACTGATCTTTCGCATTTCATTAATTCTAAAATTAGTATAAAGGGGCTTTGTTATATATTAATGTTTATGTTAATTATTAATATATATTAATGTGGATGTTAATGTTTCTACTACTATCTTATATTTCAATAAGAGTTCTCCATTTCCTTATAGATAGATTTCAATCAGCCATAGTATTTCAGTGTACTTCTTGTGGTAAAATTAGCTTTTATTTATTAGTTTTTCTATAGTATGCATTTGGAAGATGACAATTAAAAACTCGACTATCCAAGTATATTATGAGTGACAGGCTGTATGCAAGGAAATTAATGATTTGTGGTCCCCTTTAACTTGGGCTGTGAAATGCACCCAACTGCAGTAATGCAGAGACCATCATGACTGCAGTACCGCGAATTAAAGTTGAGTTCTCTTTACTGATTAGTCTCATTATTGTGTGAAGAGTGATTTTAGATGTGTTAAAATCTGGAGGAAGCAAAACACATGCAATGAGCTTGGGAGCTGTTGTGAAAGTTATCGATACAAAATGGGGTAGAATCATGATTATGAGTGGACATTGTTTTAAATGCATTTATTATGCTGCATTATTACCAGTGTAGTTATTAGTGTTGAAATATGCAGGCATAATGTTCTTCATCCATACGTCAAGTTATTTAGAGGTGTATTTGATAATTCCTCCTAATCAAACATAATACTCTTATCCATTATGCTGCACTAGCAGCCAATTATCTTGAGGGTGCAGAAATCCAGTGAATGAAGTTAATTATGTATTCAGTGTATTTAAACTTGACAGAACACGTGCCAGTCTCACCAAGATGTTGCATCACTCTAGCCTTACATCTAGCTTTCTCCAAGAATTTCATGGCACTGTCATTGTGAGTACACCTGATGACCTCAGGAAGCCTTGGACAATTTATTACTGTGGTTTCAAACTGGCGGCCCCAAAGTCATTTTATGCAGCCTGTGAATTTATGTATTGGCTGTAAATACATTGCTAGAAGTTTGCGGTTAAGGTTATTGAAACAATAACTAAAGCAGTAAACTTTATCCACGAATAAGCTCTGAATCACTGAGTTTGTTGTACGAATTCAAGGAACTGAAGTGACTATAGAGAAATCATTTGGTATAACGAGGTAAAGCAGTTAAGATATAGATCTTATTTGTAGATTTGATTAACTTTTATTCATACTTGTCAAAAATAAATATCCTCAGGTACGATTTTTTGCAATTAGAATAATCGCTTTTTAGGAGTACATTTATTGTGAACAGTAATTTTTGCGGTTAAAAATTAAAAAGTCTGATAAAAGAACCTGCTTGACGCCGAATCCCAGAGATCCCTTCTAGTCATGGATATTTGTAAATGTATAGTGTTTTGCGCCATGGGGGCATTCAAAGTATATAATGAGCCAAAAGTCCTCTCGTGGGAAGAGGGAGGGGAGACTCCCCCCCCCCCCGAGGTACTCTCTTTCAAAATTGGGTGAAAATTCTAAGTCCAACCTCCTTGAGGCTGTGGCAGCCATTCTTTCATGAAATTCATGGACAACGACACGAACCCGATTGACTGATGAGCATCTACAATCCAGGATGAAGATAGTTTCTAGGAATTTATCTCCAAGACTACGAACTTAATCAGAATTGAAATGCCGGTTGTAGTAAGAAGTAAATAAGTTTATAATTGTTTACATATAAATGTTTCTATTTTTCTGAATATGTGGAAGAAAAGCTTAGATGCTTGTCATTATATATTCTCACGTTTTAACACACTTCGAAAGTTTTCATAAAATTTATTCATAAATATTAGTTTTAAAATTTAGCATTTTGTTGTCGTTACTTGTGTAGTGTAAAGAAATTTGTACAAAAACTTAAATTTCAGATAGAGAATAAATTTGAATTTTTTGAGTTTGAGAAATTAAAAAGTAAATGTAGAGGGAAACTGTGTAGAAAATACAACTGAATATTAAGGAAATAAATTTATGTTCGAAGAAAATTAAATTTACAAAAACATAATTGTAAACTTGCACAAACTAGACGCACATATATCACATCAGGTTGTAAAGGAGTGTTAGCCATATATTAGAGATATATACGGCACTAAATATATATAAACTCGCTCTTGTTTTGTTTAAAAAAAAAAAAGATGCGGCCCGTCAATTATTCTCAGATCGTGCATTCAGCCCGCATGCAATTTGAGTATGAGACTTCTTGATCCAATACATAGCATGGAAAATCGCTGTAAAGCTTGCATTTTGGTCAGGGGATGACCTTAAGCTTTATTTTTTTAGGCGTCTTTAAAAGGCTGTAACACCAACTTTTCCAACTCCATTTTATAGCGCATTTCCTCTGTTCTTGTTTAAATTAATTTTCATAGAAATAAACAGTTCCACATTGTGAAGCTATATCAGACATGAAAAAATAAAGATTTTCTGCAGGTTCCATATTCTTAGCTGCAAACTCATTAAAATTATTTGAGTTTTTATAGTTGTATCTGTAATTTTTCCTGCCAGTTTAATTTGCAAGTAAAGTAAAACAGGTTGCCTTTTTACAACAATTTGAAAAATTAATTTCCATTTTAATTTAATTCAATTTGATCTAAATCAATGAAACCTGGTATTATGTAATTTTTATCACTAATTTTGACGATATTGACAACATGATATATAAGTCAAGCATGCATCTATTGTATTACTTTGAAGATCAATTAAATAATTTACTGTGAATAATTTGTATGTTAAATTACAGAAAATTTCTTTTGGAGGATATTCATTATTTAAAAAATTTCAAAAGGAATTTTTGGGTAGTATTAATCTTTTTGTTTCCTTTTATACAAGCATTAAAATATTTCTGGATAAACTATTCCTGATATTTTTAACCCAAATTTTTGATAATTAATGTCATTAAAATAATATACCGTTTTGACTTTTGTTATATTCTTCTTATTCAGATAGCAGGGGATGAATGTAACTGGTTTGAAATTACTCATCCATATTGCTCATAACTACTTATATGCATTTCTAAATAGCTGATTTTGTGCTTATTGTATTTCAGTAACACTTCACAAATTTTATCCGTGATGTGTTTAGAAGACATTTCAGTGATCGAGGTTTACTTAAAGAGGGGTATTTTTACTAGCATTTTTTAAAACAGAAAGGAAAAAAAAAAGAAAAAAAAAAAAAAAAATCATGTAGAATTAAATGAAGAGATGGGCTGCTGCAAGGACAGCAGAAGAGTTTATTGGGTGCAGCTTAGGGCAGCGGCTCCGCGGAGCCCTAAAGGCTTTGTGTAAACTACTCAGGGGCTCCCCGGCGCTCCAAGAGAATTAAATAAATACAAATTGGATGAAATAAAAAAACTAAGAGGAAAAACAAAAGTAAAATGGAAATAAAAAAAATCCTGGACACGATGTCCAGACACATTCTGGTAACAAAATGCCTGGTGCTCACAATCCAACATTATCTTCCAATCTGATACTTGATTATTAAAAAAAAATATAAAAATATTACCACATTTGCATAACAAAATAATTAACTCTTATAAGTAAATGATTTTAAAGAAAAACTTCAAAAGAGTTAATATTACTCTTAAATTATCTTAATTGGTATAAGGCCCACCAGCGGCCGAAGCGATAAAGTTGCTGAACACTGGTAGTTCGGTCTGTGGAAGTTTGGTACAGAAGGAATGGAATTCCAAATTTCGAAGCCCAAGTCGCGATGAGGGCGTGGGCGACAGACTCTGCGGTTTGGTCTTTTAGAGGAACAACTTCGATCCACCGAGTGAATTTATCGGTAATGGTAAGCAGGTACCTAAAACCTTTGCAAGATGGTAAAGGGCCAACAATATCAATATTAAGGTGCTTGAAACGTTGATTGGGAACGTTTCCCCTGGATTGTTGATTGGGATAGTTAGAGTACAGATGCATCTAGTATAATTAGGCTGATCTGCGCCGTTCGATTTGGGTGAACTAACATTACAGAGTTACATAGTGCGCTTTTTATATCAGTGAAAACCTTCCGCGCATCTTCGGTCCAAATTAAAGATTTTTTCCTGTTTTTCTTCACTCCTTTAAGCAAGATTGTCAGGGTCTGTTGTAGTTTGGCGCAGTTTGGAATGAAACGATGGTAAAAATTCACCATGCTCAAAATTCTGCGTGTGACTTTTGAATGATTCTGGTTTAGGATATTCTTTAATGGTATCGACTTTCAATGGAAAAAACTTGATTCCTTCCGATGATATTTCATATCCTAAAAATTCAACTTTGCTCGGACCGAATTTGCATTTTACAATGTTTATGCACAGTCCATAGTTATTGAGTCTTTGGAAGATTATTTCAAGATGTTTTTTGTGAGTTTCCGAGTTGGCAAAAATTTCAGTAAGCCTCTTTTTATTGGCCGGATATTTGCCGTTGTCTGGTGGTTTGGAGAGAATATCAGAGATTTATGACAATGTCCTTGCTTCAATAGAACTGACTACATAATCGTGTTTTGTTTGATCAACTGTAATTCCAGCATTGCGGAATCGGGCTTCAATCTGAAGAAACCATATTTTGGTGTCAGGTTTCCAAAAAGGAGGAATTTTGATGCGGACCTTAGCGACAGCCGCAGATGTTGCATTAGTTTCGGTTTGTTTACTTTCTCCTTCAGCCATAGTAGAATTAGGCTTAACGGAAGTAGAGCTACCTTTATACAATTTATCAGAAGGTTGCGTGTTCAGATCACATCTGGGTCACCAGTGTGGAAGTTTGGTACACAGAGAATGTTGAACACTGTTCTGACTCCAATAAGATTAATATTTATTTACATTTTTTGAATATAGAATTACAGTGGCAGAATATCACTCATTGTTCTTTTTCTTCTTGAAGACTCACTGTTGCCACTCTAGCGAAAAGAAAATTGCATGCGAAACGTTTCAAAGATGGCGTTTCATTAACGCGAATGATGTCGCCACACGGTCCGAATCCCGCGAAGGGGCTGGCAGCATGAGCATTTTCGTGTTTTTCCCTACTTCCACGAAGGCATTTCTTCCTGTAGGCAGATAGCCGTCGAGGCTTTGCCGTAATCACATAAACCAAACCAAAATTTCGTCATTGTACTCTTCTGGCACAATTTTAACCGTAAACGCTCGTTCTAACAAAGAGAAATAAAGTGTGCACGATTCTGGGTGAGTCAGAAAGGATATCCTTAAAGTTAATCTTTTAATTAAATTCTGACGATGTGTTATCCGAAAGGTTAGAATAAGACGAAGCTCTAAGTTTTGCGATTTCTAGTTAGTGTTCTTTTCTAGCTTCAGCTTCCAATTCTTAGCGGATTTTCTATCATCCATTATGGATATAAGCATTGATTTAACGAATTCAGGATTAGTTTTGTAAT
Organism: Stegodyphus dumicola; assembly: GCF_044657685.1. Taxonomy (NCBI): domain Eukaryota; kingdom Metazoa; phylum Arthropoda; class Arachnida; order Araneae; family Eresidae; genus Stegodyphus; species Stegodyphus dumicola. The sequence continues at coordinate 123,017,933 of NC_140781.1, forward strand.
CATTACTGTTAATAATTTTATCTTTTAGTTCCATGAGTATAAGACTTTCATTAGCATCTTAGCCTTCGTTTTTAGACAATACCAACAAATCTTGCTTTTTGAGACCTTTAACTGCGAACATTTTATTTTATGTTTTCGTAATATACCGCTAATTACTTCAGACTATTAGAGTAACTTGTAATTTATCTCATTGTGCAGTTTCCGTAAATATAATTTAAAGTTAGGGTTACTTTAAAAGTAATAGATAGGTATAACCTTTTCTCAGTTGAGAAGTATACTTTCGATTCTGATCAGAGTTCGCTGCGCCAATATAAGACGCAGTTGTACACAGTTAATGACACTCAGATTAACTTTCTCATTTATTTACCATACATGACGTAGATTATATACTTGATACGAATAGAAAATATATTAATTAGGGCAGAATTACTGAATATAAAATCACTACACTGAACCTTCGGCCTCACCCGCCGGAAGCCAATCTCCACCTTACTCATTTCCTCCACGTAGAGGGCGCTACTTACTTTTAGGATTAACGCATATCCACGTGTTCATTATAACGCTCAACAGTGTCTGACCACAGCCCCTTATACAGACTTGGCATTTTCTCCCAGGAAGCAACGGGCTTTAGTTTCTCCCTCCTCATCTATTTGCGGACTTTCTCAGACGTCAGGCCAAATTCGGGATTCACTCAGGAACCTGGAAAGAGCAGCAATAGTATCAAAATATAACGCAAAGGTACACATGCGCTCATTTTGACCGTGTATGCATTTTAAATTTATTTATCTATTTTGCTATTTAAGAAACATCCTAAGGGAATAAAACATTAAAGAGCATTTAAATTAACAAAGATTATTAAATAATGTGTTACAATTCTGAAACTTTGACAAAAGTAGGAAACTTGTTGTTACAAAAAATTACATATTATATAGTGGTAAAGTTCACAAACTCCTTCAGTTCCTTTGCTCAACCAGTGTTGCCAAAATCAGTATGTAAAAATGCCCATTGGTCAAAATGACCGATGTGTACTTATAGGTCTTAAAGTTTTAGAGGACCAGTCGCTACACTTTTTCCCTCAAGCTGTGGTTGGACAGGATGTCCAGGCACATTCTGGTAACAAAAGGTGTGGTGCTTGCAACCCAACATTATATCTACTAATCTGATACTTAATTATTAAAATTAAAAAGGAAGATTATAAAAGTATAACAACATTTGCATAACAAAATAGTTCTCTTGTAAGTAAATGTTTTTAAAGGAAAAGTACGAAAGAGTTTATATTATTTATTACTCATAGATTATCTAATATTCATAAGGGTGTCCGTGCAAATGCGCTCGACAAGGGAAGAATGACATTAATTACGAAAGAGACAGTAAACGGGTGCGTTAGATGTTATAAGAGGAGATATATTGTTAAAGGAAGATGTTTTTAGGTCTCGTTCAATAACAGTATAAAAATTTTGAATGGATCTGAAAGAGGGTGGTTTAAAAATTATTTCATATGCTTTTCATATATATTGCCTGATGAAATTTCCCAAATATCAGCAAATAATTAATTTTCTTTTGATATTTCATATTATAATAGTTTTTGCTTATCAGTACAAAAACTGAGGTAATTAAAAAATAAACTTTTTAATAATATAGTATATAAACATCTATAATAAAGTATTTACAACTATTTTTGCTAATAGTTTTCACAAACATCATAATTAATGAAAACCATTTGAAACCAAAATAGGATTTGCATTAGTGAATTACAGTTAAGAATAGAGGCCTCCATTGTTCTGAAAATTGTTGGAGTAATTTAAAGATTAAATCCGATAATATCTTGATAGATGGTTTTGCAGTCGTGGGGGGACGAAAATATAGTTCATTTTGATTCATATCGGTTTGCCATACATCTTATCAAATAACATTAAGCATTGATGAACATTTTTGCTATATAACTACTCAATTAAGGCTTGGTATGACCAGTCTCCTTAATTGTGAATTGCAGCTTTTGTTTTTAGGCCAGGATATGAGCATAATGTTAATCTACTTCTAAACAATAGGATTTTTTTTAAGCACTGAGGCATGACAAGGTTTAGTAATAATAATCTTAGCATCACTAAGAATCATTTTCTGAATTCGCATATTGATTTTTCCCCAGATATATATATATATATATAATGAAAGCGTACCGGAAAGGGAAATGAACCAGGAAATACGGTAATCGACTGCTATTGAACTTTAAAGAGGGATGTATCAGAAAGAAAATGACAATTAAGACCAACTAAAATTGCATTTTAGGTAGTTATTATTAATTGTAATAGATATGACTATGAATTGTATGAATATTTAAGAAAAAAAATGACTGCGAAAATAGTTTTTTGGAATGTTTTCTTTTTTATAGAATGCAGGTGAATTCATTTTTACTCAATGCAAACTAAAATTTATTAGCTAATTAATTAAAAAACTAAAATTTATTGGCTAATTAATAATCCCTAATCGAGCACCTTAATTCAGTGATCTGTATTAATATGCCCCTCCGCCTTTTTAAATTTAAATTAAATGAATAACCGGAAAAGGACCTAATTTTCTTCTTACTCTTAAATTCTTCATTTATAAAACTGCGTTTTCAGCTATAATCATGTAAAATAATTCTATAAATATAATTGTGTAGAAAATAATGTAAAATACGTAAACAGCTTGGAAATAGAATCAACACTGAGATTCTCTTTAAGAAATATGATGGAGCTTACAAAAAATCTTGAAGGTGAAGTAACTCCGTAGAATTTTTTTATAACTCTACACTAAATTGCACTTAATTATGCTTTATCAACGACATGTAAATATAATTTAATAATATAACGAATATTTATATACTGCATATAAACATACACATTATTGTGTGTGTGATTGTAATTTAAAAACTTCTAATTGCTTCAAAACCTAACTAAACATTTATATTGATATTGTAATAAATGTATTTACATTAAAATGAACATTGTATATTTAAGATTTTTTTCTTTGATATTTTATACCATATACCACATTTTGTTCCATTCATATATACCTATATACATACATACATGTAATTCAAGGGTTCCATATTAACTAATATGTATGCAATCAAAAATTATATATGAACTTTTCAGTACGATTAACATCATTCTTAAGAATTTTCTGCAGTCTAGTTTGCGTTATTTTATTCATGAGTCACGGGAAAAAAAAAAAAAAAAAAATTGTTTTACATGGCATTACAAAATTAGCCAAAAAGCAGCGACCTGCAATATATTTGTAATTTGGTAAACGGTCCCTAGACGTGAAAAGGTTGAAAAACATTTGAGTTAAGACTATTTTCTCAGATACTTTAACATAGCATTTGAAATGCAAAACTCAATATTTACACTACAAATTCATTGATGTAACAAGATATCTGTTTCTGCTCCTGTGTCTTTGAAAAAAGATGTTATCTGCCTTACAGTTATCGTTCAATAATCTATTTTCATTGTAAAAGATTGTGTTCATTTAAAGAATTAATTTTTTTTTTTTTCAAATTTTCCTCTATAAAACTGAATGCAGAGAAGTTAGATGTTTTTAAACGACCCCCCACATTTTGCCACGTATCGCAATCTCCCCCTTTTTCAGCATTCCCCGTGTTTAGGATCGTTTGTGACTTGACCGCATTTGATCAGTATTCCCTGTAAATATCTAATCTGTGCTGATAGCGATAAAGAGGGCGCTCTGTGTCTGCCGATAAATACGGGAACCCTAAGGAGAAGTTTTTCAACAAGCGGGCAGAGGAAAGAACAGAGACCGGCTGTCGAGGGATAATACGCATATCTGGTCTTAAAATAAAGATTAAATTTTATTGTGTATTATGTCTGGTTAAAGTTTGGATTAATGCAATACTTGAAGCAATTATGCATCCATATTTGACATGGTTCCAAAAATGAAAACTTTAGAATGGCGACCTGTAGGAGATTATCGTGTGTTAAACGCCCAAATGATAAGTACCCTATTCCGTGCTTAGCCAATTTTACTGCTGCATTGCACGGTACTTAAATTTTAAATCATGTTGACCTGATCAAGGCACATCATCAGATACCATTTAACCCCGCCGACATTCACAAAACCGCCGTGTGTACACCATTCGGTTTATTAGAAAGTACACGTATTCAATTCGTCTTTCGCAGCGCATCCGTGACTTTTCAACGTTTTATAGACCAAGTTTATTCAACGTTCGTTTTATAGACGAAGTCACGCGAGATTTAGATGATGTTTATACTTTCGTCGGCGACTTGAAATCCTCAGGATATAGACTTTGCATAAATGTTTCAAAATGCATCTTTGGTCAAACATGTATTGATTTCTTAGCATTTTACCTAGGTGAAAACAGAATTGAACCGCTTCCTGATAGATGTATTTTAGATTTTCCTCCACCTACCACGCTCATTTAGCTTCGCCGAGTTTTAGGCATGTTTAATTTTTACAGATGTGTCATACCTAAAGCAGCACACTTGCTTCTTTAATGAAATCGTCAAAACAAAATCTTATTTTTGTGTTCAGGATTCATCTTCACTGTTAAATTGGAACGAAAAGTCTGAGCAAAAATTTATTGCTGCCAAAAATACCATTGTTTAGGCTACCGTTTTGAGACACTGTATTCTCAGAGCCCAGTTTTAAGCATCTAGGTAGATGTTTCAGACGTCACAGTAGGCGGCATTCTAATGCAGTTGTCTCAACAAACATGGGAACCTATAGCATTTTTCTCTATGGAATTGAATAAAAGTCAACAGAAATGGTCCGCAGACAGTAGGGAATTATTTTCAATTTAATTCTGCGATTAAGAAATTTCGACACAGGGCAGAAATTTTCAAATTTATACGGATCAGAAATCGTTAATATACGCTTTTAAGCAGAATCCCCACAAACGTTCACCTCGGCGATTACGCAATTTAGATTTTATTTCTCAGCATTCTACTGATATTAGGCTTGTGCAAGGTTCTAAACACGTCGTTGCTGACGCTCTTTCGAGAATCGAAATTGATTCCATAACAAAATCTCCATTTTTGGATTTAAAAAAAATTTCCGAAGCTCAACAGCATGATCCAGAGGTACCAAAACCTTCTAAAAAATAATACGTCATCTCTGAAGCTGGAATTCAAGCCGTGGCAATAATCCGATGGTAATATTCTTTGTAACACCTCTACAGACGTTCCTCGTCCGTTTATTCCGAATTCCTTTTGCAGACTGGTCTGTAATCCATCTGCATAATCTGTCACATCCAGGAATTAGACGGATTTTCCAGATGGCCTGAAGTCATACCTATCCCCGATATGAAAACAAACTATTTACAGAGCTGTTTTCAACTCATGGATATCTCGCTTTGACTGCTCGTCTGTCATAAACAACAGACCAAAGTTTTCTCAAATGAGATCCGCAATATTTGTAGTGTTTACCCGCATTTTGTGTACATATAGAATCACAACGACAGTCTATCATCCAGTGTTAAAAGGTGGTTTAAACGATTTCACCGGCATTTAAAATCCTGTCTCTAGGCTCATTGAGACCAATAACTGGACTGAAACACTCCCAGTTGTTTTACTTGGTATTCGGACAGCTAAGGAGGATCTGCAGGCATCTTGTACACAAGTGGTGTACGGCACAGCTCTCTAACTGCGTAGTGATATGGTAACGTCATATAAGATATCCCTATGTGACACTCAATTCATCGCTATCTCCGGCATAAAATGCAACAACTAAACCCAACAACGACATCTGCACATTGTCAAGATACTTATTATGCAAGTTCTAACCTAAAATCATGTACACGTGTATACTTACGTATCGGTCGAGTAAACCAACTTTGCCAACCGTGCGCCAAGGTCCTCACTAGAACTGGCAAAACTTTCATAATTGAAATAAAACAGCCTTAAATCTACTGTGTCTATAGACCGTTAAAACCAGCCTATTTGCTTTCGGACTCTGATTTGCCTGAACTGAAACCAGAGACTTTAAAGACTTCAATAGAATAAATCTGATCTAACGGAACTCTTAAGACATAAACTGTCACAAGTTCGGAATGGTTTGTTGACTTCCGAAAAAAAACTTGCTTCTTACATTACAGTTTAAACATTTTTCTATTATTACATTTATTAATATTTCATTTTTTGTTTGTGCGTTGTTACTTTGTCATATGTTGCATTTTGTTCTCTTCTAATGTTACAGTTAAGGAAAAAAAGAACAGTCGACACCACAGATCCTCTAAAATATTTCGTAATCTGATGTCGTTGAGTTGCCATCAAAGGAAGTGAGGGGGGAGACTGTTGATAGCATGGAGGTAGGAAGTAAGATGGAGTCGCCCTAAACAAGTTTCTCCGTACCTTGCTCTGCACCGGCGATCCCTACGTGGTGACCAAAACATTGGGTCATTTACCATTGAGTTCTATGGGATTTGACGCGTTCGGGTGTAAATATTTTGTAATTACGTCGCAAATATACATATAAATGTATATATTTTCTTTTTCTACAACACTACAGACTCCTAAGTATGTGAAAACAACATATTTTTAAACAACATTTCATTCTGAACGGAATTAAATGCTATACTTTTCACAGGACAGTTTTCTCAGAATGGTTTAATTTGAATGAAATATTTTCACAAGTTTTCGTTAATTACATTAGAAAAAAAAAATTAAGGTAATTCGATTTTATTCGGTTAAGGTACAAAAATTAAGATCAAACTTTATTGTATTATTAATATTAAAATTATGCATTATTTCTTTTCTATTTATAGACCTTCTTCCTAAAATACTTTCTTAAATATGACATGATTTTTTGGCTTCTTTTAAATCGAAAAATGTAAGTCAATTTATAATTAATGCTCTATTCGGTTCATTTTAAATTAGAGAATTATTAGGAATTAGCGAAATACTTTAAATAAGTATTTCGCTAATTCCTAATAATTAAATAGGTATTAAATAGTATTTGACTTTCTCTGAACATTTCTGAAAGGGAATAAAATAAGTTTTTTTTTATATAAGTATTTCGCTAATTCCTAATAATTAAATAGGTATTAAATAGTATTTGACTTTCTCTGAACATTTCTGAAAGGGAATAAAATAAGTTTTTTTTTTTTAAGTATTATTTAAAACTTGTAACTGAGTTATTATAAAATGTAAAGGGAATAATTCTTTTAATTATACTTATCAGATTTTTTTTTTACCCTTCATTTCAACAATACATATTCCAAAACTCTTTATTACGTTCTTAAGTGCGCATCTCATAGCATTTGCTTTACAATACCTTTTAACAGATTGCAAGTATTTTGTCAAAGGCAGATACATGCTTTTTGCAAGCACATGCATAAATACCCATACATATTTCCTATTTTTCATTTCCGGCATGTGCAAATCTTTAATTTCTGTGCATTCACTATATTTTTCGTGTAAAGTAATTTACACTAATTTAGCATACACCCGAAAGTTTTACATAAAAATATATATGAATATAATTTGAATGAAAATTATAAGTATTATTTTTAATACCCACTCAAAGGTCAGTTTTTCTTCAAAATTCCTCCACGATGGTATCTCTCTCTTTAGGCAGATAGCCCTTGCATGCGTTACTCTATTTAATAAAAACCTAATCTGACCTATGTGCCTAATTACAAATATTTTAACATACATAATTTTATATTTACATTTAGCCATCAAGTTTCAAACTTTTCAAATCTTCTAGAAAATAAATTTTGGCAGATCTTTTAGCAATTTTCTTGAAATCTATATTTTTGTAGTGCAACTGCTTAGAATTTTATAAAACAAATTTATAATCAAAATCGCTGTTGTTAGTTATCGAAAAATAACCAAGATGTGGTTTTTGCGTAAATGTCAGTAAACTATACAAATTGCTATTATCCATCACACTATGAATTTCTTTCATGCGAGAGTGTCCCTTTTTCGATTTCTATGGAACTGTCGTGTGTCGAAATACTATCAGAATCTTGTCAAGCGAGCTTCTGAATGTAAACAAAGAACACCCCGTCTGGTGACTCAAGCTTCAAAGCAGTGCTTCACTTCTAGCGCGGAATGGCCCCTCCTCCCTTTCCTACCTCCATGGTTGATAGCTATTAAGGAGGGCGCCTTCTGCCCGGGTGTGTGCCGATAAATATGGCAACCCTACCGAGAAATTTTTGGACAAGAGCAGAGGAAGAACAGAGACTTGTGTCGAGAGATAGTACGCATATCTGGTCATAAAATAAAGATTTAATTTCATTGTGTATTATGTCTGGTTAAAGCTTGGATTAATGCAGTCTGATATGGATAACGAGGATCGCGTGGATACCACACTGCTTTCTACAAATCTAAACGTTTTGGAGGAGCTGGCGCTACACTGTAATTAGTAAATATTAATTAAAAAGGTGTTTTGTCTCCTTGTGCATTCAAATGTTACTATGATAACATTTCGGTAGGAAAAGTTATATCATTCATTGACTCGAGAAAAACAGCTGTCACATTCGCTGAAACTGCGTGCCGAGGGAGAGTCATTTTTGATTAAACAGTAACGCCTTATTGGTGACAAATTTAAATTATTTTTTAGTTTAAAAAAATGAGAGAACTGAATCTGATATTGAAAACAAAATGCATAGGTTTTGATTCAAACGCCAACCAGTTGTATTTTAACAAGACATTTATATACTGCTGTGCGCGGGAAAGACATCGATTGCTTACGTCTTACGAAAAGTTTTCTCAATCAAAATAACATCAGCATTCAAGAAAAATTACAGTGAAATATAAGGAGAGCTTTGAAAGATTTGTTTGAGCGTTATATTCTAATAGATTGAGAAAAGGTGTTTGATGACTTAAAAGGCAACTAAATGTATTAAGGCAATGCATCTCGTTCAAAGGGCGTTTTCCAAAATGTTTTTTATATTTCTTAATTTATGTGATTTTCTGATGAATTATATTCAAACTTAAATATAAATATTAATATTAGTGAAATTTCATTATTTTGAGAAATTTATGCAGGAAACTGAAAATATTAGGTAGAAATTAGAAAAAGCCTCACCGGTGACTGACAAGAACAGATTGATAAATTATTTTTGACTTTATCTTATATATCTATTAACCATAAACATACAGTGAAGTAGAATAAATGGAAAATATTGATTCTGTAGTAATATATGGCCAAATATGTTATTATTATTGAAGTAAAAAAAGGTATTTAAAATTCTGTACGATTAATTTTTTTTACTTATGTTTCACAGCTTGCATTTTAATGTATGAAATTTATGTGCAGAATTTCAAATGATTCTATGATAAACTTTTAGAGTTATCATTGTTGCTATGAACATAAAGCATTAAAAAAAAGCTTAGAATTATACAAAACGGTAAGTTCGATACTTTGTTGCCTAACGGAAATGAGAAAATACCTAATGAAATTATTTTCCTAGATTCTCCGGACCTATTGAAATGCTTGAAATTATTTTATTCAAAAATAATTTCGAAAAAATTGAAAACTGGACCTCTAATTTACCCTTTAAACTTCAGCTTCCGATGTGAC